>NC_071521.1:3492500-4117500 GCF_027887155.1 Malaclemys terrapin pileata | reverse complement strand
CTTAGCTTTTTTACACCACCTGCTGGAGAGAAAAGGGTAACGTCTGTCTAAGACATACACTTGAATAATATATGGCAATACCTCACGCCAGAAACTATCAAAGGCTTGAAAATGGATGGTGAAAACCACCTAAGAGTTAGTATGTGGTGGGGGTGGGGGGGGAAAGCTATTCCCTAACTTGCTTATGAAATGGTCACCCTGAAACAAAACCACTCTTTAGAAGAAATAGAGAGCGTATGAAAACAAACCATCCCGTTGGTGAATTCACACAGTCTAATAGCACTGAGTGGAGTCAAGAATAGTGAGGGAAGGGGCTCGCTGTTCTCTTATTGTTCGTGAATTATATTGAGTCACCTCTTTAAGAGGATCAATTGAAACGAGCAACTTTCTCCCCAGTGTTCTCTTTTGCACTTGTTGGTTTTGGTTTTTTAAAGTAATAGCAGATAGTGGCATGCTTTCTCTGAGGCTTCTTTGCTGCATTTATCTTTTTTATTTAAAGTTAATTCCATGTGTAAGGTCCTGAACAGCTCATTCCAGAAGCACCTGATATGAAGAGATGTTATAGAAACCTTCCTTCAAAATACAGGCTAGAAAAAAAAAAAAAATCCTCCATGTAGGAGATTAGTCTGATCCTCTCCCTATTTGGATTGATCTTTTTGAGGTGGATTGTGGAGATGTTAAACAATTAATGCAGTTAGCTATAAATATTTCACTAATCTTAAAATACAGGCTGCTTTTCTGCCTGGTAATGTAAGGAAGCTTATCTTACTTAGCAAATTTTGTATCTTTTGTCTTACCAAACTCTGCATGCATTGTGACCTTTATCTCACGTAATTCTGCCTTGTTCACAGGCACTGACAGGTTATCCAACTTCCAGTGTTTACTAATGGAGGAGTTAGCACAATTCATAGTTGAAGTGACCGATATAGAGAGTCATGCCTGATAAGCATGGAAGGGAAACTTGTTTCTACAGAGAGGTGATTAGTCTTTAAAAGATACAACTATGTAGAATTAGCTTATCTTAGTTTGCCAATGTTTCTTGTTTCGGAAATGGTGGAAGCAGAGGGATTTTATTTTCCCAGATAACATTCATTGACTTAGTGATCTTTAGCCTGGAAGAATTTCCATTAATTTTAAATACTAAAATGATGAAATTGAGCTTTGGGAATTTTTCTGGAATTCTGTAAAAGTAGCTATTTCTTTGATTTTTGACTGGGTGGAAGTAAAGCTTCTTTAATGGTCTTGAATTAAGTTAGAATTTTGTGAAGTGTTTACATAGAAAGTCTTTGCTTTAACTTCCCTGTAACAGGACAGAAGCATTGAAAATTAATAGAGGAAATAAGGCCCACAATGGACCTTGGAACCCATAAAGTTGGCTACCTGTGTTCTCAGCAAGAATACCCATACATCTTACTTTTGAAGCAGCAAATAGACAATCAGTAGCCATGCTGGGACACTAAACAAGAACAAACAATTTTATCACTAAAAGATTACAGAAAAAAATGTCATACACTGCACTATTAGTCTGGTGAGAAGTTAGCTATAGTTCTAGGTTTTTGTCATTCGTAGTATTTTTCCCCCTTAATGAAAAGGTTGTCAAGTAGTCAAGAATTCACCAAACTTCCTCTCCTAGAACTTCCCCAGAGCAAACATAACATATATATTGTTGAGATGCATGCTACCTGTGTCTCCAGTCCACTCCTGTGGAAAAAGATGAGCCTGCTTACGAGTCCTGGACCTGAAATGTACTCATTTGTCCCGGGCGGGGGGGTGGGGGGGTGTTGCATCTTATTTGCAGGAGCTATACAACTCTGAGTGATATCTTTTGGATTCTATGCATTCCCATGAAATAGGGGCAGACACCAAACACCACAAGCATTCACAGCCCTGGAAGTTGCATTGGGGCACTGAAAGGACTGTAATAAAAATTTCAGTTCTTCACTTTTTTCTGTGTGGATGGTGGTGAAAATAGTTCCTCTTCTCCATCTCCCCTACCCCAAGGAGAGGATGTAGAAAGAACCTCGTGAAGCACATATTCCATATTCCTCACTCACAAGTATATTTTCTAATCCAGATGAAACAAAAGGACAGGAAGAACAACACAGATACGTTATATGAAGTTGTGTGTCTAGAAAGTGAATCAGAAAGAGAGAGAAGAAAAACTACAGCAAGCCCCTCTATTCGATTGCCGCAGTCTGGGTCCCAGGGCTCAATGATTCCTTCCCCTCCAGAGGATGACGAAGAGGAAGGTAAGAAGTGGGTCCTGTAAAGTTTGTTTTATTTGCATGCTTTGAAGGAAATGGAAGCCAGCTTAGGTAACTAACAAAGCTATTTAGAACAAGTTACCTTTTGAATGGGATGTTGTTTCACACTTTAAAGCTATGAGTGTCTGATAACTAACATTCAAACAGTTCCTGCAGCTGCCACTCCATTGGACACTTCTGTGAACCAACTAAATGCTTTTCCTTGGTTCATTTGAATCTGCATGGAGACACACTGTGAAGAGTTCGAAACACCGTGAAAAAGTTAAAAACGCTGATAGGCTGCTTAGAAGCATCTGACCTGAAGTAGCACTTGAGATGGAGTTTGTCCCTCCTTGACCAAATGTGAACAGCTGCAGCAGTGAGAAATGGGGAGTTGGCTTTAGTTTGAGATGTCTAAGTGGCATGTTTGCAATGAAAAGTGAACTTAGGCTTCTGTAGTGCATAATGTCACACCGGGAGCTATTTCACTCTTTTGGTGATGCTGTTCATTCTGAGACCTGGTGCGTTTTCAGCCGGCTATGTTGCCATTTCATTTTTTTAATAGACGTTTGAACTGTTTCTGAGTAACTGTTAGAAAAGTAATCAGTATGCTTGAATTATAGCATCTACCACTTCACATATCTGCTTGTGCTGTTCTAGATTTTTCACAGATGAACCAACATAACTGAGGTCCATTCAAAAGGAATGTATTTATGTATAAATAATTTAATGGGACAACACTGTCAGACCACTGTTATGGTATCAGAGAAATACTGAATGGCAGCAGAGCTTTTTATCTACATTACTTGTAATGAGCATTTCAAAATATCTGTGACAGAATATATCCGCTATGAGATTGGTTTTAATCAAGGTGTAGCGGGTGGTTATCCCGCTCCTGCCTGGAAGGGCTTAAAACAGCCCTGGCAAAGGGCTGCAGCTCTAAAAGCTGGGCTGACTGGGGAAGCAGCCACAGCTGGGCCAGGCCACAACTGGCCTGTATAAAAAGGCTGGGAGCCAGAGGCCAAACAGTCTCTCTCTGCACTCAGAGAGAGAGAGAGAGAAGGGCCTGGCTGCAGGGAGCTTAACTGGGTACCTGAATGGAGCAGGGCTGGGGAAAGGCTGGGGAGCTCCAGCCTGGAAAGCCCCTGGCTGCAGCCTAGTAGAAGGCCATGGGGGTGCTGGGGGTTGCAGAGGGCAGCCCAAGGGTAGGCCAAGGCAGCAGGTCCAAACCCAACCTTGTCTGTGATGAGTGGCCTATACTGCAGTCTGCCCCAGGGAGCGGGGGCTAGTTGGTGACTGGCAGTGGCCTTATTCCGAGGCGAGGTAGGGATAGTAGGTGGGGCTTCTCCGGGGAGGGGAGACCCTAATACTGAGGGGTGTACTGCCAAGGGGCAGCACCCCAGATAAAGGGGCACCGGGGTCCGGGAGGGACACGGGGGCCAGAGGACAGCCAGATCACTGGCCTGCAGGGGGCGCTCCAGGACGCTGGAACAAGCTAATTCCCAGAGACAACCAGCAGGAGGTGCCGCAGGGCTGAGTCCGCCCCTCTATACAAGGGTTGCTTCTTGGGGTTGTGCTTAGCTACTCTTTCATTTTAGCGATGGAATGTGCAGCATTCTAAAAGCTACATAATTCAAGCTTAAGGAGCTATCAAAAAAGTAATAGCATTCAAAGGAAAAGTGCAAAGCAGTTCAGGTTGCAATGAATGCAATGACATTATAATGGCCTCTCATTATATTTCATAAAGGAAACAAGATCCCTTAATCTTTCATTTGAAAGATCAAGAGTTGAGGATGTTACATTATCTAGCACTGGCAGTATTTCAGTTGTCTGTCAGGTACTTGCTGCTTTAAAATGCTTTAGCAGTGCTAGATGTGCAGCATTTCACTGATAGCAATACCATAAATTTCTTTCAAGATAACATCTGAAATATGATTGCATTGGTAGCAATTAGGTTAACGCTTACTTTGCATTCTGACTTGTTCTGGGCTGAATTGTGAGATGCCTGGTAATGATTATATAAGGATTGAGTCTACAAATGCTGTATTCCTCCTTGTTAAAATTTGCACAGATACACCAAGAACTGATTCACGTTGTAGAGAGCTGAATGCTAATCTCCTGGTAGGATAGTTCCCCCTGTTCTTACATTTTCTCCTCTCTTCTCATTCATTGTAGATAATGACGAGCCTCTCTTGAGTGGTTCTGGAGATGTTTCCAAAGAGTGTGCTGAAAAAATTCTTGAAACATGGGGAGATCTTCTGTCCAAATGGTAAGAAGCAAGAATATGCATTCTGAAAATGGTACTTCTGAGTCTTCTCAGACATGATAGGTTGCCAGCTAAGTGTGTTGTTTCTTCGCAGAGTGGCCATTGTTTCTGAAAATTAGTTGAGAAAAGATTAGGGTGGATTAAATCCTCTGTTACTGAGAATGCCTCTTATTTTCTTATAGCTCATAGACTTTAAGGTCAGAAGGGACCATTATGATCATCTAGTCTGACCTCCTACATAACACAGGCCACAGAATCTCTCTCACCCACCCACTCCTGTAACAAACCCCTAACCTGTGCCTGAGTTATTGAAGTCCTCAAATCATGGTTTAGAGATCTCAAGGTGCAGAGAATCCTCCAGCAAGTGACCCGTGCCCCACGCTGCAGAGGAAGGCGAAAAACCTCCAGGGCCTCTGCCAATCTGCCCTGGAGGAAAATTCCTTCCCGACCCCAGATATGGCGATCAGTTAAACCCTGAGCATGTGGGCAAGACTCACCAGCCAGCACCCAGGAAAGAATTCTCTGTAGTAACTCAGATCCCACCCCATCTAACATCCCATCACAGGCCATTGGGCATATTTACCTGCTAATAATCAAAGATCAATTAATTGCCAAAATTAGGCTATCTCATCCTACCATCCCCTCCATAAACTTATCAAGCTTAGTCTTGAAGCCAGATATGTCTTTTGCCCCCACTGCTCCCCTTGGAAGGCTGTTCCAGAACTTCACTCCTCTAATGGTTAGAAACCTTCGTTGAGTCTGATTTCAGGTTTTGTCTGATATCTTTTGTACTTCTTCTTTTTTGTATGTCTGAGTGTTCTTTAAAATCATTCAGGGAACATGTTAGTTTCTTGGGGTTACTGCAGCTGCAGGTGTTCTGGAAAGCCTGGTATTACTTTGCTCTACATTTGCTAATAAAAAAAAATCTGACTATCAAAAAAAGAAGAAAGCTGCAGCTTTTCCCTCACTTTGGCTCCCCAGAGATCATTTCCTGGGTAGGTTCCCTCATTCCAGCTCCAAGGTCGATCAGAGCTGAGCCACTTACACCCTCTGAGTATCCTTAGCCTTCGACTCTTAAGAATGCAGTAGGATCTACCTTGGATTATGAGGATATGTCCACCTCATTAAAGGAAGATAGGCTCTGGGCCCATCAGGGGAGTGTATGAATCATGCTTTTCTAGGAAGTGCTGATTTATCTAGCACAGAATTTCTAAATAGTAGAGATTCTGATGCAACCCATACCCTCCCTTCCTGGGCGAACAACTAGCCAGTTTTGCATACTAAGATGAGCCTCCCTCAAAGAGGTTGGTACTGGGATCTTTGCAAAACTCTGTCAACATTGCACAAAGAGATCACACAAACAATACCAGATGGAGCATTTCAAACTTGCCCTTGGTCTCCATCTAGCATTGGTTCTCTGCCTGTGCTTCATAACACCATTGAAAAGCAGAGCAAGAAACATCCAGAAAGCTGAGGGAAAATGAAATACTACATCCCCAAGAAGGAGAAAAGCAAAGCTACAGTACAGTAGAGATCAGATTAAAGCCACATTTAAGTGGTAGGAAATTTACTAATATAATGAATTTTAGCAAATATTTTCTTGATATGAAGCTAATCATAGCCTAGTAAGGGGAGTGGTTTTCTATTGATCTTGAATACTATTGTTTCAAATTCGATAGGGTTTTTACTTCCAGGTTTTTAATATAAATACATTATGGTAATTTGATAGGAGTGCTGGACATATGAAATTGTCACTTTAATATAACAAAAGAGTGGAAAGACTGCAACAAAATGATGTCCTCTCTTCCCCCACCCCCTTACAAGCAGCTTGATCAGATGAGCTCTACAAATCCTCTCTCAGAAAGAATGTTTCTCATATACTTCAGTTCTGTAACTCTTCCAAGGCTGAAAGGTAATTAAGCCACGTGACACTCGCACTGAAAATGTTTTGACAGCTCTAAGGATGTGGAGTGCTTCTGTGCTAATGCTGGCAATAACAACTTTAGTGTGGTGGTAAAGTTTCCCTCTTAACTTAAAAAAATATTGCAGGTAATGATCCTTGAGCTTTTAGCGTAATAGAGAATTGAAAATCCTAAAAAGGAGAGTTCAGGTGCTTAGATGCCATGGTTTTCTGATCTCATATTCAGATTTTTTTTATAGCAATGAGCGATTTGTTGGTATTCTTTTAACTTTTTTTACCATGTATGGTTTGCATTTTATTACAAATGAGTCACATGCTCTTCCCACTTGAAAATCCAGTAGTTGGGAATATCTGGTAGCCTGTTACCCATGAAGTACACAGGTTATATTGTGTGACACTGTTTTATTAAACCTACTATATATACTAATTCTGGTCATAAATTAAGGCAAGGCAATTCAGAGTCTCTTCAGAGGGTTTGTATTTGTTGTAGATGTTCTAACTTCCAAGCTTGGTCCTGAGAACAGATTTTCTTTCCCTTATAAATAATTGATTAGTGCTCCCTGTTATCAAGCTCTGTTGTATTTCTGGTGTAATGGGGGAAATCCTGGTATTTAAAAAGCTTTCTAGCAAGATGATAAATTCAGGAGAACTGAATTTATGTAGAGGGTGAAAGAGCAGATTATAGTACAAGGGTCCTGTGGAATAATTGCTGTTTTAAATGTCTGACACACTAACTTTTGCGGTCCCAGATGATTGTAATGGAATCATCCTGCTGTAGATTGGAGAAGAGCAGGAAAGGAAGCCTGTGTGTGTGTGTATATGTGTGTGTATATATATATATAAAATCATTCTAGACTGCTGGTATAGGTTTTCTGAGCAATAATCCCCACATTTAATAATTCTACCTCTTGACAAATAACCACAGCGTCAAACTATCCATGCATATTAAAATTCATTTTTATTATTTTATGTTTTATTATATATATTATATATTGTATATAATTTTATATGTAATAAAAATGAATTTTAATATGCATGGATAGTTTGACGCTGTGGTTATTTGTCAAGAGGTAGAATTATTAAATGTGGGCTTATTACTCAGAAAAACTGTACCAGCATCTAGAGCAGTTTAGAATCTGTGGAAATTCAACGTAAACTAGCTACACAAGGCAAGTAGTGATAACACTGGAAATTATTCGAACACATGCTTATAGTTGGAATTGCACTTTAGATTCTTGAAAACTGGTGTGTGGCCATTCTAGTCCTAAAAGGCCAGCTGATTACTGTAAAAAGCCTAGAGAGCAATATGGATTTCTACCATAAGCTCTTCCCCCTCTCATGTCCAAGTTGGCACAGTTTGAGATAACATAGGTCTATAAATCTTTTAATTTTATAACTCTGAGTGAAGGTTTAGATCATACAAAATGTGGTGTATTTCTGTACTTGTGTTTAAATCTTTTCTGCTTTGGTATATTGTGGTGTTGAGTCTTACAGCAGGTCCAGGACATGTTTGTCTTCCAACTAGATTTAATAGGGTTTATGGAAGTAGATTAGAAATGTGTCCCATTAATTTTGTTTCTTTCATGGCTCCTGAATGTTCCCATACTGTCATTATATTACAGCCTCCTATGGACTAGAAAGATACTCCAGCAACACACAGACTGCCTTGAAGTTTTCTCCATTGTGTCTCACATTCCACATTGCATTTTGGTTGTTACACATGTGTTTTCATACGTTTGTACTTGGGCCACAGTGATGGAGCATAACTTCCCTCTTGCCCTCCCTTCCCCTAGGCATCTCAATTTGAGTGTGAGGCCAAAGCCTTTGTCAGCGTTGGTGAGAAGTGGTGTTCCCGAGGCACTGAGAGGAGAGGTGTGGCAGCTGCTAGCAGGATGTCATAACAATGACCACCTCGTGGAAAAGTACCGAATTCTCATCACAAAAGTAAAGTGATGCATTTTATTTTTTTAATGTCTTATTGGTAGAAAGGTGGATAGTTACAAGAATCCTGTATTGCTTAAAGGTTATTGGGTATAACTGAATACGAAAGCCGAAAAAGTCAATATAATGGAAGAAAAACATAACAAAAAACCCTAGCATCTGGAGTATTTATTGTGGAGTTACCTCCACGTAGAGCATATTTCCCTTTAATATTTCCACTAATATTTTATAAAACTGTGACCTGTTTTAGTTTACCTCTTAGGAATATTCAGCTATTTGCTTTTTATGTCATTGTTAGAGATTTATTTGGTTAAATTCTTTGGCTTGCTCAGATTTCCTATTGGAAAGGTAACGTCTGTTCTATTGCCCCTAAAATCTGTTTGCAGCTAAAATGAGAATCCAGACCTAAATGTTGAAATTTAACTTGTTTCTTAGTAGCATAACCAAGTCAATGTGTTTTGTTAATGTTTGTTTGTTAGTTAAAGGGCATATTTGGGGTTTTTTGGTCCAGCTATTTAATTTTGCAGATCTTGGTTCTTAAGCACAACAGTAGTATATGAAAGTTTCTGACATCAATGTTGACAACAATAATAAAGAAAAAGAAAAGACATTATATGCTCAAACATCATGCAACCGTGCTTCTCAAAATTCAAAATATAACAGTTGTTCAAGAAATAAGAATGAAATATCTTTTCTCCACAATCAGTATTCTGCGTTTGGATATGATCGTTCTATGCACAAGCAATCCTATTTTACTGTGTTCATCAAATGATAACGTACTTAAGGACTGTGTAAGAAATGACTGATGGTAAGAGTTCACTACAAAAGTCCTCTCAGTGTAAATTCATTGTCCAAAAGATAATTAGCAAAATGAGTCTTAGTCAGTCTTTGGATATCCATGATCTGATTACACATAACCTGACTCTGATTTGCCAGGAATAATTACAAACATTATTCTGAAGGGAGAAGGGCATCTGAAATAAGACCCAGTGGGAAATAAAGCTTTGATTTATGTTGCATAATCACACAAGTTAAGAAGAAGGTAGTATTATCTGTCAAGCAAAATCTCCTGGGTGTTTCTGTTGTATTGTTTCAACTGCTAAGTGAGGAGCTGATCATGTCACTTGTGTCCCCATTCCAATATTTGGGTACTGGAATGAAGGAATGACCTGGGTGTAGTATAGTATAGTGCGTGACACACACTCCTCCTGTCTGTGAGTGAGTAAATGCACTAGGGTGTTTCATTTTCCTTCTTAAAACTGTGAAATCCTTCCATTCTTTCGCCTCTTGGCAGAGGCAGAGGAAATAACCTGGCTGTGATGCATTGAAAGTTTCCCTGGAGTCACAGGCAGAGAGAGTTGGCTGATTCAGCATTGTGATATAGAGACTGGCCACTCAGAAAATACTACAAAATTAACCTCTTGAAGCAAATTAGCATTGAATGAGCCTCTTTGGCATATGATCTCATCAAGTAATTGGCTTAGGCAAACGAAAGTGAAGTCTACTTTTTAATATCAATGCCATATTTGAGAATTGTTGTGGTGACCAAAAGTCAATTAAATGAAAATGGGACAGGAGTGTTTTTATAGTATTAGTAGAAAAAGGGTGATGGTCTGGAGGGAAAACATATCTATTCAACTTTTATACTGAATTTTCTATAGTCTGCCTAAAGTGAGGAATGGTGGAAGACCTAGAAAAAGGGATAAGGAGCTGCATAGGAAGAGGTCCAGAGATGAGATTAATTCCTTTAGAAGGAGGAGATGAAAGAAAAGATGTCAGCAGGGGCAGAATTGTGTGCAGCTTTAAAGAAGGACGAGGACCTTGAAGTGGAAGGGAAGAGGATTAAAAGAGGGAAGTGACCTGGTCAGTGAAGGAGAGAAGTACGGGTTTTATTTGTGTTTGTGTGGTTTTGGGTAGAAATTTGGATGGATTTAAAGGGAGTGAGGTGAGGAGCAAAGGACACTTATTGCAGAGAGGGTTGTGACCTACACTCCTGCAGTGAATGTGGGATCCTGCGGGTCCTACAGGACCCTCTGCCATAATAGTGGGTAAAATGGATTTTGTTGCAGGGGCAGGATTGGGTGGGCAAACCCCCCAAAAACCCAGACTGCGGTAATTTGTGGGAAAACACTACATTGCTCATGAGTTTGTCAGCAATGTAAAGCAAGTTTTTCTTAAATAAATAAATAAATAAAATAAAGGTTTTAATACTTAAATTTAAGTGAGAGATGGGAAAAAATTAACGTCTATTATAACAGAAGTTAAAGTATTTTTTACATGGCTTAAGTAGGATTTGTTGTCTTTTAGTGGTAAAAATTGTCTGAATTCCGTTATATATCCGACTGGGTGGTTTTTTTAAGTTGCATGGGGGAGTCTTGCAGGATCTAAGGTTCTTCTTCGAGTGCTTGCTCATATCCATTCCATTAGGTGTGTGCGCGCCGCGTGCACGATCGTCGGAAGATTTTCTACCCTAGCAACACCGGCGGGTCGGCTGTGGAGCCCCCTAGAGTGGCGCCTTCATGGCGCTGAATATATACCCCAGCCGACCCGGCGCCCCCTCAGTTCCTTCTTACCGCCCCTGACGGTCGTTGGAACTGTGGAGCGCTGCTTAGCTGTTCTCCACTCTCCCTAGCTTTGTTGGTTATTAGCAGTTATAGTTATAGTGTTTATAGTTAAATAGTTAAATAGTTTTAAAAAAGTTGTTATAGTTGTTCTAAGTAGCTCAGGGGATTAAGGGGGTCGTCTCCCCCTTTCTTCCCCGGCCGCGGGGCCGGGCTCATGCCCAACGCTCCCGGCTTCAAGCAGTGCGCCTCCTGCGCGAAGCCTATGCCCACGAGCGACCCGCACGACTCCTGTCTGAAGTGCCTGGGAGAGTCCCACCAAACAGATAAGTGCAAGATCTGTAAGGCCTTCAGACCAAGGACCAAGAAGGAGCGGGACTTTCGGCTCAGGCAACTCCTGATGGAGGCGGCACTTAGCCCGGACACTCCCTCTACGGGCCAGACCCCGGCGCCTAGCACCTCGGTGCGCAGTGCACCGGCAGCACCGGCTTTGACGACCACGCGAGTGGCGTCAGACAAGCCTCCCCGGCACCGGACCTCGTCGGCACCGCAAGCAGTGCCTCGGCGCCGATCATTATCCCCGGGGCATAAAAAAGCCCATAAAACGGGGACGTCCGTGCCGAAGACGCCAGCTCCCCCAGTGCCGGGGGTAGAGCCGCGTCCGCCGGTGGAGCAAAGGAAACAGGTGCCTCCAGCACCGTCGACTCCGGCACCGAAGCCGTTGAGTCCGGTGCAGATAGCGTCTCCACCGAGGCCGGCGGTGATACAGTGCCTACCGTCGACTCCAGAGACCTTCGCGGCGGCGAGAGACTTAATAGCTCTCACGGAGCCGGCACCGCCTCAACCACCGGCACCGACTGCACCGCTGACTCGCCCGGTCCAGTCGAGGGGGAAACCGGCCTTGATGCGCCCTCCACAAGGACTGGAACCTCGGCACCGCTCCAGGTCCCGAAGCAGGTCCCCACGCCGCTCGCAGTCCCGGCACCGAATATCATCTCGGCACCGGTCGTACTCGCGGCCAAGATCTTCTTCGCGGCACCGCTCTACGTCTCGGCACCGATATGATCGTCGGCACCGATCAACGTCGAGACGTAGCTCTCGGCACCGCTACGGTCGACGCTCGACGTCGAGAGGCCGCTCCCGGCACCGGGCATACTCCAGGTCCTCGTCGAGGTCCAGATCCGACTCCCGGCACCGACGAGGTCATCGGCACCGGTCGCGGTCCCGGCACCGATCGCCGGCACCGCGTGGAGATAGAACATCCCCGGACCGGCACCGTGCGGCACCGCATCCCACGGGATTCGTCTCGACGCACTCGGCACCGCCATGGCCATCGAGATCGGTGTCCCGCTCCTCTGAGGAAGTATCGAGATCGGCATACCCCCCTCAGGGTCAAGCCGAGGAGCAGGACATAGGCCATTGGCAGGAGGTAGCAGAGGACCCTGCTCATGGCCCATCTCACTGGTCGTTCTGGACCCCGTGGGCGTACCATCAGGCGCAAGGGGCTCCAATTGCGTCGACCTCTCGCTCCGGTCACTCCGTCAGAGGGGCCCCGGAGTCCACCATCTCTCGGCCTCCGCCAGGGGGCATGGAGGCCTCTGGGTCCGCACCACCTGACACCCTGGACCCAGGCACAGGTGATGCTCCAGCCCAGGAACAGGGAGACCAGGACCAGCCCTTGGATCCTGTTCCACCGCAGGCATCTTCCTCTTCTTCTCCCGATGAGGCAGTGGCGGGCACATCGTGCACAGGCCCGCCTCCAATAGATCTTCGGGCTCACCAGGATCTTCTGCGCAGGATGGCCCGTAATATGGACCTGCAGGCGGAGGAGATAGTGGAGGTTCACGACCCGATCGTGAATATCCTTGGAGCGGATGCCCCATCGAGGGTAGCGTTACCCCTGATCCGCACGATTCAAATGAATGCGGATACGATATGGCAGACTCCTGCCTCTATCCCACCCACAGCGAGAGGGGTGGAAAGGAAATACTTTGTCCCGTCTAAGGACTATGGGTACTTGTATACCCACCCCCAACCGTGTTCACTGGTGGTGGAATCAGTGAACGCACGAGAGCGCCACGGCCAGCAGGCTGCAGCGCCTAAATCAAAAGAGGCTAAGCGGCTCGATTTGTTTGGCCGTAAGGTTTACTCAGCCGGAGGGCTACAACTTAGAGCAGCGAACCAGCAGGCGCTGCTGAGCCGCTACAGTTTCAACTCCTGGAACTCTATGGGTAAGTTTAAGGAGCTGATTCCCCAAGAGTCCAGGGAAGAGTTTGGAGCCATGGTAGAGGAGGGCAAGAAGGTGGCTCGGACCTCCTTGCAGGCCTCCTTGGACATAGCAGACTCAGCTGCGAGGACCCTGGCTTCGGGTATCGCTATGCGTAGGATCTCCTGGCTTCAGGTCTCGGGTTTGCCTCCGGAGCTGCAGCAAACCCTACAGGATCTCCCCTTTGAGGGACACGGATTGTTCTCAGACAAAACGGACTCTCGCCTGCAGAGCCTAAAGGACTCGAGAACAATCATGCGCTCCCTGGGGATGCATGTTGTGGGCCCTCAGCGCAGGCCATTTAGGCCGCAGCCTCAGCGCTTCTACCCCCCCCCACCTCGTCAGAGACAGGACTCGGCCAGGAGGCGAGGGCGAGGTGGTAGAAGAAGGTGGACCGGCCCTCAACCCGGCCAAAACCAGGGGCCACCTAGACCACCTTCAGGCCCCAGGCAGAACTTTTGAAGGTGCGGTCGAGGACGGCGCCCCAGTCATCCCCCAGGATCCAACCCCCTCCTTTCGGGATCGCCTCTCCCACTTCCACCGTGCTTGGTCCCTTATAACTTCGGACCGTTGGGTCCTCCGCACGGTGGAGAGGGGATACGCTATCCAATTTTCTTCTATCCCCCCCTCCCACCCCCCTTCCCCGTCCCTCTTCAGGGACCCTTCTCACGAGCAACTTCTTATTCAGGAGGTTTCTACGCTCCTGGCCATGGGGGCCATAGAGGAGGTTCCAGTAGAGTTAAGGGGCAGGGGATTTTATTCCCGTTACTTCCTGATCCCCAAGTCCAAAGGAGGTCTGCGGCCCATCTTGGACTTGCGCGGACTCAACAAATTCGTAGTAAAGTTGAAGTTCCGCATGGTCTCTTTGGGGGCCATTATCCCTTCCCTCGATCCTGGAGACTGGTTCGCCGCCCTCGACATGAAAGACGCATACTTTCACATCTCAATTTACCCACCTCACAGACGCTTCCTGCGATTCGTGGTAAACATGGTGCACTACCAATTCGCAGTCCTTCCCTTCGGCCTATCCTCGGCCCCAAGAGTGTTCACGAAATGTATGGCTGTCGTGGCAGCGTACCTTCGTCGGCAAGGGATACAGGTGTTCCCGTACCTAGACGACTGGCTGGTACGCGGTCGCACCAAGGAGCAAGTTCAAGCTCACGTCCACATAATAGTGCACACATTCAACGAGTTGGGCATCCTACTCAACAAGGACAAATCCACTCTAGAACCTACCCAGAGAATAGAATTCATAGGCGCAGTTCTAGACTCCAGACGTGCACAAGCCATCCTGCCAGACAACCGATTTGGCACCATCATGAGCCTCACTCAAGGGCTCCAGGCGTTCCCAACTACCACGGTGAGGTCGTGCCTTACCCTGCTGGGCCACATGGCTTCCTGCACGTACGTAACCAGGTATGCCAGACTTCGGCTTCGCCCACTTCAAACCTGGGTGTCTTCAATATACCGTCCACATCGGGACAGCCTGAACATGGTGGTCACGGTCCCGATCTCGGTCCTGACCTCCCTCACCTGGTGGCTAGATCACAATGTGGTCTGCGAGGGGATGCCATTTCACGCCCCACAACCCTCTCTGCACCTGGTCACAGACGCTTCATCTCTGGGTTGGGGCGCCCATCTCAACGAACACCATACCCAGGGCCTGTGGACTGCATCCCAGCTAGCCCTGCACATCAATGTTCGGGAACTGATGGCGGTGCGCCTGGCGTGCCAGGCATTTCTCAACCTCCTACGTGGCCGATGTGTGTTAGTTCTCATCGACAACACCACGGCCATGTTTTACATCAACAAGCAAGGAGGAGCACGTTCGTCAATCCTATGCCAAGAGGCCATTCGCCTGTGGGACTTCTGCATCGCCCACTCAATCCACCTCACGGCATCGTTCCTCCCTGGAGTCCAGAACACTCTAGCGGACCGACTCAGCAGGTCCTTCCAGACGCACGAGTGGTCTATCCGTCCGGACATCATACATTCCATCTTCCAGAGGTGGGGGTTTCCCCAGATAGACCTGTTTGCATCCCGAGACAACAGGAAGTGCCACGTGTTCTGCTCCCTACAAGGTCGAGCTCCGGGCTCCCTCTCGGATGCGTTTCTCCTTCCCTGGAAAGACCACCTGTTTTACGCCTTCCCTCCGTTTCCTCTGGTCCACAAGGTACTGCTCAAATTGCGCAGAGACCAGGCACAGGTAATTCTGGTCGCTCCAGCGTGGCCGAGACAACATTGGTACACCACACTGTTGGAACTCTCGGTTCAGACACCGATCCCGCTTCCGTTGTATCCGGATCTCATCACGCAGGACCACGGCCGGCTGCGTCACCCCGACCTGCAATCACTCCACCTCACGGCGTGGCTGCTCCATGGTTCACCCAGGCAGAGCAGCAATGCTCGCACTCTGTCCAACAGATTCTGCTGAGCAGTAGGAAGCCCTCAACACGCACCACGTACCTGGCCAAGTGGAAGCGGTTCTCCTGTTGGTGCGAACAACGAGCCACGTCCCCGTTGCAGGCACCCATTCCTCTCATTTTGGAGTATCTCCTCTCCCTAAAACATCAGGGGTTGGCGATATCTTCAATTAGGGTTCACCTGGCCGCTATATCGGCCTTTCACCCAGGGGAACTCGCGTCCTCGGTATTCTCTAACCCGATGGTCGTTAGATTCCTCAAGGGCTTAGACCGGATGTACCCACAACAACGTCAGCCCGTCCCAACGTGGGACCTCAACCTGGTTCTCTCCAAGCTCACAGGTCCTCCATTCGAGCCACTGGCCACCTGTTCACTTCTGTACCTATCCTGGAAGACAGCCTTCCTCGTAGCCATCACCTCAGCAAGGCGCGTTTCTGAACTCAGGGCGCTGACATCCGAGCCCCCTTATACAGTTTTCCATAAGGATAAAGTGCAGCTTCGTCCACATCCTGCCTTTCTCCCTAAGGTGGTTTCTCCTTTTCACATCAACCAGGACATCTTTCTCCCGGTCTTTCATCCCAAACCACATGCCACTCGCCAGGATCAACGCTTGCATTCCCTGGACGTACGAAGGGCCCTGGCCTTCTATATTGACCGCACAAAGCACTTTAGAAAGACGACGCAGCTCTTCGTTGCAGTGGCCGACCGAATGAAAGGCTCACCGGTCTCCTCACAGCGCCTATCCTCCTGGATTACGTCTTGCATCCGGACTTGCTATGACCTGGCAGGTGTCTCAGCACCGCACCTCACCGCTCACTCCACGAGGGCCCAAGCCTCCTCGACTGCTTTCCTGGCACATGTTCCGATACAGGACATTTGTAGAGCGGCGGTTTGGTCATCAGTCCACACGTTTACAGCTCACTATGCACTAGTGCAGCAGTCCAGGGACGATGCTGCCTTCGGATCAGCGGTTTTGCACACGGCAATGTCTCACTCCGACCCCACCACCTAAGTTGGGCTTGGGAGTCACCTAATGGAATGGATATGAGCAAGCACTCGAAGAAGAAAAGACGGTTACTCACCGTTGTAACTGTTGTTCTTCGAGATGTGTTGCTCATATCCATTCCAAACCCGCCCCCCGTCCCCACTGTCGGAGTAGCCGGCAAGAAGGAACTGAGGGGGCGCCGGGTCGGCTGGGGTATATATTCAGCGCCATGAAGGCGCCACTCTAGGGGGCTCCACAGCCGACCCGCCGGTGTTGCTAGGGTAGAAAATCTTCCGACGATCGTGCACGCGGCGCGCACACACCTAATGGAATGGATATGAGCAACACATCTCGAAGAACAACAGTTACAACGGTGAGTAACCGTCTTTTTTTGTGGGTGGGAGTGGGATAAAAATGCAAGAAACAATGCTTTGTTTTTGTGGGAATGGGAATGGGAGTGGGTGGGTTTTGCAGGATGGGAGCAGGGGTTCTGCTGTGACCTTCCTTTCAGATAGCCAAAGCTGGCAGAATCTCTTAAGCATCTCTAACCAGGTTTGTTGGCCCCTTCTTGTAGATTGCAGACACAGCATTGTTGTTCTTCTGTGGTTGGGGAGGGCTGCTCTGAAGGGTGATTCCGTGGACACTTGTAGTAACTTGCTTAATCTTTCAGGCACAGTCCACCCTACAGGGAGCTCAGCTGGCTGCTGGCATATAATCATCAGACTTGTTTTGCAAAAGGAAACAATGATAACAGGTTGAAGAAGTGTCTCAGGTTTACATGCAGTTTGCTCTAATCAGCAGGCTTCTTATTTGAGAACTTCATCACTCTAAGGCACCAAGTTCACCACTTTGGCCTTTGCAGCAGTTACCAATATCTTTGAAAATGGTGCAGTGTTGCTGCTCAAATCAACTTACAGTACTGATGTACCTGTCAAGTGTTTGGCAATAGTGCTTCCTGGCAGAGCAGTATAGAAAACCAAGTGCTGTGCTGGCTGGCATCAAGCCCTGCCTTCTCTGTAAAGGAACATGTGACACTTCAGATAACTTCATCTCATGTGGTGGATGTGCATCTGCAGAAGTGTCAGTTCCGCTTAGTGTGAGCAAAAAAGGATAAACAGAGAGGATGTGCTAGCGACTGATGTTCAGCCTTCTACCAAAAATTATTTAAGACCAAAAATGCTTAAGACTTAAATGCTTTCCTCGTGATCAAGAATACTGCAGCCTTTCAGGTGTGCTCCTCTCTGCCAGAGAGCTGTGAGCAACGAACTATCATTTCTAGTCGCTGCATCAGATTGCATTGGACACTGTAGTCTTTTGGCCTTGTCTTTTGTTTCAGGGCAGTGAAAAAAGGTAGGTTTCTCACTGAGATTTCAATCAACTGCTTTGGTTAAGTGACTAGATCAACTTCTTTCATGCTGACACTTTTAAAAAATAACATTTGGAGAGTGTTCAGGGCAGCACATACAAATAGCAGCTGGCACTTCTGCTTCTCCTTCCACATGAGTAATTGCTCCACTGACCCAGCAAGATATCTGCAATTCCATCATACGCTTGCTAACTGGAAGGGCATGAGGGAGTAGATTTATAATAGAGGTGGATTGTGTTTTGGTCTCTGGTTTTCATTATTCCTGATTAACTCTGACAATTATACATGGAGTTCTAACATGAGCTGTTTTAACTGTTCTGAAGAGAACCGGTCAGTTGTCTTAGCCAGAATACTGTAGTGTGACCGAAGGAATTCAGATCTCCACAAACTTAGTTGAGCTCCACCTCCTTAGTGCTCACCAGACTGCTATGATCCCATGTGTGTTAAGCCTCCAGAGGCTGAAAGGAGACCAGACACTGCCCCAAACTGGGGGTGCCGAGGCACATTGTTAGGGTGCAGATCCTCTGTCTAACATCCCATCTGGAGAGCGTAGATCTCACAGTCCAACTGCCCAGATCCTGGGATGAGTGGCGGGTCCCTCCCCTGTTACTTAAACATATCCTCTCCCACAACTCTAGCTGTCCGGGTCTTCCTCAGCTTTACTCTTCAAGGCAACTTGATAGGCCTAACACTTAACAGTCTCACTTTGCACAGGATTCTAAAACACCAACTGCTCTTTACTTAATAACATGAGAGAATGCAGATAATTTAGAAAATAAGAAACATTTTGGATGCAGTGCCCGTCCCTCTCTCACTCACTCTTCCCTGGAATCCCTGGGGGGCCCCTCTGTGTTCAGGTACGCAGGGTTCCCTTAGCCTCTTCAGACTCCTGTATCAGCTCCCCTGTGCTTGACCTGGTGAAAAAGGCCAAAGACCCCAAAAAGGTCAACTCTTCAGGTGACTTCAGGATCTGGCCCCTCAGCTGATCACAGACCTCTACCAGGTTCTATTACTTCTCCCCTGACAAACCAGTTCTTCTGGATGGGAGCTAGCCTATTGCCTAGAATTTGTGTTTTAATAGATGATCATCCCGATATAATAACTTTCTATTATCAGCCCTGCATCTTACCCTTTGGAATTTCAGTCCAACTTGGAGGTGAAGAGGACAACTGTGCAGCCCTGTGCCTTCTCTTTCAGCTTGGTAAAGATACATAGAGCGAGTTCATAATCTCACAGAGAATTCATAAATCGCACAGCTAGATTTCCCCATGTAGTCATACTTCCCAGTACAGAAGTGTCTGCTAATCATCTGGGAGGCCTGGCACTCTGACTGCCATGGTTTTACCTTCCTGATAATGCTGTGCCATGTTTTACAAGCCATTCCTAGAAGTACTGCTTTTGCAAAACTATTGCTAGGAGTGCTGTTAATGGAAATGCCAAATCAGCGGCACTGCAGTTTTCTGAAGGTGGTGTATCCAGGAGTGAGTAATCTCGTTATAGCAGAACTGCAAAAGGAGTTAATGCAATCCCCCAGCTCTCCAGTGCAAAGCTGGTAATGCGATAGGCCTGTTTAAGTATTCATAGTAAGGCTCTGCCCCCTCTTCTGTCTTGATGTTGACCTCTTTGTTTCAGTAGCAGCATTTGATTTCCGTCAGTCTTTTCGTGACCCCAGATGGCAGCGAGGCCCTGCGTTAATACAGATCTGTGTTGACAGCTGCATTGGAAGTCTCTGGCCTCTTTCAGTGGATTGTTTCTTGTGAGCAGAGTTGTGGACATGGGCTGCATCAATAGTCTTTGATATTCAAGTTTACTTCCCGATGGGCTTCAGACTCTTGATGGTTTCAGAAGCTGTGTTTTGCTTTCTTCTGCTTGTTAACAATCTCTGTAAGAACAGCCCCTGGCTTGTTGTTGCTACGTGCCTGATTCCATGTGGCTGCTGAACAGTGAAATCAAAATGTCCTCCACTGTTTTCTAAATGGAGACTTTTTTTCTTTTCTTTTCCTTGAAGCTATGTTGTGACATAGGAGATAATTGAAAACCATGCCCTGAGGTGTACACCCTTTGGTTTATTGCCTTTGGTAAATATTGACCAGCATTGTATACCATGCTTTTCATTATGTGAGTAATGTCTAGATTTTACCCACTTCTCCAAATTACTTTTGATTGGGAATTTGTGCACCATCTGTGTGAATCTCCAAAGCTATTAGCAATCCCAGATTGTTACACTCATGGGAGTATATGGAAGACAGCCAGCCAGAAGAATTAAGGTCATATCACTGTTGGGGACAGAAATGGAACTCCAGATCAAAAGATCCAGACAATCCCTATGAGAAGCATCTGTTTCTCCTGGAACTTCAAAAGAGGGACTCCTTGCTTCAAATATGGTAGGCCCTGGTCTTTGGGATAAAGAGAAATCTCTATCACTTTGGCACTTCAGTAGTCTGCTCTCAGCAGCATTCTGAAATCTAAGGGAGAAGACGCTATTAGGTACCTGAAGAAACAATACTCAACACTTTTGGGGGTCACCTTTGGACAGAGAAATACTGTTGTATGGAAGCTGTTGGTGAATAGAGTATTGGCATCCCCAAAGGTTTAAAAAAATCATGAGTCGCTTACTGAAAATCATGAGATTGGCTAAAAAAACAGGAAATTACAAAAATCAGGAGATTCTTTTTATTCTTGTTTTTCAACCTTTAGGGTATAAGCTTTTCTGTGCAGTGATTACAGATAGAAGTTTTTTTTAATGGATACTGTAATTTTTCAGGTATTCCCACAATTTCAGCAATTGGGCCTTTAAGAAAACCACCATTCATGCGAGATTTGAGATAAAATCGCTGGCGTTAACAACACAGTAAATTATTCTTTACTCATGATTATTGTAGTTAACATTTTTTGTGCATGATCCAAAGCCCATGGATATAACTAGAAAGACTCCGATTGTCTTCAGTGAACTTTTGTTTGCAAAATGCTTTGCAAACAATTCTCCAATCGCAGCCTTATCACTACCTGCTGAACTGTTAGGGAAAGAAGTCTAGGACTTGGTTGTACTGTGTCTCCCACTCTGAGGCTTTGTCTACACTACAAATGCTTTGCTATCTCAGCAAAGCCCGGAGTGTAGACTTGGTTTATAACAACAGATGTTTTTCTATCGGCATAGTAACACCACTGCCTCAAATGACATTAGCTACGCCAACAGAAGCACTCTTCTGTCAGCATAGCTGCATCTATGCTGGGGTTTTTGTTGGCATAGCTCTGTTGGGTAGTGGCTGTGGAGTTTTTACACCCCTGACTGATATTGTTATGCCAACAAAACTTTGTCTGTCATACTGGACTTAAAACAGAAAGAGAACGTTCTGTGTGATAAATTATTTCATAAGTTCAATTAGGGGAAGAAACTGACTGTGACCTCTTAGAGTGCTAAACAGTCAAACTGGAAAGTTTGTTTTCTTCCTGGGAGTTGTGGATAGATTACAAATAGTAATTTACAAAATATAATGGCTAACTGAAACTATTGGTACATAACATTTGTAGTGTCATAGATAGCGTTGATTTCACATCAAACATTCCATAATTTATTTTAATAACTGTGAAACGCCTTCAGCAATAAAGTTAGATTCTGATGAATTGAATGGAAAAAAAGCAATAGTTTCCATAGCAACTGGTAGTGAGTGGCAGGGAGCAAGTACTCTTTCAGTTATTGCTAAGCAATGGATGAGCAGGCACAAAATTTTTGCCTTTGTTTATAAGCCATCTGCATTGGTCCCAATAGAACAAGTGCTCAGTGCACAGGAAATTAAAGGCTGTCCACTATATCTGGTGATGTCTCGACGTCTCTTGTGGCTGTATAGTCCAATCTGTAAGGAGCAAGGTCATAATCAGATGTCACATAGGAAACTAGCAAGTAGAAAATTGCCTATTTTGTACTATCTTTCTTTTAGAATTGTTCCTTTGTTTTTATACTCTGCTGCGAACACTGATTCTACTCAATAAATAATGAACAGTTGGAAAACAATTAATCCTGACTTTAGGATCTAGTTAAATCAAGACATTGATTTGTTTTAAGATAATATAAGATTAGCTTTTTCTCCTGGGGTAAAAATAATCCATGCTTTCAGTGGACAGGTGAAAACACTTTTCAAAAAGCCAATTTTTTTTAGACTTCATAGAAATGCCCCTCTAACAGAGCTGTGAATTTCAGAGGTGCTGAGTTCCAATTGAACTCAGTGGGAGCTGCACTACCTTACAGGTAAAGTGCTTCTGTTTTTAGATTAATGAAGCCATAATGGGAGTTATACATTTCTTGTTGAACCTCCATGAGGTTGCATTTTGCATGATCATAGGTTCTCAGATATTCCTGAACACTGGTGTTGTGGAATAGGAATATCTCTGATCAGTGCAGCTTTTGTGCTGCAAAACTATGCAGTATGGGACCCCACCTCATTTCCCATTCAGCGAGAAGAGAGATGATTTTACATTGTTTTAATGGCTGAGAATTGCCTAATGCAGACCCCCATCTTTTTGAAGCCTTCTGAGATCACAGCTAACCTTAGGCTGTGGAACAATTTTGTTGTACATTTATTTCTATTGCTGTAGCACTCTGTTAGCTGAGATACTTCTAAAAAATAACATACAAACATCCTTGCCGGTGAAGGGGAAGAATTGCTTTTAATGAAACTTCTTGAAAACACACAATTGGCACTTCCCAATCAAGATTTTCTAAAGGACTAATATATAACACCAGTCAGTAGGTCTCAGGCTGTGGCTTGTGTTTTAGTGGTTCATAAAACAAAAGATTAAGAATCAAACATTTATAATGTTGAAGGGAAAGTAGAGGATTAGGAAGGGGAGAGGTTGGTTTATGCGGGACTATATGTGGGAGGTGGCTTGTAGCATTAGTGTGTACCAGATAATTGCATTATCAGAAAAATATATTTGGCACAACAGGGATATCTTGGGGGCACATCAGAAAAAGCCAGTAGCTGCACAGATGCCCCTTGTATGTTCTACAAGAGTAATCCTATGTTCATTAATCTTTAAGGCAACTCCCAATTTAAACAAATATATCAGTATCAACTATTTCTAGAAATCTTTAAATGCAGGGTTCTCTCTAGTTACTTTTTCTTTTCCCTGTAAAGTAGTGGTGGGCAGCCTGCGGCCATGGTCAGTCTGCTAAAATCCTGGCAAGTTCTTCGAGTGTCATTACCACAGGCCTTGTTTTCAGCCGAGTGGTTTGGCTACACAATAAACCCCAGCTCAAACTTTTTTGAAGAGGGTTGAAAACCTTTATGATTTCAGGCTGGGTTTTTTAACTAAAACTGACTTAGTAAGAGCATTGGTGCTTAATGGTAAATTAAAATGCATATTAATGAAAAGCATTATACTTTTTTTTTTTTTTTAAAGGAAAATATTTTGATGATTGTACCTTTCTCAATCAAGGTGAACACTGGCATACAAGAGTGAACCACACAAGTGTTTCTCTGATCATTGTGTAGCAATGTTTCTGAAAGTTGGGTCTTGGGAAGTATATACATCAATTATGCATAAGCAGTGAGGGAAGGAGTGTTGAACTGAGCTGAAAATATCCTTGAAAGCTTTTGTATTTATTTTATTGGCTTTATCTTTGAAATTTGTTAATATTGTCAATTGTCAGGCATCATGTATTTTATTGGGTGCTATTATGATACCACTAACATTGTTTTCCCTTAGCAATCAAAAGAACTTAACAATTTGCTGGGATCAGTTCCCCATTGTAATTTGACGTTAGCCTATTTTCTGTGTAACTTGTGATACATTTGTGTGACTGCCTAACTTTAATGTGAAGGTTTATAACATTTCTTAGCTACAGTTTTAGTATTCTTCTCTACTCAAGTAGAAATTCCATCAGTTATTGTACAAACCAATAATAATATTAAATCAATCTTTCTAGAAGAAAGTAGAAAAAAAATCAAGTTTGTGTTTTTCAAGATTATAGGTCAGCATGAGCCAGAAGGTTTTAAATTATGGCAAACATCCATCTTGGAATTTTAACCAAATTCAACCCATATAAATGTAACAAGTTAAACAGCTTTTTTTTTCAAGGTCAGTATACATTGTAAGCATTGCACTATGACTGCTTTGGGCTGTGTGCTTTCCAGCTGTGATTCATATTTCATTAAATACACCTGAGTTTGGCATAACATTTTAGTTTCTGTTGTTTTAGGACTTCTCTGTCCAAGAAAGCTGCATTGATTTAACTTAAGGGTGAATTTAAATCCATATCGTTAAACCAGTTCAAACGGCTGTTTGGACACTCTTATTTTGGTAAAGAATACCTTATCTTGGGTTAGCTTAAGTCAGTTAAGAGCAGGTATAACTAAATTGAAATAAGCCATTCTTATATCAATTAAAAATAGCCAAAAAGCCTTTTACGTTGGCTTAACTATATCAATTTAGAGACTGTTCTTTGGTAGCTGGCAAATCTCATGTCACAAGTTGTTGTTTTGGAACAGGAGCCTGATACCTCGAGTTATGAAATGGGCTGCTGGATTTCGAATGTGTAGGTATTCAGTGTGGCTGAGTGAGGAAAAGAGGGGAAAAGCACTTTGTTTTCATTCCTAAATCCCATACCCAGAAGTGTGCTGGAGTTCTGGTATGACATTTTAGGGCTTGTCTACTTGGGAGATATTTCCGGCTGTCCCAGTATAATTAAACCACTCTAGTTATACTGGTCTAACTCCCACATGTGGACACTCTTATTCACAGATAAGAATGTTTTTGTTTTTCTTCAGTTTAGCTTAAACTACTTCCAAAGGCGCACAAGCTAAACTGGAAAAAGGCTCTCTCTTGTACCAGAATATGGGCAGTTATACTAGTATAACTCTAGCGCTTTAAATTCACACCCTAATTTATACTGCTGTAACATTGCCATGTAGTCAAGCCTTTAGCGTGTGAATGTGTTTGTATTTATGCTTGCTGAGTGAGATCACACACTGGATATGGACAGAAAGCTGTGTGTAACAGTCTCAGGGAGCCAATCTGTTTTACAAGGTGTTCAGGGAGTTCATATGAGGAGAAGCACCTCTTGTCACGTGCAAACGGTGAAATATGTTTCAAATCAATGTTTTTAATACAAATCTGCATTTCTGAGGCTACAGGGGGTAGGGTTGCTAAAAAGCAGTGTTTATCACACTAAGGACATAGAGAACTAATTCATATCAAGCCACTCTTATTCCGATGTAAGAGCATCAATACAGGGAGTTAATCAGGAATAGTTAATCTGTTTTAAATATGCACCCTATATTATTCCAGATTAAGTTTCATGTGCAAACAAACTGTAATAGTATAGGGGGGAGTCTAGTGTTTTCAGACCCTGATTTGCTTTCCATTTGACTTTAATACCAGTTGAGTTGTCAGAAGGGCTTTGTACTGGAATCTCTCTAACCAAGTGTTTTGTACTGTATCTTTAAGCTAAACTGAGCTAAATACACACCAGCCTTCAGCTGTAGGGAAGCCTCTTACATTTCTCATTTCTGTACTGATCGTCTAACCTTTTTGGAAGAGAAGGACCGTGCTTTGAGCAGGTCTGTGTGGGGTAATGTGGAGTCATGATGCTTGTTAGAATAGGGCTCCCAAGGGGAGGAAGTGAGGAACCTGGCAAAGCACTCCCATCCTCCTCCTCAGAACCTGTTGGGCTGCTGCCCTTTACATTCCTTTCCTTCGCAGGCTTCGGTTACTGGTTGTTGGGAGCTCGCCTGTTGCATCTTGCCCCAGGGGAAGGCGGCTGGGATGCCGGGGGGAGCTCAGAGCTGTTCATCACACAGCCAGACCGCTGGCCACGTGTTTCCCTGCAGCTAGTGCAAGTGTTGTCTGACTCGGGGGCCCCTCCCCCAGAACAATGTGCTGCTGCTACTGAACATCTGGAGAGGGCAGGTCCTCCGGGTGGCTGCTGGCCTTGGAGCAGGCTAGCAGGGAGGGGGGCGCGCCCCCACGGCAGGCTCAGAGCTGGGTCCACCTAGTCCCCGGAGCCCCGGCTGTGGTGCTGCAGCTGCCCCTGCGCTCTGCCTTGCCTTCTCCGCCCCCCTTCCTCCCCTCCCCATCTCCCTCTCCCTCCCCTCCCGCTTTCCCCTCCCCCTCGTAGTGCTGCAGCAGTCGGGGCTGGAGCACACGCCGGCTTGGCAGGCTCTCGGGGCCGAGGATGCGTTCGGGCTTTTGTTCCCATTGCGCCAGGCACAGGGGCAGGTGAGTGGGAGGTGGGGGGGGGCTAGCCGGGGCTGGGTCAGTCGCTCCCCTGTTGTGCAAGGGGAGCTGGGGGTGAGCCAAGCACCTGGACCGCTGGATCAGTGCAGTTAAAGTGAAATAATGAACAAAGCATCCTGCAAAATGGAGCCAGGGGAAGGGCTGGAAACACCCCCTCTCCCCCCAATCTCCGCTGCCCCCAGGCACCTGCGGGCGGAATTGCTGGGGAAGCCCATGAAATGCATCTCAATCTCCCCTCCTGCTGCTGAGAGCCCAGCTCTGCGAGAAGGGATGTCCAGAGACCGGGGTGGTGGGGTGTGGAAGGGGGATTAAGGTATTGGGGGAGGCTGTGCTGTGAGAGAGGCAGGCTGCACATGAAGGAGTGATGGAGTTGGTGGCAGGGAGCACAGTGGCCGGAGAGGTGCTGCAAAACACTTTCCCCTTTTCTTCTGTCAGCTCGAGTTCAGACTCCTGCCGAAGCTTCTCCCTCTTCCGCCGCGCCGCATCCTCTCCCCAGATGTTCAGCCAGCCGGGGTGCTAGTGTCAGCCGTCTCTGGTGCCTGGGTGTGAACTTGCTGGCAAGGCTGCTGCCGGGAGGAGGCTGTCGATTGAGCCGGATTTAAAGGGGAATTGTGCTGCAGACAATGCTCAGCAGCAGCATCTGGAGCAGCCCTGGGGACCCAGCTACACATTGCTACACACCCAGCCAGGCACAATGACAGCAGCTGCCTGGAGTGGCTGCAGGCAGCAGGCGGGAGCATGAAGTGAAGGGATCACTGCAGTGCTCAAGATGAACTCCACCTTGGTTGGTAACCAGAGTGGGCGGCCATTCTGCCTCCTGGCCATTAGCTACTTGGAGACGGTCAATTTTTGCCTCCTGGAAGTGATTATAATAGTGTTCCTCACCGTGCTGATCATTTCAGGCAATATTATAGTGATATTTGTCTTTCACTGTGCACCTTTACTGAACCACCACACCACCAGCTACTTCATCCAGACGATGGCATATGCTGACCTCCTGGTGGGTGTGAGCTGTCTGGTGCCTTCTTTGTCCTTACTCCATTATCCCATTGTTTTGAGAGAGTCCTTGGTCTGCCAGGTCTTTGGTTATGTGGTATCTGTGCTCAAAAGCGTCTCCATGGCCTCTCTGGCTTGCATTAGCATTGATAGATACATTGCCATCACCAAACCACTGACCTACAATACTCTGGTCACCCCGTGGAGACTCCGCGTCTGCATCCTGATCATTTGGCTGTACTCCTGTGTAGTCTTCTTACCTGCCTTCTTTCACTGGGGAAAGCCTGGATATCATGGGGATGTGTTTCAGTGGTGCGCCGACTCCTGGTACACTGATCGCTATTTCACTCTCTTCATCGTGATGATGCTCTATGCCCCTGCTGCTTTCATCGTCTGCTTCACATACTTCAATATCTTCCGCATCTGCCAGCAGCACACCAAGGAAATCAATGAAAGGCGAGTGCGCTTCAGCTCCCAGGATGGGGAGGCTGGGGAGGCACAGCACTGCCCCGATAAGCGCTATGCCATGGTTCTCTTCCGCATCACCAGTGTCTTCTATATCCTCTGGTTGCCCTACATCATCTATTTTTTGCTGGAGAGCTATGCTGTCTATAGAAACCACACTGCATCCTTTTTGACCACTTGGCTTGCCATTAGCAACAGTTTCTGCAACTGTGTCATTTACAGTCTCTCCAACAGTGTTTTTCAGAAGGGGCTCAAGCGCCTCTCGGGAGTTGTTTGTGCCTCTTGCGCAAGACAGAGGGTAGTTAAGGACCCCTCAACCTCTAGGAGCAAAAGACCTTCCAATGGATGCCATGTCTAAGGAGCAGATCGCTGTGACTGGGAAATGCAGGCAGTCATGTAAATTGCAAAATAAGTTAAAAACAGTTTTAAGATGCCAGGTTAGCAAAAAGGTTTCTGAGAAATGCTGCTGACTCAAAAATCAGGAGTGTGTATTATTGTTTTCACTTTAACATTTCATCATGGTGTTGGGGTATATGGTGTGTGACCTCCATATTCATTTTAAGAATAAAGCTGTATCCTGACACTTTTTCTGGCATGACTGAATGTAGTGGGTGTGTGTGAGCTTCAGCAAAAATGGTGTTTTTTTTTTTACAGCTTTACGAGGCTGTTTCAAGATTTATGCTCACATAGAAATGATTTCTCTCAAGTGGAAGTGTTATAGTATAATGGTGTATTGCAGGGATTTTTTGTGTGTATTTCAAAGCATATTGACTCTGTGTGTTCTTACACTGCAATATAAGGGGCCAAATGGTTTGTCTTTCAGCTCTACCTAGACAGAGCTCTAGAATATAGTGAATAATGTGAACACTTTAACATTAACTTAAACTTGTAATGAGCCATAAATGCAGCAATGTGCTCAAAACAGTGAGACACTTTTGAAAACTGATCTGGTCTTTGTGCCCTGTTTTACCAGTAGAATTCTTGTATGTGATTGGAGTACAGTATTTATATTTTCCTTTTTGAACAACTTGGATCAGACCAAAGTTAGCAGTTTAATAAAACATTTTTTATAAGCTAAAAAAAAATAGTTGCTGTTTTATGCCATCAGAATTGTGGCAGTGATTTGAGGATGATGCCTAGTTGTGAAAATTATTCTCAAAACACTGGAGAAAAGCTACTTCTGTTTGGAAGTTACTCAAGAACAACTTAAAAAAAATCTGACATGTTTTTATCTAAATTCTTCTGATATTTTACATACTGGAACTTAAGGGGAAAAGGAAAGAAAATTGTTGTCTAACCAGCTAAGGGAGCTATGTTATAAATTTAACTACAGCATTTGAGTTATGGATAACTGAACACACAGCTAAATCAGGCATTTATCTTTAATCCCAGGAAGCCTAAAGAAGGTTCGAATATAGCAGGAGCTAATTCCTTTTGGCAAGCATCTGTCATAAACTGGTCAAACAAAGTACACTATCTGAGAAACAAAGTTTTCAGTGACAACTTTTTAGGGCTGGTTTAGAATGGAGGCTTTTTGTGTGCTGTAATGTCATCAGGAATGTACTGTGGCCCTCAACTAAATTCATTCTCTTTAAAAATGCCATTAACTCTTTTTATTGATTCATGGAGTGCTATTTTAGTAGCTAAAGTGTCTGCAAAGTATAAATTCTTAAAAGTAATGGATTATATTTTTCCATCTCAGTGTCCTCAATACAGGGATGTGTTGTTTTTTTTCCCTCCCTTCACATAATGCATACCACAACCTATCTACAGCTCACTGTTTTCAGCATGCATCCAATCTCTGTGTGCAATAGGAGTGGGTTCTGGAGAATTCTTTGAGCTCTCCACGTGTGTAGGCATTGCAGTCAGTGTGTGCTCGCAGTGCACAGAGGGACTGAAGGAAACCTATGAGAAATGGGTTACAAGACTTCTAAGATCTGGCTAAGTCTCTCCAGCTCAAGGGAAAAATCACAGTTTGTGTTATAAAATATATTTAAATCAGATCTTGATTTTCTACCATAGTATGTCATTCATGATGAACACTTATAAAGATAACTTCCTCCTGTAGATCCTCCAAAATGCATGAACAAAGGCTGTTGGTAATCCTGATGCCTTTGTGGCCACTTTATTAATCATTATTTGTGTTATGGCGCACCTAGAAAGCAGGGGCCCCTTTTGCTTGGCACTGTGCAATAATAAAACAAAGAGATCGTCCCTACCTCTAAAGAGCGTGATATCTAAATTTAAGGCTAAAGACAACAGGTGGATATGACTGACAGCAGTGGGGAGTTGAGGGTAACAGTGAGACAGTTATGAAAGATGTAAGCAAGGGTTGCACCAGCTGGCTAATCATTCTCAAGTGTTTTGTAAGCATTATAGCATAGGTGGTTTTTAAGGAGAAATTTAAAGCTTTATGTCACTAATATTTAGCATTTATGCTCAGTATTATTGAAATACCCCCTCATGCAAAACACCCCTGCTTTTCCATGGTTCTAAGCTGTAGTTAAAGTTTCAAGTGTTTGAGCAGTTATAATCTAAGCATTAAAATAGCATTTAACATCAAGATGATTTATGTCAGATTTATCCACTGGGTACTAAAACCCATCACAGTAAGGTTTTAGGCATAAATGGAGGTCTGAAGGCAAATATTGCTGCATCTTTCAGTTTGTGCACCAGGAAGAAGCAGTTGAATGTTACTTAGTGTACAGTATATTTGGGACTATGTGAATTTAGCAAAAGTGGGGAATCTAAATCCTGACATTAGTATTTAACTTGTGCTGGAGAAGATACCAGCTTTACCCAGCTGGCCCAGAGCTCTATTCAAAATATAACAGTTTACAGCTGCAGATATTTTTAAAACTTAACTTGGGAACAGCTGAACAAGTCAGCATTACTCTGATGGCTAGAAGGAAGGTAGTGCAGCTGTGACTTACAGCTGTGAGATTCACTTACAAAGTGTTTATTTAAAAACTAGGCTTTTGCTCTCTCTCAATTGCCATATTCAAATCCACCGTCCGTTTCATTTTTATCTCAAAATCTTCATCCGTTAAGTTGCTTTTCATGAGATACAGGAAGCAAAACCTGGGCTTCTAGGGAATTAAAAATCAGAACAAATAGTAGATGCATCCTAGTTTCATATGCAACATCTTTCACAGATGCTTCTGAAAGGTGAAGCCGTCTCCTACTGCACGGTTAGCATTAAGCCGGTCTTGTCTCAATTACATCTACTATTTAAATTGTTTTTTAAATATCTTTCATATACTCCTTTCATGTGACACAATGGTAGATATGTATGTAGTTTAAAAGCTGCTGCACCAGATTCATATCACACATAACTATTGACTTCAGTGAAGTTACATAAGGGCTGAATTTGTCCCAGTGTGCTTGGGACCAAGTGAGGGAGAAATAATTTTACACTCTATTGCCTTGTTTTGTCAGTTCACTTAACTTTATTGTATGTATGTATGTATGTAGGTATGTAGTTGACATGAAGCACAGTGCTTGTTTTCAGGGACTGTCAACGCTATTGATGCTATGAACTGTTACAGAGCAGACTTTATAGTCAGATCGTTTTCATAGCTACATTTGAAAATTAGTCTTTGCGCTTGGCTAAACTTGTTTGAATTCCCATAATACGTTTAAAAATAGTAAATACTGACTAGGATCATTGCACAAACAAATGTTGTGATGAAGGGAGCATAGATGTAAAAATTATTTGTATTTTTATGAAAATACTAAGTCTGCTATGAAACTTCCATGAGCTTAAGTGGTTAAATGAATTGACTTTAATTTCAAATTTGTATCCGGGACTATAAATTCTATTTTTTATTAGGTTATCCAACTCATTTTCAGATCCAGCTGGGTGAGGGTTTATAACTTGTTTAATTACTGGATGGAACTCACTTGGCATCTTTGAGTCCCAGGGGAAGGATTTTCACATGCATAGCTTTTCAGAAAGTGACATAATTTATGTAGCTCATCCAATATTCTCATACTGAAAAAGAAAAGACTTACAAATGATTGGAAGTTGCGGTTGTGGTGTGTTGCTATTTTTAAATAGTTTTGAAGGGAGAAAATGTGCAATTTGTTAATTTTCTAATTCAAATCCAGTGACAATTTTGTTAACATGGAGTTCCTTTCTAGGTGAGGTAAAAAGAGGATGATAGCTTTGTGCTATCAAATTCTGCATTTACATGTTGGTATTTCTTCACTCCCCGTTTTATAATCTTAATTTACTAGTGCATGTTTTGTACTTTAGGGTCCTAATTGTTAGTAGAATTTCAGACTTATACCTTCCTTAGGTACTTGGCTTCCATTACTGTAGTATCTGAGCACCTCACAATCTTTAATATACTCACACCACCTTTGTGAGATAGGGAAATAATCAATTTTACAGGTGGAGAATTGAGACCCAGAGAAAATAAATGACATACCTAATGTCAAACTGGAGGAGCAAAGAATTGAACCTGGGTCTCCCAAGTCCCAGACCCTAACCATGGCATTATCATTTTTTCTTCTCCCTCCTGCTGCCCCCCCGTTTTTTTTAAATAGGAGTTTCACAGGTAAGATGCTCATCTCCTCAGAAAATGACAAATACAAGTCCTCGACTAACATCCTTCCTCTGAGAACACCACCAACTCAATACCCAACATTGATAAGCAAATATCCCTTGCTGTATTTGCAGACAGCCACACTATCCTATACATTGAACTTCCACAAGTCAAGAAAAGCTGAAGTGCTTCAACCAAGCAGTACTCCACCATCAGAGTTTACAGTTTGAAGTCACTGGGACTGGTGCTCCAAAGTTACTAAAGTGCTTTTGAGAATCCAGCCCTCAGGAAACTGTTTGTTTGGTTTCAGAGTAACAGCCGTGTTAGTCTGTATCCGCAAAAAGAAGAACAGGAGTACTTGTGGCACCTTAGAGACTAACAAATTTATTAGAGCATAAGCTTTCGTGGACTACAGCCCACTTCTTCGGATGCATATAGAATGGAACATATAACATATAACATGTTTGTTTGGATTTGAGATTAGCTTTAAGTTTTCAGTTTTGAAAATTTTGGCCTGTGTCTCTAAAAGTTAATACTTTTGTTTAATGTATTGAAAGTCGGAATTAATTATTGTTAACCCCAAAGCCATTTTGTTTTGGAATTACAAAGACTTTGTCACCAAGAAGTTTAATAAAAACTTTTAGACCCTGATGCTGAAAACATGTATGCATGTGCATAGATGCATTGAAATCCATGGGGCTGTTTATGTGAGTAAAGTTATGTACCAGGTGAGGTGTTTGCAGGTTCAGAGCTTAATTTTCAATATTTTGTTTTTCACACTAAACAGTTTTGCAAAATTCAGTAAACTACACTACAGTAGTGGCCTTTAAAATAAAAAACAGCACTTATAATTTAGTTAAATATAAATTTTGATCTAAAATGGCAATAACACATTTTCAAATTAGTTTTACAAAACCTCAACCTGATTTAAATTAAAAAAAAAATCAAACTGGCTTGATTTAAATAGCTAAACCCTGTGCCATATAAAAAATTATGAACCCCACTTCTGCTGAAGTGCAAGAGATTGTAAAGGCCATCACTGTTTCTAATATTAGAAACCGGGGGATGAGTAGGATTCTTCCCTTCTTAGGCAACTTTGTGAAACTAAGATCTTTTGCAAACCCTTTTCCCAGTAAACAACAGTTTAGAGGCAGAGCAATGTGCATGCTAGAGAAGAGCAGAAACTCTACCTTTGTGTTTTCAGTATAGAATTAATGCCTGCTCCCACTGGCTCAGTATGCCTGTGGCTCCCAACCTGTACACTGCGCTACTTTTCCATACACATCAATGAACAGTGTGTCTCCAGAAATCCAGCAGGTCTCTAGGGAACAATCTTCACATGGTTGGATTTAAGTTCCAGGATCTACTGTTGCTCATAAATGACCTCAGACAAGCCAATCATGAGTGCTGCAGTCTGGTATTCACTTCAGAGAGTCTCCAGTTCTTTGTATCAATGTTAAGTGATTTAAATTAGGTTTGACTGAGCACAGGTTATAGCTCCTCAGCCTTAGTTATAGCTGATCAGATCGCTGTATCATCAAGTTTCATAAGCTGCCTCCAACAAGAGCAATACTTCGTCCTTTAGAGGAAAGTGAAAATCCCCCATAGTGCGCCTAACCAGTTGTGCAGTGCTGTACATAGAATCATGCGACTGGAAGGGATCTTGAGAGGTCATCTAGTCCAGTCCCCTGCACTCATGGCAGGACTAAGTATTATCTAGACCATCCCTGACAGGTGTTTGTCTAACCTGCTCTTAAAAATCTCCGTTGATGGAGATTCCACAACTTCTCTGAGCAATTTATTCCAGTGCTTAACCATCCTGATAATTAGGAAGTTTTTCCTAATGTCCAACCTAAACCGCTGTTGCTGCAATTTAAGCCCATTGCTTCTTGTCCTATCCTCGGAGGTTAAGGAGAATAACTTTTCTCCCTCCTTGTAACAACTTTTTATGTACTTGAAAACTGTTACCATGTCCCTTCCGTCGTCTCTTCTCCAGACTAAACAAACCCAATTTTTTTCAATCTTCCCTCATGTTTTTCTAGACCTTTAATAGTTTTTGTTGCTCTTCTCTGGACTTTCTCCAAGTTGTCCACATCTTTCCTGAAATGTGGCACCCAGAACTGGACACACTACTGCAGTTGAGGCGTAATCAGCGCAGAGTAGAGCGGAAGAATTCTTGTGTCCTGCTTATAACACTCTTGCTAATACATCCCAGAATGATGATGGTTGTTTTTTGTTGTTGTTTTGGTTTTTTTTGTAACAGTGTTACACTGTTGACTCATATTTAGCTTGTGATCCACTATGACCCCCAGATCCCTTTCCACAGTACTCCTTCCTAGGCAGTCCTTTCCCATTTTGTATGGGTGCAACTGATTGTCCCTTCCCAAGTGCAGTACTTTGCATTTGTCTTTATTGAATTTCTTCCTATTATCTTCTGACCATTTCGCCAGTTTTCCCAGATCATTTTGAATTTTAATCCTATCCTCCAAAGCACTTGCAACCCTTCCCAGTTTGATATCGTCGGCAAACTTTAAGTGTAGAGAGGGAGTATTTCCTGACTCTTATATACTATCCTCCTATTGCATGAGATCCAGTTTCCCTTAGCTTAGCCTGCATAGGTACAAATATTAATGCTCACATAATCCCCTTTTTAAGCATGAGCTTCAATAACACCACAGATGCATAAATTATGGTGCCCCCGTGTTTGTGCTCTGTGTACTTGGTCTGTGCTAGCACTTCACAGTGACCATTTTAGAGAGACCTCCGTGTCAGCAGATGGGCAAATGCATGATGGTGCTGAAATTATGTCTGCATATTTTTGTGAGATGAAAGCTGTCTGAATTTAAAACCTATTGTGTATATACACATGTATGCAGAAAGATTTAAAGAAAGAAACTAAAAGACATGACCAGCTATCAAAATAAATGTGTTACAATGATGTCATTACTGGAAAGGTATATTGTGCCAGAATGGATATAAAATACGCAGTTACATCAGTGCCACGAAATAATTCATTTGGAGTTGGAAGAATAACAGGGCAGTTCTTTCCACTGTAGAATTAGTCTTGTATACCATACGGTTATTCTTGTAAGCTTGGATCTACCCTTTTCATTTTGGATTTATGACATTACAAAGATGCCCATGCAGAAGCTGTGGGTGTCCTGCATGCATGCAGTTTGCAGACCCCAGTCAGCTCACTTCTGAACAAAATCCAGCCACAGTCAAATCTAAATAGTAAGCCAGTTCTTAGTCCACCCATCTGTACTCCACTCCCTAAATGCCATCCCTTCCCATGCAGTTTTGAACATCCTTCTCCTCTGTTAGTTTGCGCTTTGCCTATATGTGTGTTTTAGTGTCTACGTGCTTCCTCTGTAAAATTCTGAACTGTGAAACCCCTCTGGTGGCAGTGTTTGTGTGACTTGGAAAGATGGATTTGTAGTTACACTGGAAAGGGGCTCAGGCGATCTATGTTAATTTCCTAGCACCATTTGACCTGTCTGTGCCCCAATAAAAGGGGGGTAATTAATGATTGTGAAGTGTTCAGTTACTATGATCATTGGGGTAAAGAGAGGGTTATATAAGACCCTAGATAGATCTAGCACTTCTGTTCTCAGCTAATCTGTTAGGTTTTCTGTGATGAGCAAACCTTTGTCAGCTAACTACATGGGAGGTAGCTTATACCAGTACTTGACTCATAGTGGTGATTTTTTTTCACCTCTACTCTTATTTCCTCATCTATATGATTTGAGGCCACCTCTCTTATAGAATGTAGCTTTTTCCTTTTGACTTGACAAATTCCCAGTTCAGTTTTGAATTCTTTTGCTATAAGGAAATACATGCTTCGCCTCCCCCTGCTCCCCAACCTCTAGGGGACTTAGAGTCTGTATTTGTTGAGGGTGATGTATTACTTAAATGTAAATTAAGTTGTGGTCCACATCTGCATTATTGTTTGTTTAATGATAGTGGCAAATAGAAACATTTCTGCAGATGCGTATTCAAGGTGTCTGTTAATTTATCCATATACTCAATATTTAATCAAATATTAAACCTCTTGAGCTTTAAAATTGAATGAAAACATTAAAATTATAATCAGTTGTGTACTTGCAGCCAGATCTAACTTGGTGCCTCAGCCTGGGGCACTTTATTAATCTGTTTGCTAATTTAAGTGACTAAATATCTAGAGATCAATTTAGACCAGATGCTTTGTTAAAGTTTTCACTGTCTCAGTCTGAGAATTTGAAGAGCAATGTCAGGAATACTAAACAGGTGACAAACTCTGAGCAGGTCTAGGAAGCTGCAACAGGGATCTGTGACTTGCAAAGGGACATTGATAGGAAACTGTCTTGCACTGATCTGACCTATTAGCTTTATTCAATTTTCAATTTCTAGTATTCATGCTGGTCAACATTTAAAAAAAAAAAAACTTTGATAGGTTTTGCTCTTTTAAATAACTTTTTGAAATTCCAAAGAGATGCATCTTGTTGTCATATTAAACTTAAAATCCTAGATTTTGATTCAACAAAGTATTTGAATATACTGATCATTAACTGTGTTTACGTATTGTACTGCATCTCATTCTTTCATTTTCATTAAGGTGCGATGGTATGATGTGGCAGTGTGGTTCAGTAGTTAAAGTTGGGGAAGGGAATATGAACTCCTGGGTTCTTTCACTTCTGGTTTTTTTTTTTCTTTTTTGTGAGATGAGGATAATAGTTCCAATTCAGAAGGAAATGGAGGCAATTAAATGAATATTTGATATACTTGGATGGAATGGGCTAGATAAGTGCATATACTGTAAAGCCCATGTAAAGATGAGATGAATATGTACAGATATATCCATACACATACTAGTTGTTCTTAAATATTGCAAGTTTCACACGATACAAAGAGAAAACATATGCTTAATCAAAATAAGTCACTACTTTTACCAAAATGGAAAACAAAATTTTTCTTTGGGGTTTTCAGCTTTTTAATGGATCCATGAAAATAAGTAATTAGATTAATGGAAGACCAAATCTTTAGTATGTTGGCAAGAATATAAAGAGATTCATCAGTGGAAGTATAAATAAACATTCTGCTAGAGTTGCTTTAGTATATAGTGCTAGTGATTTTTCTTTGTGAAATCTTTTGTTTGAATATAATGTAAGTCTTTGATCTTTAGCTGACTTTAAAATTGCTAATTTCATAAGGTGAAAGTACTACAATGTGAAAAATTAATAGATATTTTCATTGCACACTATTAAAAGTATTTTGTTAAAACACCTGTTACAATGTTTTCCATAGCAATTGTCAAGAAAAAAATTGTCTAATGCACAGGGAAAGAAGAAATACATAGATTCATGTTCTGAGCAGGCTAGGCATCTAAGAAACATTTATTTTCCTGATCTTGCCCATTTGCTGGGATATGGTATTTCTTGAAGATAAAATGCTGCACCGCTTAAGAATCTTAGGTAGGCTCACTGAAAGTAATGGCACAGTTGGTCCTTTCAGAGAACAGGAAGCAGTGTTGTCTTCAGCCTCAGTTTTGGTCTACCTGGAAAGATTTGCAAAATATATGTATATTGTCATTCCAGAATTCCATATTGCATTCTGCAAGTTGCTGGGCTGATAAGTTGCTCTTTACGTATTCCATTTGAAATTCAGCTTCCATCTTAACTCTATGGGTAAACATCGAGTATTCACCCTTCTTCTTCTTGGTGAATGCAGCAGGATGGAAAATAATTTGCAGTTTCTGATCTTGGGCTTCCCTCCAGGTCTTAATATCGGTGATGTTTTCTTTCTGCATGGGTTCAGAAATTTTAAAAATAACTTAAAACTGTTAAACCACAAGCATGAATGACTTCTCATGTATGCCCATTCAGGTTGCTTTGCTGAGCAAAATACAGTAGATAAAGTATTATTTTAAAGGCCACTTGGTTTACCTATCTCCTTCAGGATAGTAGTGGGCAAGGTAAACTTCAATATATTCTGTGGAGGATTGCCATCGGGTATCTGCTTCATGTGGAATTTCGTTTGGGTCCGAGTCCGGTTCCCAGTGGATGGGTGTTCACCTCACAAAAGCTGTCACAATTGGCACTCTTTTTTTGAAGTGTCGAGCAAAGCCAAGAATAGATTAAATGTGTTTGTAAAGCACCTTTTTTAGGTGCTGGAAAATATTTAACATACAAGGGAGGGAGAAAAAGAGAGCCCTGACGTGAAAAAAACCAAAACCCAATGCAGTTTAGACATGGAGGGGAAAAACACAAAGGTGGATTTTGGGATCAGTCCAATCCCTGTGTTTGAGACTTTTCTAAGGTGCAGTGTTTTGATTGTGATGCAGTGTAAAGGTATTGGGCCATGTCTACACGATCACTTAATGTTGGTAAAACTTATTCCACTGAGGGGTGTGAAAAAAAACACCATCCTGAGCGACATAAGTTTCGTCAGCATAAGTGGCTATGTTGGTGGGAGAGCTGCCACCGCTCGTTAAGGTGGTTTTATGATGTCGACGGGAGAGCTTTCGCCCATCGGCATAGAGCGCCTACATGAGCGATCTTACAGCAGCGCACCTGCAAGCTCGTTAGTGTAGACATAGCCTTAGTTTCAACCCTAGCTCTTTCATTCTTAGTCTGTCCCTGGATTTGTCCCATTTTGTGTGCTGAAACGGTCTCTAAGGAGACAGCTGAAGATCTGTTGTCGTGATTCTAAAAATATAGATATATATTTTTGGGCCAAGTTGAAACTACTTAAAAAAAAAAAAAAAAAATACTAAGAGTACTTTAACCTATTATTTCAGTCAGGATTTCTGTAGCTGACTTTTCAACTAGGGCTAATAATTGGAAATCTTAAGATTTTAGGCAAAGCTACAAATATGACTGGTTTTAAAATAGTACAAATATTTTCAAATATTAAATGGGAATAGAATAAACTGAAGCATGTAAAATACTTGATCCTAATTCCTTATGTATTTCCAAAAGTGAATTTTGTTATCTGCTACTCAGAAACAAATGTATCTTTCACTTTGAGATGCTCTGTGCTGCAGCAATGTAAAGCATCTCTTAGCCCAGGGGTTCTCAAACTGGGGCTCAGGACCCTTCAGGGGGGTCGCGAAGTTATTACATGGGGGGTTGAGAGCTGTCAGCCTCCATCCCAAACCCCGCTTTGCCTCCAGCATTTATAATGGTGTTATTAATTAAAAACACTTTTAAATATATTTAAGGGGGGTCGCACTCAGAGGCTTGCTTTGTGAAAGGGGTCACCAGTACAAAAGTTTGAGAATCACTGTCTTAACCTGTTAACTTCTCTTATCAGTGCATGTATGCTGTGTTTTTTTGTTTTTTTAGGAAAGAAACATAACACACAAGGAAACCAAAGCACCAATATAAAGTGTGGAGCTGTAGTAGGACATGTAATTTTAAGTATGTTGATAAGGTTCTTAGAAAATTCTCAGAACACTTGGAGAATACATTACCAACATTTTCCTTCCTGAGAAAACTACCGAAATTTCAATCATTGTTCCACTGGATTACATTTTTGTTTGCTGTTTACTTTGGATTAATGTAATCTTGATACATATTACAATTTAAAGGGCTATTGAAGCATTTCAAACTACTGATATGGCAACCTAGGATTGTCTGTTCTCTAAATATACAGATCATGTATTAACAATATGAAATAACCTTACTGTTTGCCTGAAACCTAACTTGTATAATGCTGTTCTTTGAAGAGATGCTAGGTTTGGTGCAAAATATAATCACACGTGCAAGGTAGTTTTAAAGGCGGTATCGTGACAAGGTATTCAGTCTCTTCCAAAAGGACATTCAGAACTCAATAGCCTGTTTGTCAATCAGAGATGTTTTAGCCAGAAGTTGCATGGGATGGTTTTACAGGAAGGTTTTTTGCTTCAGAATTTCTTGATCCCTTTAACAGAGCCTTGTTAAGAGTGTAGTTTTTATTCTTAAATGCACTTGCACACTTTATTTCAAAGGTCTGAATAGCTCATAAAATAAATTTAAAAAATAAATTATACTTCACATGGTTTCACTTTTGTCTCGGGTGACTTTGTATGTGACTCTGTGCTGGTATGTGTGTTCTCTTCTCTTGCCTAGTGAGAATTTTTCCTCCTGTCTTTAATGCCTTACAGAGAGACTAGTTTGTGTGTACTTGACCAAGGCAAGAAAACCTTGACCAAGCAATTTGTGTTTATACTTTATCCACTCGTGATGTATGACATTTTTGCCAAACTCCTCTTTATAATTTTCCTGTGGGAAACTTGAGCCCTAAAAGGAAATGAACACTGCAAAAGGGCTGGCTACCACAAGGGATTCACTTTTATTTTTAGAATTGTACTACTATATTGCCATATTTGGGTGGAAAATATGCAATATCACTGAATTATTGTATCAAATTGCAGCTGTCCACCCATTCTTAGTCTCAATCAACTTACAGTAAGTAGTCCGTGAAATGTGTGAAAAAATTTGTTCTGCAAATGTGTTTAGCAAATGCTAGTACCAAATAACCCCTGTATGCTGTGTCTGAACATAATATTTCTCATTAGCAAATATTAACTATAAAAGCTGAGATTTATGCTAGTCACTAAGATCTCAGCAACAGGTGTAATTTTTCTTACTAAAAATGTAGGGTTTAGTCCAAGACAAATCTAGGAAATATGCTTACCATCAAAGACAATGAAAAGTTAGAAGTTAACGTATAGAAAAGAATCTTGGGAGCGTCACTGAATTTGGACACTACAGGATAAATCTGGCAGTAGTTTAACAGGGCATCCTGCTAACAATGAATAACTATTTTATATTAGCACAGAATTGTTTAGTATGCTGGCATGTGTTTAAAATGTGTAGGTCTGTCCAAAATAACTTACCTTACCAGTGGCACATAATACAGTAGTATTGAAGTCACTGGTCTGCCAGTGTTTCTGCTAGTAACCCTCTTTCACTCATTTTAAAAGGTTGAAACTTGGCATGAAAGTGGCTTCTTCTTTACATGTTACATGTGCATTGTAACGACCTGCCACATGTTCAGTGCAGAGTCTGAATAGCATATAAAAATGCCATTGCTTGCTCTGGATCTTTGCTTTACACCCTCACACTTCCATAGTAATCTTTTTCATGAATTGTGTTACAAAATCTTTGTAAAAGCAGTTGCACCTGTGTGGGAAGTAATAGTGTAAGGTCTGGATTTGTTATGATGGCAATGAGACCCAAGGGAATCCATATATATGGTCATATAGAATTCTTGTTTAAGAAAAATTAACTTCTTGTAATTCATAGCAACTGGTAAGTAGCGAGAAGTTCTTAGCCTGACTTTGGACAATCACTTCCAGAGGTAAACTCAGGCTCTGATGGACTTAATAGTTTTGACACAGAAATAAAAAGGAATTTCTAATGTAAATAGCACCTAACCTTTTTTTTATATGTAAATATGAATGGAACTTAAGAGAACAAATGAAAAACAAGATAACCTATCACGAACATTAGGTTACCACAAAATTCTGTGATGTTTTTGCACTTGCTCGCTGCATTTAAATTATAGCTGAGGTTAATATTGTAGAACACCTTTTTCTACTAAAGATGTTTTGATAAACTGTTTGCATAATATAAAAATGTAATTTGAAAATATTTTCAATATTCTGTCCCTCCCCAACACTTTTTTGGGACAAATCCCATATGTGAAATGACACTATTTCTAATGCTGCATCCTTTTCCACTGAGCGATTGTGTTTAATTAAATGTAAAATACAAACGAGGTGAACAGAAGATGGGATACCCAGAATGTGCAACGTACAAAATATTCAACAATATACTAAAATTATCTTTTTAATATTCACTCTAAGTTTAAGTAAATTATTTTGGATATGTGCCATATATTGAATTGTTACACTTACTGCTTTGAAACAAATTTTATTTTACCTTTAGTTTAAATGTTTTTCACAAGAAAAACAGGCTATGAAAACTTTCCATGAGGTGCAAAGTTGGATATATGGAGATCTATATTACCAGAAATTTCCAGATTTTACAAACCCAGAAAGTTGTCTGAGCTTTATTATATTGAAAATCATTCGAGGTCCTTCCCTTTATCACTTTATAAATTAAACCTGAAGTATTCCAAGACATCATGAAATGATGGGACAGCTGTTGTTCACAATCTTTGGACCAAAGCGTTACAAATTTGGGAGAAGAGGTGCTTGTTGGTCCTTAAGGTACATGAAGTTCTCTCAGAGCTGATGTAGGAGTCTCTTGATAGGAATAAGTGTACTGTTCTGGGCAGGCATATAAGAACTTCATGTTTTGCCTGATTTAAACAAAAATATCTAACCTTTGCAAATGGTTACAATATGAGAGGCGCTTTCTCCTGACACTTCCAGTTTATCCTGTGTGTTCACTTTGCTCATCATGCCTTTCTGGGGGTAGTATTGTAGATCGTGGCAGTATTCAGTATATGTGTTGCCACATTTATTTGAGCAGGGATCTATGCGCTGTCAAGTTGCTCACTTGCTAATATCTCTGATACTTCTGTGCTAATAAAACAGTTCTGTGCGCTGCTGACACCTCTTGCACCCTTTTACCTAAGCTCTGACCACCTGTATTGTTTGTGTGTTGACTGTTTGTACTACCTCCTTGACTGTTTGTCTTGCCCAGTCATAAGTGGTGCTCTCAGGATCAGACCTTTTCCAAAAAGCAGTTCCCAGGACAAAAATAATTTAAATAAAAATTTTCACCAAGTAGCAGAAAGAGCAGCCAATGATGTGCAAGTAGGCTGCAGACTCCTCTAGCATTTTAATACTAGCCATAGAGACAGCTTTTTATTAAACTCTAAGAAAAATAATCTTAAACGTAGTATCTGGAATTACAGATCTAAAAAGTACATTTTAAAATGTGCAAAAATTAATGTAGATTACATGTCTCATTATTTTAATTACCCTATTCTTACCTCATTTGGCATTTATGAGCTTTTTGTGCTTTAGCCCCTGAAGTGTGTTGCTTTGGTAAAGCTTTCAGATTATTTTAGCAAGTTGAATCCCTGGTGTAAGATAATTTACAAGTGAATGAGCTTTCAGGGTCTGAAATAAAGTTAAAAGCCAAACAAAAAAAGCGCTCTGTAGTTTGCATTCTTGTAGTCTGAAAACTGTCATGTATAAGTTTCTTTACTAGCAACTGAAAAATGTTTGCATTGTTTGGGTCTCATCAGTCTGTTAAAAGGAATGCGTTGTCATTTTTAAAGCCTATATGCTTTTGGATGCTCTTTATTGTTTATTTTGTACCTACCTTTGTTTCTCCTTCAACCTTCTTGTGATGTCAAAAGTTGTTCTTGGGGTTTGTTTTGTTTTGTTGTTTGTTTTGTTTTTTGTTGGGTTTTTTTTTCCTCCAAATCTGCCTCATAAAGTTCTCCAGGGATGGATATTTTTCCAAATAAGTTGGAGGCCTAGGGGGCCACCAGAGGGCTGTGTGCACATTCTGATGAAGTTTATTTTTAATGTGACTCTTAATGACTGCCTTGCCTTAAAAAAAAAAAAAAAAAAAAAAAAAAAAAGTCTTTCAAATGCCTTTGGAGCAGTCCTGAGAGAACCTCAAAATGTTTAGAGAAGTCTCCAGAATTTTGGTGCTCGTCTGGACATAGCACTTCCATGACACCCGAAGATCCCCTTTTCCCTTCAAGGGCCTTTTGCAGCTTTCCCTCCCACCTTTGTACCTGTAATTGCCTTCTTGGAGTGGTGCACAGTGGCTCCCTGGGTTCAGGACTTGGCTGCAGGCTTCTTTCAAGTCCTACTGGCCACCTTCTCCCTGACTTTCTCTACCCTTGTAAGGAGTGCCCATTTCATCCTTTGGCATCACCTTCCTTCTCCTTGCATTAATTCTCTGCCTCTCCCCTTATGTTCCTTAAGTCCTGTGTCAAGGTTGGGAGGGATAAATTGGGCCTACTGAGCTCTGCAAGAAGATCAGAAACATGGGGAGAAAGACCACTTGTCAGTGTCCTGCGTTCTCTGCGTGGCAGCCTGAAGTCCTGCATTGTAGCAAAAGTGTTTTAGGTTGCACCTTCCTCAATCTCTGGAACACTGGTCAGGACTGTAACTGCACAAAGATGGCTGTGCAAATGCAGGACATGCCCAACCAGATAAACATTTTTGGCAGATATGCTATATTTGGGGGAAAACATGGCACAAGGGTGTAAGCCATTTATGTACAGTCCATTTAATGCTGAAGCCAGCGTGTTTATATTCATCTGCAATAGATAATTTTGTATTTACTAGCTTGAAAACTGGTTTTCATTGTTTATTATTTGTTTTTTTAAAAAACTGACAAATCATCTGTACTTGTGGTATTTCACTATCCGTTCAGGGGGAAAAAAATCTAAAAAACTGTTTAAAAAAGAGACTGATTTGTTCCAGCTTCCAAACTTTCCTCCTTGTTAGTCAGTGCAATGAGCTGTTATGGGAATTCTAATCTTTACAATACTTGCTCCAGTTCTCATGGCAGTTTTCCACTCTATTACTTTCTTTTTCTTCCTGTCATTCTTAGCTTTCTATTTTTTCAATCCCGGTTTGTGAAGGGTGTGTACTCAGAAGGGCTTCCTTCAGTTCCCAGTCCCCTGAAAGCATGAGAAATTGCCCAGTGAGCCAATTCTCACAGCAAGGTATAAAAATAGTAGTAAAGGAAAGGTTATACAATGCTAGAGTTGCAACAGTTTGTACTAATGGTTAGTTTTCAAAGCTGTGTTTTGAAAAACATTTTTAAAGCTTTATCACTTCCGTATATTTTTCTCTCCCAAATCTGTTCTAGCAGCAGGAATCAGCTTTAGTGATACTTGAAGAATTGCACCAAAACATAAGGAGCTGAGGGATGAAGTCACGCAAAGCCAGGGAGAGACCTACTCCAATCCCACTTTTTTTGACGGGTAGAAATGATTGCCTGAAAGATGTATTTATGATCATTTCTAAATAGATGCCTTTGCAATTACTATTTAATATGTGGCTTAAATTCCCTTAAAAAGCAGGCTACTCTATTATATCTCAGTAATGCAACCAGGTAAGCACATGAGTCAAGTCAATGGGATTACTTGCACTAATAAAGTTACTCATGTGCTTAAATGTTTGCATGATTGGGTCCTTAAACAATACATTTCTCTGGTTACCTCATCTACTAATTAAAGGCAATAAATACCCTCCTTAGTTGCCTTTGTTAACTTAAAAAGCTTATTCGTATACTAAAATTCTTTAGTGTTGCATTATGATTGCTTCTATTTTCCTAATGATGTGCTAGACTTTTTAAACACATTAAATTGTTACAGAACTGCAGCGATGTATGGTACACAGATCATTTGCAAGACAATCCAATAACTTGATACTACTAATAATGTAATTGCCTTTATAATGAAATGGTTGTGACAAGCCACAGAGAAGAGTGTTATAATAATAAATAATAATGATATCCTATCTCCTAGAACTGGAAGGGACCTTGACAGGTCATCGAGTCCAGCCCCCTGCCTTCACTAGCAGGACCAAGTACTGATTTTGCCCCAGATCCTCACGTGGCCCCCTCAAGGATTGAACTCACAACCCTGGGTTTAGCAGGCCAACGCTCAAACCACTGAGCTATCCCTCCCCTCCCTGTTCAACTTGGATTAAAATCACAAGCGAGGATTAAATATGGAATGAGAATTTTGGTCCCCATTTGTTATCAAGGGGATTTTCCTGAGCAAAAGATCAAGTGAAAGTATACATTAATGTATTCTAGGCAGGGCTGGCCGCACGGCCTAATGTGGAAGCGTTGTCACTTTTGTAGAGTGCTTGATGTTTCACGTGTTTAGAAGAGCCTCCTGTTGTTGGGGTGTTTTTTTCTCTAGCAAACAAAGGTGATTTATTTTAAACATATCCTGTTTGGAAACAAGCTCTCTTCCCTTGTGGTTCCACACTACATCTTGCCCTCATGCTGCAGCCTTTTATGTGTAGCAAACTTCCATAACTTAGATGTAAAGGGGACATAATCTTTTAATTGCTCCTCAGTCATTGACACAGAAGCACCTGATGAAGGGAGCAGGTGATGCTTTCAGTAGCATAGACAGCCTAATGAATTCAGAGGCCTCTTTTCAGATGGTCATCTACCAGTGAGGAAATCTGATCTCATTAGCCGCCTAGGAAGGCCCTTGTTCCAGTACTGAAATGAGTCCATTTATATAGTCAAATGGAAATCAACCAAGAGTAAGAACATATGTTTATTCTCATGCATTTTGGTGGTGATACTAGTCATGGTATTCAGCTAAATAAATGCTAGGACATGACTACCCCCAACGGGTGCTAAGATACCATGTGATGAGAGCCCATATAAAAACCTGGGTATGGAGAATGTGCTCTCCTCTGGAGGAGACTTACATATGGCACCATTAGCCTAACCCCTTGCCTCTGATTGCAATTCAGACTTTTACTGTGACATTTTTAGCACACTTGTTTCTATTTTGGAGAGGGTGTCTACAGGCTTATGACATGCTAATTATCATGTGAGACTGAATGAACCTGTTGGTCCTTTTGTCTATATCTGGGGTTCTCAAACTGCGGGTCATGAGGTTATTACATGGGGAGCTGTCAGCCTCCACCCCAAACCCTGCTTTGCCTCCAGCATTTATAATGAGGTTAAATATATTTTAAAAGTGTTTAATTGATAAGGGGGGTTGCACTCAGAGGCTTGCTATGTGAAAGGTGTCACCAGTACAAAAGTTTGAGAACCACTGGTCTATAGCTAACGTCCTTTAACAATTGCACTGCTGATCTTTACTACTATGTGCTGCACTGAGCTCAGTGGACTTCATGACATCCTTCTTTTTTCAATGGGATTACAGAGCAATAAAGTAGTATACAAGAATGAGGGTGAACAAATTTGACTACTTATGTAAGCTGTTGTATTTTAAATAAATGGTACATATTTAAAAGATGTTGATCCTTTATTTGATTGAATTAATAATATTAGCAAGACAAACTCACAAAATACAGCATATCTACTCAGAAAGAGACAAGCTGGGCAGAATTAGCAATCTTCCTACTTTTAAACCAAAGTTCAGATTGAACAAAGATTTTGGAATTCCCTTTAGGAAACAATCACAAATCAGTGAGAGAGTCACAAGTACAGATTCAGAAGAGGGAATAAAACTGCTGTTAGCTTATTATGCAATGTAAAGCATTTTGAAGGGAGCTCGAGTGAGATTCTCATTGTCTAATAGCAGTGTAGGTTCACATGGTTCTGCTGAGAGAAAGCATTCAGCTTCTGGGTACTACTACTGTTTACAGGTTTCAGAGGGGTAGCCATGTTAGTCTGTATCAATTAAAAACAATGAGGAGTCTTTGTGGCACCTTAGACTTGTATTTGGGCATAAGCTTTCGTGGGATATAACCCACTTCACATCTGATGAAGTTGGTTATATCCCATGAAAGCTTATGCCCAAATACATTTGTTAGTCTCTAAGGTGCCACAAGGACTTCTCGTTGTTTTTACTGTTTAGTCCATCTACAAAGCACTAGCTAATTGGCCTTCCAAGTCATATTGGTGTCTATTGCATGGCTTCTCCCCCACTTCCTGATGATTTGCTGGCGCACTGACAGTCTCTCAGGCAGATTTTTTTATTATTTTTTTTGGTCCAAACTTAAAACAGCTCCTCAGCTCACCCTTTACATTTTAGGCTCTGACTGCTTCCTGCAGCTTCCAACCTCTGACTCACTGGGCCTCCTGCCTCCCATCCCCTCAGGTGCCCTCTTTTGAAGCCTAATCTGGGTCAGTTGATGGGATGCAGGTGCACTGGCCCCGGTTCCTCTTACAAGGCAAGTGTCACCCTGTGACACTGATATCAGCAAGTTCAACAGCCCTTCCTGACCCCATTGTACTACTTGGCCCTTCTTTCCCTACCCCAAGAGCCTTTAATGCTGTTCTTGGTGCAAACACAGGTCTTGGAAAGAGCCTCTGCCACCTCCATCTTCTCGATCTCAGACACCTCCTTTTCCAGGGTGGTTTTGTTCAGGGCCTTGTCAAGTAGGATCAGTTCCTTTCTCAGACTGGATTTCTTCACTTCCAGCTACTCCTGCTGTTTGTAACCTCGCTCTATCTCCTTCTGCACACAGTGTTCTAAAGGTGGTTGCACCAGAGCCATATACGCACAGTACTGCCACCTCCCTGAGCCATGATGTGATGCCTCTTGTATGCAGCCAGTAGAGTATGGCTTTTCTTTTTTGTGAAGTCATGTCCTGCTCAGGCTTGGATCCCATTTCCTGTCTATTTTCACCCTTATTGTGTCTTGGCATTTGGGGGGGAGGGGAGTGAAAAATGACTTCTCCAGTCTAAACTGGGGGTGAATTTTAGTGTGGCAGACTACAATGACCAAAGATGGTTTGACTGGCACCCTCAGTTTACCTAAGAGGAAGTAGAATTTGTGTAGTGGCAGTTGGGTTCCGTACAGATTGAAAGGATAGATTTTTTTTTTTTTTTTTTTTTTTTTTTTTTTTGGTCTACTGACTCACTACCACATCCTGTAGCACTTGATTGTATTTTCTTTGGCAATCTCCTAGCTAAGTGCTGACCATGCCCAGACCTGCTTAGGTTACCAGATTGTGACCTGAGGTGGTTGGGCTGCAGGCTGTCTACCCTAGTCTGTATTGAGTGAAGTGCACAGCATACACTGATGGTCTATCAGCCATTCATTCCAGCACATTGTAATTTATGCTGATTTTTAAACTGCATCCCTTTTAACATACAGATTTTTCTCTCATGTTCTTGTTTTAACAGGAGTCTCCCCAGGACAGCGCAATCACTCGGGACATCAATCGCACGTTCCCAGCTCATGATTACTTTAAGGATACCGGGGGAGATGGCCAGGACTCCTTGTACAAAATATGCAAGGTATTTTATAACCTTGTGTGTGGTGTTCTTGGTCAACATACAGTTTTTATGTTTACAACCGTTATGTTGGATTTCAATTGGTCATGTTTCCCCTTTGCTTATTTTTTCTGTAAGCTCAGTTGAATTGAAAAGTTGCCAGAGTGCAAAGGTTGTTTTGGCCCATACAAAATAACTTCAGTTTAATCCAGTTCCTAGTGGACTGGGGTCCACAACACTACAACCACCCTCATATGCTGCTGGTATTAGCATCCTTGATGGCCATCTCAGCAGTGAGGCCAGGACTGAACGGGGACAGAAACTTAAAACCCAGGGCATGTTGGATGGGTCATGTGGGGAAAGCATATGTCACACACACAGCCTCACTCCTCTCTCTCTCTCTCAAATTATGCAGGAGTGAACCTAGTGCAGATCTTGTTGTATTGTCCTCTTCAAAGGAGAGGTCTCCATGTCTGATTTAGATCCGCCCCTGTGAATCATGTTGTCATTGAAAACAATGTTGATAGGGAATTACACAAGTAGAAATAAATGGCAATTTCTTCATTGGTTCAACTTTCTACAAATTTTTCACAGCTAGTTTTGAAACTGAAGTGGAGGCACCACAACACGAGCAAACTAAGCCGAGAGATCGATTGTCCCTTTATTTCTGTGTAGTGTCTCGCTCTGCTCCTGCTGAGAGACATGATGCTTTATGTGGCCAGGTGCCCACACTTCAGAGAGAAACGACGACCAAGAATCTCATAAATGAGCTCACTGGGTTGGAACCTTTTTCATCTTGTCTGTCTGTCCTGTGCTAAAATGTTTGGCGTTTTTGTTTCAGTGGGATACAGAAAAACTAAACCAAAGTGCAGTTGAGTTGTTAGAACCTGTAGTCTCTGCTGAAGGAAGGAATATAAAAGAAGGGGTTGGAGCTGCAGGTGAAGGTTAAGTGCCTCAGCAGAATAGTCTAGAGGGGCCTAGCTCTGGAATAGTAGGGAGGCTGCTGATCAGGGGTATTGTGTGGGGCTAGAGCTGCACGGTGGGAAGCTTGACCTGCGTGTGCCTGTCTGTGGCCAGTGCTATTAGACACTAGGTTTTTATAGGATCACTGGGCAGCCCACTAAACAGAGGAAGGTGCAGCAAAGTGTGAAGCATAAAGAGCTCACCGTTTTTAGAGGGACACCTAGTTTTTATTCCTCACAAAACCTTTAGAAATCCTTGATCTGTTCAATTATGCAAATATTTCTGCACAGTTTTGATATTTTATTTCTATTGATATCAGAACACTGTACAAATGGGGATGGCCTCATTTCTGTCCATCACATCTACAGATTGAGATACAACCCTAAACAATGCTAAATTAAAGTGTTTCTTTAGAATATGTCCTCAGAATACAACAGATGATCTTGTGGAATTTTCATAAGAGCTACCGTAGTCTAATAGAGAGCAAAGATCTTGCAGAAGATCTAGGTATCTGTAAAGCTGAAAATAATTATGCATCTCTCATTAGCATTATAAACCAGCAAGCACACATTTAAGTGCTAATTATCTTCTGCATTTTAATGATCAGGTAAAAATGACTGTTTTCTGTTTGATCCAGTTACCTTGTTTGACCAGAGTATCTCAAGCTTTCAGCACTCTGATTCTGCATTTAGAAATTCTTCATGTGTTCTATCCCTCAGGAGACATTTCTTCATTTTGAAGCTTAAATTTCTGGCACATAGTTTTTCATTTAGGATATAATTTAAAGATGATGAGTTTTGCACAGGGGACTGTCCTGGGCAGAAGGAAATGCTTGTGCATTTATTGCGTATAATTACAGTAATTTCTTGCATATAATTACAGTAATACTAAAATCAAACACTTGGTAACCAGTTAAAAGATTTTTCTGTACCACGATACCCTGCATAAACCCAGTAATTTGAAATAACACCTCAAAATCTCAAATTTTGCTGTAAAAATGCTTTGGAAACATAATTCTTTGGTTACTTCTGTTTGATCTTGATGGTTTATCCAGTATATTTTGCAACAGTAACATACCGGTGAGATCACTCTTAGGCTAGCATAGGAACTGGACTGATACCCATTGCACCCTTTCCATGACTTCAGATTCATTGTGAAATTGTTCTCCTGTTCCTTGGTGGTGATCGTTTTCCATGTGATCTTTATTTTGGAAGCAGACTAAGGTGCTCAAAATGATCCTCACCCAAACTCTCTTTAGTCTTGTACCTTTCAGTATCTCTCTTCTCAGCAGCAAGTCTGTTTTATGACATTAATTTTATCCACGTAAGGTTCAGCTGGATTGTGTACAGAATATCGGCAGCTGTTTCAGCAGCTCTCCTTTTTCAGTTGGGGTTTCAGATGTGCCCTTGTCTGTTGGCAACTCCTTTCTATATGTGACTGCCTAGGATGTTGACCTGGTATCATGTGCAAGAGGAGTTCCTGCCATTGTAGTGCTGTCATTTTAGAGTGTAATCATCTTATGCTGCAACAAAGGCAAAACAGGATTGTAAAAGGACCCCTCCCCAACAGATAGTTATTTTTATACCATAGACCCATCAAATAATGAACTAAAGGTTAAGTGGGGAAAATATTTAATGATTCTTGATTGGCAAATGAAAGTCAATCCCTGGGCTAAAGGATATGAAAATGTATTTGGGTCCAAATTTGACTGGAATCAGGACTATCTAGAGGCTGGCATGGGGCATAAGAAGAGATAAGTGGGGACTAGATGATCATGATAATCCCTTCTGATCTTAAAGTATATGAGACTTCTCCATGAGTGGGTTGTCAGCCAACAAAATTGGTGCATGCTATAATTACAAGGCCAAATACTGTCTACATATGTATGCACCCTATTCCCACTGCAGTCAGTTGGAGCCATGTATTTGTAGCCAAGGGAAGAACTCTGTAACCTTGAGGAACATCATGTGCCAACATGTTGCACTTAGGAAATGGAGGGTAAATCTATTCTATAAAGTTCACTTGCACAGTTAGATATCTTTCTTCCTTGCCTTACTTTTCTTAGAGACCTGTGGCAGTTTGAGAATAATTTAAAGAGGAGAATCCCCAAACAGGGCCTTGATTTGTCCATAAAAGCCACTACTTCACACATCCCCATTTGAGATGATCATGTTACTGGATCCAAAGGTGGGATGGCACGATGTACTGTGTTGATCTAAAATATTTTAGAATTGCTATCTAATGATGAGTTTGCATTGTCTCCAGCACACTAATGGTAGAGGGTATTCTACTCATTTGAGATTTGATACAGACTAAAATGTTCAAATTTTAAAATGACTTGAAGATGAGCTGTGTATGGCTCGAAAGCGTGTCTCTCTCGCCAACAGAAGTTGGTCCAATAAAAGATATTGCCTCACCCACCATGTCTCTAATATCCTGGGACTGATATGGCTACAACTACACTGCATACAGAATGTTTCCATGGCATTCCTATACAATATGAAATCCCAGTTGCTTGCTTGCCATTTTTTCTTGCATAGGGCCCATAATGAAAATTAATGGGTCATTGTTTGTGTGTACTCCCTGAGGCTACTGAAGAAATTTTAGGCTAATCCAAAGGTTTTCAAACTTTTTCATAGTACAGGCTGCCTTTTAATAGAGAGGTAGTCTTACTCCTTCCTCACTTGTGTTCATGTGATTCATAAACTCCTGACATCCTGATTGCAACTATAGCAATTGTTGCTCTGTAAAAGTAATCTTAGGAAAGTGATTTAATGTACTTTAAGAAGTCCTCAGAGTGAGTTAGCAGCTGAAAATGGTCCAGCACCGTGCGGCCAACCAGGTCTCTGCTGGCCATCAACAATTGCTCTCCAGACAACAGTTTTTTTCTTTGGATTAATCATTGTGCAGTAACATAGCAGCTAAACCATATCCTGGAATCACAGGCCAGTCATGACTGAAGGTATACACTTCAGTACTTAACTTTTTCCTCATGCAGTTCTGCTCTACGGAGAGTGCACGTCTTAAACTATTGATTCTCTTTTCAGGCCTATTCCGTCTATGATGAAGAGATTGGCTATTGCCAAGGCCAGTCATTTCTTGCCGCTGTGCTGCTTCTGCATGTAAGTCCCCCCCCGCACACACACACACACACACACACTCCCATTTATTGTAAGCCTCAGACAAAACAATGCTCCAATTTATCCAGAAGAACTCATTTCAAATTCACTCATATTCGTGCCATAGCAAGTCCCCTGCTTATTTACTCAAGTGCTTGTTTGTCCATAATTATGACTTTGGGGGAAAGAGAAGCATGTTCCATTTAAAGTTCACTGCAGCATCGATAATGAGTTCGTGGTCAGTGTTCACTTCATTTTGCTTCTGGTTCTAGCTTCCTTTCCACCGCAAGCTGTCTTAAGCTCAGATCAGACTCTCTTGCTTTGTTTATGCTAAGTAGGCTGTCTGGATAGAAATGACTTTAGGGTTTAGGCCACCTATGAACTCCTTGTAAAGGTACCCATGGGCGGGGGGAGGGCATCTCTGATTCAATGTAAGCTTATAGAAGAGCTTTTATTGGTATTGATCATAAGGTCAAACCGGGGTTGCCATGGCTTTTGGATTAAACAGGAACATATTCTGCAGCATGTTAGTAGTGTGTGAGTTTATTAACTCTTGCATGGTGTCAAGTATCAGGGGGTAGCCGTGTTAGTCTGTATCTACAAAAACAACAAGGAGTCTGGTGGCACCTTAAAGACTAACAGATTTATTTGGGCATAAGCTTTCGTGAGTAAAAACCTCACTTCTTCGGATGCATCCGAAGAAGTGAGGTTTTTACTCACGAAAGCTTATGCCCAAATAAATCTGTTAGTCTTTAAGGTGCCACCAGACTCCTTGTTGTTTTTATTAACTCTTAGTGGTTTGAACATTGCTATGTGTTTATTCTGGGCCTTGTTTTTTGTGGTTTAGATGTTAGTCAATGACCCAAAATTAAAATAGATTGAGTCTCAAATGTATTATTTTTCAATTATTAGCATTGGGTAAATTTATGCTTAGTGTAGTGATCCCTTATCTATCTAGGTATTGAGTGGTCTGAACTTACGAAAGCTGCTGCTGTTTTGCACTTAAAGTACATCTGAGTAGAAGTTTTGAGACTTACTCATGTTTGTGTGAAACATCTTATCTTATATGAAAAAATGTAAAAATTTCTGCAGCTACATGCTATTTTTAGATCAATATTTTTGAAGTGTCTCTGCTTTTTGTCATAAGTCCATATTTGAAACTGCAGTTCCTAAGCCCTGTAGGATTTTGTGATATTCTCCCCCTGCCCCCCGCAGCCAATTTTGAGTGATTGCTGCTACCATGCAGAACTAAATATAAAGATTTTTTGTGCGTCTCTCTCCAACTGACAGTATGTATGATTTTCAGAGTAATATTTTCCCCTAATTCTGTGACGTTTGGAGGATACAGAAACATATTATAAACTACACTCTTTATAAACAGAAGTCAGATGGACTGATAGTATCTAACTGTAATGCTTTGATTCTCTGTAACCTGTATAATAAAACTGATGGAGAAATTAATTCTTCAGCACTGTTCTGAACCCAACCAGCAGTAAAGGTTTATTCTTGCTGCTAGTAAGGGGACCGAACTCTGCTCACTAATAGATATGCTTTCTTTTAGCTGCCAAAATGCTATCTGCCTACCTTTTTGGCACCCACTGGATTAAGGAGACTCATAGAGACAAGAACAGACCATTCATACATTTTCTTAGAGCTCATTCTTTAATGTTAGTTGTTTCTTCTGAGAATGAGCTCTGTTAAACTGAAGGCTGCAACTTAAAAATCTCAGTTTTTGTTTCTCTCTCACTTTTTGAGCCTCCTGAAAGGCAGTCTTTGGAGTGTGATTATTAGGGGCTGTGATGGAATTCATGTTACCTTGTCTTATTGGAAAAGGTACTGCTGTGTACACCCTGCAGGCGCTGAGCAATAGAGGGAAATGTAGTTTCTGCAAGTCCCTCACTGCCAGTATGGGAACATCTCTGAAAAGTTTTCAGAGTTCACTGACTGCATCTGTGGATGAATAATAGAGCACTTGAGTTAGATATTTTGACCTTTACAGGAACAAGTAATTGACCTGAAGAGTCAGTCTTTACTGCTGTGGAAAGAACAGAACTGCTTTATGATGCCAAGGAAGGATGTATAAATACTGACAAGTAATGATGTTTCTGTCTCCAACTGCTGGCAGAAGGGGGAGACCGAAGTGTCCCAAAACGGTGTAGAAAGCTGCCAAATCTGAACTTTGGGTAGTAATAACCGACTCTCTCCCTTTTTAATCAGTTTGAATAAAAGACGATCAAATGAAGTAACAGCATTTTTTAAAAGTAGAAATAAAAATTGCTACTGTGCGTTTAGCATCTTGTAGTAATACTGTAAAAGTACTGGTCATATCTTAACCGTGTTAGCTGACTACACTGAGGAACTGGATGGGTTGGGCTCACAATCTATAGGAGTATAATTTGATTCTGAAGTCATTGACCAGATTTGGGACAGCTACTGCATGAAATAGAACCCTTGGGGATCTTTTAGGTTGAATTGTGTGTTTCTAAATTGAGGAACTAAGAGGGAATTTGTCACACCTAGCAGGTGTAAGATACCGTTTCTAAATCCTGTTGTTATGATGTGTGCAATTATCCTTATCCGTTATGAAAAACGGTTGGTATCTTGATGGTAAGAGCAAGATGAAGGAAGGAAATAGAATAATATAAATGTCAACAAGATTTGTTCTCTTTGACAGATGCCTGAAGAGCAGGCGTTCAGTGTTCTGGTCAAAATCATGTTTGACTATGGACTCAGGGAACTTTTCAAACAAAACTTTGAAGATTTGCACTGCAAGTTTTATCAGTTGGAGCGCCTCATGCAGGTAAGTGTCCAGATTGCTTTGAGGTGAACAGGTCAGACTTAGTTGCTTGAGAGCAGCATTTTATCACAAGTGAATAGTTTAGTTTTTGCATATTCTTCTTATACCCTTGATTGAGATAGAGGACAGCTGTGCACCAACATTGTTCCAGAAAAAGAACTTCCTTTAGCATAATTATTCCAGTTGGAACTTGTAAAATGCCATAGGATAGCATTAAACATTTCTTCTACTGTACAATTCTCTCTTGTAGATTTGAGAATTATAAGCATGATATAAACAGCTGCTTTTAAGTCAAAACTAATGTGTGCTTTTTTTTTAAGGAGTGCATTCCTGACCTCTACAACCACTTTCTGGACATCAGCCTTGAAGCCCACATGTATGCCTCCCAGTGGTTTCTAACCCTATTCACTGCAAAATTCCCCCTCTACATGGTCTTCCATATTATTGACTTGCTATTGTGTGAGGTATGTATTACAGATACAATTATACAACTTTGTACCTGCAGCAACTCCTGATGGACTCTTCCTATCAAGTCTAGCTTGATTGCATTCTTTGTTCATGTCTGTTTTTTGAGTGCTGGACAACTGAGGCTTGAAGTACAATTTCCCATATAAAAATGTAAACTGTTACATAAAAACTGTTCTGCAGCAATGGATGTGTGTTTTTTCAGCATTTTTTGGATGTTCTATCATAGAATTAAAGTTGATGGCATTTTTTGGTTTTAGATCGAAGTCTTCTATTTCTTAGAGCATCATTATGTCTTTTGTCATTCTATACATTAGTTACAGGCTAAAGAGGTTAATTTTGTGCATGTAATCTCTTAACAGTTGTAAACCCTATATAAAAAGAACACAGTATTATGGAGGAAATAATTTTATGTTTCTAGTTTTTTAGAACTAACAAATAACTTTTTTTTGTTTTTGTTTGCCTCTTTTATGTGTAAATACCATGTAATGATAGACAATATTAGGGCATCCCTAGAGTACTGAAGTACTCTGCATTTACAGCCTGACTTTGGTAATCTCATAGGCCTGATAACTCTCCCTCCAAAGAAACTGAGGTCTCATTCAATTTCTCAGCATATATTAAATAGCAAAATTCTTTGTAGTGAAATCATGTATTAAGAAGACTTAGTTGTTTTTTATAACAGTATAGTTAGCAGTATGTTAGGAAGTAATTTAAGTAAAATCTAAACTACCCTTGTAAACATGAATGAATACAGCACATTTTGCAATGCAGTGCCCTTGGGGTTTTTTAATCATTTGTTTGCTTACTTGCTGACTACTAAAATGCATGATTTCTCAGTGGATCTCCTAGTCATTCGTGTGAAATAGTAAAGTTCTGCTCTATTTCTTTTGTTTAAAGATTGCTACATTCATAAATCTCCTGGTCAGTGTTTTGCTCCCTATGTAGCTATGTTTCTCTGGAACCTGCTGCTTGCTTTGCCTAGATGCTAGTGTAATAAAAAGCAACAGAGGCAGAAAAGTGGTCTCTGCATGTTGAGCTAAGATATCCTGTAAAGCGGAAGTAGATTCTACTTCTGAATATAAGGGACACTTAAATAATTACTCAGTTACTTTAATAAAGCGATTTCAGTTCAGTTAATGAGTAGCCGAATAATTAGAATAGGGCCGTCTTCAAAAGCTAGTCATTTTTTCTCCATAGCAAGAATTTCCCAGACTTTTGAAAGTAAGCGAGTTAATCAGATGTGAAATCCAGAGCACCACTGTAACACAGCACTAGCTCTACTGCTAACAGAAGCGATAGAAGCAAGTTTAGTCTTAATGTGTTGCTGTTAAAGTCAAAACTCAGAGACATAAGGGATGGAGAGAAAACCAAGCCCTTAACCAGTAATGTCAATAAAAGTCTAGAATATGGGAGGTACAGCTGCCAGATCCTCTAGTATTGAACTGTGAGTAAGTTCCACCTTTTATATAATCTGGAATAAGAGAGGATCCATAAAAGATGTGGGATTGAATAATGAGGTGGGAAGGACAAATTGAAATCATGCACACGTGCTTAAACTGTTGGCCAGAATATTGCATGCCCCCTGTGCATAACTGATATTTTCATTTTCCAATCTTCAGTAGCTGTAATCTTTTTTTATGCTGTAGCTATTTTTGCGGGGGTGGGAGAGAAGTGTACGGGGACTGACTTTCTCAGTCATCACATCTTTACCTTCCTTTCCCACCTGAGGAATTATAAATTTTTTCCTATATTAGAAAAGGGTCTAAGAAAAAAAAAGTCCCTTGCCCCTTAGGATAAAGTAGGTAAATGAGCTGTGTTAACAAAAGGGAACTTTATATTTCTTTGTATACTATTCATTATGGCAAAGGGAGTATTGACATAGAGGAAGTATTAACTATCCAGAACACCACCTCATCTGTAGTGTCTGACCTTAAAAGTTCATTGATATTTTTTTTTGGAGGGGAGAGAGGCAGCTTGCCTTTGGGGTTTATTAAAGGATGTTAGCAGGGTTTTTTTTCTACGCATCTAAATAAGATGTTTTACAAACAGATCAACAGAGTGGGTAATTCCTGTTTAGGTAGAAAACAAACATACTACATTGGCCAAAGGAACTATTACATTGCTATCTTTGAATCTGATGCTTTTGGGAGGTTACTATATTGAGATGTTAAACAGCCTTGAATTGACCAGGTAGGAAATAAAAATTAAAATGCATCAGAATAATGCTGAGTTTTGCCATTCTGAAATTTCTAGTGTAGAGATATGAGTCAAGGTTTTTTTCTTTGAACAATAAGGGCAAGACCCAGCTAGTATAGGAACCCTCCTAGACCACCTCCCATTGAAGACAAAAACTGCGTCCTCCAACCTGAGCATCTCTTCTGGAGCTAAAAAGCACTTTGGTGTATTGCTGTCTGTACTCCATAGAGTGATTAAGATTTCTGTTTGAGAGAGGGCACGAGAAGGGAAAGCATCCAATCAACCAACTATAATAAAATCTGGTGGTACTGATAGCTGATAAGAAGAGCTGATAATACATACTGAACACTTTTTATCTTGATCATTTAATACTTGGGTTGTAGCAGACTATAAAATTTGCTACAGTACCTAGTACTGATTGGAGAGCACCCATTTGTGGCAGGTAGCCCAATACATTCTTTAAAATAAAATAAAATAAAATAAAATAAAGACAGTCCTATACTCAAGGCAGGGTTTCGAGCTGGACTTGAATTCCACTGCAAGGTCTCCTGGTTTCTTGGGCACTCTGGTGTCACACCACCAACCTCATCTTAATTAAACAAAAAACTATTGAATTCGATACATTATCTTCACATTTTAATTTTCCAGGAGGCTGCAGATTTTTGTGCTGACTGTGCCTTCTATATATTGCCTGGAGAAAGTTGGAGCTTTTGGCACCTGAGTAGAGAGCAGTTATGGCTTCTGGCACCCAAGGAGGGCTGAGGAGGTGGCTTGGGGTTGTGGGATATAAGCACTCTAGCTGGTTGTTTCTGATAAAATGATCACCAGTGAACTACTTGACTATGTTGCTATTTAAGCTGTCATCTTTATATATGGGAATTAGCCTCAAACAATAGCCTTGGAGTGTTATCTGCAGACTCAGGAAGGCACCATCACATCGACTTACATTTGGTTTTTGAATGTTTGAAGGTTGTCTTTGCCATTGTACGAGCTAGAGATTTAATTTTTCTTACATAAAAGCTTAGAGTCTAGAGCACAGTTCTTTGGCTAGAAGTGGATTCTGCCGCAAATTCCACCGCTTCTGAAACAACTAGGCCCTGACCGTAGTGACCGAAAACGATTGCCATCTATATATCCAGTATCAAGTGTGTCGGAGGTCTCACGACAGCAGGTGGCACCGATTTCCCCCCTTAATGGTACTATCACCCGAGAGCCAGAGATTGGGTAGCCATAGAGGTGATCCCTCCAAATGAGGCTAGAGAGTCTGTTGCCTCTCTAGCCTGTGTGTGTAGGGAAAGCTCGTTGGGACTATCAATATAGCAACTCTCATTAGCACAAAATTATTGTAAAATGTTGGATGTTTCTGTCTAAACTAACTCCCCTTCAGAGACTTTCGAGCAGACCTGACAAAAGGAGAACAGTCGCTGCAGTGTGTGTGTGCTGGAACAGGGGTGGTGTGTTGGGACACCGTACAATCAAATACAACATAACAAGTATTTTGCTAGGGGAACCTGTACAGCAGAAACATTACTTTTCCAAAACACAAGCAAATGGGAGAATATAAATGTGTACCAGATCGGGGTGGAGAGATGCTTACTCTTTAAAGAGAACGGACTCCCAAACCCACCTGATGGAAAGAAACTGCATTACAGATGTGTCCGTAGACTGAGGACATTACAAAATACACAGGGGGGAGTCTTATGCTTCCCAGTGGTATCCGGGGTTGTGAGGCACCTCGCTATCACCTTGTCTGTGCCTGCTCGGGGTCAGCTCCCTGACTCCACTGGCCACAGACAACACCAGCCCTCCCCACATAGCCTACGCAGGCTCTGCTGTCCCTCTGCAAGTTAGCAATAGGTGCACTCCAACCCCTGAGTCCTCTGAGCGACTCCCTGGAGTGTCTAGCCCCTGCTCCACTGGATACACAGCATTCACAGATTCGCTGTTCCCAAAGAAGCAGTGGGCTCCAGTTTACCAGTTTCTTGTCAGATCACTGCTCCGTTTAACACACGGCACTTAGATATGTTCATAATGAAAACAAGCAAGAGTTTATTTAATGAAGTAAAACATAATCCCAACTATACATACAAAGTAATGGGGTCTAAATTAGCTGTTACCACTCAAGAAAGAGATCTTGGAGTCATTGTGGATAGTTCTCTGAAAAGATCCTCTCAATGTAAAGTAGCAGTCAAAAAAGCTAACAGTTTTAGGAACCATTAAGAAAGAGATAAGACAGAAAATATCATAATGCCATACTATAAATCCATAGTACACAGACTCATTGAATACTGCTTGCAGTTCTGGTCAACCCATCTCAAAAACAGATATATTAGAATTGGAAAAGGTACAGAGAAGGGCAACAAAAATGATTAAGGGTATGGAACAGCATCCATACACTGAGAGATTAAAAAGACTGGGACTTTTCAGCTCAAAAAGACGTCTAATGGGGATATGATAGAGGACTATAAAAACCAGGGGAGAGTTAATGAAATGAATAGGCAGCAGATTTAAAACAAACAAAAGGGAGTACTTCTTCGTACAACGCACAGTTAACCTACAGAACTTGTTGCCAGGGGATGTTGTGAAGGGCAAAACTATAACGGGGTTAAAAAAAGAATTAGATACGTTCATGGAGGATAGGTCCATCAATGGCTATTAGCCAAGATCGTCAGAGATGCAACTCCATGCTCTGGATGTCCCTAGCTGCCAGAAGCTGTGAGTGGATCACAGGGGATGGATCACTTGATGATTGCCTTGTTCTGTTCATTCCCTCTGAAGCATCTGGCATTGGTGATTGTTGGAAGACAGGATACTAGGCTAGACGGACCATTGGTCTGACCCAGGATAGCCATTCTTATACTTACATTTTGCAGTGCTTAGGCTGACCAGCGGGCTACTGGCTCTCGGTAGAGACCTTACATGCCACCCTTTGGTGAATTTGTGCATATACTTGACTCAAGGGATCCCTATACAACTCTGTGCCCTCTGCCAGTTGGTACAAAGAGGTTCCTGGGTCATAGGGAGTCCTTCCATCCCTCAGAGATCGCAGAACTCCAAGCTATACCCCGGTTACCACATACTAGTGTCTGCCCGTCCTCCCTTCTCTCTGTATCCTTTGAGATGAAAGGGAGGGTGTAACAGGAGGAATGTTTTAGACAAGTGAAAGATGTATTTCTTGTGTGGTTTAGGGCCGCTTTAACTCGTGGCTCTGCCACCTGCAAAACTGAATGTACTAAGACACAACTCCACGTTATATGAAGATAGCATCTTACTGGCTATTAATTTACAGCAGCTTTTGGTGGGACCAGTAGCTTTGTTGTTGGTTACTATTTTATGTTGCTAAATGCATGAATTGTGTTGCCCTGAGCTCCCCACAATCCACTGGACTATGTAGTTTTCCTAAAAGGATCTTTTATTATTAGACTGGACATAAAGGCAAAGGAAGTTTGGAAGAATTCTTTTCTCCATCAGGCAAAGGGAAGCTTAGTGAGGAGAGGCTGCAGTGTGTGTTTGAGGCAGTTCCTTTTGCTATCTGCAAAGTGCCAGGCACAGGGGATTTTTGCCTTATTGTGAGTTTACTCTCCGGGGCTTTGATCTGATCAAGCTATTGCTTATATTTTTATGCTACATTCCCATTTTCATAGGAAAAAGTAAAAATATGTAACTTTAAGGTGTGAACAAAGTAATAGCAAGGCTTGTAAATATTGAAAACGTTGACTTATATCTATTTTTCTTTCATTTCTCTCTTTAGGGAATAAGTGTTATTTTTAATGTTGCATTGGGATTATTAAAAGTGAGTATCCAACTTTAACATTGTTTCATTTAATACATCACCATGTACTGGCTGTGTTACAAAAATACTATAATCAAAAATCTTCCTGTGTTATTGTTGTTGCTGTCTGGCATGCACTGCCTCTGTGGCTGTGCCATGTGTGGAAAATGTCCTATTGTGCAAGTGGAAACACGTGTTGCTATTTTAAGAAGGTTAAAAGATACTTTCTCGTGAGCTTAACAAAATAGCGGTTTCATTTTATTAGCATCTGTTATTGAAGCTATTTTTCAAAATCCGCTTTGCAAATATTGTTTCCTTTCTGCATGTTTCTAGACTACCAAGGATGACCTGTTATTGACGGACTTTGAAGGGGCTTTAAAGTTCTTCCGTGTACAGCTGCCCAAGAGATATCGGTCAGAGGAAAATGCAAAAAAGCTGATGGAGTTAGCTTGCAATATGAAGGTAAACATGTGAGGCCTGCAAGTTGTTCTCAGCATTTGTCTATCCCATATATATTAGCAGGGGGGTTCACATAACTTTGTGATTTATCTACCTCTAGATGCTTTGCAATGAAACAAATAGAGCTTAAGTGACTAAAAACAGTCCAATAAAGTTTAAAATCTGCGTAAAACTACACATATTGCATATACAGAAAAGCATTTATTTGCTCAAGTCTTTCTCCAATGATTTCTGCTAAATGGCCAGCAGCATCTCTCCTGGAGACAACTGGGAACAACACACTTGAAACAAAGTAAACAGTGCAGAGGTAGAAAATATGGTCCTTTTGAACGGAACAGAGCTATATTTAATTGTATACTACAGCAAGGAGCTCATTAAAAATGCATTGATAGGTACTATAAATTCTGTATATCTACTTGGGAGGCAAATGGAAGATGACCTTGCATTTAAAATTTCCCAAATGAATCAAGGTTGGCCAGTGATCCTGAAGCTTATATGTTCCTAATGTTAATTTTTTTTTTTTTTTTTTTTTGCTTCTGTTAAAAATCCTCCGTAAGTTGTGTACTTGACTGTTTTAAACCTGAGACTCTGCAGTGGGCTGTAGCAGGTTAATGGGAGGGCAGTTTTACACTATAAGCATTGATTTATGCTCTTTTGTACTCTGAAGAAGGTCTCCTCTATAATGAAACTAACCTAAGCAGAACTGTGTGTGGAGCTGTCTGCAGAAACTGCTGCACCTGCATTGCAGCTAGTTGGAAACCCTTGAATAATGTAGAAAGCTTTGTTTTCCCATGAGCAGCCCAAGTGGGAGGTTCACAGTATCACTCTTCATTTGGGGACTGTTAACTGAATGTATAAGACAGGGGTCGGCAACCTTTCAGAAGTGCTGTGCCAAGTCTTCATTTATTCACTCTCATTTAAGGTTTCGTGTGCCAGTAATAATTTTAACATTTTTAGAAGGTCTCTTTCTATAAGTCTATAATATATAACTAGGGTTACCATATTTCAGCAAGCAAAAAAGAGGACAGGAGGAGCCCCGTCCTGCCCTAGCCCTGCCCCTGCCCCTGCCCCTTCCACCCCCTCCCATTTCCTGCCCCCCCCTCAGAACTCCCAACCCTCCCCCTGCTCCTTGTCCCCTGACTGCCCCCTCCTGGGACCCCTGCCCCGAACTGCCCCCCAGGACTTCACCCCCTACCTAAGCCTCCCTGCCTCTTGTCCCCTGACTGCCTCCTCCTGAGACCCTCCCCCCATCCTAACTGGCATCCTAGGATCCTACCCCCTACCTGTCCCCTGACAGCCCCCCCCAGAACTCCCGACCCATCTAAACCCCTCTGCTCCCTGTCCCCTGACTGCTCTGATCCCATCTCCCCATCCCTGCCCCCTGACAGCCCCGCCCCCAGAACTCCCAACCCTCCTCCCTCCGCTCCTTGTCCCCTGACTGCCCCCTCCTGGGACCCCTGCTCCTAACTGCCCTCCAGAACCCCACCCCCTACCTAAGCCTCCCTGTTCCTTGTCCCCTAACTGCCCCCTCCTGGGACCCCTGCTCCTAACTGCCCTCCAGAACCCCACCCCCTACCTAAGCCTCCCTGTTCCTTGTCCCCTAACTGCCCCCTCCTGGGACCCTCCCCCCACCCTAACTGCCCCCCAGGACCCTACCCCCTACCTGTACCCTGACTGCCCAAAACCTTATCCACACCCCCCACATAAAGCCCCCCCCCGAACTCCCGACCCCCCCCCCGTCTCTTGACTGCCCCCTCCAGAACCTCCCTGCCTCCCTTACCCTGCCGCTCGTCCCAGCATGTCGTGCAGCGGGGGAGGAGCTCCAGACTGCCGGAGGCCTTCTGCGAATGGAGGGAGGGAGGGATCTCTGCTGCAGGGGAAGTGGAGGAGGGGGGGCTCTCTGGCTGTTGGAGCCCCATGTAAGTGGCACCACCCGGCCGGCTGCCCTGTTAGCCACACGCGCTCTGCATCGGGGGGAAGTCCGGACATTTACAAATTCCCCCCGGACGCTATTTTTAGCTCAAAAAGCCGGACATGTCCGGGGGAATCCGGACGAATGGTAACCCTAATATAACTAAACTATTGTTGTATGTAAAGTAAATAAGGTTTTAAAATATTTAAGACATTTCATTTAAAATTAAATTAAAATGTAGAGCCCCCTCGGACCGGTGGCCAGGACCCAGGCAGTGTGAGTGCCACTGAAAATCAGCTCGTGTGCCGCCTTTGGCCTGCATGCCATAGGTTGCCTACTCCTGGTATAAGACATGATGTTTAAAACTAGTGCTCTGGCATGTACCGCACATGTTTCGTGTGCGGATATTTCTGAATCTTTCATAAGTGCCTTACAGTTTTAAGAGTGCTGTTCTCTGTGGAGTAACCATCTAACCTGAGGTTTCTCTTACCACGAGTGTAGTTATTGTTTGTCTTCTCCCCAGAGTTGCTGCTTAAGCTAATATTGCACTTGTCATACAGTCAAAACTTTATCAAAAGTTTGGGAAATACTGAGGGTGGCCAGATTTGATACTTGCACTTATGGTTAGTTGTGAAAGCACTAATGGGAAATCATTTAACATGAAGTAGGCTGAGCTGAACTATGCAAAGAGTTGTAGGGGTTAAAATAACATGAAGATGGAACGCAGTTGAAGCCATGTTGGTCCCAGGATATTAGAGAGACAAGGTGGGTGAGATAATAATCTTTTATTGGAACAACGTCTGTTGGTGAGAGAGACAAGCTATCTCGAAAGCTTTTGTCTCTCACCAACAGAAGTTGATCCAATAAAAGAGATTCCCTCACCCACCTTGTCGTCTTAAGATGGAACACCTAAATACTGTATCAAACACAACCAAGGAGGTTCTATGCAATACCATCAATTCTAGCCACCTAGATCTAGACTCTGAAGTTTGAATGGTATGTAATAGCCACCTAATGTTGAGCTCCCTGATAAAAGATTATGGAGCCCTCAGGGCCTATACAACAACCAGCCCAAGTGAAAGGTTTTGTGTGTTTAAGAGCCAGGAGGATTAACGTAGACACTATTTTGTAGCTTTTTAGAAACTGATGGCTTACATTGACAGAGAACTGAAACCCGGCTTTCCCTTCAAGTAACAAGGAGCTTGCATCATTATTAAAAACACACAATGCTGACCTAGACATGCACTTTCTGAATATACTGGAGACTAACTCCTCATAAAACTTTTGCATTTAAAATAATTTAACATTGCTAAGTTTCGGCGAAGTGGCACAATTTAATAAACAACTCTGCCTTTTTTTTAACTCATTAATTTAAGACAAAGCCAACTTAACTTAGTGTAAAGGGAACAGCTAAAACTTTGAGAATTTCACCTTTGCTTTTAAATTCCAGAAAAGAGTTGGAAGGAAATTAGTTTTAAAAAGCATTCAGCCAAAATTTGATTCAAACCTGGGTAGACACCAGTTATCAGGGATGATTTGTGAATAATGAAATTTGTACTGCCACAATGCAAAAAGGGAACTATGTGACTCATTAGAGAAGGTCCTTCCAATCAAAACAACTGTCTGATTAAAAATAGCAAAGATACCAAACTCTGAAACCCAGAACTTAGAATTGGTCTCTGCCACAGAACCAAGTTGAGGTCCATCACGCTCCCATTTAGTTAACTATAGCATCATCAGGGTTTGCCAGGGGATCAAATATTGTGCTGCAAATTGATTCCAACTCTGTCATTACAAAGGAGGCTCTGTTCTACAAATGTAATTGCCTTGCTATTAATGTATCCTTTGTATTAATTAATAATTCCTATTTAATAACAGCTGTAGGACAAAGTGCTTCTCTAGGAGATATTTCATCCAGTTCTATCGCTTGAGGTGCACAAAAATTTCTCAGATAGAAATTGTCCACCAGACCCTATTACTTAAATGTAATTATGTAAAATAGATGTAGCCTTTGACATTGGGAATAAGGATATCCTGGCAGTTACTGGTAATGAACACGGCATTAATTCACAGTGGAAGTCAACAGCTTCTCTTTAATCAAATCAAACTGTGAATATTGTAACTAAACCTTTAAACCACCACTTTAAAAGAGACCTTTAAACTAGATTCCCAAAAACCCCTTCTGTAGTGTCTCCTTTATAGCTGTGATCATTCAATTCTGAAATAGAGCTCTCTTATGTTTTTAAAGGAAACTTTCTAACTTCTTATGACAGTTTTAGATCTATATTTTATATTTATAATTTAACTATATATGCCAAGTTTTGGGGCAAAACCACTGGTGTTGGCACAAAATTTCTTTATACTTTTAGCATGGCTAAAGGAACTCGGTATGCTGCTAGAGTCTAAGCATAGCTTTAATAGTATGGAAACATTCCTGGGCATTTGGGTTTTCCAGAGCTCTTTGCTCCACATTTGCCCACTCCACTGCAGGGTCTCTAGATAGACCTCAAAATGGCAGTTAACGGGTTTGTACTCCGTTCTGATCCAAAACCTGTGTAAGAAAAGGGAAATAAGCAGGATGAAGATGACCCAGTCTTGGCTGATTACAGACAGCATTAATATTAAATATGGATCTGGCTAATATCGTGTGCAACACTTGCATTGCCAAGAGTGCATTCACACATTTTACCTTTCACTTTTCACATCAGGAACTTCGTTCCTTTTCCCCTTCCCACTGCTGCCTAGGCTCCCCCTTTGTTTCAAGTGCACCTTGAACTAATGGCACAGCATATATATTGTACTGTATAGGGAAGCTAGATGCAATTTGCATTGAAAGGGTTAACAGAATATGGAAGGCTGCTGGAGAGAATGCAGGTTGCAACACTGGGCTCTGAGCAAAAGCCCAATGCTTGCAGCTCTCACCCCCATGCACACTTTTTTTCTTTTATTTGAATGCTGCATGTAATTGGTTCGACTTAAAATATAAGCCCATTGCTGTCACACACACACACAAAAAATCTCTTGCTTTTTACCTGAAAATGCTTTTGAACAGAAAAGGCCCTGATGTCCAGCTGAATCATTTATAGGAAGGGAAAAGTAGCCTGGCTGAGGCATTGTGATTACAACAGCATTCTGTTGAAAAGGAGGTCAGCTAATGATGAGCGTGAAGTAATGCTAGATTCTTAAGGTCACACTTCATTGTTACAGTGAAATGTAAAAAGAGCCACTGCTACCTTCCTTGCCGCAGAAAAACTAGAATTTGGGATTCCTGCCTCCTCTGTGTCTCACAATGCAAATTCCAAGATTTCTGCTGCCATTCCACTCGCACCGTTCCCACTGGGGCTGTATATTGGTGATCATCACAAAAAGAACCTTGTGATCACCCGGTAACTCATATCTAGAGCTAAGATTGGTTCTGATACACTCAGAAGTGTGGTGAGTTGAATATATTGGTGTGTGCTTATTTCCTTCCTTCTCAATGTTTAACATTCTCACTAATGTGAGATTCAGCATGTAAAAACCAGGACATGTTTCAATAAGTCCTTATGTAGTGAAACAAACTACTTATTAAGATTTTAACCCTTTCTCGAGAATGAAGCTAGTTCCTAAAGATCCCTTGTGAGTGTTTATTAAGTGTTTACTCTGTATTTTTCCTGATTAACTCTTATAACTGTAATTGTACTGCACAGAGACTCCAGCTAAGGAGATTGAAATATTTCAGTCGAAATCTGGTTAAAACATTTCTGTATAAATCTCACTAGAGGGAGCCTAGCTCTTAGTTTTCTGCAGCTTGTTCATCTCGGGCAAGACTGTTAATGATAAAGTAGGAAATAACCATAAACTGATTTTCATATGTCTGTCTTACTCTTTTGCAAAAGATTTGTTTAAACAAATACTTTAAAAAAAGGAGCCATCCCCGTTTATCATGTAGCTAGCTTACTGAGATAATAGTAAGGCCCAGCAGCCTTTAATCATGGGAGAGCCAGTGTAAATCAGTGTTAGTCCACAAGTGAAGTGAGCCTGGTGGTCTCAGCATAGGCTGTATTGCTAAGCCACTACAGCACTTGGCATGTCTCGGGGCCTCAACAGAAGGAGAGGCTCTGGTGGGGTGGGTTTTGTTTAAAGATTTTTCTGTGTCTTCTGTAATGGTAGTGTCTGAGCACCACATATGCATTAATTAATTTATCAACCCTCTGTGAAGAAGAGGAGGATTCTTATCTCCATTTTACAAATGGGAACACTGGGGCAGTGAGAGTCATTTGCTCAAGGTCCCAAAGGGAGGGAATCTCTGACAGAGCTGGGAGGAGAACTCAGATCTCCTGAGTTCCAGAATGGTGCCTTACCTGCTTGTTACTAGACCATCATTTTTCTCTATCCTTCTCTCCCATTGGTGCTGATGTAGTCTGTTGTGGCTTGACTGAGATGTACAGGCAGCCCTGGGATTGGAGATTTTTTAAGTCGGGTATGAGCTAGCAGAGCTGTGTGATGAACCTTAAATAATGGAGATATCTTATCTCCTAGAGCTGGAAGGGACCTTGAAAGGTCATAGAGTCCAGATCCCTAAGTGGCCCCCTCAAGGGTTGAACTCACAACCCTGGGTTTAGCAGGCCAATGCTCAAACCACTGAGCTATCCCTCCCCCCTTGCTCAGGCCCTTCCTTATTTTAGCAGTTTCATAAAAAGCATAGAAGACATGTACGCATGACGTTAAAAATTAAAGCTGAAGAGGCAGCCTTAAAACTTCAACCTCATCAGATAAACACCTGTGCTCCAAAGAAGGCAGGAAGCAACAGAATATTTATTTGATTACGTTGAATAGGTCAAAAATTTTTGCCCAGTTCTAATTACTTCACTCTCGGAATACATGGGAAACATTTTAATCATATTTTGTAGCAGGCAGGTCTTGCCCGAGGTTTGCACCACTGACACTTTGTAAAATGTGTATGCTTTTCCATGAGAGAGAATGGAACTGGCCAGGAACTAATATGTTGTGTTTAATTTAGATTGGTCAGAAGAAGTTGAAGAAATATGAAAAGGAATATCATACCATGAGAGAGCAACAAGCACAACAGGAGGATCCTATAGAAAGATTTGAGGTAACACACTGCACACCTAGGTCATTTTGAGGCCTCTCAGGAAAGTCTTGCTCCAAATTCTGTTTCTTTCCGTTGTTTCTCTTTATTTGCCAGCATGCAGAGATTTTGCTAGGACAGCTTAATTCTGCCAAATGAACATTAAAGAAATGCCTACTTGTGTTGATCAGCAGGGACGTTCCAGAGCAAGCCCCTTCGTAAAATGTTTCCATTAAATTGAAGGGCGGGATAGTGCAGATTTATACTTTTACACTTGGGTTCATAAAACTGCCTCAGAAGAGTCCATTTGTGTAATGTGCTGATGTCACCAAGTGACCGATATTTAAACAAACACACACAATTCTGGTGGGTATAAGCTCACCGCCATAAAGTCTTCACTCTCCTCCCTCATTTCTCTCTCTCTCCCCCCCCCACCCCCTAGTGACACAGGTTGTATGCTGTGAAATACTGAGTCTATTTTTCAGGGTATAAACATTTCAAGTGAAGTGCACTTCTATCCATGTGTTTGCCAGGAGCTGGAGCCTCCCTCCTCAATTATGGTTGTGGCAGAGCAGTTTTGTTTAAGCGAGAAAACAGCTGAGCAGTCTTCACATCCCCCCCCCCCCCCCCCCCCCGCACACACACACACCCCTCCTTTCACAGCCCACAAAGTTTATTGCAAGCCTCGGAGGGAAACGCTTGTGGGAACATTGGCAGTGGACTCTCACCCCCACCTCTCCGCTGCCCGAAGCTTTGCTATGGCTCAGCGAGCTTCCCAGTAATGGCTAAGCAGAGTTACTAATAAATAGCTGCTTCTCAAAGGTCATTTTTTGCTTCGCTAACCATATGATGAATATAAAATAGTTAATTATTTGTTGTCACTAAAACACATGCAGCCAGAATTGGGTTTCCAGGCTGGTCTTGCAGAGTGAATGTGTGAGCGGAGAGGCACTCAAAACGGTTTCTGGTGAACAAACTCCTTGAGAGAGCTTTTTTTTAAACTCGGGCGTTTTGTTTCCAATAGCGAGAGAACCGGCGACTGCAAGAAGCAAATATGAGGCTTGAACAAGAAAATGATGATCTTGCCCATGAACTGGTCACCAGCAAGATTGCACTGCGGAAGGATTTAGATAATGTAAGGCAAAACATTTCCCTCTGCTCTTGGGTGCAGATAATGCAAAACTTAATTTCTATTTACTCCTCTCATTTAATTCTTAATGTCTCATTGCGGGTGTCCATAGATGGATCGTGTTCTTACAATTACTTTGCAAACCTGCATTTTCCACTTATGAGACTGATAAATCTCACATTATTTCTTCACCTTGGGATGTTTTTCCATTTATCTTTTGCCTTCAGGCCTATGGATTGCTTATATATTTATAATGGAAAGCCTACTACCGTGGCCAGGCCAGGATTCTCTTAGGTCTCACGAGGTAAGCAAGGGCAGGTTTGGCCATTTATTGAATTGGAGACCTTTAAAGGACATTCAACAAGTGGTGGTGTGCTTGATGTAAGCGCAAGTCTTCTTTCCAAGTCAGTACTCGGTGATTATCCCAGCATGGCACTAGGCTGCACTATGCTGCTGAAGGTCCCATCTGAAGGATACCTAAAACTGAGGCTCTCACCCCCCCGGTCATGAAAAGAGCCCAAGGTAATTTGAGGGAGAGAAGAGGTATTGGCTCTTTAATGGAGCCAAATTCCTACTTGGAAAGTTGCATTCTGACCTCCCTGATATCCCCTAGCGTGTAAATCGGCAATGTTGTTCTTCCTCTCATGTTGTGTAGTGTAATTGGTGTAAAATGGCTTCTGTGTTTGCCACAGAGGTGGCTGAGCAGTTGCTACATGTATAGACTGTAAAACCCATCTTGGTCTTGCAGGATGCAGGTGCTTCTCGCTCTTGATTGTTTTTGCCACTATGTTGGATAAGAGACAGTATGTAGCTGGAGTCTAGAAAGCCCATTTTCTGACCCTTAGTGACATTATGGTGTCTTCTGTTTTCTGACTTCCTGGTAGCCGTTTAGTCTGTGTATATCGTTTCACTGTCAGCAAAGCACATAAGAACCACTAAGTTCCTTTGACTTTCAATGGGACTTAGATTCTTAAGTCTCTTAGGTGCTTTTCAAAATTTCATCCTGTGTGTTTTGGCTTGCTGAAGTGTGCCAATATGGATTGAATTTATTATGACTCTTCCCCCCTACCCTCCACACCCTCCAATGTATTTGCAGTCACATTGGTCATTTCCCATATCAATAGTTTTCTAAAGGCAAATGCACTGGAGGGTACATTCTTGTAGTGATCAAGTTTTTACAGGTGTGTTAAGATGAGAGAATACCCTTGATGCTAAAAATTAACATCTTCAGAGATTCTTATAAAACTCGGTCATCTTCTTGTTCCTTGTTCATTTTGCACAGATGCTTGGATTCCAATTGTGTTACTTGGGTTTTTCTTTGCTGTCTCTTCCCTTCATGTCAGATTTAGATAATCACATTGGGGATGTTTTGCTAGAATATACTTTTGCAGAGACAGAAGGACTGAAACACTGCCTTAGACAGCACACATGGTAGGGCAAAATGAACTGGCATTTCTGCTGCTGCCTCTGAACTGATGTAGATATTACCAATCCACCTGGAAATACATGGGAAAGAAAGAAAGTGCTTGTGTCATACCATTCTCATTCTGTATGAAGATACATTCATTTGTGAAATCCCAGCGGAAGCTGGCTTTTAGAAATTGTATAAGCCAGGATTTGACAGACTTTAAAGTGTTTCAGCCCACCAACCTAAGTGAAGTAGGGATTCCCACTCTTTACTGGGAAAGTTTCTTCAGGAAAAATATTGGAAGTTCTTACTGTTTCAGAGTGAGAATTTATACCAGTGGATGAATGCTCTGTAGTGTTATGAAAACCTGCTATAAATATGAATAATAAATTCCATTATCCTTTTGTTCTGGGTAGTGACTTCACAAAATACCAGCATGTTCACCTTGTTACACCTCCTTTTCCATTTCAGCAAAGACATAATAGAGGAATATGAGGACAGCTGAGCAGTTGTGCTCAAAGGATGGGCCCCAACATAAAATGCATCTTTTGTTGCTTTTGATATTCACTAGTAACTCAGTTGTGACCACTTGAACCCATATGGGACTTAGCTGTGCTCTAATGTTGACTTGCTTATACAAAGCAGAATTAAGCCAAACTTCTGAGGTAGCCCATTGGATTTGGTTATAATCTGTCCATCCTCCAAAGATGGCTAAATGAAGTTGACAGAATTGCCCTTGAGGGGACTTCCGTGATTTGACCCTGGATTAATTCTTCTGTTTGGGCCCTGAGATCATGTTCCATTTCAACTAGTCAACTGTCCTGGAAGAAAAGTACTAAAAGACATTGTGTAATACACCCTTTCTGATACCTTAAAGGCACGTTTGCAATCTCATAGCCTAGATAGATCAAAGCAAAGAATGGAAATTAAGCAGCTTCCTTCATTTCCTCTATACTAGCCCAGAAATTAAGCTTCAGTCATCGTCTTTTGTTGGAGTCAGATGTCCAGCTTTCTTTAACTTCAAAACAATTTTGAGCCAATGGATATCGACAAGTCCGTCTCTTAGGATTGTGCCCCTATTTTTAAGGATCATCAAAACTTTAGTGGACTAAAATTCACTGTGATTTTCTTCCTTTCAAAGGGATTGAGACAGTTGCTTTCTGAAGTCTTTAAACCTTTTGAGTTATTGATCATATTGATCATATATGTAATCAATACATCTATCTGTGAGCCCTGAGCTATTGTATTTAAACAGCAATGTTGGAAAAGACGCATACCTTTGCAGTAATGGTTTTGAGTGACTTATCTTATGTGATTGGGGGGGGGGGGGGGAAATCAACCTAAGGAGCTTTTCAAGGTTGTTGTCAGTTCTGATCTTTTCCAGTTTAATTTATCCTTTGTATTTTTACATCCCCAAAAGGTATTTATCAAGGTCAGACTCATCATCCTAGTAGATCTCAGAAGGAAAGTGAAGAAATGTGTTCTGTCTTACCTGATCAGAAAGATGAGTTAATGTACAGCTGTGGTGAAGTGGTTTGGCATAGTACTGCACTGATCCCTCGGGCTCAGATAGAAGGGAACTCATGGGAGCAAGGAGTACTGTACGGCAAGCTCATTTTAATTTTCTGTTCAATGTACACATTTTCTGCCTGGGTATTGAGTACGTAGTGGAGCAGATTGACATTGGACTGTTCTCATTTGCTTGTGTTAGATGCTGTTTGTAATGCAAACTCTTCTGGGTGGCTTAAGAAACGAGGGGAGTAACTGCCTTCATGGGCAGGTGTCATGTCTATTTTGATTTGGCGAAGCTCTCATGGGGCTTTCTCAATGAATGTATTCTCACCACAGCTTGGACATTTGCAAAGTGAACATGAGATTTGGATTGTTAAAGTTTTTTATTATAGATCATCTTTCAAATAGTTATCTGTTCTATGTCTTCCATTGTCCTTTAGTTTACTATTCTGGTCCCAGGCCCAAGTGAAAAGGGAGTAATTATTTCTCTAATTGGATTTCTTCCTGGGAGCAATCATTCAGATGCTGACTTTGCTGAGGCCGGTCACTGAAATTAAAGAAGAGCTTTTGGAGGGAGGGTTATCTATGCAGAACAGAGATGCCACACTGACTCCCAGTCTTTTAGGCTAACCACCATTCGCTATTTGTGAAGCATGTACAGTGTGCCTGGCAGTACATAGGACATGAAAGAAGACATGTTATGTGGCCCAGAAAGCTAAATCATTAAGGACTTTCTCCTTCTCACTCTCCCACCCCCCAGAAATGATTAATTTGTGCCTTTCTATTGATGTGATTAAGCATCTGTCAGGTGCTATTTCTACCTTCATAAGGATAAGACTACAGGACTTGGCCATTCACTCACATTAGGAGACCGGTTGTGGTTTACTGAGTTTTGTTGGTTACCAAGTGAATAGATGCAAATAAAAAGAAGTCTCCCAATGTGTTTTGCTCATGTATTTTAGCAAAGGTAGTCTTGTTTTAATTTTCACCTGCATAGTTTCCATGGACTCTCAGAATATACTAGGAACAGCCAGAGAGTCTTTATAATAAGGTCTCGGTTTTGCGGTGTTTCTTCTGTTAAATGATGGTTGAGAAGTGGGGAACAGGGTCTCCTGTGAGATTGGTCAGGGTGAGGAGTGCTACTAAGGTCCGCCTGATGGGAATAAGGATAATTGTGCAGCAGGCATGCAGTCTCCAGGGGAACTGTTTTTCATATTGAAGTTGTAGGAAGCACCAAAAATGACAGTTAAGTTTGTTCTTGTGATGATCTGATATCAAAAATGGTCCCTTTCTCTCCTTTGATGGTACTTGTAATGAAACCGAAGAGTGTAGAATGAGGCTGTTGCCTTGGCAGAGTCCCATGGGTCTGGTGTGCCGTTGGATGCCAAGAGGCATAGGCACAATGGCGCATACAATTCTTTAGTGATGGGAAATCCTGTGCTTGATGTTCTGCTCTATGGTGTGTGTTTCAGGCAGAGGAAAAGGCGGATGCGCTGAATAAGGAATTGCTAATGACCAAACAGAAGTTAATTGATGCAGAAGAAGAAAAAAGGCGACTAGAAGAGGAGTCTGCTCAGGTTATGGGCGTTTCTGTTGCTTTCACGTTTCTGTAAAGCAGGGAAATTAAGAAAACGAGACCTGCATAGGAAGGGCTTATTGTTCCAAGTTATCCTTCTGCCTCTCGATCAGTGTAAAGAACATAGAGAAACAGAGTTCAGGGTCCCTTTGAAAGCTGCTGCTTATTGTAATTTAATATTTAACTAACTTGGAAGCATGGATGCATGCGGACAGTGTTACTACAGATGGAAGCAACATAGGATTCAAACTGTCACTATTTACCCCAGTGAATTCCTCGTACATATCCTATCACAAACCAACCCAATTTTCCTGATATACCTGCCCATCAGTGTCTCAAACTAGCTTCATAGCTACACCCTAGATTGCAGTGGGGCTGGACTAGCCCGTTGCTTCTCAGAGGTAGAAAGGCTTATCATCTCCGAAGGGTTATGAGTTAGAGGAGTGAAGGTGGGTTGTCTTCTGCAGATGTTGTCAGATTATTTTTTAAGGTATTGTAAATATGTAATCTTTCTCTTTATTTTACTGCAGCTGAAGGAAATGTGTCGTAGGGAACTAGACAAGGCAGAGTCGGAGATTAAAAAGAATAGCTCTATTATTGGTGACTATAAGCAGGTAAGTGCAGCTTGGATAGGAATGGGGCATACTGCTCTCACATGCCAGGGAATTCTCTGGTATTTAGCATTTATTTTCCAGACATCCCCATATAAGTACAATATTTGCCATGCATTTACTGGGACTTCTGGAGCAGCTGTGGTGGTTTTCATGCTTTTTTGGCTGAGATCACAATGTTCTAGTTATCTGTGACTTAAATCTTTATAGGGTGCCACGTGCCAATTACCCGTCGTATCCATTATGAAGAACATAAAGTTATTTGAATGGGCTATGGTCTTACAATCTAAAGGCTTTGCTGCTAACTTCACTCCAAAAATTTTCTCCCCCATAGTCCCTTCTCCCACCAGATGGTGATGATAAAGAAGCTCTTTAGCTTGGTTCAGCGCTATGACAGTGTTTCAGAATGTTAGGTTTGGATTCCCACTCCTGCAGTGCATGGTATCCAATCCATAGCTCCATTTACTAGGAATTTAGCCTCAAGATATCCTTAGGCTGCATCAAACAAACCTCAAGGGGTAGGTGTGGCTAGCCACACCCATTGTCATGGTTGTTTACTTGATTCCCAAGGCAATGGAAGGAACTACGCTTCCTCTCAATTTGTCTTGACTCCCCCAGAGAGGCTGAACTATAAACTTATTTGCTTATTGGCTACAGCCTTAGAGGCACGTATGTAATTCCATGCATTACTGCATGTATGTTGTGTGACTGCAGTGAAATACCCTGCTGTAATGCCTCTGTGCACGCAGCAGGATCCAGGTTGCTTTAGAAACCTTGACTCTGAATTTCCTGACTCTTCTGGGGCCCTTAAAATCTCCACTTTACTGCTGCTGTAGCACAGGAGTTTGGTTTTAATATTTATTGAGCAACTGCTGCGTGGTAACAGAATTTTGCTTTGTTAGATTTGCTCCCAGCTGAGCGAGCGACTGGAGAAGCAGCAAACAGCAAATAAAGCTGAAATGGAGAAAATACGGGTAAGAGGATGCATGTTACCAGGATCTTCACTGTTTAAACATTATCAGCCTAATGAATCTGTGCACTTATGATCTTTTAAAAAATTCTTTAACGAATTAGCTAGAATGATGTGTTGCACCCAGCAACTTCCATGTTTCGCTGTTGGCACAAGTACAGATGAAATAAATGGCACCTACAGCATTCTTTGGCTGCCGTATAGTTTCAGGAAGGGGCAGTTAGTTTCCAGCTCCCCCTACCACACCATCCTGTAACATGCTGTTACTGTTCAAAAACTGATGTAAGCTGTCATGAGGGATTTCTTGCTGTAGCAGGAGAAGGCACCACCAGCCTGCTTTGACCATAATGTAACATTGAGGGAATGCAGAAATAATTATCCCAAGAAGAGAGTTTTACCAACAACAAACTGTCCCTTGGACTGTGTGCTTAGTACAGTCACCCTGTGCAGCCAGTGGACTTGTGGTCCTGTGGTCATCAGACTATTCGGTGCATGCTTGGTCTGCCTTGCCAGTTAGTTTTAGTGGTGTTTGCCTCGTGTCTGTCAAATCTAATCCATAGGAGGTTCCACAGAGAATTTTCCCCCTTGATAAAGCTGATTGCATTTCAGCACAGATCAGAAGGTGCAATCATTTTTCTTCCAGATTCATGGCTCTTTGTGAAATCTTTTGAAATATCTATTTAGCTCTGGACACTGCATATTACCTGCTACCGCAATGTGAACAATACTTTGGACTTCCATAATGCTGTTACCTGAGGATCCCAAAGCACTTCGGACATTTTAAGCTTCATAACATTCCTGTTATGTAGATAATACTACTGAGGGAATTCTATGCCACTGCACGGGCACAGAATTCATGTTCCCCGCAGATTTCTTTGCTTCCCTGCAGAAAAATGACTTTTTGACAGGGAAGCAAAGGGAAGCTGCCAGAGCAGTCACGTGCCCCTCCCCAGCAGCACAGGCACATTGTTTCAGGCGCCTGGAGCAGCCGGCAGAGAGGTAAATCACTGTGGGAGGGGGTGGTGCTAGGGACGCCCCAGCTGGGGCCCAGTCAAACCTACCCCCATGCATCTGGACCCCCACTGAGCCTCACCCCCTTGCACCCAGGAGCTCCCCCCCACACTCAACCCCCACCCCGCCAAGCCTGGACCGTGCTGAGCCCCTGAACCCGGGCCTGGGGATGCCCTGGCTGGTGGCTCCTACCCTGGGCTGGGCTCAGCTGCTAGTCCCAGCTGGGCTAGGGGTGGGGGCGGAGTGCACTTCCCCTGCACAGAGTAGTCAGGGCCAGACCCACCCCCAGAAACCACCTCCGGCTACAGGAAGCTCCGCCCCTGTCCCACTCCACTTCCTGTCCCCATCGCTCCTCAACCACGGGGGGGAAAGGGGTCACTGTACAGGGAGCAGCTCACCGATCTGCCCAACACCCATGCATCCAGACCCTCCTGCCGAGCCTCGACACCCCACACCCAGAACTACCCACCAACCCCCCGCACCCAAACATCCACCCCGTTGAGCCTGGCCCTCCCTGATGAGCCCCCTGCATCCAATGCCCCCCACCCCTCTGCATCCAGACCCCTCACCCCTGCACCCAGACCACAGCCCGATGAGCCCTCCACACTCAAACCCCCACCCACCTGATAAGCCCCACCCCCTATGCATCTGGACCCCCACCCCACTGAGCCCCACTCCCTCAGCACCCAGACCCCCTGCTGAGCCCCCAGCACCTGGACACCCTAGTGAACCCCCACACCCCGACGAGCCCCATCCCCCCACAGCCAGACCTCCCTGCCAAGCCCCAACCAACTTCACCTGGACCCCCTGCAGAATCCCTTTGCCCCTACATCCAGAAACCCTCCAAGGCGCCCCTGTGCATCCAGATCATACCTGGACCCCCCACTGAGCTGCCCCACACAGAACCCTTTTACCCCACTCCTGGATCCCCCCAACATTAAGCCCCTCCACACTGGATCCTGCCCATACCTGGTGCGCCTAGGACAGAGTAGCAGTGACCCGGGCTGTTTTCTGGGGCAGGACTGGCCCTTGTGCTGTGTCAGGGTCAGACTCCGCTGAGTTTGTGTCCCCGGGTGAGGTGCGGGGGGCTGCAGGGTGATCTCCCATCTCCTTGCAGCCAGTGGCCCGTGCACCCCACTGCCATGCTGGAGCCTTCACGTTTATTGACAAATTTTGCAGAATTTTAAAATATCGTGCGCAGAATTTTAATATTTTGTGTGCAGAATTCCTGCAGGGGTAAGACAAGTATCAATCCCCCATTTGTAGAATGGACCTCTGAAGTTGAGGCATAGACCAGCTATGTGATTTGTTCAGGATCACACAGTACATCAGTGGCAGAGCTGGGAGTAGATCTGATTCCCTGGTTCATAGTGCCTGCTCAAACCATTGCATCTTGCTTCTTATCCCGAAGGTGACAGTTACGTTGGTGGGAGGAGTTATACCACAGAGACCTTTGCAGTGTGGATGGATGTTGAGTGTAGAGTGTGCTGCCTGCTTGCTCTCTCCCATTACTGCTGCTTTAGAAGTGATGTGTGTGTTACAAAACACTTCATAGAAAACTCCACAAACCACAGCAGGAATGGGGATGTATGGGTGACGCAAGCTCTTATTTGCCTGCTTTGCCTGTGCTATTTTGTCTACCCTCACAGGTGAATAAAGGGAGTTGCCTAAATGCGTGTGGGTCATTGACTCTCCACCCACCCCCCTCACACTACTCCAGTGCAGGGGCAGGAAATGTTTCTGGTAAGTTTACCAGCATCCTTAACAGAAATGCAGTCAGATGTTTTTGATTTTAGCAAAAAGTGGATGACTGTGAACACTGCCGAGAGTTCTTCAATAAAGAAGGACGTGTGAAGGTCGCCAGCTCTGCCAAGGAGGCTTCTGATGAGGACACAGATGAGGAAAAGGAGAGTCTGAAAAACCAGCTGAGGGAAATGGAGCTTGAGCTGGCCCAAACCAAACTGCAGTTAGTTGAAGCAGAGTGTAAAATACAGGTAATACTTGGGGGTTATTTGTTACTCAGCAGAGCTGTCTTATATTTGTAGAAAAATGTATTTTGAATGGGTCGACTAGAGCAGATACTGTTGGCTGAAACTGTAACCTGCTATTTCTTGTGTGGGAGATCTAACCAAACATTTAGTTTGGAAAACTCAGCTGATGCAGATAAAATAATTAAAATCATATGAGCCCCTTTTTACCTGCTGTCACAAAATTCAGACATCTGCTCAGTTGCTTCTTAGCACTTTCAGGCTGATCTGTTGTGACTGCCTGGATGGGAAAAGTAAACCCCATGCTTCCCATTTTAACTCTGACGAAGAATATATGATTCATCACTTTCTTTATTGTACAATACTGTAGTTGCTGATAGAACAGATACCATATGACAGATGTTGGTCACATTGCTTAACACACTACTGGAAGGCTTTCAGATACTATTGCGATTAATGCTTTAGTTGCCACAGGGATGATGTTCAATGGCCATTTGATTTAAATCTGAAGAGATCAAAATTAAAGCACGGAGGAAAACATTAATACCCCATTAAGATAACCCTAAATAGAAGTGGTTTTATAGAAGCTGCATTTACCAAAGAATGTGGCTTAGACTTTTAGCTACCTTGCTCTTCATTCTTGATTATCATGGATTTTAGCAGTTAGAAATACAAGATTCCTGTGTAGACCCTGCACTGGCTCAGTGGGGATGATTGTTTCCCTCCATGTATTCTCCAGTTCTTTGTCCAGTCTGTTTTCAAATGTACCAAGCAAGAAGGCTTCCACTGCTTCCCTTGAGAATCTGTTCCATGGTTTAACGGTGAGGAAAGTCTTCCTGATGTTTGGCCTAAATTTTATTTTGCTCATTTTTCTGCCCATGAACCAACCAAAATTCCTTTCCCTCTGCATTTATGCATTTTCAATACGTAGGGCCCTACCAAATTCACGGTCCATTTTGATCAATTTCATGGTCATAGGATTTTTTAAATCGTAAATTTCATGATTTCAGCTATTTAAATGTGAAATTTCACAGTGTTGTAATTGTAGGGGTCCTGACCCAAAAAAGGAATTGGGGGTGGGGGGGGGTCACAAGCTTATTGTGTGTGGTGCAGGGGTTGCAATATTGTTAACCTTACTTCTGTGCTGCTGCTGGCGGGTGCTGCCTTCAGAGCTGGGAGCCTGGCCAACAGTCACACTCTCCAGCCACCCAGTTCTGAAGTCAAGGCAGAAGTAAGGATGGCAATACTATGACCTCCCCCCCCCCCCCCCAAATTAAATTGGTGACCCCCCTGCCATCTCCCTTTTGGGTCAGGACCCCCAATTTGAGAAATTCTGGTCTGCCCCATGAAAGCTGTATAGGATAGGGTAAAAGCACACAAAAGACCAGATTTCACAGGGGGAGACTAGATTTCACAGTCCGTGACGCGTTTTTCATGGCCGTGAATTTGGTAGGGCCCTACCATTACGTGTAATCTCTTCCAATACATGTCCCTCATTCTTAGCTCAGCAAATCTAGACATATGAGTTTATACTAACTTTTCTTTTGCAGAGTGCACATAGAATTGATTAAAACAAGGGGCTAGGGGTTATGTTTGGGGCAATTATTGGGTTTTAGGTTATTTTTAATCTAGTGATTTCTGAGCACTTTTTGCCAAAAGTTAGTAAGGAAAAATCCAGTTCCTAGAGGGAGAATTCCTCGCTCATTCATTGTCTGTGCTGAATTAGAGAGTGTGAATGCACTAATGAGAATTCTGGAGGAGTCTGCATGGCAATGACACAAGAATCACTACACTCTCTAAAAGGTACGTTCAGATAGGAAATCTGCATGCTGTACTGATGGTTTTATACATAGAAAAGCTCTTCAGAAGCAAAAGTGGCCAACAGACTAGAGAATTCCTGGTTCCCTCTGAGCCTTATAGAAACCATTTTGTGCTAGACAGCAGATCACAGGTGTTGACGCTTCTCTTTGCAGGATCTGGAGCACCATTTGGGCCTGGCGCTGAATGAGGTACAAGCAGCAAAGAAGACTTGGTTCAACAGAACAATAAGTTCTATAAAAACAGTGACTGGTGTCCAAGGGAAAGAGACTTGTTGAAAAGCAAAACTCCGTCAAACACAGTTTTCTTAATCACAATACCTTTTGTTGCCTTCCGTGGCCAGATGTTTAAATCTGTGACATGTGAGAGGACCAGAATGTACATAAAATAGAAACACAGCATGTCAGGATTTCAATAGGTCAGTGATAAAGTGGATGGAAACACAAAAAGAGGCTTTATTGCTAGACACGGGATCTTCATACTACTGATATTTAACAGGTGATGTAGCTAGATTGACGCTCTTCAGAGAAACACTCCATTCTGCGGTCTGGCTGGAGGCTTTTCACAGACTAGGTACGAGAACTTACCAAATCCTAATTGTTAAGTTTACATACGATAGATTTTTTTACAGTTAGAATATTTTTTAATATTTTATTTGAAAATAAAGTGTCACTAACAAAGAAGAAAATGACTCTTAGCAAAACTACATCAGTGCCAGAAAGCAGTCCCCAAAGGTAGGATTTGGAGAGAAGGAGGCGGCAGGCTTTGCTTTGTGAAGGGGGATGGTTTCAGAGTTCTGGTTGAAGCAACCCCATTTTGTTTTAATACATACCCTATCCATCTCTCTGTGTTCGGCATTTCTTTCCGTGTTACTAATCAATTCTATGCAACTCTGGGTTTTTTAGCATGGGCTGCCAAATGAATTCACAAGCTAAGGTTGGGAGGCTTGTTGGAGAGCTGGATAAGAATAATCAGAATTCTTGGCAAATTCTGTTTTACTTCTGTGTCATATTTTTTGAACCCCACACATCAACAGCGTTTCAATCCCCACACCAGGACTGCTAACGTGTACTAATTACGTGAATGTTTGACTTTTAATTAAGTCTTTGTTTGTTTTTTACCCGACTGTAGTCTTCTGTGAAGTTCTGAGAGAGCTTCCAGGATTTAGTTTTGCACATAGGTATGAATGAGACAGAGAAACAATAAACTGAGATATTTAAGAGGCAAAAATCACTGCGTGAGTGTAGCAGTGAGCATCTATTGCTGTGTGTCCTAACTGTCTTTCCCGGTAACACATTCAGAGGTTCTGTAGGTAATTTTTCCACGCTCAGTGCAGTTGCACTAATAGGTGCTAAACGTGCTTGGATTTCTCCTCCTCTGGATTGTCCTGAAGTTCTCACCAGAAAGCTGTAGAATGGAGGTTTTGCACCTTGTAATTTTTTTAATTTATAATGGTTTGTGTTATGCTGAAGTATCTATTGCATCAGTGGATAAATTTTGTGTGCAGTGTGAGTATAAGCTGGTTACAATAAGAGGCACTGGTTTGTATATAAAGATATTTGGTTTATTTTGTATTTCTACCTTTTTCTTGTTTACTGTACTAATGCTAGCTGATGTAATCTGCAACTGTGGGGTATAACATGCTATGCTTAAGCCATTTTCGTTAACTGCATACATTATCTTTATTGTTTCATACCAAAAAATGCTGTAACATCCATCAATATTAGATGTGTGGACATGGTGGTAGGATAGTTGCTAGTGTGTATACTTCATGAATTGAAATATAACCTAGTAAAATTGTATTACTATTTTGTTGTTTCATTTCATTTTAACAGTGAATTAAATATTTTGCAATACAAAACCAGTTCTCTTCTTAAAACACAGTTTTGGCATCTGCAAACTCCCCAAGGTCAAAATCATTAATACACAAAGGACATGTAAAAGAAACTGGATCTTCCTGGTATGGCAGAAGGCCCATCCATATTGTAAAGGTATGGCTCTCCTCCGAAAAGTGACTATAAAAATGGTCTCCAGGGGCTCCGTGCTTGGGTCTGAATAATTTTCATATCAGATGTGCTCAGTTTACAAGTAAAATGTTTGTTTTTTCTGTCACCCCTTCAAATTCCACTTGTATCTGAGAAACAGACTTCTCTGGTTTGTGCATGGTCACCAGTAACAAGAATTCTTGGGCAAAATTCTACTCATGCTATCTTCACTAGGGGATGCTCACTCATAACTAAGGACAAAATTTAACTGTGCAACTAGATGACTGTATGAATTAGATCTCAGTACAGCTCAGGCTCCCACAGCTGTTAGTTCTGCACAAATAGCAGAAGTAAACCTATTTTTGTCACTGAAGTAAGTAAAGGCAAACTCTGAAAGCACACCTACTCTAGAAAGATATTACATAGCAATTTTTCTGACGTAGCCGTGCTTTCAGGGAGTAGCATCGTGAAGGTCTTAACTGTGTGCAGACTTTACTGCTTTCTGTTTCACAGAGATGCCTTCCTGAATGAATTCAAATCTGCAATTTATCAATAATTATCAGTGTAATTCGGATAAGGTTTGAAGGTAACCAGTAAACATTTCCTCTCATGCTCTCACCTTCCCAAAGTGAGAGGAAAATAATGTAACTTCTCCCATCCCTTCAAGAAAAGGTTAAAAAAATAACTGACTATTCAGGAAAAAAATTTGATTTATTGCTCCAGGTAATTATTGCATCAGGGATTGCATGAAACAGATACTACTTGTTTTTGTATGGACACAAGAAAACCTGCACAATGGGTACACTAAGCTCCTCTTACATTTCCCACAACACGTTTTACAGGAAATGCACATTTTTCAATCACACTGTAATATTTTAAAATTTAATGTGGGAGTGGAATATTACCCAATTCCCAGTGCAGTCCTGAATCCACTCTCATGCAAAATATCCACAGCCTTTCAAAAACTGGGGTCCCATGCTGAGATCCAGATTTTCTGGGACTAGGTTAAATATAAAATATGACAAGAAAGCAGATTGTTTTTAGGACTTAGGGAAGCTGGATACACACGCCTACAGGGTGATGGGAACAAGTGAATCAAAGAAGAAACACTTTAATCTTCATTCGCCAGAGCTTCTGCAATGAAAAGAACTTTACAGGCCTGCAGTAGTAAAAGCAGTGAACATAGTCATTTTTGTGGCTTTAATGAGCTGTTAATTACCAGCTGAGTGGGGAATCCCTTCTCCCTCAGTCTCTCAGCTAGTTTTGTGCATTAAATGCAAAATAAGTTCAACTCTTCTGCTGCTTATGTAAGAATCTCACGTACTCCATATATGAGCCTCTTACTGCTTGCCACTGTCTATGATGGGCAGGTTCTGTGGTCTGCAATGTTACGTTTCTGCTCTTTGCAGCATGGTAACTCCAAATCATATGACTTTGATTTTAACTGCTTAGCTATTCAGTGCCTTCAGATGCCTTAATCTTAAATGAACATTCCAGAGGCTCACCCATAAGTTGCCCATCTCTTCAAGTAATATCTTCCAGGCCTCCTCCTGAAAAACACTTTTTTTTTTTTTATTGGTCTCTCAAAGATTTTTGACTGCCCTCCCATCTGGTTTGCTGATGTAAAGTTCTTGCCATTTGGAGGAAGATTTCACTCCATCTGTTCAGCTTGTCTTCTCAAAAATATTTTTAAAAACTCGCTCAAAATTTGACACACTCTCACTCTTGCGTTTCATTCTAAATTGTACCCTGTGTCACTTGGTGCTCAGTCTAGTGCCCTGAGAAATCTGGGGTTTTACAGACAAGCACATAGAAATGCATACAGAATTTGTAACAGATTTGTGCTGAGTACATGGAATGAGGATTCACTCCTGCCTGAGCTGGTGGTTTTTTGACATTAGTCAAATCTGAAATAACTCAATCTTTTCTAGTGATGGGTCATGCACCTATTGAAAGCATTATCCTAGGTTAGTGGGGGAATACACTGATGCTATTGTGATCAGTGCTGTATAAATGCCTGGCTAGTTAAGAATTGTCTGATTTTTCCCCTTTGAAAAATTAATAGATGGAATTTAGAACATAACTCTAGGAAAAAAGGAGGAGGAGGAGAGATCAGAAAAAAAAAAAAAACAGTTCTGCCACCACTCCTCTGGGTTTTCCCCCTACGTCTTGCACCACCTCCTTCATCCTGGCAGAAAACCAGAGGAAGTGTGGTCTAGTAGCTAGGGTCAGAACACTTGGATTCTGAAGTGTGTCCTTAGAGAAGTAACAATTCCATTGGCTCAATTTTTGATTGTAAAAAGGGAATAAAATTCACGTGTGCATCAAGGCCTAATGTTTGTGAAGTATTTTGGTCCTCTCAGTGAAGGTGCAAAGTCTCAATGATCTCATAATAAAATTATAATTCTAGTAAAGTTCCATTTTGCATTAATTAGGCTGGCTTCACTCCCTTAACTGCAAGTTCCTATTTTGCTCCAGCTTCTAGGGGCTGGCAGGTACCTGTTACAATTAGGAAAGAAGTTGGAGTACAGTTGCAGTTTCCATGACACCATCACATCAGCTTTTGAACGACATTAGTGGGGGTGGATTTCACAGTTAACCTGTTCTTAATCTTCTACTAATCAAACTTAAGCCTGTGGTGTTGAGATGATTCGGGTGTTGCTGCTTTTATTCTGTGGGTAATGTAAATTGCGTTCATTGCTCATATTCTTAAATTAGATTCACACTTGCTATCAGAAAACATTGTAGGTGCAGTAAAACTATGTGGACTGTTAAGTATCAGAGGGGTAGCCGTGTTAGTCTGGATCTGTAAAAAGCAACAGAGTCCTGTGGCACCTTTAAGACTAACAGACGTATTGAAGCATAAGCTTTCGTGGGTGAATCCCCACTTCATCACCCATGAAAGCTCATGCTCCAATACATCTGTTAGTCTATAAGGTGCCACAGGACTCTCAGTTGCTTTATGCCGACTGTAAACCTCCAGCTCTATCTGTACCTAGATGTTTAAAAATTCACTAATATTGATCAGCTGTGCTCACTTTACATCTGGGAGCAGTGTCATCTCCATGGCTTGAGAATCTCATGTGCTGCCTCCCCTCTTGGCAACCGCATGACATCCCTGTGACAACTACAGCTATTGCTTACATGGAAAACTAACATTACAAACTTTAATTTAGTATCCATGTGACCAGCCACCTCTCTGCAAACCCACCAGCAAGTCTTTGAGCATCATTTTGGACCAGTTTGGAACTAGAGCCTTGGATGCCAGTGACGGAGATCTTTGATTACAAGAATTGAGTTAATTATTAGATTGACTATTTTTGGTTCTGGCATCAGTGTTGAAGTCCAGCTTGACGATCTAAATCATTGCACCCTCTATTCCATGCCCACTGTGGAGGTTTTCATATTTTTGGCCTGTGAAAGGCCAGGGCTCAATTTCGTGTACCCTTGGAAGAGGGTGGTGTAGCTAGGTCATTGGTGAGGAAGTATACACTGTTAGTCCACAGTACAGTTGTGTACTAGAGAGAGTTTGAATCTAGGGTTACCATATCTCATAAATAAAAAAAGAGGACCCTCCACGGGCCCTGGCCCTGCCCATTTCCCCACCCCTAGCCCTGCCCCAACTCTGCCCCTTCCCCGCCCCAACTCCGCCCCCTCCTCCCTCCCACTCCCAGCCATGGGGAAAGGGCTGCCCCAGTGCTACCGGCTTCAGGGTTTGCCGGGCAGGCCCCAGACCCTGCGCCCCCAGCCGGCGCTTCCCCAGCGCAGCTGGAGCCTGGGAGGGGAAGCGCCCAGCCGGGGGCGCAGGGTCTGGAGGCTGCCCGGCAAACCACGAAGCCGGTAGCGCTTTGGCTTCGGGCAGCCCCCTTGCCTCCGGACCCTGCGCCCCCAGCCGGGCACTTCCCCTCCCGGGCTCCGGCGGCGCAGGGTCCGGAGGCACAGGGGCTGCCCGAAGCCGGTAGCCGAAGAGGAGCAGAGCCTCCAGCTGCCCTGGCTCTGTGTAACTGACGCTGTGTCAGTTACACAGAGCCTCCAGCCCCAGCAGCTCTCCTCCTCTTTGGCTCTGTGTAACTGACACTGTGACACGGGGGCTGCCCGAAGCCGGTAGCGCTCGGGCAGCTCGGCTCTTAAACAGAGCCGAAGAGTCGGGGAGGAGCAGAGCCGCCATTTTCCCGGACATGTTCGGCTTTTTGGCAGTTCCCCCCGGATGGGGGTTTGACTGCCAAAAAGCCGGACATGTCCGGGAAAAAGAGGACGTATGGTAACCCTATTTGAATCTCCATTGGTTGCCCAGTGCTGACTTTGACAGTCACAGGTATTCTAATGCAACACCACATGCTCTTGTATAACACTTTTTTTTCCTAGCGGAAGTGAACTTCAGACTTTGCAATTTCAGACACCAGCAAGTGTTCAGCTGGCCAACTGGCTGCAAGAAGAATAGAGCCACCAAATAAACCTCCAACTGTACACTGTATTTTTAGCTCATTTTTTCTGTTACTGTGATTTGGATGGCAAGACATGAGTAGTGTATGAGAAACCTCTAAATCCAGCTCATTCTTTTTTTTTCATCGCTTGTATAATTAATGTGTGTATCCTAAACTGCTTCAGGCTGATTTTCAAATTGAACTCACTCTTGCCACAAATCCTGGTTCCATTTTAGTCCATTGAACCAACTGAATCCTCCCCCCCAGAGACGTTTGCGTGAGCACCGCCAGAGAAGGAAGCTCGACATCTACACCTAGCACGCCAGCGCTGGGGTAACTCGACTGAGTCGCTGTGCACAAGTCGTCTCTCGGTGCATGGCCGGGGCCTGTGTGAACCCCAGTTCCGGGCCCAGCCTGAAGCCTCAGTGAACAGGACCAGAGTCGGTCTAAGGTTCAAGCCAAATAAACCAGTTTTGGGGCGCTGGGCTGAGCGGTGTTCGGTTCGGCCTGCTCCCAGGCAGCGAGTGGGGCTGCGCCCCCGGTGCCCGATCCCTGCAGGGAACCTGGCGGCTGCCCCTGCTGATGCCCAGGAGTAGCGTGGTGGGCTTGGCTGGGGGGGCCATGGCCCTGGGGTCTCCTCAGGAGCTGAGCTCTCGGGGAGCCCAGGCCCCACGGCCTGTGCTAGAGAGCCCGGGGCGGCTGGGATGGAGTGGGAGCTGGGCCTGGCCACACACACGCAGGGGTGAGCTGAGTCCGCTGCACTGCGGCCTCCTGCCGCTAGGCGCCGCTGCGCCCCCTGCCGGTGCCGGCGGGCAGCTAGGGCAGCTCCGCTCGGCTTGCTGGGGCCTGGCTGGGCCCCTCGGCCTGGCTGAGGGAGGCAGGGCCGCAGCGCTGCTCCCCACGCCCAGGTGAGGGGGGGACCTTGGGGGGCTGGGGCGCCGGGGGGAGAGGCCGGGGGCACCTTGGGGGGTTGGGGAATGGGGCTGGTGAACTTTTGGGGGGGCTAGGGACAGAGTGAGGGGGAGGGGCTGGAGTGCGGGGGGGAGGATGGGTCTGAGAGGGAAGGGGAGGGGGGCAGGGACTGAGGGGGTGGGAGGATGGGATGGGGGGGATGGGGGAGCTAGGGACAGAGTGGGGGGGGATCTGGGAGGGAAGGGGAGGGGGGACAGGGACTGAGGGGGTGGGAGGATGGGCTGGGGGGGTTTGGGGAATGGGGATGGTGAACCTTTGGGGGGGCTAGGGACAGAGTGGGGGGAGGGGCTGGAGTGCAGGGGGAGGATGGGGCAGGGGGATTTGGGGGGGAGGGGCAGGTGCATAGAGGGGGACAGGGACTGAAGGGGTGGGAGGATGGGCTGGGGGGGTTGGGGAATGGGCATGGTGAACCTTTGGGGGCAGGGGCTATGGACAGAGCGGAGGGGCTGGGGGGACAGGGACAGACCAGGGTGGGAAGACTGGGATGGGGCACCTTGGGGAGGGGCTGGAGTGGAGCTGGAAATGGGAAGACAGTGGGGATGGGTCCGGGGGACCTTAGAGATAGTTTCTTCGCTGGGTGTCCTTGGGGCCAGCCAAGGTAGCATCAACTTTAGGGTCTGTTCACCAGGCCTGCTCAGCATCCGGGGGGTATGTGTAAAAGAGATCAGGAGTTTGGCTGGGTTCATGCTTGTCCCAGGTGAGCTCCGTGTGACCTAACGTTCTTGTTCTTATTCTACAGAGCCGCCCGGGACCCAGACTGGTGAACTTCTCTGCTCTCAATCTCCAAGGTGAGCAAAAGCGCTCGGACAGTGCCAACAGGGAAAAGGAAATTCTGGGATTTAAAACAAAAATGGTTTGTGTTAATAATGTCTGGTGGGTGTTAATAATGGAGAGGGGAATTGTGCTTTTCAATAGCTGGCACGGGCAGTGCTTTACTTTGGCAGGGGATAAGGCAAAATTCACCCCTGAGATCAGTGGGGCTCTAATCATGCCTTGGCCTCGAGCAGGCCCGCTGCATGGGGTGAATTTTGCCCTGAATGGCAATGAAGTTTCTAGAGAATTTCTACTTAATGCCCCCACCATTCCTTCTGAGGGGCCCAGCTTGTACCATCTTCCTGTCTTGTCACAGGACTGGCTTGTTACTCTACTCCTTTGTTGAGGGGCAGTGAGGCCTCCTGAAGTTAAAAGCTGTAATAGAAAAATAATAACGCACAACTCATTTGACCTTTTTGATATTCTGTAATTTGATGAGTGGCTGCCTGGTCCCATTCTCCCCGTCAGAGGCCCAGTGCAACAAGAAACCGATCATAACATTAACTGCTTAAAAGGTTAAGGCAGTCGCTGGCTTTCTTCTGCCTCTCACAGGCTTTGCTGAACATTGCCAGTGCCCTGATGCTAAGGATGAATAGGGCTTGGAACAAGAGAAAACTTCCACTCTTATCAGAGTGATAGCAAAGAGACTCATTTGTATAGTGCTCGCATATATGTGCAGGAGGATTCCATTTCTGGGCTCAAACCTGTGTGTGTGTATGTATGTGTATAGTATAAATAATCACACACATATGCATATTGTATATTTCATCTTGTGGCGTGAAAACTTTGTTGATTCCCATTCCCAGTATGAGAGAGAGAATGTGATTGGTGGTCTGAAGCCTGCAGAACGTTCAGCTGAACACATAAGCGTCGAGGCTCTTTCAGTTCCTAATTCTGTGGGTTTCCCTCTTTTGTTTGCCTGCTCGCATCAGTGGGGGGACAAGTAGAGTCAGATTTTAACGTGCTCATCACTCACAAGCTGAACCAGATTTTCAACTCCTACTTAGGCACATAAATAAGAGCCAGATTTTCAAACTGTATCCAGCAGCTCCCATGGTGACACTGTGGGCAGATTTTCAAAACAGCTCAGCCCTCAACGTGCTGAAATCTTTTGAAAATATCATGACTTATGTAGAAGCTGAGATCTCATGAAAATCTGTCCCTTTATGCTGCACCTTCACCTACTAAAATGGTGGGCCAGAAGAGGCAAAGGAGACCGATGAGCTAGTCAGAGCCAGCTCTCAACTGTGCTAATGAGTATGAGCCATCTGCATGGGGTTTTTGTTTGTTTGGTTTGTTTTTGTTTTTAAGCTGGGTTACCGGAAACTGCTTTGGTATAAACATGGTTTCCTAAACAGTGTTGCTGGGGCCAAACCATTTTTTAAACACATAGTTTGGACTCATCTATGGTGGCCCACTAGACTGCACTAAAGGCTTGTGTTTACTGCGAAGTTAACTCAACTGTTGCCCCTGATTTGTGTCCTATCCACACAAGCACTGGGGGAAAGATGTTGCATTTTTTGATCAGCTCTAGTGGCCTGAGCTACAACTTAGGGCTCCCAGTCCAGTACTTCGGCCACTTGACAATACTGCCACTCTCTAGTCACATAACCTGGCTGTGCTTAATTTTACCCACCTGCAAAATGATTGCTATGACACATACCTGTTTCACAAGGGGTGAGGAGGGTGGCCGGGCTTCACTGAATGTCGGAAAAGTGTTTTATGAGAACGGGGTGGAAATTGCTGTGGCAAGGAAAAGTATAAATACCCATGTTTCTAAACCCAAATCCGGGGGGAGGAGGGGGAGGGGAGGAGAGGAGAGGAGTGTTGTCTAGTGGATAGAGCAAAAATTAGAAGATGGAAGAGCCCATACCACAGACTGCCTACATGGCCTTGGGCAAGTAACTTAAATCTGTGCCTCACTCTCCCTGCCCCCAGTCTGCAAAATGGGGGTGATAATACCATCTCCCAGGGGCTGGATCTTTTCACGGAAGGTGCTGTGGCGGTGTTCTGTTTGTACAATTGACAAGCCCTTCTGAGTCAACAGCCTGAGTGTCAGGGGATGGGATTTCTAATAAGCAAGATCCTAAACCCCCCAGCATAGAAATTCTGCCAGTCTGAGCTCCAGGACTGCTAGAATTATGCATTTTTCATTGGTTCATCAGGGAGAAGTAGCTGTGCTTCTCTTTAATTGATGAATACAGCTGAGAGTTTGTCAAGCCTAAGAGTGAATCACCATTTAAAGCACAGAGTTATTCCCAAGTGTTTGCACCAGGCTTCAGCTGTTGGGAGCAGAGGGAGGTTTTCCGGGTGAGATGAAGGCTTAGTAGGCAGCTGCCAAAGTATTCACTATGCATGAAAATCAGTTAAGGAGAGACAGTTAAAGAAGATGACAGTCCATGCAGTCAGCTTTAAAAAGCTGCTGGAGAAGGATTGGCAGAGTCATACAATGTCACATCGAGAGAGAGCCAACTATCGGGAATGCTGTCAGCTGCCCCTTCAGAAATTCAGTGATACCCAGAAGAGAGGAGGGGATCCAGCCTGCAATCTGAAAGCCAGGCTTCCCAGTATGTTAATCCAAAAGAGGCAAGAGCCATTTTTTGCGTGTTCAAAACTTTTCCAACAATAGGCACCATAATATGTCCTGAGCAGGGGCTGTACTTTGCCCTACACACTGGCTGGTGCACCTCACGCCTGACCATGAGCAGCTCCTGCTATCCCAGTCCTGAGCCGCTATCCCAGCTCTTGCAGTGCGTCTCAGTCCTGACCTGCTATATCCACTGCAGTTCCAGTGCCCTGCACAGTCTGCCAATGTACCACCATCCTGACCTGCAGCATCCTCCATTCTCCTGTACCATACAGTCCTCAGCTCTTCCAGGTAGAGGCTTTAACTTTTAAGGGCGAGAGTGTAGGTCTGATGGTTTCTCCTGGGCCCTGGTACTTGATCGTGACCAGATGCTGTGGGTTATAAAAGACCTTGGGTCTCCAGTTCTGGGCCTGTGGTGCTCCTCTATACCTGTGCTGTGGTCCAGGCTTGCTTTGGAGGTTATTACTATGTTGTGGTGTGTGTGGCTGGAGTGTGATTTTCAAGCAGAATACTTACCTCCCAACCTGTGTCTACACTAGATTTTTCCCCCACTGTTCCTGCCAGAGGTGGAGCTGCATTGGTGTCAGAAACAGTAGGAACCTTGACAAAATAACTAGTGTGATCATAGCCCCATTAAACTATCTGCCTCAGGTATTTATAGAGCACTCTGTGATGAGAGGATCTGGAGCAATGCTGGCATGAAAGGGCCTGTGCTGAGCTTGCCCAGGAACAGAGAACCTCTGAGTCCCAGTAAAGATAAGAGACGGCAGCATAGTAACAAGTGGAAAGGTGGTGAGAATTGCAGCCTGCTAGTGACGAAGCAGAAGCCCTTGTTTTGCAAGGTTTGCAATGAGCACATGGCATGAGTGTTAAATCCCCTACTGCTGATGGGCAGGGGCCTCTGTACGTGTGATCCAAGGTGAAGGATAAGCTCCAAGTCTCTTGCACAGGTGACTTTGGAAGGTGAAACTAGAGTATCTGTTCTTCTCAGTTTAATATCTGATACGTCCTCTATCTGAGGACTATATATTAGAATGACTTGTGACCTTCAGGTGTAGCTGGAAAGGGTGTCTCAGAGGGAAGAGAGAAATCTACTCTCTGGCAAGCGTGAGACAGAGCGAGGAAGGCAGCAATGCAGATTCCTCCCAACTTGTGTCCATAAGAGGGAGGGAGAGAGGTACACTGGGGTGAGGTGGGGACAGAGAGCGCTGCGCCTGTGGCAGCGTTCAGGACTTGGGGAAAGGGTCCTCTGCAAGCCTTTCTATCAGGAATACTGCTGGTGCAGGCCTGGGAACCTAGACTACCGGTGTGGAAACAGGGTGAGATGCACTCTGCACTGTGGAGCCCAATAACCTTTAAAGGAGGAAGTGGAAATATTGGTATTTAATAACTCTCTTTTCCTGTCCAAAGGGTGGGGGAGGAAGATGAAGGGTGGCTACTTATAAAGTACTGTTCTTTTGAGCTTTAAAAGGCAAATCGTGGGGTGATCAAGAGCCACCCATAATTCTGCCCCCCAGAGAGTCCTGTTGGGAGCACAGCATGCCCAGCTGGAAGGACTCTGACTGGATGCTTTCAATGGTGTTTGAAAGGGATGGTGTCAGTGCACATCCGGGCATCCTGGAGGCACTCTGCGTGATGTGGTGAAGCCCTGGTGTGTGTGAGGGGCACTGTGGAAGCCTGTGCTGAGCTCCTCTGAATTATGGATGAGCTTTCTGCTTCCAGCACAGACATGTACAGCACAAACTGTGCAGCTCCTAGGCACCTTTGTTGGTTACGATACTAAAATGTCTCTTTGAGAAACCACTGGCTGCTCTGTAGCCCGGCCTCGTGTTCTGAATGTGTCTGAAGACTGCAGATGTTGCTCATGTCGGTGATTAGACAGCATGGAAAGAGGTGGCCAGTAATACCTGTTTCAGCTGTAAAGTTCTGGGTCTGCAAAAGCTTCCAACCATTATCACTTCCAGTCTGAGCCCCCCCTCTCTTCTCTCCCATCTAAATTGGGGTATTTCTCACTGGGCTCCTTTCCTTCTGAACAAGCTTCTGGACTTTCCTAACCTAGGTGTGCAGATTTCTAGCCTAGTTTGTGTTTTAAATGTGGTGTGGATTTTTTTCTCTTTGTTCAGATTAATAAAGCAGCCAGTCCATTGTCCTCATCACCCCCATGTAATATACTAAGAAAGAACCAATTCTAGCCCCGTGTTCATTGCAGGCAAGGTGAGAGATTAAATAATGTGTTTAAAATACCTAGAAGTAGCTGCTTGGACATGGGGTCCTGGATTAATTCTACTGTGCTTCCTTTGCAAGACAGATGCCTGTGAATTGTTTTTTGCTGAGTAGCTCTGGTTTTTTCACCTGCATATAGAACACGTGTTTTTGAGCAAGTGATGGTACAATAGCAAAGGAGCTGTGATCTGCCCTCCTCCCTACAGGTCAGCTAGAGAGAGCTGCAAGGTACAGATCCAATTTTAATCATGGGCAGCAGGGAAGGGCTGACTGATCTGTGTGCTTTCCATCTCCAAACACTGTGATCTGTAGGAACAATCTCTCTCTTTTAACAGGGGTGCAGGGCATCCCTCTGAATTCAGAAGCCAAGGCTTTTGTCAAGTTGAAATGAAATGCTCTTGAATAAGATCAGGCATTGTAGCTGGGGCTGGCAGGCTGAGCTCCTGGGGGTCTCTGCAGAAGCAGCGTTCTGCTGAGACACTGTCTGGAAATAGAATCCTCAAAGTACAGCTGGGATCAGAGCTTCCTGCAGCTGGCTTTATTTTCTGGGTTTTGAGGCCTTTCATCTAAGCCAGGCAGGAGGATTTTGGAGCAGTTATATTTATAAAGGCTGTAGGAGAAAGAACCCTCTCACACCACCCCCAGTCACAGGGATCCGGTCTCTCTCCTCATCTGGTAAGTTTATAATTATTCACAGCCCACCCCGAGCCCCATCTTGGTGAGCAGGATCCCGTCACACCCCTTGGTTTAGACAGATGCAGGAAGTTGTGCGTCTTTCTCCATGATGTGGACCAGACTCTTTGCACCAACATAACTGACCTGGGATAATCCTACCCTTGTGGCTCCAGGTCCCCTCTGATGTGCTCCTTTTACACCCTCTATGAAAATTCAATAATTGCCCCCAGCCTGCAGTGTCACTACTGTAGGAGTATGTATTGAATCAGCGTTCCAGGTCACCACGGTCCAGTTTAGTTTGGGATTGCCCCTCTACTCACCCCATATCTGCCCTCCTTCTGCAACATCTACTCTCCTCTCCAAGCAAAACTCTGTCTAATTAATTAAACCTAAACATAGATGGATTCTTCCCTTTCTCTGAGTGGGGAATTGCTCCCCCCTGTATGCACACAGGGAGCTGAGCAAGCGGCACAGGCTCTGGGTTAGGAAGGAGATAGGTGTCCTTTTCCCAAGATCTCTAAAGGGAATCCCCTCCAACAGCTTGCAAAGCTTCCTGTTCTCTGCCCAGTCCACCTGCTTCCTCTTTTCTCCGCCTGGGGTGTGGAGGAGCCTTCGATGTCATTGAAAGGGAAACCCAGGCTGCCTTTGAACAGTGTTATAAATAAATAGAGGTGTAAGATGGCGTGAAAGCTCATCCAATGCCCTGAAGGTGGCAGGAGCTTGAATTTCTTGCTGTTGCACACAGGGAGGATCTTGGTGACCAAGGGAAGGGGATGATTTACAGCTCAGCAAATGGGGAGGGGATGAACTCGCTCTCTCTAGCTGACTTGCTCACACTCAGGCCTGCAGCGAAGGACTAAAGTCAGCATTTCATACCCAGCAATTGATTGAGGGGTGAAGTGCTGCCTGTAGGGATCTCTACTAACCCTCTCACAGCATGGGTACGCCCCCTCTTGGAGTTGCCTTGAATGGTGAGCATAGGCAGTGCCTGTATGAACAGTATTATCCAGAAAAGGCAGTGTGTGCTGTAATGGGGTTGAAAAGCTTCCTTCAACCTGTTGGCTACTTAGGTGGATTACACCTGACAGGAGAGTTTGCTCTAAGGTGGGACAATTAAAAAGATAATAGCTGTACAGGTTCCTATGCATTTATTGCGCCTCTCTGCGCTTCCTTGTCATTAATGATCTGGAGGATGGCGTGGACTGCACCCTCAGCAAGTTGCAGATGACACTAAACTGGGAGGAGTGGTAGATACGCTGGAGGGTAGGGATAGCATACAGAGGGACCTAGACAAATTAGAGGTTGGTCCAAAAGAAATCTGATGAGGTTCAACAAGGACAAGTGCAGAGTCCTGCACTTAGACAGAAGAATTCCATGCACTGCTACAGACTAGGGACCGAGTGGCGAGGCAGCAGTTCTGCAGAACAGGACCTAAGGGTTACAGTGGATGAGAAGCTGGATATGAGTCAGCAGTGTGCCCTTGTTGCCAAGAAGGCCAACGGCATTTTGGGCTGTATAAGATGGGGCATTGCCAGTAGAGTGAGGGACGTGATCATTCCCCTCTATTCGGCGTTGGTGAGGCCTCGTCTGAAGTACTGTGTCCAGTTTTGGGCCCCACATTACAAGAAGGATTTGGAAAAACTGAAAGAGGCCAGTGGAGGGCAACAAAAATGATTAGGGGGCTGGAGCACATGACTTCTGAGGAGAGGCTGAGGGAACTGGGCTTGTTTAGTGTGCAGACGAAAAGAGTGAGGGGGGGATTTGATAGCAGCCTTCAACTACCTGAAAGGGGGGGAGGTTCCAAAGAGGATGGAGCTTGGCTGTTCTCAGTGGTGGCAGATGACAGAACAAGGAGCAATGGTCTCAAGTTGCAGTGGGGGAGGTCTAGGTTGGATATTAAGAAAAACTTTTTCACTAGGAGGGTGGTGAAGCACTGGAATAGGTTACCTAGGGAGGTGGAATCTCCATCCTTAGAGGTTTTTAAGGTCAGGCTTGACAATGCTCTGGCTGGGATGATTTAGTTGGGGGTTGGACTAGATGACCTCCTGAGGTCCCTTCCAACCCTGATATTCTATGATTCCTGGGGGTGATCCTCAGCCCTGATTTCCCCTTTGGCTTAGCAAATCTCTTAAACTAGACCAGAGGAAGGAATGGGCTGGTGTGTGCGGTATGGACGAGTGAACAGAGGCCTTTGTCTGGCCTTAGTGTCTGTGGGGACAGTAAATCGCCCACTGGCTCATTTGACATGTGCTGTATATGGGCCAGAGAGGAGCCCAGCCCTTGGTGAATCCGGCTACAAAGCTTTAGGGTCACCTTATTTGCTGTTGTACAGATCCCTCATTAATAAAGCACGAGGAGGCTGCAGGTCAGCTCTCTCTAGAGTCTCACCTGGCTTGTAGATGCGTTGCGCCCTTACTTGTGGAAACAAAGGGCTGGTTTATTGACTGAGGTGCACACAGCGAACATATCGATTTCTCTGTAATCAAGTGCACACTTCTCCAAGGTGCTGGCACTTGCAGTGGGAGAAAGCTGGGCTCCCTGCTTTCCAGAGCAGATAGCATGCAGCCTGGATCTTTTGGTTGTTTTAATAGCAGTAGTTAATAATCCTTTCAGAATGCTTCAGTTCAGCCACCACTGACCATGTGTAGCATCTGCACCCCCCTGCTCCTGTAAATTCCAGTCTTGCAATGTTTGAGAATAAAACGTATTTCTGTGAAGTGGTCAGGTGCAAGGCAGGCAGGCAGGCTGCTTTGGTGCCTTGAGAACTCTGGGACCTTACAACTGCAGTTCCTTAACTGGCTCCCAGCTGAAATGGGGTGAACAGATAGCAGGCTTCCAGTAACCAAGAAGCTGTTATATTAAGTCAGCTTCTTATTCTCTCACTACATGAGGAACAGCATTTGGAATGGTAGGATCATTGCCCCAAGAAGGCACAGCCTACACCTTGGGGAATAGTTGCTCGCTTGTTTAGATTGTGGGGAAAACGTGCACACCCCTTGCTCTGGCATAGATTTCTTTACCCTATGAGAATTCTATCCCTGCCCAGGCAGCTATTAGTTATACAGGCTTTCCTAATATTTAATCTGAACTTTCCCTGCAGTCTTATTTCTAAAGGGACACAGTCCTTCCCACCAAGCCCTTGTGAGGGACTGTGATAGATGTGAGACATGCTCTAGCAATAACTAGTTACTGTTAGGTATGTGCTACTCCTGTACATTTACTCTGATAAAACCTAAACTTATGTAGAGTTCTGTCCAGCTAGTGCTCTTTTCTCACTGATGAGCTCATTTATTTTGAGTGATCGTAGCCAGTTCTTCATTAGTCTTATTTGCTCTGCCTTTTTCTCTAAAGCGGCCCTGTGCTTTTTAACTAAAAGTGTGGCATTGGAACCTGACCAAACAGCCCCCCTGTGTCTGGTTAATTCACCCCAGTACAGCGTACCTGGCTTTTTATTTTTGGCAACAGTGTCAGTTGGTCTCACATGCTGAGCCCTGGGTTCCTCTGGTACTGTTATTAGGGAGGTAATTTTATTGAACTCAAACGCAGTCAGCTTATGCTGCATTTTAATCCTCTTTCAGGTTGGTAGCCTCTGAATTTGATCGGCAAGCTCACCACTCAAACCTTCTGAAATGAAAAGGCTGAACAGCAGGATCAGAAAAGCACTTCAAAGAAAAGGTAAGGTTTTTCCTGTTAACTTAGCAGGGGGGCAGCGACTTTCCCGCATAGCCACCTAGCACAGGAATCTCTCTAGCATAACTTGAGACAATCAGAGCCTCTGAAAGGAACTACCTTGGGGATTATGCTATTAATATATTGCACTAGCATAAGTTTTAAAGTTGTAACCTTAAACACATGAAAAAATACAGAGCAAGTGTAATCACAAGGCATAGTTTTGTCTTAGATTTCTCTGGACCCTGAAGTCAACTGCATGGTCTCAGAGGACAGGTATTGGCCCATATATTAACAGTTTGTCTAGGAATTCACAAGGCTCTGTAAAATGGGGGAGAGTTACTGTGAGAAACAACTTTGGTACATACCTATTTGAACATTCAACCTGTAGCATTTGTGGTGTTACTCTCACATCTAAAAATATAAGAGATTCCACTGTGTACTCTCCTGCTTGCGCGCACACAAACTTTCAAGGTGATCAGTAATGTTCACCTGTCTGAGTACATGTGTAGAAGTCTTTCTACAGTAAAAGCTGTACTTATCACCCTCAATTCAAAACAGAGCAGCAATTTTGGCTTAACCTTTCGAATAAAAACCTATTTATCTCTGGCCTGATATTACACAGAAAAAAATCTGTTAAAAGAAAGAGGAGGAGGTTGGGCATTTAATGTGAAACTTAATCCCCAGGCCTCCACCCCCAGGAACTGGAGGTGCTTGCTCCTCTTCTACTGAGAACTGGGGTGTTGAGCAGAGCACCTCGCCTTAGACCTTCAAAGAACTTTCCCAATTTTTAATTAAAAAAAAAAAATCTAAATATACAGCTGTGTAGCAGGAAATTCCAGCTTGGGATTTAGGATCCCATCACAGCTACAAACAGCCCCCCCTGCATTTGGCTTTACTGCTTATGAGCTTAGTGTGGCCATCCCTAATTCATAGGCTATAAAAAGTGCCCACTTCCCTGCCAGGAACAGTTTTTTTTTTTAAAACACAATTTGTGAAAATCTTCAGAGAGCCCCTGTGGCTAGTTTGTGTTGGATTCAGTCACACGCACACAACAGTGTGTTTCCTTTGCAAAGGCATTACAATCCACACTCATTCTGTACCATGCTCCTATCCCCAAGGCAAGGAGGCTGCCAGCAGCCTCTGAAAAGCTGTGTCACACCTGTCTGCGCAGACAATGGCCTCACTATTCAAAGGAGACTAGCCTCTTCCTTGTTTTAGTCTCCCACGCTTCATGCTCTAAAAAGCAAAAATAGTTTCCCATTTGAAATTAGACCTACACTGCAGTTCAGCAAGGTTTACTAACAGAGTTGGACACACCAATCAGTCACAGCAACACAGATCCTGTTTGCAGAGAGAAGCTTTTTATTGTACTTTGTTGGGAGCAAATGAAACATGTGAGGGCTTTACATACCAAGAATGCAGCAGTGCCAGGTTACATTCAGTGGCAGGTGAACCAAGGTTACAGTGCAAATATCACTGCTCTCTACAGTTAACAGCAGCTGGCATACAAACCACAACACAGAGAAGTAATGTAGATACAGCATCATAGGTAATGAGGCAACTTAACATACAAAGAGCATTCTATTTACTTTGCCTTTGCAGGTTGCTTTATAGATGCTGTGAGTAAACATACCCTATTTTAAAATTCAGTGTGCAGTTACTCTGCCCCCAAATTAAAACACCATTTGGAGTATTCACATTACACTTTTTACAATATACACAACTAAGGTTATTGCCAAGTTACTTCCTACTTCAAATTACACTATTTACAATGTAATATTCAGGAAAAGTTTCAACAGCAGAGTGTCCTTTACATGAACTAGGAGAAATATTTTATTTTGTAATGGATTCTATAATTAAGCCACAGGGATCTCATGTACTTTATTCAGAAGTTTTTCTCTCAGCAATTTTTTAATAGAGCAAGTTACTGAAAAAAATAGATGGATTTGTCCAGTGTTACCTATTGTGCAAGTTACTGAAAGTGTTCAGGGACTGAATAGTAAAAGTTTAGATTTTTATAATCAATGTTAGATCCAATCTTAGTGTAAAAATAAATGCTCTAGCCTCAGTGCATGAATAAGTGCATCTGTCAGCCAAAGGTCAGATCTCTATGGATGAAAAGGAGAGTTCGAGAATAGATCTTTTGTTTACTATCCTGATCCGCAAAGAAAAACAAAGTCATTGAAGTCTAGAAAGAGAAGTACCCAACAAGTGATTTATAGGATTACATTCTCTATTTCCAGTATGTGTGCATATTGTTTACATGAAGGCTAAAGGAAGAGAACTGGAACCTCCCTATAAGCACTAGAGACTAGCTCCTACCTCAAGGCAAAATAATCCTGTACAAACCCCCATTTGCTGGAGACTGCCACAGTAGAGTGTGGTCACAGTGGCACCACCTCCAGACAGCTCTCTCCCCCCCCCCCCCCCCAAAAAAAAAAACAAACACACACGTTTTCATTTAGTTCAGTTCTGAACATGAGCATGACCAAACTGAGTCAGTGACTTAGGTTTTGTTATTTTGAACTGGCTTCTATGCCTCTCTAAGCCATGGATTCTCCAGTGCAGTGAGTTTAGCAAATGAATTTAAATGAAAAAGCAATCAATACAGAGTTGTCAGATTCCTCTGACATGCAGCTAAATCAAAGAGGTTTCCAAACTAAAATGGAGAGAGAGAGAGAAAGTGGGGCCTGCCTGAGCATGAAATGCTGATTTAAAGCTTCCCCTCCATCTCTCTCTTACATCCTGTAAGTGGAGTCGTCATACGTTTGACTAAAATCACAACTGGGCTTCCAGAATTTTTCTGACTTCCAAATCTGAATTTGCTCAGTGTAACTCCTCCAGCTGGGTTTCTGCCTCCTAAATCTTCACCAGTGAAAGACCCTACAGCTAGAAGTGTAGCTGACAGTTCATGCCATGCTTTGGCCAGTGTAGCCAAGATTGCTGAAAGGTACTAGTGATTCTGATTGCTCACCTTGAGACAGCTTGGAGAGCAAGTCTCACATTGGGCCCTTGAAATATTGGCCACTTTTGAAAACCGTGGTCTCCTTCTTCCATAACTGCTCTGCTAAGTTAAAAGGCCATGGTACACACATACTTGTCAGTTACTTGAGTGCTTTTGAAAATTCAACCCACTGCCAGTGTCAGAATTCCCATTTAGAATTGGGCGTCCCAAAAATTCTGGTCTAGGTGGAAATCAGATGACCCTTTAGCAAGAGAAAGAAATAAGGGACCAGAGTTTGGTCTCTGCCTAGGTTTGAAGGAATCCATCATCTTCATGCGGTAGGAGAATTTGTTGACCCAAGATATCTTCAGTTTGGTCAAATATTGATTAGGTATAGGATCGCAAATCTGACACTGTACTTTTGGAAACAGATAACACTGAGGCAGCTTCCCCTTTTCTTTTCAGCAGGGCAATAGTTTAAACTTTAAACTATTTGTCCTTAAGGACTTTCAAATATCCACTATTTAGTTTTCTAACCAGGTGTTTAAGGATATCTCTGTCCCCAACAGGGCAGATAACTGGACAAAACTTCAGAGTTTTTTCTGCAGCTGTTCTGAATTGCTTTGAGGGCAGATTTACCACCTTAAACATGCATTGCCCAGAGTGTGCTCTATATGTGCTGTAGCTCCTGCCTTTTACCAGTTTAAAATGTTTTTCCTAGACAATAGATGTCATTAGAAATCAACACCAGTCTTTATCACGGTGCTCAGATGCCCAGAAATAATCACTAGAAAGAGTTGTAACAAACAGTATTCATACTCACTGTGAGAGCCCACTTTTTAAAAGTAGCACAGCTCTGAATACCCTGCGTTAGTTTGCTTTGTGTCGCATGCAATAAAGTCTTCCTTCTGGTTGGAAAATAGAGGCTCTTTGCAAGAAATGTTGACTAAGCAACATCCGTTGGTTAAATTCTACTTTTTTGAGGTCAGTTGATAGAATACCCTTGCAAGATTAACGATTGAGAATATAGGTTTTTCCAATATGAAGTTTTGCACCTGCAAACAGCATTAGATTAAAAGTGCTAAGCTGGCCACCTTTGTCCACTCTGCCTGCAGCTCTTCATTATAGTGCTGCAGGTCTCACCAGTGCTCTGTTCCTCCTAATTGTGCCTGTTATCTTAAGCTGCAAAGCTGACATGGTGCGGCCCTGAGTAATTCTGTATTGCTTATGCTTACAGAAGCTTGTGCTTTTGAGAACAGAAAAGTCAGCACTAAAGGGGAAAAAAAAGGAACCAGGCACAGTGTTCATGTGAAATTTCCCTGCATTGTTTAACCAACTAATTCATGGCAATTCTGAGGAGTGGAACTGAAAAATCACCTTGTGCTTTACTCTGTTAATTATGGTATTGGTTTCTCTCTAACTTCCTTGTTGTCTTAGGAGAGAATTAGACAGGAATATTTTGACATTCCATTCAATACTGATCAGATGAAGCTACTGTGGTTTTGTCACTATTGGTTATATTGAAAGTGTGTGCCTCACACCATACAATTGCAGTTTGTTACAACAGTACCCCCTCTGCTGTACAGGCAGGTTCTATGGCAAGAGTTTAGAGGATAAGCAGAGTGCCCCATGCTTGAGCACTATCTAGATTAACAGGGTTCTACTGTACTTTCCATGTCAAAATTCAACTTCAGGGTAACAGTGCATAGAACGCAGTGGGGAATTTCATCTTCTCATTGGATCTCACATGCTGACTTCTGAAATCTTTCCATTCTGTCCCTGTGTGTTCAACCGTAAAGCATGCCTCCAGCTCTGTAATCTAATCTGCTGCAATGATGTACCCAGAAGTCTTTAGCTTCACTACTCTGGCTACTTTAAAGTCTTGAGTTGAGGCACTGACAAATCCTGACACATTATAATGGGGCGGGGGGGGGGGGGGAGAGAAAATAGTTCTGGTGAAAGATACCAGATTTGCAGCCATGGAGGCTGAATCCCTGTTTTTACAACATTTATAGCAGAGGCAGTGGAGACCTCCCCCCTCAAGGGCGGAGAAGGGAGGTTCAGTGTCCATTTCTGCACCTGGCCTCTTCCTCAGTTCATTCTAATGCTGAACAGGGAACCTGGTGCTTTCCGTAAGTGGATGAGCATGCAGCTAGAAGCTGCATCCATCAGAAGTGTTAAGAACTCAAAAGTAACAGAACCATGCTAGAGGGGCAGGGACTAGGGCCCTTTTCTCCCATGTCCACACAGTATTTATTTTTTAAAAAGGTCTGACTCAGTTCAGCCAGTTTGCAGCTCTTAGTTCCTTTTAGAAGTGGTTCGGTTTGCATCTTCCTGCAGAGACAAAACCCAGCTGTTTTCACCCCCTTCCCTCCCCCCCCCCCCCCCCAGCCACAGGCACTAACTTTCCTTGGCACCAGTGGGTGCTCGCAGCGGCCCCGCTGCGTTCCTCCTCCTCTTCCCCCTCCCTTAGCTATTTCGCTGTGCAAGCGCTGGGAGGAAGGGGGGAGATGCAGGGGAGGAGGCGGAGGTGAGCGGGGGAGGGGGAGGTCAGGGAGCTGCCGGTGGGCACAGAGCACCCATGGAGTCAGCGCCTATGCTTCTAGCCCAATCATGAAACACCTGAGTGTTCTTAAAGGTGCAATCCTCTGTATGGTGGTGAACAGTCAAATTGCCACAGGCATTTAGGTTGGGTATTGGATAATGTGGCTCTGCAGTTACATATTTCAGATGCTTTGTTTCTTACAAATCTTGTTGATAATTGGGCCATTATTAATAAGGTGGCTCAGAATTCCATGGCTGAGAAAAGGCCTTCAGACTTTGCCAATTTTTCTGCAGACTCCTTTTGGACTGTTCATTTTAATATACTTAAATAACCATTAAATTACCCTCCCTATGCCTCACAATATATGGTACTAAAATGTAAAGAGTAGGACACCAAATACAACAGGATAAAACAATCCAAAATAGATTTTGGACGTGGAGATGTAGCTGCATCAGCTCTAAGAGGCCAGCTCATTTTGCAAAACATTGCAGTGTCACATAGTAACAGACAGCACCTACTCTCTTAGCAAAAAACCCCAGATCCTAGGGATGGACATTCTTGACCTTCACACCTGCTTTTGCTTTCCACTAAGAATCAGTTACAAAGAGAACCACTTACCTGTATGCTGAAGTGCTCCTGTTCCAGTGCTGGGGGGGGGGGGGAAAGAGGGGTTTCATGGTCATTAATGAAACTGTGCACTGAGCTGAGATATACCAAGGTATGAAGCAGTAACAGGTGTGGATAAGTAATAGAATAATGGCAGAGAACGTTCCTGATCAGATTTCTGTCGTACACCAAAACACAGTGTCAATTAACTTACCAGACTTGGTTACCTCCAAAATGTGTTCTGTCAAGAAACTAAGGATGAAAACAGATGCCACAATCTTTGGGCATGGACTTCCGTGTGGCAGACAGCAAGAGTTTCTCCTGAGAATTGCTCTGAAATGGCTATAATAAAATTTCCACTTTATTATAGAGATCAGTTTCACAACAAACTAGATTTGCTAAAAGAGTAGAAAAATGAAATCACTGGGCAGTTAACAGACAAGCCGTCTGCACCCATTAGAGATGGTAAACATGTTTTTCCAAGAGATTTATTCAATGATGAGATTAAAGAATAGGTGCCCTCTGAATACTAAAGCTGCAGCTACTGGATTTTTAAGGCAAAAGGACTGCACATCTCAACAGTCTTCAGTTGAGTCCTGAAGGTAGGTAGTTTTCAATCTCCTGATGTCAGAGACACAGGTCTGTCCTCCCCTGCCTGGAAACACCAACACTTACCTTGTGTTTGCACATCATCACATAGCCAAGAAAGTCAGTGTTCTTTGCTTTTAAGCGACACTGCCCTTGAGCTGTTTAGCTCAGCCACACCTATGGGATTTCTCCGCATGAGCTGCCTCTGAGACCTCATTGGAACCAGTCTGAAATTTTAGGGTTTCTTTCCTCTACAGAAGCAGCCTGATTAATCTGAATGGAATACAGGCGGCTATCGAGCAGAATTCCAAGTAGTATCCAAAGCAGGAGCTGCCACAGAAATAATCCCACCCATCTGTTATGGGTACATGGAGGCAAAGCCAGTTCCCCAGAGAGGAAAGATCACTTTTGCTGGAGTGGTCAACCAGGACTCCAGATACCACCTGAGGACTAAGTTTGAATCCTGTGACATATTCCCTCAGTGCCTGAAGTTAAAGAGACAAAGTGGGTGAAGTAATATCTTTTATTTGACCAATTTCTGTTGGTGAAAGAGACAAGCTTTCGAGCTTACACAGAGCTCTTCTTCAGGTCTGGGAAATTAATTCAAAGTGTCACTGCCTGTAACAGACCTTCTGGAGAAGTTCCTCCAGACTTCAGCGCTCCATGAGAGATACGAGTAGGTGAGGGGAGCATATGCTCACCCTCCCTCCACATCAGGGGAGTTGTGGATGAGAAGGTACAATGATGGCTGCAGGACTTGGTCCCATATGTGGTTCTCCTTGTCCATAGGAATTGCCAGCCTGGACCAGATCAGTACTTCATCTAGTCTCAGATAGTGGCCAGCGCCACCTACTTCAGAAGGCACAAGAAATGAATGCACCATTATTGAACAGCCAGTCCATAGGGAAAGGTTTCTTCCTAGCCCATTTGGAAGTCTCTGTGCTGGTGCCCCGTTCTTCTGTCCTGCCCAAGAGGGTAATTGTGGTCAAGGAATTTTTCACTCATTGGTTGTTGGGAAAACCACAGACTCAGAGTGGTTTTTCGTGTGTTATAGGCCTTTACCTAATTAAGATCCTCCTGTGGTTAGAGAATATAAGCTTTTTATGAGTAAGACACTTTACAGGTCACCCTTCTGCTAGAAGGCAAGTGCCGCAAGAGAAAGTATCCCTTTCCTCTCCACAGCGTGCAGACAGCGGAGCTGGGTATCTGCCAGCGATGGGAGCAATAGTCCCCACTGCCTGAATGATAAATTAAAGTTTTCCATCAAAATTCACCATTTTCTTAAAGCTTTTCAAAAGGTTAATTCAAGGCCATTAGAATGTGATGCCAGAAAGTGCCTGCAAACCTCCTGCTGTAAAGATTCCACAGCTTAAAAAAACCCATTCCGCTATTTACTGAGATGTTGGACTAGCTTGTTCTCCCCAAGCTCCTTGACAGAGAATCTCATAAAAGCAAAAGATATTTAACTCCAGTGCAACTCTTGGCAGCAGGACTGACAGAACATTAAATGGGAGCCATGATGATTGCTGGAATCATGTAATTAACTCCTGCTGGCTGCATGACAGCAAATTAGACAAATTAGGAACCACCTACACAGGCACTAAATTGCCTTTTTTCTGCAGGCTGGATTTGTACTCCATCCGACAGGAATCGCTTGGGCAATAGAAGCTATATGCTACACATTCACTGCATGTACACAGGAGACACTCTCCATCTGAACAGCACAATGCCCAGGAATAAGGTTGCCCTGTTCCAAATACTGAATGCTTGTTAAAAGAAGAACACAGATAGCTAGAACTGGCACAGAAATAACGTAATGGCAGGATGCACAGCTTTTCTGTTAGCGAAGAGAATGGCCCTTTATAACTATTTATACTGCTATTGGACACAAGCAGTTTAGCACAGTGATGGGGTGGGACCTACATCTCAAAAGGCACAGGCAGCTTTTAAAAAAAGTATATACCCCCAACCTGTACAATAGCATTAATATAAGATGACTGACAGACAATAACTGCCCTTCAGACTAATGGGCCAGTCAGTTATCTGGGAGATTTGATATTTTAACCTTTTGGTGCTAGGAGTAATTTCTAAAGCACACATTAGAATCAAATCAACTAACTCCAAGGGTTTATGCAGGAGGGGAACATACCAGACTGTGCATCTGCTTGTCTGTCGCTAATGGAAAGGGACTTCCTCAGAACTCTGAGCCAGAAGTCCAAGCTACAAAATAACAGTTTCTCCCTTGTTCTTAAAGATACAACAGAATAGACATAGCAGCTACACAGTAAAGCTTATGGAGTCAGCTTTGCATATAGGCCTGTTAAATTGCATTCCAAGCTCTGAAACTCGGCAACATTAGAATCGCAGGCTCAAGGAAAAGGCAATGTATACCCCTCTCCTCTGCTGACTTACCTGTGATTTAAACACCGTGCAAATACTGATGTAGAAGAGAGCACTTTCTACTTTCCCTTGCGAACTACTGCCTGTCCCAACTGCATGTCAGGTAGATGCAACCCACGCTAGTGGTCAAGAGTGACCTGACATTCCAACTAGTTTAAGAACTGTGAATGAGACAGTCTAAAAGAAAATTTTCAGAAGTGCCTATGTGACTTCGGCTCTTAAGTCCCATTTTCAAAAGTAATGTAGGACTTAGGATCCTTGGTGACTTAGGCACTTCTGAAAGTTTACTTTAAGGTCCACTGACTTTCAGTGAGAAGTAGGCTCTTAAGTGGTGAACATTCTAGAAGGGCATTAGTGGAACAGAATAAGGGATTGGAGCAAATAAATGGACAGATAAGGAAATTCAGGCTTAACTGTTTTGCTGAAGAGCAGTCAACAAATGGAATAAAGTGCCAAATGAAGGCCATTTAAAATCAAACTCTCTCAATGAGTGAGAAGCAGCCAGGCATTTTATTAATCAGTACCTGACCTGGACAGTGCGTATTATCAGACTCATCACCTGAGCTATTCAGAGGAAACCTGAAGAGCAGTTAATTATAATATACCTTATCTCTGATATGAAATGTATAAACCATTCCTCCTCCAAAGCCTAATAGAGCAGCCCGCAAGTGCTGCCCATTCTCAATACAAGACTCAGCAATCCTCTGCTAGTGAAAGATTCAGACCTTGATTTTAAAAGGCCCTCAGGGGCAGAGTCCCAAATTTGTGCCTAAAGATAACTATAGATCCAAATCTGCACCATGTAATAACTGTGGGAGCATTTCACAGCATTTCAGCTGCTCACTGATTGCACCCACAATGTAGTTAGATGTTCAAGTGCTAGAATGTACAACTTGCTTGCAAAATTGAGTCTGAAGTTTTTTCCAGGTGCAAAATTAGATGCCACTCGTCCAATCAGGCTCTCCCATTGACGTTGGTGGAGTTTATAGTTAGCAATTTGTCCAGTAAGACACTATTAATTCTGTCCAGATCTTTGCTGGACTGAGTTACTAAAGGTAATCTATACCTAAGATTACATTTTCTGAAATTATGATTTTTTCAGTTATTAAAATCAAATCCATTTAATTTACATAGTGTGGTGACTTACCTGCTTACTACAAAAAAACAGTATACTCCGAGCCTGGTTTACCACTACATTATGCTATGTGCTTACCAGTTTTACAGCAGAATAGTGGTGAATCAGTTCTTTTGTACCTTTCACGTCTGCGTATTAAGAGTGACTATCGAGCTAATATTATTCTGCATTTAAAAGCCACATTCTAAGTACAATTTTTATATGAAGAGAGTTCTCAGCAACTTTATATTACAATGACAGTCCACTGCTAGAATATGCAATAGTATGTAAAACAAATTTTAAAATTACTATTTTTAAAAAAATGTATACATATCACATACACTTAGGCCTCAATCCAGAATCATTTTAATCCAAGGAAATTTTTGTAAGGTAAACTTAAAATACAGAATTACTTAATGATTCTATCTTAATTCCTAGTTTTACAAAACCATGACCAAGCAATGAATTCATGCTGAGTTAATCACCATTCTCCCCCCCTACACACACACATACACACACACACACACACACCCCTCCCTTTATGAATTAATTTGGCCTAATATAATCTGGTCTCTGTAGATTTTAACTTCAATATTCTAAATATTACCAAAGCTTTTCCTCCTTCCTTTGGAGATTAGCATTAATAGTTTTGGGAAAAGATTACTTTCTTATTAATTAGACAATATAATGTAGTCAACAGTACATTTCTATTCTGTACACCTATAGAAAGCCATGTTATGGCTTTCCATACAAACCATGTTGGTTAGCACACATTGTGGCTTTGGTACACAGGTGAGTTTTTCCACTAGAAAGGAAAGAATGCAGTGCTTGATACTCAAGAGTATCAATATTATTAACTTTTCAGACTACATAAGAAGAGATGTTTGGAGCAGAATGATTTACTGATAAGACTAATGGATTCTTTTTACTATCTTAACATCAACAGTTTTTTATCTTAAACTAAAATAATTTCAGTGGCCTTTAAAAAACGCAAGATTGGAAATTAGACCAGTTGATTTTTTCCTTAAACAGTTAGATTTTGAAATTAAATAAAGGCATAATAAAAGCTCATGCCATATATATGATTCATCACAGGTCTATGGGAGTTGAAAAACAGTAATTAACATTCTTCAAGCGGAGAATAAAAATTCTTACCTTTTTTATACCATGATCTCTGCTTACAGTCATTACATTTCAGCCTATTTTATAAAGTGCATATGGCTACGAAGGTCCGGAGAGAATGAGAATAAAGTGATATTAACCTGCTGAAAACTGCTTAAAAGTCTTATCCTGCAATATAGAGAGGTTCCAATGCCATTTAAATAAAGACTTTCATACAGAGGCATCTCTGACTCAGTTAATAATCCCGATAATTGATTCAACACCCCAAACAGTTTAACGAACAACAACAACAACAAAAAAACACACAAAAAAGTGAACTTAGAACAGCGAATTTTTTCTAAAATTTGCCAAATTCTAGAATGTCGGTTATTTTATGAGGATTTTAGAAAAAAAAATCCATTTCAGAAGTGAAGTGACCTAATCCTTCCACCGTTTCACCATATTATTGTGAGGCATGGTTGAGACACATTAGTTCAGTTATACCTGGGAGAAAAGGTGGAATGTTTGCTGCCTTTCATGTCTTCCGGCATGTAGCAGCTCTGGGTTCAAGAATAGCCACTGTAAGCCTTGGTGGCAGTTTCTAGGTCAACTTTGATACTAAAGACCTGAGTACAATTGTTCAGTTAAAATTCTGATTTAAGTGGTGAAAGCTAAAGCGGAGTTATCTGATTAAATTGGGAGCCCCACCAATTTTTAATGAAGTCCAAGTTTTATACATTGGTCTCTTCTTTCTGCATGAAGAAATAACCAAGACATGTATGCACATCTATTGCTATGTATCCCAAGGAAGGACTGTGGCTTCGAATAAGTATTGCTTTTATTAAAAAGGATTTGAGTCCAGGGGAAAAAAAATCTTTTCAAAAAGGAAAAGCTCAGAGTTCCATATTTGAAGCTGAGACCCCCTCAAAACGAGTCACGTTTGTTCTTGCTTTTAAGACATCTATAAATAGCCATTTCGAGCCACACAACCTGATGGTTCTAGAAGTCAGAGAAGAAATCTTGAGGGCCCAAGTGAACAATAAAAGGTGCGATGCTGAGAGGCTGGCAATAGGGACTGTCAATGAAAAAACCACCTACAGTGGAGAAAAGAGCAGAGAAGCAAAAACTTCGTGTTAATTTCAAAGGGACTGGCTGAAGCTAAAGCTCCATTTAAATTTCTCTGCTCCTTCAGCTGTAAGTGGAATTTTCATTGTAAAAGGGACACAAATGGGCACTTTTAAAACTATCAAAACATCTATACTTCCAAGGTTATCACTTTGTAAACAAAGAACTGACAGCTCATTCATATTTTCAGAAAAGCAGAGAAATGTAAAATATGCAGCAACGGGGCAAGTTTACAATGTGGTTAGTAACTCCCAACAAATGACAAAAAATGAACAAATGACTTCATATAAATCATCTGAAATGACGGCCATCAAGTTGGAAAAGAGCACAGCTCCCTCTTTTTAATGAGCTGGGGAGGAATAAGTTATTGGGCAAGTAAATTTTCAATACGTAAATATTTTCAGAACAAATTGTAGTTTAAAATTTAAAGTCTCAGAAATTCATGGATTTAAAAAACAAAAAAAAACAAACCCCACTTTATCATCAGCAGTTGCCAATCAAGAGAACTCCAAAAAAGGATCTTTTAATGAATATTGTATTACCCAAAAATGGGCTCTCATCAGCCATGCTTTTTCTGCTCCGTGATGGCTCCCTTTCATCCATAGGCCAGCAAAACAGGTCAATGATTTATGAATACTTCTCAATTTGAAGGCAACGCCAACCCCGCCATTTATCTCTCAGTGCTAATTCAAGGGATGATAATGTCAGACTCACTGCTGCTGTCAATCAAGGCTACATACTTTATTAAAGTACCACCACCACCAAATGAAAGCCAGAGCTACAGCAGGAAGAGAAACGGTTATGAAAGATTTAAGCACATTCCTAAGCACAAATGCTTGATTTAAGAACAGCTGCTGTAGTTAATTCCAAGGAAAGCAGCTTGTTATACACGTCACCTCCTTATGCTGTTCTAGGATTACTCTCCCTGCTATGAGAAACATACATTGCGGTAAGCCCCATTCTTACCACGTCCTTTAAAAAACCACCACCACCACCCTCCCCCAAGAATAGAGTCTGAAGGAGAGCAGAGTGTATAAAGGCATCGTCAAGACAGCACAAAATATAACAAACCTACTGAAAAGGAACTGGTGAGCTCTGAATGGGGAAGTGCAACCAACAATGCTGCTTATTTTGTGGGGGTGATACCTTAATAAAAAGTACTTTATTCCTTCATATTGGAGTCCAAAGCACAACAGCTTTATACACAAGCCTGAAAATGTTCTGGTGACAGTACGGAGCATGTCCTCTGCTCTATACTTTCAGAGGGGTACATGCACTTCTTAGATTATAGATGTTGCCTTACTTTGGGCACCAAGTCGTATCAAAAAATGAATACTGGCCTATGGCTGAAATGTGTCACTTTTCACAGCAGCACTCAACAAGAACTGGGACCATTAAATAGCAAGTTTTCATGGGGACCTTGTTGCTGCTTTAGATTCTTATAATTGTAAGGGGAAAAGGAGAACCCTTTTTTTAATTAGAGACTGACAACTAAAATAACTGTAAAAATGCTCCATGGAAAATCAAGGGTGGACAAACAATCTTACAGAGTGAAGAAGGCCACAAGAACAAGTGCAATTTATTCTTTTTGGGGGGAAGTGAGGGGCATTGTAAAAACATCTTTGGAACACTAAAAAACAATCATAATGTTATGATTGTCCTTTCTCTGGGCAATACAGACTTAACTATGTATTCCTCCAATTATATACCAAAAGTCTTTGAATGGAAATTTCCCTTGTTTAACACAGGTTTCACAAATATAACTGAATACAAAGAGACCAGCTAGTGTTAATAATGCCCTTTGTTTTCTTTTTCAGCATTTTGCATACAAATGAAGAGGCTTCGTGGAAAATGAAGACAGGGTCTACGTTACTGAGCCTTACAATATGCTACTTTCCTTGGTTTTAAAGATGCTAAGGGAATCCTTTCAAGGTACTGATGCTTAGATATATCAAAAATAATAAGCTAAGACAATACTTAAACCCATATTTTACTAGCTTTGTTCACCTTAATATTTTCAAAGTTAAAATTTAACTGAAAAGTTTCTATTGTATTACTGGTTTGTTTGTTTTTAAATAACTACACTCTGAATTAAGTTGCCCTACAACAAATACAGGTCATTAACTGAGATTCTGTGTGACTGCATTAGGAAACAGGCAGTACTCTGTGTTACGACAAAACCGTTTATTTGTGATCAGTGTTTTATATTCTATACATCCTTCACAAATTTAATTTTACATAATCGGATACTTCATTTAAAACGTAAGGTTTAAGCTTCTAGTTCTTCCCTATAACAGAAGGCTGGTATAAGTTATTTGAAAATGAGGTAACATTTCACAGAACATTTTTTTTCTTCAAGTTTTAGAGAACTAAATTTGCATTTTGTTAAAATCAAAAAGTAGGAAAAGATGTTTCTTTACAAATGACTTTGCTCAAGTATGTGTTCAAAGAAAACAGGATAAAAAGGCTTTTTTCTCTTCTAACATTCTGTACTGTACTGTGTTGTTCAATCAATATGAATTAGCTTCTGCCATTTGCTAAAAGAATGAGTAGTGGGGAACAGGATATGTTGGGAATTTCATAACTGGTAACAGAACCATTCTCTTGGGTATACCTACAGAGAGAAGAAACGGAGAGGACTCCAAATAAGTTCAATGATCCAATAAAGTCAAGTAAAAGCTTACAGTAATGTTCTCATTAACCCTTTCCAGATAAGTCAGTCAATGAGCTTTGAGGGCATTGAATCCCATAAGCAGAACATTTCAACATTTTGTAATGCTTTAAACTTAATATGACATATTAGATGTTATTATCATTCTGATGTTTATTAATTTAGCATTAGCAATACGTTTCAGAAGTAGTCAGTACCATGTTACACTGAACCAGACCGGATTTGGAAAGTTAATTTACGTTCTTATTAAGATAGTGTGGACAATCTATCTTGTTCAGTGTCCTGAAGTAATTTAACAGGCCAGTTACAACTGCAAAGCTTTTAGACAGAAAATGCTGCTGTGCATACACAGAAGTCCTTAAAAAAAGGGCACAGCACAGTTTTGACAAACCTCCCTTTGGATCTGTCAAAACCAGGCACTGATAACTCAATCAAGTTCTATATCCATTTAGACTTTCTGTATTTATTCATATTGTACTGAAGTGGCAAATCTGGAAAGATTAATATCTGCCTAATCTCAGGATTATTATAGCGTTCTTGTGGCCTCACAAACTTCTGCATACTTAAATACTTTTTTTTTTAATGGTTCCTATTTAAATTCTAATATTTAACCTACGTATCCATTTAGAAATCACAAAGCAGCAACAGCAGGTATTCCAGAGCACCAGATGATCAAAGTGAAACTTCCCAACATGCAACAGCTTACAAAGGCAAAAAGACATATTTACCTTACAGCCAGAAAAGCATTATTTCAGTACTTTGCATCACAATAAGACATTAAAACAGAAAAACTCTTTATGCGAAAAATGGGGGCAGCAGATTTCACAAGACTTTGAAGTCAGCGATATGCCACACGTAAATATCTAAGCGATTACAATTCAGGCTCCAACACAGATGTCATGAGAAGATGGAGGGAAAGGAAAAAACAAACCAAGAGAAAGAAGGATTGTAGGTAAAACTCCCAGCCCCACTGAAGTCAATGAGAGTTTTACCACTTACTTCAGTGGGGCCAGGACTTCACCTCATATTCTTATATATAACCTATCTGCCAATAAGAGATAAGGATAGTCAAGTACCAGCCATCTTAGACTATCTCAGGGTCATATTAAATACCCACTTCTTAATGTTTCATACAAGGATGAAGGCTACAAAAGGGATTGTTTAAAATAAGCTACTGATGAAACAGGTCCCAAACTAAATATGTGATCTCCTGCTGGGTGAGTGGGTAGAGGTTCCCTTTGTTATCAATAACAGTGCATGAAAGATAATCAAGAATACAGACTATGCTTTATGGGAAATGCTAGTGTCACCTGCTGCAATGTGAACACAGATGGCCAATTCATATCTTTCTACTAAGATAAGAAAAGCTGCTTTAAATCAGAGGAAATTCCTTATCCGAGTAAAGGCACCTCCTTGGCCAGTTCCCTTGCCCTGCTCCACAGAAGAAAGCATAGAATGGTAGCAGCCAGTCCTGCGTGGTAGGTGCTCCTAGACACCAACAATACTAGAGCCACAGCATTTTCATCATCAGGGGACAGCACAAGAGGCTATAGCTGTATTTATGGTGTGCATCATTTAGAATGGAAAAGGTTCTTTCCCAAGGTGTAGAAATCAAGTTACCCAGTTCTGTAATATTTCCCTGGTCAGATAAGGTTTCTACACTTGTAATCAGGTGGAGTTACTGTTAGCCACCAATTTTATTCAGATTCGATACGGAAGCAAGCATTAGGGTAATAACCCAGCACAGGAATGGTTGGTATAGTGAGGATTAGGTTTCCCCTTTGAAAAATAAAAAAAAGGCTGCTGGAGTAATCATGTGGTTTTGCCATTTGAGAACTACAGAATCTTACCCAGTTATAGAAGACAGGTTCTGTACACACAGAAGATCAGAACTGGTTCTGAGACAGCGCCTTGTTTTACTCTAGTGTGTTGGAACATATCACTGACTCCAAACTGTTTTGCCCCCATTGCCACATAAACCTCATTCAAAGTAACCAAAAGGCCAGTTAGAGATAAATATGCTTTATTAGTCTAGTATTTAAAAAAAGCGTGGGGGAGGGAAGGGGGCTAGGAGAAAGTACTCTGGAGCTATGAAAGAGGCCTTATGTTTATTTTAGTCCATATGAAATATATTGCACTGCCATCCTAGATTTCACTGGGCTTCTTAGCAGAAAGGGGCAGTGGCAAGTTATAGTGCCTTCGCAGCCTTGCAGTCTGATCTCTAAGTAACCTACAGAAACTCAGTTAGCCTGACCCAAACAGCAGTATTCATCCTGCCACTATATAAAATGTGTTTGGACTGGTTATGAGATGTTTGTGGCAGTGGGCATTTCAAACAACTGATTGCAATAAGAGGAAATGCCCACAAGTCTAACTTACAGACCATCATTTTACCAATGTTTAGCCAAGGGGCATTAGAGTAATATTTCAAGGATATTAGATTTGGCCCTTAGGTATTCTTTGAATGGAGCACAAGTTGGCTGTAAAAAGTAGGAGAACTACTTAAAAATATTCAATTTCACTATTAAAGGGAACAGGCAGTTAGAACAAGCAGTCCTTCCACAATCAGGCAAAGCATAGGCAAAAAGCTACTCCAACCAAAACAAGAACCACAAGGTTATGGCATCAATTGAAATGTCCTCATTGTCATATTTAAAGTGAGCTCTGATTTTCTTGGATCACTTGCGAACTCTAGGGCAATCTCTATTTTTGGACTGCCATGATAGTTTCAATACCATTTCTAGTTCAGTTAATTAATAGGTCATACATACCGTAGGCTGGCGCAGCTGGGCTGTACCCATAAGGTGCCCCATAGCCTACAATACAAACAGAACAAGCGTTTGGCTTTATTCCACCCAGCATATGAAAGGTCATATCAAAGGTCGCAAACTTAACACCACAGGGGCCATACACAACAGAAAATCCACTGCCATTTAAGTTAAAATACTTAAGCAGCATTTGGCTGTAATCGTTCCAGATTCTGGCTGCAAAAATAAACAAGGCATCTTATGCCTTTTTTGGAAGCTTCAGCATAGAAGAGCGAAGCTCCACCTTTCTTTCTATTTTCCTTAATTTTCTCTCTTAGTTGAAACTTTCCAGTCAATACTGTTGCACTGCAAGAGTTGGCAAAGCCCCATTTACAGACTTTCTTCATAAAATACAGATATGACTTGATGCACAAAATCGTCATTGTCCTCAATCCCCCACTTAGGAAAAGGGAAACCTGGAGGCCCGTGGTAAAGGTCCAAATCAGCAGCAGATATTTTTGGCGATTAAGAACACTGCCATTTGGTTTCCGTAGAGTCCAAACATATTCCACAGAAGACATCTGAATGGCTGGATAGTAAGTAAGCATTGATGGCAGCTTAAAAAAAATAAACCAAACCATCATGGGGATAGGAGGCATGCAAAGTTAGAGGATACATTCAGTTGCTGAATAAAAAGGAATGGTGACAGCATTGTTCTTGGTTATTACTGCTTGCTATTTCATTAAGACTTAGTACCATTCATGCCTGACAAAGCTTTTTTTGAGGGGGGTTACGTTGGGGTGTGGGAGGCTGAAGAGGAAAAAGGTACGTACGCCAAGAGAAATAAATGCTTAACAAGTATGATGGCTGGGAAATTAAACCTATTTCTGGAAGAATTCCACGCTGGCAAGGCCTGTGCCTCTAGCAGGTTACAATGTCTCAGAAATGACTCCTCAGGCAGAAAAGCAGTTTCAGAAACAATGTTCAAGTCCATTAAAAATGAATTACTGGTTTTTAATATTTATGATTACATCAATATACAGGAACAATGAAGGCACCACATTGCTGACTGCGCCAGGAGGTAAATATATCCAACTACAGGGCTGCGCTATTAACATTTGGGAACTGATGAAGGGTGTAATTAGAGTTTATGCTATATCCTAAAAAACCTTGAGCACTAATGATCAGGGTTTTACACTTTGGAAGCTAAGTGAGTGTTGGCTATGGAACTTTGGAGGCAGAGACCCCAAAGAATAAAATAAAATATATAGAAATGGAGGAGATTCTCCTCCCATCCCTAACTCCTGCACATGATCTCCTACACCAATGTGGTTCAACATCTTCAGATTGGCAACCCCTTATTCAAACTCAAATTTTTGTGATTCCACGCCATATAAAATGAATAGACAATAATGATAATAGACAAGAAGTAATTTGTTTGTGTAGCTGGAGAAGTTCACAGAGAATACCTGACCTTGAAGGATAACAGTATGCAGGGTATGGAGGAGCGAGATTTTCTCTGCTTTAGATTGTAGTATGCTTTTCAACGCCTCACGACCACCCGCTCCCCAGGTGTTGTGACTCACCAGGTGAGATGCACTATTTTAGATGAAGCAAAATACAGAGGAAACCCAGAAGTTGCTGTGCACTTCGTCTCTGTAGCTACAGTTTTGTGGCTGCTAACCTGCCAATGGGAATCAACACTAAAACAGCCTGACCAGCAATGTGAATTCTACGTGAAGGGGCCCAAGTATAAATGGGAACCAAAAAGCCTTTTAATTTAGACTTGCGGTTTTGCTGCTCAAAGCAACGCGGCCAACATTACAGAGCAACATCAGCCAGAATATGAATGTGAATTTCCTTCCTTCATTTCTCCCAACATGACAGCTGTTAATAGGCACCTCTGCTCACAGCCCTAGACTGTGTGGGGTGTTCCCGAGAGCACAATGACTTCCAAATCTGCCAGCATAATCCCCACAGTTCACTGCTCTGGAATGCATTTCAGCACAGTAGCAAGTTCCATTCCAGTAGCCTTTCCCCAAGAGGGCTGAAGAAGGGTCTCTCTTACTGTGAATCAGACTGCTCCTAGAGGGGATTCATCAGGTGGCAAAGCACTTCTCGCGGGAAGCAACGCGCACAAGACAGTATTTTAATTTTGCATGCACAAACAATACCCCTCTGCCCTTATTAAGGATAATCCTGTAGCATTATCTAGAATGAGAAACTCTTGGTAAAGCCAATCATAATACTAATAGGCATCTTCCAGGAGACTTCACAACTGGGCACAGAGTTGTGGGAATCATGCCATGGTGAGAGAGTTATGAGAAAGGCAGATATCAGAATTACAAAGCCCCAGGGAAAGAGTCGGAGCTGGATAACGATTTGCTCATCTTCCATGCACAATAAACTGCAAGCGAGATATGTTTCCAGCTCTACAGACTCTCTGACTTTTCCCTTTATTTAAACCCCCATGCATTTTCCCCTATGGCTCTTCTCAAATGCTATAAAACTAAACAGGTCACCAGCATGGATGAGTCTGACCCATAGAAAGGTGAATGTCAGCAGCCATAGTTCATCCATGGACAGCCGGGATGGACAGACCCTTAGCTATTAGCGCCATGACGTACCTGGTGCTATGTATCCAGCAGCAGCGGCTGCCCCAACAAATGCCCCTCGTGTTAAAGCGCCTCGTCCTCTGCCTCGAGCAGCCTGGACTGCTGCTGACACAGCTGTATTTACAACTCCTTTAGTCTGTGCAGAATAATAAAAATGGCATGATTCAGAACAGGATACATGAGGCAATCCATGTTAAACCCATCGAATGCTATATTCAACCCGCTAGGCTTGTTGAAGGCAACACACTCACTCATTCCATTCTGAAGCGTAGCTGTGCAGAATTGGGGACTGTGGCACAGACCTATATGTGAGCTCACAAGTTCTCTCAATTTATAGAATCCCCTTCCCTGGACAGAACGAATGGAGCATTGGCAGCTGCCAACAGGCATCTTTGTTTCATTCAAACACCACAGTGAGCTATGAGCTATCTTTTTGTCATGGGTGCGATGTGACTCTGATCACTGATAGGGCACCAATGTGCTACTACACTCTGCTACTGATCTCCATCTCGCTTGCCTGTGGGGAGCTGCAGGGACGCGGGGTCACTGCTGCAAAGCTGAATTTGTTACATCATCAGAAATCCTTGACACTTTTGGAGAGAGTGAAGTGCCCGGGAGAGAGGGGGAGGATATTGACCCTATTTCTCCCCACCTTTCCTCTCCAGCTTGCTGGGTGTTTGAACCGCTGTGCAGCCCACCTTTGCCCTGCCCCATGAAGTGCTGAGCTAAGAGCTGGTGCAGGGGTGCATTGGCATTTTTATTATAATATTTCTCTAACATATCAAGGGTGAAATCCCAGACTTATTAACTTCAAGAGGACCAGGATTCTACCCCAAATGAAGCAAGAAAGCCTGGACAAGAATTTTCAAAAATACAAACTTATCTTTATTCTCCTAAAGTCACACTTAGGGCTTGTCTACACAACGTTTAGTTCATGGCAAGCTGGGCTGTGAATCTACCCCGCACCAGCTTGCCATGCACTAAGTGTCCGTGTGGACCCTGCTCATGCACATTAAACAGCTAATACACGCTGATCTGGTCCCATTTCAAAAAGGACTAGGCTAACATTGTGAGAGAGTTAGTCTGTGGCCAGGGCAGATTCCCACCTCAGCTTGCCACTAACAGTGTAGATGAGCCCTTAGGCATCATTAAACTGGGTTGCCAGATTTTCAGAAGTATTGGCCACTCAGCTCCCGTAGGTTGGGTTGGCAGCTGTCAGATGACTGGCACATTTCAAAGTTTGGCCACTGATTTTGACTCCTACTTTTTAGGAATCTTGGCTGCTTTGTTAGACAGGAATTAAACTTGAAACACGGTAACCCTTCCTTTGGGCTAGTATGTGCAGTATCCATTCAATCTGATAGATCTTTTCCTCTGTCCTCACGTGGAGACAGATTTCCATAGAATCACAGGACCTGGAAGTGACCTCGAGAGGTCATCCGCTCCAGTACCCTGCACTCATCCCTGACAGGTGTTTGTCTAACCTGCTCTTACAAATCTCTAGTGCTGGAGATTCCACAATCTCCCTAAATACTGGAATTAATTACTTTACTACCCTGACAGGACATTTTTCCTAATGTCCAACCTAAACTGCCCTTGCTGCAATTGAAGCCCAGTGCTTCTTGTCATATCCTCACAGGTTAAGGAGAATGATTTTTCTCCATCCACCTTGTAACAACCTTTTATGTACTTGATGTAATGGGCCATTTTCATGCCTGGCTATTAGGATCCTATCCGTTTTAAATGCTGTCTCTAGTGTTAAGAATACATCCTTCCTAGTTCATTTTTATTTTCTGGCCCCACCGTAAGATCTATTTCCCTCTTACATGTCTGAATAAATCCTTTGCCTTCTCTCTTTTCATTTTGTTATAATCTTATTCCTTAATTACCTTCTGGCTCCATCTACTTATTCTACTCAGTAAACGCCATTTCTTAATTTTTTCTTCTCAAAGCGCACAATAGCTACAGTTGTGTAGACAGCTCTGTTGGTCTAACCATAGACTGTGCTGGCCAAACCTCCTTTAGAAACTGATTTTTCCTTCTTTTTAAATAAAGGGAGACTGTCTGCATGTGTGCATCAAACCGCATTGTTTCCCAAGCATAGTCAGCAGCTGCAAGCTAACTGGCAACCTCATGCAGCAGATCAGAGAGCTTTAGAAGAGTAGCATTGACATAGCTTATTGCGAAGAAATGAGAACAGAATATGACTAAAAATCAGAGTGCCTCGATCTCAGATCATTCTCAGATCTTAACTGCCATCTGTGTGTGGAACAACATTCTTCAGGAATTGGATTTTAAAATAATCATGGAAGCTGAAGAACTTCCATGATGCAGGAACTGGAGGTCTTGGGGCATCCAGGAGAATTGCTATAAACATAATTGTTAGATACAGAACTTAACGAATACAAGTGGCTGGTAATTTCTTTGAATATATTTTATGCTGTAGCAGGATGGAACAAAATTAATTTTTGCAAAGACTGGAAAAGAAACCTAATTCTAGTTAATCTGCACAATGCAGATCAAAGCTGTAACTGTCAGGACTTTTTCTGTGTGTGATTTTCTGGAAGAAGTACACTGATAATCAGCTTCAGTTGTGTTCAGTGTTAATGGTATAGAATGGAGAGATCACGGTGGCTCTCAGGAACCATTTTAATGATTATTATTAGAATCTAATGTAAAAAGAAGTCTGAAGTGAAGTTTTTAATAAACAAATCCTCCCCATCCAATGAAATGTTGCATTTGAAAAGGGATACCCCTCAAATAGTTTAGGCTCAAAATTCAACTTCATTTAGAAGCTAGAGATTGTGTCTATCACCAGACTATAAACAAGGTATTCTTTAAGTCTACCTCTATTACTATCAGAGAGGTAGTGCAGTCTAGTGGGTATTGCACTGGAGTTGAACTCAGGGGACCGGCTGTGTGACCTTGGGCAAAGTCACTTCCCCTCTCTCTGTCGTCTCTATGTAAGATAGTAAGCACTTTGGGGCATAGACTGTTCTGTCTCTTTGTACAGCTCTAACACATTGAGGCCCTCACATCAGCTCAGGCCTCTCAGTGCGATTAACAAATTACTAACAACAACAGAGTAATAAAAACAAAGGACAATGCTTCCAATAGACCTGCTGAAAAACAGACTGAAGTCATGTGGTCCCTTTTCAGACGCCATCTCTAATGCTACCCCAGGGCGGTGCTGACATAGAGAATGGCGCTAACTATAAAAGGCAATTGGGGATTCTTACCTGAGGGAGAATCTTCTTTTTCTTATTGTTGGCTGCATTAGGCCCAGAAAACAGTTTCTCAAGTGCTGCTAAAGCAGCGCTCGCTTTTGCCACCTTCTTATTTGGACCTGCGCCTCTGAACTTCTGCCCATCTACTTCTACCTGAAGCCAAGAGGTTAATTTAGAGCCAGTACTTTTCCTGGTGGGAACGACTATTCATATTTACAACCAGATCCCAGCTGGAATCATGAGCCGTTGATAAAAAATTTCAACAAGTAAGTCCAGTTATGGGTGAAACTAACTTGTATTTCCTCCAGTGAGTTCAAAGCACTCCACGATCAAGAACTAATTAAACCCAGTAGCTCCATGTGATAGGTAATGATCACTTGAACCACTATGGAAATGGTGGGAAGGGATAGCTCGGTGGTTTGACCATTGACCACTGCTAAACCCAGGGTTGAGAGTTCAATCCTTAAGGGGGCCATTTAGGGAACTGGGGCAAAAATCTGTCTGGGGATTGGTCCTGCTTTGAGCAGGGGGTTGTGACTAGATGACCTCCTGAAGTCCCTTGCAACCCGGATATTCTATGATTCCATGATACTTAAGTTGATTAACAGGACAGAAGTTAGGAATCCCGTATCAACTTGAAACTGAAGGGGCAATTTAAAGAGGTCCAATACATTTACTTGGGATGGAATTTTGCAGGAATTAACTGGGAAGGTTGCTATGAAGTCTTTGGTGGGCAGGACCTTAGCTTTAGATCTCACCCAAAACTATACTTTTAAATGATCCCCAAACCCCACAACTTTTTAGGGGCACCTACAGCTCTAATCAATCAGCTTTGCACCCCCATTATTTTCAAGAACCTGCATTATGGCTACCCTTTGGCTAAAGAAAGCTGCCTTGTACTCTCTAGAGCCCACCAATGCTGATTCCATGTCAGCCCAAGAACCTGCTGCTGCGGAGTAAAATGAGCCAGAGACTGAATCGGCTCCCTTTGTTACATCATTCCTAACCCCTGCTAGGCTGGCAACAAGACGATCAAATCAGGGCACTCGTACAGGGTTGCCAGGACCTGTCCATGACACACACTGGATAGTGGCTTTGGTTACTCAGCTGCCCTCTCCCTATGTCATGGCAGGGATGTGATGTGTTTAGGGGCTTTCATAACCAAATCCTCCTCCTTGCTGAATTATCCAGGGCAAGGAGGACATTCCCCTGCCATCCCCACAATCACCTGGGCCCTGGGAGATATAGGAACCTGAAAAGGTTACCGTCCCTCTTGTGGAAGAGAACGAATGGTAAGGCTCTGGATTAACATTAAATGGCAACAGAAAGCTACCCAGAGGACTGAATCATTGTTAGCAAAACCACCTGCAGATTTCCGAACACTGCTGCACTCACCTCCATTACAAAGCGCTTATCATGGCTCCCACCTGTCTCAGAGATGAGCTCATACTTAAGACCTCTTCTTTTTTCATTTAGCTCCATCACTGGGTTTTTGCCACTTGCTGTGAGGATAGGGCCCTGAGTTCTTACCTACAGAGACAAGATATATTATAACCGTAACAGCTCTGAATGGCAGACACACATCTACAGCATGTCTGCCTAGAATAGCTGCCCACCTGGAAAATGCCAGTACTAATCATCTTCCTTTTGTGTTTCTGCAACAGCCAGTTCTTCCTGATACATCCGCCTTAGCAGGCTCTCTAGGGATGGACCGGCACCAGAGACACAGCATTGTCAAAGCTTCAGCACAACCTGCTGCACCAGAACAGCAGATATGAAGCCCCTGCCCTCAAGGAAAGCTGAGGGATGAACCATTTAAAAAATAAAATAAAATATTGCCACCCGCTCATATCCGGCACAGCAGGCAGCTAGCGTCTCCATGACCAGTCACCATCACCTTCACAGCACAGCATGGAGCATCATGCTGCTGGCTGAAGGATAGACCATCTAGGTGTCCAGTTTCTTGAAAGCAGCTCTCTGCTACTGAACAGAAGGGGATTGGCTTTCCCAGCCCTGCACATCTCTATTGCCTGATCTAACCATCCCCATGGCACTCCAATCTCTGACTGGGGAAGCCACAGAGCGTAGGTCATACATCACAGTAGATATAGCTGTTATCTTGGGCTAGAAATGCAGAAACAAAGAGCCAGTACACCAGAATAGCAGACTTCATTCTAGTCTGCTGTGCTGGAGGCACCAAAGCAGATACTGAAAAGTGAGAAGAACACAGAAGATTAGGAGAGCCAGGCCAAGATTTTCAGAAGTGTCAAGTACCCAACGCGAGGCACCTGCCCGCTGAAAATAAGGTCCCTTTAAGGCATCTCAATTTAAGCACCCAAAATCCTGAGTCACTTTTGAAAACCTTGGCCCTTGTAAAAAGTTAGAAATGTTTACATGAAAAACAGTTACGATTTGCCTTTAGTTAAAAATGATCTAAATAATTCTAGTTCTTTTAAAAACTGGGTTAAAAAGGCTAATATGATTGTGACGCTGTATGGAATATGGGAGACACTTTATAATATTGTTGATACCAATATTATAAAAGTGCAATGAATCTTACCAGGTATACCATGTAAGGTATCATTGGAAAAGTTATAATTCACTAGATACGGTAATCTTGTTTGTATCACCTTTGAATTGTAAGTTATAGATATGTAGGGTATATCTATATTTCCAAACTTGTGCTGTGCATCTGGGCGACACCCCTAGACAGATTGGCATCAGCACTGCCCAGCCTGCTTGATGGCTCATCAAGGGACATCAGCTGTACACTGAACTCACTGAAAGGGTCAGGGGCTACGTCTTATGACTCAGCAAGGCATGCAGAGGCATGCTTATAGACAGACCTCTAAGGCATCCAGGCCATGTGCTGGGCAGCTTGTGTTTGAAACAAAAGAAATACAAGCTGCATGGCAAAAGACTATAAAAGGTAGCTGCATCTTCTCTATTTTGTCTTCATTCCTGCTTCTTACCTCTGGAGTAACTGTTCTACAAACTGCAGCTCTGAACAAAAGACTGAATGACCCATCCAAGCTGTGGACATATTCCAGAGGGACTTTCAAGCCAGCAAACTCACCAACACTGCTAAGAACCTGATATATGGATTTTGAAGCCTTTGTTTTTATGTAATTGCTTTACCATTTAACAACTCTTCTTGTCCTTTCTTTTTTCTTTATAATAAACCTTTAGTGTTAGATGCTAAAGGATTGGATGGCACCGTAGGATTTTGGGTAAGATCCAACCTAGTACTGACCTGGCAATGTTGCTGGCCCTTTGGGGTCAGGAGAACATTTTGTAAAGTGAGCAGAATTTTTAAAATAACTTCTCACCTTACTGCACCTAGGTGCCGACTGGGAGTCTGAAACTGGAATGCACTAAGAGGGCTGTGTGATTACCAGCTTCTTAGTAGCCAGGGTGGGGATCAGAAGCACAGTTTGGAGAGTATAACTTCAACGTTACCCAACAGTCTTGGGAGTATCTGCTCTCCTTTTCGCAACCTGCCCTGACCTTGGCATTTCCAGTGAGGGCTACACTAGGCACCTCGTATCAGAGGGGTGGCCATGTTAGTCTGAATCTGTAAAAAGCAACAGAGGGTCCTGTGGCACCTTTGAGACTAACAGAAGTATTGGGAGCATAAGCTTTTGTGAGTAAGAACCTCACTTCTTCAGATGCAAGGCACCTCGGGTCACAATGATTATTAAGGTTATGCGTTGGTCACAGAAGTCTGGGATTCCGTGATTTTACATGTCCTCCATGACTTCAGCACCGGGGGGGGGGGGGGGGGAGGAAGAGGGAGGGGCCTCCCACTAGGAGCCCTGGCTGGGAGATCTGGCTCCAGCCCCACACCACAGGGCTCGGGCTTCTGCGATTTATTGTTTATTGCCCACGTCCTGTCTGTGACAAAATCTCAGCCTTAGTGATTATGCATTGTCTGGCTCTAAGTTTGAAGTCACATTATCTAAATGGGTTAAGTTATGAAGAAATCCACATTTCAGTGTACTGAAAAGTATCTGTAGAGCAGGCAGATTACTTAAATTTATATTTATAACAAAAAAGCACTTACATTTGAAAGGAGCATTATATCTAAAAATAAGGCAAGAATCTATATCTATTTATCTGCACAACCTCCTGAGTGCATCACAAAGATATCAGCTACAGCAGTGAAAATTCAAATTAAAGCCTTCGCTTCCATACTTAACACAAACACTCATCTAGAATTCCTGGGGATGAAGAAGAAGAATGGTGGTACAAATGGAGATGGGGAGGGTGAAGAGGATAGAGACTAAGAGTACATCTAGACCCACGGCATGGCTGCGGCTGGCCAGGGACAGTGGACTCAGTTTGTGGGGCTATAAAATTGCAGTGTAGACACTTGGGCCCGGGCTCATTGGGCCTCAGAGCCTGGGCTCCAGCCTGAGCCCAAATATCTACACTGCAGCCAAAGCCCCACAAGCCTGAGTCAACTGACCCGGACTCCGAGTCCGCGGGTTTTTAATCACAGTACAGAGACACCCTAAGAGAGAACTCTGAATTGCTTGGTTTGTCAGCTCCTGACAACTATGTAAATATTGGAAATGGTTTAAGAAAATATTTAATAATAAATATTTAATAATATTTATTAAATTTACCCCAAAACACAAATTGCAACACGTGCAGCCCAAAAGATCTAAGAGCAACTGGACTCTTAGAAACACTCAGCACAGACTGGTCAAGTTAAGGCATTTGGTCCTTCAGGGAATACTACATTTCCCACAAATTCAGTGGGAAAACAGAAGCAGAATTTGCTCTTTAGAGTTCCTTAATTAAGCTCCAAGTCCCAAAATTAAGCTAGCGTAACTCTAGACTGTAGCATTTTTCTAGTCCATTCATAAATACACATTTAAAGGCATGATAATGCCTTTCACATTATTTAAATACATCCCTCTTCATTGTGATACTTTTCTGTACTTCTATCAATGTATAGGTACTTTTAAAATAAAAACAGCTCTAAACAATGAATTATGTTTCTATAAAATAGAAAAACATTACACTTGTTACTTATTTGTCTTACAAGTGTGCCAAGATTGAGGCCTCAGCGTGCTAGGTGTACAGGAAGACTGTCTTACCCTGAAGACTTACAGTCTAAATAGAACGAGAGAGAGAGAGAGAGAAAGAATGATCCTCACTTTACAGCTCAGGAACAGACACACAGAGAGATGGAAGGGATTTGCCCATGGTCTCACTGGCAGTCTGTGGCAGAGATGGGAATTGAAACCAGATCTCTTGATTCCCAATCCAGTGCCTTAACTACACAAGGCCATTGGCCTCATGGAAAGCTCTGTTACTGTGCGTTTTTCATTGAATACCCACCTCTAAGGTAGAGGAGGTGTCAATTGTAGAATTTCCAGTATTATTGCTTGAGTTTGAAGAGACAGTCTCGTTTTTGCCTTCGGTATCTGATTTTTCATCAGAGCTCATGCACTCAATATCTGCATCAAAGCCAGTTGGGTAGCCCATTGCTTGTAATACCTACACCAAACGACATTAAATGAGATGTAAAACCAGTTTGGAAGCGAATGCAAGGCTGATTATACAGCAGTAAAAAGGCCACACACACTTCAGGAGGTAACTCACTTTGAAGTTCATTTTTCACCAAGTTAAATACAGCAAAAAATCAAGTACTAATGGGAAAAAGGGCCCTAGCCTTCTTAAGCTGCAAAATATAATTGAGAGTTTCCAGTGTCAAATGCACCAGCAGTTCATAAATACCATTTTCCAAACTGAGGCTCCCATGTATAATATGGGATTAAAATTCAACCTATAAAATACAGGATCTGTATGCAAAGTAGTTAACTATTCACAATTCCGGTTAGACCACTTCCACTCTGTAATACTACTTGACAGCATGACCAAGACGTTCTGTTTTGCATCTTAAGTTCCATTGAGCTCAGCATATACAAGTCTGCAGAGCAAGGACAAGGCAGCTCATAGGAACTAAGGCACCAGGCCATCTGCAATATGGGATGCTACACATGTCGCATCAAGCCCAGATGTTAATTGTTCAGTTTCCAAGGTGGCAGCAAATGCAGGGGTTACCATATGCCTGGGTGTTCCCAGACAGGATCTCTTTTTTGAGCCTGATTTCTTCTCTGTCCAGGCGGGGTTTTCAAACAACCCGATAGATCCATTCCCCTGCAAGTCACAGCTGCTGGATCCTGCCCACCCAGGCCCCAACTCTCAGCCTTGGGGAAGGGATCCTGCAGGGAGGTGCTGACAGATGACTGTGGCTACATCCTGGGCTTGTGCCCTGAGTGCTGACTGATGGCTGGGCCCTGCTATTGTGACGGGGAACGACACTGTCCCCCACCTCCAGTGAGTACCCCTGCCACTGGTATGCCCTCCAGCACCCCCGACTGTACTTCCCTCCCCCTGCAGTATCCACTTTTGGGGAACCTGAAAAACGGTAACCCGAAGCAAATGGTAACATGCAGCCTAAAGAGAAAAATCTTGGCTAGAACGCAGCACTGCTGGAATCTAGGACTGAAAAGGTCTCCCATCTGCAGCTGCTCAAAGAACATCAGCTGACAAACATAACCAAAGACACACGTCCCTCTCAGCGCTGTAGAGGTGGCCTGAACTGAGGTGTGCATGGCAGTGAAGCAGTAAAGGAGACCCAGGCTAACGGACATGCAAGGGAGTAATTGGCTATTTCATCTGGACATGAATGTGAAGTACATCAAACCTCCTGGGCTGTCACCATGCTGCTCACAACCAGCCACTTTGTAGGCGAGAAGCACAGAACCTGATTTTGTCACTGCCAAACAAACACTTTCCCCAAGGGGTCTCCAGAAGAGATGGGGTACTCTCTCCCATCATGCACAATGATGCAGCAGGTCAGGCAGTTCTGTGACTGACTCCCTGATCTGCCTATGCAGATGTGTTCAGTGGGCACAAAATGTAGGTGTGAACTGACCTGAGGACCCTCCCAAAAGTTTGGTCTCAAAAGCAAAGCTTGCAGACATGCCCACAGGTACCAAACACTGACCATGGAACTGGGAACAGCGTAAGCATTCTCCTCCAATCAAGGGGCACGCAGCTCCAGCCCCCTTTTCCCCGCCCTGAAGGATGGTAAGGGGCAGGTACCGCAGTCACAGACAGCTCTATTCCTTCCCCCGTTTGGGGATGCAACACCATCACTTGCCAGTCAAATGCAGCTGCAGATTTAGAGCTTTAAGTATCTAAACAGTGAACCCTAAAAATGGAAACATCCCAATTTAGCCCTACAATCTCCTGGTGTGTGAGCAAGCAGCGCGTGGGCTGCCAGGGAGCAGCAGTGCTGGCTCTGCAGGGCCGGCCTGCCAGCTGGTCCTCAGCTTGAAAGAGGGTGGTTCCAAAGCATAGCCGGGGGGGGGTGTAAATTTGGGGAAAATGGGGCTGTACGAGGCTCCAGCCAGGAACCGGGAGCCACAGAGGGGCCCTGCAGGAGGAAGGCAGAGATAAGATCCTGCTTCTCAAGGCAGAATTCTTAATGGTATTAAAAAAAAGACAATTATTGGGGCAAAATGCAGGAGAGAGAAGGACAGGATGGGAGGACATATACAAAGCCACATCTCCTGCAGAATGATACATTCTATCAAATACTTTTGGGCGCTCTGAGCATGAAAGCAAAAGGGACAATGGGATTTTCAAACTCCTAAATCAAAGGAAAATGGAAAGTTGCCAGATGAACCTTCTGAAAAGGAAGTTCACTCAAAATACATGAAAGGAAGCACAGATAATGACAGATGGGTTTGTTCTTGCAGCTCTGCGCACTTAGATTTTCATTTTGTTTTTGCAGTTTACAGACAACTTTTCCTCCCTTCTCAGCAATGCACACAGGGAAGGTCTGGTACAGCAGAGCCTGATCTATCACGAATTTACATGGGAATGACTGTGGTGGCCATTTTTATTTACTAGACACCAACTCAAGTCTCACTGTTTTACCAACTCCAGCTTTCTCCCACAGAGCCTCTGGAAAGGGGAACAATGGGGTATGGCTCAGGCTGCCTCATACCAATGGACCACAATAACAAATTGTGATTCACCATCCTCTATTTACTGTAGCACCCATGATGTGCTAGGTGATTTCCAAACACTCAAGATGGGATGGCTCCCTGCTCCAAGGAGCTCACAACCCAAGGATAGCGACAGACAGGCAGAGGTGAGGGGAATGGGAACAACAGAAGGATGAGCCATCATGCTAGTAACTAACAAGGGGAACCAAAACACAAAACATAGAACCCACTCACACTCACTCATCGACCTCTGGAGGCTTGGACAGCTTTGTTCACTTTTCCCCCTCTTACCTGTTCACCATGGGATCTGGAAGTGCCAGAGCATTTTGAAAAGGCCCAAGATAGCAGGTTTGATCCACACTGCCTCTCTTTAGAGGGTTTACCCATTGATAGTTCTGATCATATCCGTTCTGTGTTTTCCAGGATCCAGGGCTGGAATTATCAACTTAATTCATATTCAGGTCTGCACCTCAGCCTTACCTTCACTGCCACATGGAGCTTGGCCGTTTTCTTAGAAGGTCCTGATGCTTCATAGGTCGTACCGTCAACATCTACAGACATGGTGAAGACTGGGGCATGGACTGGACCCGACTGCGACAGAAGCTTATACTGAAGCCCTGGCCTGATTTGGTTCAGTCTCATCAGAGCATTCATGAGATCGATTGCTTTACTGTCTAAGACTATTATGGGAGAGGGTGGGAAGGAAAAAAAAAAGATTAACAAAAGAAACTGAGAAGTGAAACATTTTGCATTTCTAAAGTACCATCCATCTGTGTACTTAAGTGCGCTATATAAACATGAATGAATGCCAGCCATCCACTCCCCCAGTGGTTCGTGACCATTACTACTCAATCCCTTTAGAGCTCAGAGCTCTGTACCAATCAGTCAGGTTCTTCCTGGCTGCTACAACTTGATATGAAATTTCATAGGTCATATGGTACTGCGAGTGCTACCTGCAGCCAGATCCCATATGAAACTAGGCACCAGAAGCTACTTGTTCACAGTAATCCAAAAAAACACTCCTGGTTTGCATATACCATACAGGTCATTTGTCAATGGAATCAGCACCTATCTCCTGTCCCAAATGTGGGATGTGAACAATCAGTTCTACATATTGTGAGGTCTTGGTCTGAGGCTGTTTGAGAGACAACTGCCAGACATTACAAATAAAATACCTGAACTCTTTGGACAACCTAAGTTTTAATATCACCTGCTGGAGTAATCTGATCAGTGACGTGAATCAGTCAGGCAGTCAAATGTGTTCAAAGAAATTGAAACCCACCCTAAGCAGAGGAGTTTGAAGTTCTGAGCTCAGCGGGATTGAGAACACAAACATTCATTCCAGAAGCGCTTTCACATGCCAGTCCACACCAACACCAACAAGTTTTTGTGTCAGCTCCTACTATAACCAACAATGGCTCCTTGAAGCCTGAACAGATAAAAGCTGCACTTACTTTTCCTCAAGTTGCGCTTCATCTTTTTATTGGGATCTTTATCATCCCCTAATCCATCTTCAAATGGCCTTTTCAGAGCAGAGGAGCCTGCACCTAAAAGACAGTTCTCCTTGTAATATGGACTTAAATTGATAGTGAAAAACAAGGCAACAATCCCATAGCACCTGTCTGATTAGTCCCATTACTTCGATGTTAACCTTATAATTAACAATCACCTGCAAAGGTCTATATTTAAGAATTTATATTGCTACATAGAAGAAAACATTAGCTTATAACTGGCAGCAGAGGGTCATGTGGGAAGTCCTTAAGTTTCCATTGCTGCCTGCAGAGGTCCACAGAATTGAACTTGGCAACATTAGCCAATCAGATCACATATTCAAACCTCCACTTCCTTACCAGCTCAAATACCAATAGTAAGGCCTACAGATGTTGTTACATGCCTTCTAATCATCATAAATATCTGAAAATCTCTGCAAAAGTTTTCTTAAGTCCAACAGTTGAAGTTTTATTTTAAAAGCTAACATTCTATAGGGGAGCTGAAGTCAGAGATCCACGAAAAACAAAATCAAACACGGACTTTGTATTTCAGCAACCTTCCAGATTTTCTGTAAATGGAGGCAGCTTTGGTTCTTAACACTCAGCGCCACAGAAGTCACTGTCTCTTTAGTCCTGTATTTCATTTACATTATTTTATATCTCACGTGTGCCAGCCCACCAGACTGCAGGGCTGCTAACGTTTTAGACATAAACAGTAGCGTGACCAAAACAAACAAACCTGTCTTCCTCATTTAATCTCATTGTGTTTTTATTGATAAGCTAACTCCAGCTGAAATACACAACAGGTCTATCAGAATACAGTATGTCAATAATTCTCCTGAGCTCAGCATCCATCAGATGGGGAAAAAAGTATCTCTACATCCATCATTTGCCATAATAGAAATAAAGTCCCTGTAATAGACAGTGTCACTGGATCAATGTTCTCACTTTAAAAATAAATGGCTAGGACTGGCCTCACCATTATCAAGTGACAAGAAACGATTATTTCTGTGACAGTGCTCCAACTCCAAAGACATGATCTCTTAATTATAAAATGGCCTGGATTGAGCAAATGGGCTAACAGGATGCATTAATCAGATCCGACTAAAGGAACTATGCTCACATAACCAGTGAAAGGGAAATGCCAAAGAGGGTGGAAAAGGGGAATATTTTTTTTAAATGCTTTAGAATTAATCTTTAATGTGGACTTTAGCAACTTTATGACGGGGAGCAAGTCCTTTGGCTTGTTCCACTCACCTTGATCCGAACTGCTTGTTCTAAAGTCTCCGACATCTAAACCTCTACAGCAATGTTCTTCAGTTAGCGGCATGTGGGCCACATTTGGGTTAGCCTGCTGGGCATCAGCTGCTCCTGCTAGGGACTCCGCTGTAAGGGCTACCTAGCTCCTGGGCTCCCCCTGCCAGGAGGTCCCTTTCCCTCTTGAGCTGCACAGGGTCCTCCACACCAGCAGGTGCCAGCCCAGGGGAGAGGTGGGTCAGCATGGGGACACTGCAGCTGGGACCAGGTAGGGAGCACAGGAGCCTGGTCAGAGTTGGAGCCAGGTAGTAGGGCCATCCTGCAACAGGGTCCCCAGCTGGAAGCAAGAGGCAGGGATGGGATAGGCTAGGGGGTGGGGTCACCCCCTGCTCCCTGGGTTTCTCCCAACCCCCCCCCCCCTTTTTTCCCCAGCTCCCTGCACTGAAGCAGTATTAAGGAGGCGCCTGTCTTTGGCAGCTACTCCCTTCTCCCCACCCTTGGGGAAACACTACTCATTCAGAGACTCAGGATTTTTGGTGAACTGAAATTTGGACAAACAGACTTTACCTGTACATGGCATGATTGTAAAGAGAGGAAAAATAAACCACCGCTAATTGGACTAGCACTCTGTGCTCCAATCAAAAAAAATCAGCTAACGTGCCATCTTCAGCACATGTGCCATAGGCTGCTGACCCCTGCCAGCCAGGCAAAGAACTGACATGCTTTCACTAGTGAGCAAACAATGAAAGAGCCCTCTGGCCCGCCAAGACTTGGGCAATGCCTTATTCGGCCCCCCAGAAAACCTAATTGAATATCACTGCGCTAAGGACCTGTACCATTTTAATTCTGGTTAGAAAATATACTTCACATTCATTTCAGGGTCTAAGAGCGGGTGAGACAGATGGAGCTAGGAGGAAAAACAGGATTGCCTGATGTACTGTTTGGGTATTTGGAATACCACTGGTTCAGACTATGGAAAGCTACTTTCATTTTTTTTAAATAGATAGTCCAGGGTAAAAACTGTAACAATACTGTGCTTAGAGAGTTTTTTTAGGACAATTTTATTTTACTTTACCACCTTCTCTAAGGGATTCTTTGCAGTGAATCTGAGCAGGGACACTGACCTAATATTGCTCATTTTGGCTTGTCTAAAGGCTCTTGCACCCCTAGCATAAGAGACATGCATTACTTTACTCCCCATGCCCCAAGGAGGACATACATCAGAAGAAAACCACATGCTACACTGCAGCGGTCACATTTCCCACGTTCTTTTGTATGTTCTATTATTTAGTGACTAGAGACCGCTGATAGATTTTCCTCTAATACTGTCGTCATTTTTTTTAAAAGCAACGTTCTTCTGACACACACAGCACATAACCCAGAATTTCACCAAGCTACATTCCAAAGAGCCAGCTTAGCACCCAGGTTACATCCTGATTGTGTTTTTAAGGACGTTTCCCCAAGAGACAGTCTGCACTTACCTTCTTTGTCAGTAACTGACCAGGGATATTTTTGAAAGGATTTATTGGATGGGAGAGGATCCATTTCGAGCACCTTATAGATCTGACCAAAGGCTGATAGCCTGAGCGCGTGCTAGGGAAGAACAGAAACAAGACATCACCACCATGCTCTGCCCAGGTGTCTGAACTTCTGATTAAAACTCTAGACACAGCATCAACATCTCTCCTATGAGCAAGGACTCAAATCTCTATGGAAAGGGTTAATTAGCGAGCGAGCGAGAGAGAACAGAAACAGCCATTTCTGGGATACACTGTGTGAAATTCACCCCTGTTCAGAGCACCAGCACGGGACCTATGCGCCACAGGTGCTTAAAGTGGGACCTACACAAAGCACAGGCTTTGGGGCCCTCTCAAGGAGAAAATGTCATTCATAATAGAACTCCTATATTCTCAAAACCTTTATTTAATCCTTCCAGTGCAGGGCATGAGAAGGGCTGCCATGATTCTACTGCAAGAAAGAAGCCATCCTGAGCAAAGGGGTAAACTGAATGCAGGGACTCGGATGTTCTTCAGCAGAAATGACACTTAGGTTCCTGGAAGCAGAGGTTTTCTACCTGAGCACTGTGTGTTATGGCTTCTTTTTGCTGCACTGTCATATAGGACAAAGCGTCTGTTGGCTCCCGCTCACAGGGATCATGCAGGCCAGGGCCCCCTACAAGGGGGAAAATAAGACAGTTCAGAACATGTCAGAAATACCACCCAAAAGACTGCTGGAGTCAAGTGAAAGTCACAAGAGCTAAATTCTACTCTCCGATGAGTGCAGAGCCCCCATCTCTCTCGGTGGAGACTGAAACAGCCTTAGGAACAAGCTAACCCTAAGGTTTTACCCCCTAAACGAGAAGGGCCATTTAAATTGTTGTTGTCCACACTGTACACATAAGACAGAGGCACCAACGGCTAAGAATTTGGCAGTGGAGTTTGAAAACCTGGGAGAACTACTGATTTCCAAACACTGATCTATACTAGCTGAGCATCTGGCCCATGGTCTTCTCTCTAATTCCCCAGCAGTCATTCTACTGTGAACACTCCACTCCCAGCAGGCGCTGTAACACCACAGCATAGAGACGTTACAACTATTAATAGGGACAGTATATTTTTAGGTTAACCATGGAGCTTCTCAATGTCTTGCTAACAATTCACATGCTAAGCCTTCTGCTTGCTGCTCCTGAGAACAGGCATTTTAAAACACGCAGGAATGGAAAACACGCACATTTCAAAACAGAGGAATGATCAATCTTTGGTGTGTCTGAATTTATTCTGGGCCCTTACCAGGAAGCAGAATTCCAGACGCCAAACACTCCATCACTCGTCTTAAGGCCTCCCCAGCGCCCAAGGGTCTATTACAAGTACCTATAGATTTTTCACATATAAGCTCTAGTGGCTAAAAGACATTAAATTAGAATTAGTACAGGTGCCAGAGCGTGGCCGCAGTTAAACACAAGAAGTCATTTCAATGGGGGTGAGGCGCTGCTCCTAGTGACCCGGGGGTGTTTATCAACCTGTGGATTTCTACAGTGCGCAGCTTTTCCCAGCAGGAGGGTACCACCAACTCCACTGCGGTGACTTACACTGAGCTCACATTTCCAAGGCTACACCTGCACCAGCTATGGCAGTGAGACGCTTTTAAAAGTGTCAAATCTCTATGGCCAGGGGTGGATTCCGCAGAACACGAGGCCCTGCCGACACGGTGCCCATTGCCATGGTTTCCAGGCACCATACAGAGTTACTGAAATGGACACAAGCTGCCCCTCTCCCTCCTCAGCTCCACAGGCATTGTTTTAAACAAAAGATTGTTTTAATGGGTATGACGAGGGAAAGCAGGGAGCTGAGTTTCACATGCCCACTCTACAGCCCTCACAAGACACCGTGACCATTTACTGAAGGTCTGACTTTTCAAACCTAGTTGCCATCTGACTCCTGTTCCACACTTACCCATCCTTTTAGCGGTGCCCATGTGGGGACTCTGTTGCACAAATCACGCAGAATACGTAGAACAATTACACATGATTTTAGTCCATTTGCCCTGGCCTAAAACAAACAAAATGGTTCCAATACACTTGCTGAAATCCAGCCTTCAATTTTGCTTTTTAACTGTACAGTCCTGGAATAGGTTCTTTAATACGATTACTAATTAGCACTTAATCAGTTTCATGCAAAACAAAAGAAGTTACATAAAAGCAAAATGCTGCATTTTAGAGAAAGGCAGGCTTAACAGTAAAAAGAAGCATAATGTTAAAATTGCTTTTGTAGCCTCATGACAACTATAGACCAGTTGGCTAGCTACCTAGCGTCGTCGCTTTTACAGAACAGCACTCAGAATTTGAAATTCTAGACTTGCACTCTAGAGGGGCTAGACAGAAATTAAAAAAGGCATTAAAATTAAAAGTGTCTCAAATTAAACCTCATAAGGCTACAATAACAATAAGATAAGAACAAATAGCCAACCTGAAACCATTTGGCGTGCCGCAGAGAGGCCAAGGCCTCCAGGCATTTCTGCCTGTCCAATAAGTCCGGAGGATCTTTCATCGCAACATTATCTACTGGTAAAATGGGATAAAAAGAGACAGATACAATTTGACCAAGGGGTTTCTGTCACAGTACATAAAGAGTGGCAGCATCTCAATGAGCTAATAAGACTCCCAGAAAAAAAATTAATTTTTTTTAAGTGCACTGTGTTATTTAATTCAAACAAGCCATTAAAAAGGTAGTAAATGTGCACATGTGCAACAGAAGCAAAAGGCATTCACTCCTTATACAAAATCGATGGCCACTGCTACAGACAATCTGGGATCTTATTAAAAATGTAGAACACATTTCAGGGCAGAAAATAGCTATGTAGCACTTTTCCTTCTTTCGTTCCTCCCTCCCGTTTGTGGTTTTATTCCAGGTGCATAAAATCAGCACAGAATTACTAACTGACAGCAACCTTCTCAACAAAGAGAAGATTTTCTTGAAGAAGAAAGTTTGCCTCAGAGGCAGGAAGCATTGAAGAATGATTTAGAGATGCCTTTTGGGAATTTGAAGATGCTTCCAGTTTATCTTTATCAAAGCCACAGCAATTAACAGTGGAGAAGTGTATTTCTCTTCAATATTAACTCTATATAAACAAATTGGAGAAAAACAGAACTTGTGTTAATGTGCACTTTACATTTTGATACACAAGTTCTTTCACTCTGACTGTAGTGTTGTGTGTAACCAGGTAACAAATTAAAGCAGCAAAGAAGTTTTAAAACTTCTAGATCCTGTTAACAATTTCAAGATTGTTTTTCTTTCATAAAAATCTTCTCTTCCCAACAGCAACAGAAGTTGTCTAAACAAACTAAAGTCGGAGTTGAGACGCAGAAGACTGAAATCTTCTGTTAAGTTTTACACTCTCACCCGCCTTTTTTTAAATCCAGCATGTTACCAAGTTCTTCTAGCAATCACATCTCGTTCCATAAGACATCAATTTTCTCGTTTTTTAAAGGGAACAAATTATTAAAACCCTGATTCTGTAAACCCACAAAGCCCATGCCTAACTTCATTCATGTGATTATACTACCTCATGGGTAGAATTACACATGTCTAAGTATCTCTGCAGGATTAAGGGCTAACTTCCTTAGTCAATAGCATTTAACTGACATAACAGCACATACTGGGAACTAAACCAACCCATAGTTCAAAATAACCCTTTGAATAAATACACTGACTGTTCTTAGGAATCTAGTCTATTGCCCCTCTTGAAATTGGCAGTAATGTAGAAAAATACTGTTTTTCATCATTCATAACAGCTAATTCATATGGGTTTGTACAGAGATAGCCATGTGGGGCTGACTGAAATACAGAACCCAAACCAGCTTGTAGATGCCTGCCAGGTAAAGCAATATTCAGTAACTAGCAAAACATTTAATTTTACTTAGGAGACGCGGGAGAAAAAATGGATACCACTGTATACAGGGCATGCGCACACCCACCCGCACCCTTACAGTTAATGTCCCAACTGCCATTTGTTTTCACAGGTTACGCTGCATGGTACTGCTATTTTAATATCAAAACGGCCTCCCTTCCTATGCTGTTGGCTAGGGAGACAGGTCTAGCAAAGCTGTAGCCATTACATCATGATGGATAAAAGGTAATGAAAAACCAGAGTGTGAAGCTCAACAGAAACAGAGACATCTTGTCTGATAGCTTGTGGGTTTAGTTTGCATCTGTTGGCTCTGCTCCCAGCAAAGGACTGAAGTGCTATATGCTTATTTTCTGACCCCGATGAACTTCGCAGCAGATATTTGCATTGTTTCTTGTTATCCTCATCAACATAATCGCATCGCTAAAATTCATCTCCACTCCTGTCCTCCCAATCAGAGCTGCAAAGTCTTATATGGGATTAGCAGGTATTTGTTTACAAGCACAAAAGGTCACTTTGCATCACATCGCTTTGGAATTTAAGACTTTTACTTTCAAATTTCCTCTTCGTTTACAAGAAGAAAATTGTGTTTTATTGGTTATGAAAGCACAACATGTGTTACAAATCTTTAAATGTTTCTGAAACAAAACCCTTTACTGGGGACAATATAAACATCTGCTTAAAGCTTAAAACAGCTACTGTCAATGAGTGATTAGAATCTTCTTTAAAAGTTAGAAATGGCAAAGGTTGACTGACTGCAAAATTGTTCAGTTTTAACAATTAAGGTGAATTTGCAAGTCCATGAAGTCCATTTCCAACTGAGATTGTACAACATTTTGCTAGAGTATGTTACAACTGCTGATGAAGCAAACTTAATTTTACCACTAACTTATAAACCAGAACATGGTGTGTTTTGTCTGTTACTGTACAGGTGACTAAATAGGCTTCACTGTAACAGCATAAATACAACACCCTACTTTTGCAGTGGCATGTTGATGCTCATTAGAGGTTATTTAAAGAGGCCAGAGTCACTAATGCCTTTGAAAATAGTGCATTCATTACATTAACCCTTGAGTTTCCAGGGCAGCTTTTGCAGATGTTGCAGGCAGTCAACATTTGGGTGCAAGATTCTGTTAAACAGAAAGATGGAGAGAACAGGCAGTGAAGAGGGGTGAGCGACTTGCAGCAGACTCCCTTTTGACATCCTCATTAGAATGGCATGTTTCTTCATGCTCTGCTAGTCAGGAAAGTGAGACCCAATCAAAGTTTTCAAACATGTACGAGAAGCTTTCTTCTTTTCCTTTTTTAGTTCTAAAAAGGACACTCAGCACTGATGAGTTTGTTAAAAAAAATAAAATAAAAACCAGCCATTAATTCAGAGCCTGCAACACCTACAGAACGAGTCCTTCCATAATCTCCCCTGCCAACATCGTTAGTTTATAGCTACCAGGGCTACTTTCTGGAGAGGAGGCAAATCTGTGGCTTGCTCTGCAGGTCCTTCAAGGGCTCTTGTGGAAATCAAGAACATCAGTGATTCTCTCTGCCCACCAAGGTCCTGGGTGTCAGACAGATTATGAAGCAGTTGCTCAGTTACTGAACTCTGTTGTTTTCAGCACCATCCTATTTGGGTGGCCGAAGTTACTTCTTATTTTGAATGTACGGGTTTAGTAACTGCAACTATTTCCAGAGTGGCACTGAGAAAGCCTAGTTCACAGAGATCCTGTTCTTTGGGGGACATGAGTGATATTAAACTTGCCGAGGACATAAATTTCACTCTGACGCAGAATGCGCCAGATTCAAACACTTGACCTCCCCATTTAACAAGGAGAAAACAGAGCTTGTACAATGGCTCCAAGGGGATTGCTTGGAAGGAATATTGAAATGCACACACACTGGTCTGGTATTTGTTTTTACTACCAAACAGCAAAAACAAATAGAACAAACAATGCTTAAAATGTAGTAACACTTCTCAAAAAAAAAAAAAAAAAAGAGGGGGGGAGACTAAAGAGAAACCCAGGAATGTTTGTTCTCTGCATTCTGACATCAGGGCATGAAGGTACACGCGACATTCCTACAGAACAAATGGAAGCACTGAAAGAATTCCATTGCACCTAACCTTGCTTATTTGGTTAGAGGATAGATTAGTGACTGTAATCAAACCATACTGCTGGAAATCTTGGTCAGTTTCACCCAGCCTTTCCCTCAGCCTCTTAGCATACTACTAGTCAGCTGCCAACTAAGGAACAAAGAGAAAAGCAGCAGCTGGAATAGAATGGCTCCTCTTACTAGCAAGATGAAAAGCAAATTATGAAGAACTTGAAAAGCTTTTCTATCAGAAAAAAGTAAAGAAAAGCGAGGAATAGTTTTTAAAATGACATATGAAATACACATGTATTTGGCTGCCACTGTCCAGGAGCATCAAAAGAAGAGTTGCAATATTTTCCCTTTATATTAAATTATTTTTCCTGAATCGTTTTCCAACATATTCCCCTTGATATTAGATTTGAAACTTTATTCACTTAGTAAATCTAAAACGGCTCAAAGTGACTAGAAGTGGTTGTAGACGGTTGAAAAATTTTCTCTTTTCCCCCTCTAGCTGGTTACTTAATACAGTAAGAAAAAATGTTTGATTAACTTATGAAGGGGAATATTACAAGTTTTCTTTGTTCAGATAAACTAGGGAGTGAACGTCACAGAAACTGAAGCCAACTACAAAAGAATCTGGACTTCAGAACAAGGTGTGTTAACCAGTTTACAATCATCAGTTTTATGGTAGGGGTGGATCTCACAACAGCTCTTATTACCAGCACTATCACAAATTTGCAGAGACAATCTTTATATTTAAGAGGTGAACTGCAAGGTTTTTGAACAAAGTTTTGAAAAATATTTTAATATCCTAAATCAGTAACAAAACGACAAATATATTAAAACAAGAAAGTGTGAAAATTAATGTCCTCATTCAGCTTAGCAGACGAGTCCCAAATTAATGAAGTCCAGGTTTCTATTCCAGCAGAGGAAGGCACTATCCCCTCCTGAAAGGGATCACACAGGAAGAAACATTTGTGCAAAACTGCATGCACACAGTGATGTTAAAAATACCTTCCCATAAATTTTTGTGCTCAGTCTCACGAGTGTGTATCTGTCGCAATGGAAACAAACCTCAACTCAGCACTTGCCAGGAAGTTGAAGAAAATGTGCAGTAGTCTGCAAATATCTGGCTTTTGTTTTAAAGAAAAACAATTGTGTTTTTGCACAAGAGCCTCATTAGTGATTTGGGAATTCTTGGACATTTTTATTAATGAATCTTTGCTATTCATCTCTATCGCAAGATTCTTGCGCTTCCAACTGCTGCCTAAGTGCTGTATTTCACTTGAAAAAATCAATCCTTCCTGCCCTCTCCCCTCAAAATGAAAAGAAACTGACCAACATTTCTCAGTGTATTGGTATTTCATGTGGGAAGGGGGAATAAGCAAAGGGACTTGTGGCAAGTCTAGAAATGGGAAAAGAGCAATAGGGAGTTCCCTAGCCCACATGGGCCCAGCTGCCTCAGTTGTCATGACAGAGAGTGGCCAGTTGGTCAAAGGTCTGACATCATCCAGTGGAAAGTTTCTAAGCATAGGTTTGGGAAGCGGAAGCAGAAATTATTGACAAGAAGATTACAATAAAATAAAACACGGCTGCATTCGCTCTGTGTGTTACGCTTGGTTTCTTTCCAATCTCGTAGACGTTAAGAGTCAACGCTTCTTAAGAGTTTCTTGTGGCTAAGTTGCAAGTCCCCAGCAGAGAGGGAAGAATGGATGGGGAAGAATTAGGATGCATAATTTTCCAAATATATTTTTACATTCAGGACAGTAGGTACAACATTAACTTCAGAAGTGAAGTGCAGTATTTTAGCTTTAACTTCAACTGTATCCTAGTTAGGAAGTTCTTACCTTAAAGATAGAAACACACATACGCATCAATAATGAGCAAAATCTGTGTGCCAGGAAGAGAGACAGCTTTGTAGGAACTGCATTTTAAGAGAGCAGTTTTATACAATAGGAATAATTTTATGAACCAGTCCAATTTGACTGATTTAATTTAAAAACACGACTGTGCAGGCACTGCTTAATTATTAACTAATAACTAGTTCTGCTTTCTTTCAGACAAGATCTAATTGGTGTCTGAGTCAAGGCTATAATAATGCTGTCTGCACGGCAAATGGAATTTTACATATATTTATGTGAAAATTAAATGGTTGCTGGCTGTTTAAAGAACAATCATTGTAACCAATAGAGGTGAGCCAAGCTAACGATGACACAGTATACAACAAAAACAAGACCTCACTCCCTAAACTAACCCTGTGCTACACGGTCAGAAAGCCTTTCGGAGAAAATTCTGAGGGAAGCAGGAAAACGACTCTCTCTATATACCTCCGTCCTTCTTCTCCGTTTCCTCACGAATGAGAGGGGATGTAAGTATCACCTTCAGTGTTAGGGTGGGCTCCTTTGTGTTACAAATAATAATAGCGGCCTCATTCACACACTGCTCCACGTGGTACTTCTCTTCTGTAAGTTTCTGAAAGGCATCAAGAAACATTTTCAAAAATCCCCAATCAACCATGGTAAAGGCAGCACCTCCTAAAGAAACATTTGCCCCTTGCAGATGACCCCTGAACTCGCATTGCTACAATACACAGGTTCTGCCAGGTACTGCCCCTCCACCCTCAGCTAAGAGTTGATAAGTTGTAAATAATTTTTAACAACATAAATAGCTGTTCACCAGAAAAACGCTAAATGGTGGCAGCATAAATGCACTACAGCATCCCACTCATTGTGCAGACAGTGATCAGTCATCTTTTGAAGCTGCCCAAGGGTGAATTACTTGCCAGCAATTGTAGGCTCCTACAGGATCTAACTCTTGGCAATGCTGCCTCTAAATGCAAAACCCCTGGCAGTTTACCACCATCCTGACAATTAGCAGCAGATGCAGGCAAATAAATGGCTCCAGTCCTACCAGCCGATCTGCCTGGACAAGACCTCGGCACCTGCATGGAACCCCGCTGGCTTCAATGGGACTCTGTAGGAGATGGGGGTCCATCCACATGGACCAGCTTAGAGAACTGGAGCCACAGAGAGCATGTAAGAGTTACACTTTCTAATCACCGTGTCTTTACAAATAGGGAGATCAATCTAGGGCACTTACTTCCTCCAGAAAAAAACTGTTACAGGCAAGCAACATACCCTCGCCACCACCCTACATGTCCCCACCAGGCCCCAGCTACGGAGACGGCTGTGTCTGCAGAGTAGGACTTTGCCTCCATAGAACCTGAAAACTTGTGTGCAAACAAATGAACAATGGGAAGTATAGCTCCCAAGAATGGTAGAAACGTGTACACTGTATGTGGAAATAAACATGAGACAAGAAAGCAAACCAGGAAGGAGGGAGAATGAGTTTCATCACCTAGTTTAGAAAGAGCTACTTGCAAGGGGTATTTGTTGGGGCACAGGCTCTAGGCAAAATAGTGCATGTCATGAGCTTCAGGCTGGACTAATTATTCAGGCCCAGGGGTGTGTCAAAGGAAGCTATAACTCTGGGCTCCCTTCATAAGAGGTGGTACTGGCTGCATCTGTTCACAGGATGCTTTTTTACACACCAAAACAAAAAGGTACAAATTAAAACTAAGTACATATCAAGGGTTCATCGTGATCCAGGACCACTGACCGTTCAGAAGGGCCTCTTGTTAAGGGTATGATTTAGGGTTCCGTGACTTTACCGGACCTCCGTGACGTCTTCGGTTTCAGCTGTCAGCAGCTGAAGCTGGGGCTGGAGCCGGAGCCAGAGCTGTGCATCCCTTCCCGCAGCTGGAACCGAAGCCGGGGCTGTGCGCTGCCCACCCCTATGACTGTGCGTTCCTCCCTCTACCACCCCTGGAGCTGCGGCTGGAGCTCGGGCTGTGCATCCCCAGTGTCCCCCAATTGCCCCGGAGCTGCGGCTGGGGTCAGAGGCAGGACTGTGTGCCTACCCCCTGTGGTGGTGGTTGGGGGGGGGGGCTCCAGCTGTCATTCCTTCCCCATCAGCCCTGCCCCACCCAGTTATTTTTGGTCAAGTCACAGACAGGTTACAGGCGCCCGTGAATTTTTGTTTATTGCCCGTTGGTGACTTTTACTAAAAATAACCATGACAAACTCTTAACCTTACCTATTGTCACTTCAGAATCACCAAGCTGAACACAGAGCTGAGGGACAAAGCTTCTGTAATGGGGAAGTTCAACACACTGGGCAGAGTGAGCCAGATTGACATGCTCAGGAGAAAGGAGATCTAAGGCCTTGGCTACAATGGGAATTCACAGCGCTGCACTTGCTGCGCTCAGGGGTGTGAAAAAACACCCCCCCCGAGCGCAGCGAGTGCAGCGCTATAAAGCGCCAGTGTAATCAGCGCCTGCAGTGCTGCACGCTCGCAGTGCTGCAAACTATTCCCCTTGGAGAGTGGAGTACATACAGCGCTGCGAGAGAGCTGCCGTGGCAACGCAGTGAATCCGCAAGTGTAGCCAAGGCCTAAGACCCCATTTAATTTCTGTGTTAGGAGTGAGAGCAGGGAGAGTCCCAATGGGTGAATTCTCCAATAGGAAGGTTAGGCCTTGGCTACACTTGCAAGTTACATCGCTGTAAAGCCTCCCCCAGCGCTATAACTCACTCCCCGTCCACACTGGCAGGGCACTTGCAGCGCTGTATCTCCCTGGGTACACCGCTGCAGGTACTCCACATCGCGGAGAGGAATAACAGCTGCAGCGGAGTGGCTACGACTCACAGGTGTGAGTGTAAACGCTTGCAGCGCTGTACTAATCACCTTGTCAAGTGGCCAATCCTCTCCATTGTTGTGACCGGCTGCAGGAATGCGGAAGTGCAGGTTTCAAAGCTCGTACCACAGAGAAAAAGCAAACAATTTGCAGCTTGCTTTGAGTGAGTAAATGAATGAGCAGGGGGCCCGGAGTTCAGAACTTGCAAAATAGAGAGCTGACATGCTCCAAAAAGCACACTCTCTCCCCCCACACTTCCTGTCACAATCCACCACCACCCCCCGCCCCGTTTTGAAAAGCACGTTGCAGCCACATGAATGCTGGGATAGCTGCCCATAATGCACCACTCCCAACACAGCTGCAAATGTTTCAAGTGTGGCCACACCACTGCGCTGGCAGTTGTCAGTGTGGACAGACGGCAGCGCTTTTCCCTACTCAGCTGTACGAAGACAGGTTTCCCTCACAGTGCTGTACAGCTGCAAGTGTAGCCAAGGCCTTATCTGGAGGGCACAGCAGGACTGATGTCAGGAACAAGGACTAGCAAAGGCGGCTTTGAGAATAGCCTTTCTACCCATCAGGTTAAGGTCTCTTGAGCTCTAGCCGCTGTCCTAGATTCTAAGTACAATCTTTGCTCTCTGTACCTTTACCGCTTGTATTTTTCTTGGTATCAAATTAATTTCAGCTTTTACCCAGTGCAGCTTTTAGCTGACTATGTCTTGCAGTGCTATCAATCAGAGCTGGAGGACTACCCGAATTAACTTACCTGAATTTGGATTGGGAGATTGTCTTTGACTGTATATAACAAGGTCTTTGTGGGTTTTTCTTTGCACATAAGAACCAGCTCCAAATCCATGTCATCCTTTATCAGCAAGCCCTTTGCAACCAAACCAATTCTCATCACACCACATAAGGTCCGACCACCTTGATCCCTGGAAATGAAACATGTCTGAATAATTACAGTGATATTTTCACACTTAACCCACTACCACCACCACCACCCTATTGTAGCAAGGGAACAGAGACGGATGGAAACAATTCCAGCATTTCTGCAATGCATCAGTGACAGGTTCATGAAAAGCATTGACTGCTTTTCTGCAAGTAGCCAACAGGAAAATGATGGAACTGAATGCGAACATGCATGGCAACGCTTCTGTAGTCGCAGAATTGTGAATCAAAGGTTTGGATTAAGTTACGAAGCTCCAAGCAGTTCACTGCCTAACTGCAGGAGAAGGAGAGCGCACACGAGCCTGGAGTCAAGTTTTCAGAACAGCTCTTAGAAGCCTAAGACCCATTTTCAAAAGTGACTTGGACACTTATGAGCCTAAGCCCCATTGTCTTTCAACGAGACTTATGCTCCTAAGGGCCCCGGCACGCCCGACAGCAGGGGCCTACAACTTCTTTTACGTGTATTTTTTTAAGCTTGTAACTTCAAAATATTGTGCAAACCACTTCTGTAGCTTTGTGAATACTGCAAACACTAGACACTTTAGGAAGGCTCCCATTTCAAGCAATCTTCCCTGTAGGAGCCCTTCAAAAATTCTCACCACTGAAAGCTAGAAGAATCAGAGGCTGAGAAATCAGACTTAAATATTTTCCTGGTTTTCTCTGGAGACTCAAGAGCCACAGTAAATGTCATCGGTTTCAAAGCAAGATAGATGACACTTCAGCTTTGAGTGCTGACAACAAGCAATTGAGCAGCCCAAGAGTGCACAAACCAGCAGGAATCCACGGAAACAGAAGAGCAGCACTCACACCTACTGCCATTCACACGCAGGCACTCCTGAGAGAGGCCTCTTGGATGCTGCAGCACTAGCTAGTGGCATATCACTGTGCTCCACACCCCCTGGGAAGGGTTGTAAGCGTTGGAGTGGCAAAAACAGCCTCAGCTAGAGAGGCAGCTGTGCAGTTAATGGCACCTGAACATCTCACACCGGGATAGGATCTGATCATCCACAGTCATATAGTGCACCCTGAGCCTCTCTCATACGTCTACCTTCACCTACACGGGCACAGCTGGGTATACTTGGAAGGGATGGACAAGGACTGTCTCCTATTACCTAAATAGCAGAGACACAGAAGCCTTGGCTACACTCGCAGATTCACAGCGCTGCCGAGTGTAGTCACACCGCCAGCGCTGCGAGAGCTCTCTCACAGCGGTGCAAGTACTCCACCTCTCCAAGGGGAATAGCTTGCAGCGCTGCAGGCGCTGATTACACTGGGGCTTTACAGCGCTGCACTTGCTGCGCTCGGGGGAGGAGGGGTGTTTTTTCACACCCCGGAGCGCAGTAAGTGCAGCGCTGTGAATTGCCAGTGTAGCCAAGGCCAGAGTGGGAAGGAAGGAGGCAGAGACAGGAAAGTGACACTCTCAAGGTCACACCAGATGGTCAGTGGCAGATCTGGGGATAGAGCTCAGGTCTCCTGACTCCCACTGCAGGGCCCCAGTCATTAGAACTTGTAAATCCCTTTCACTTGCTGGTTCTAGAAAATTAGCCAGATGCTGCAGCATTTGGCTCTAATCTGGCAGGGAAGAATAATTCTTTTAAAAATGGTTTGTGAGTGACCAACTTACTATTTTGCAGGGTGTGATGGGTTTAGCTTGAATTGTTTCTTTTATCCTTGTCAACCTGCATGGGAATTTGTAAAATAATCCACCACATACTAAAAAAAGGATTTCCACTGAGGAGTTTCAAAGTTCACAGAAACATTTTTAATGCTGCTAGGCTTTGTCTGTTTTCATAAAGCCTGAGCTGCCCGGACAGCGTTCGTTTCATACGCGACGACAGGGCAAACACCTGCCTCTCTCTGGCACGGGAGGAACCGTTTGGTAATGCTTTGCACAGCATGCTGAAGATGCAAACTGCACTGTAAATGTTTACAATGAATAATAATCAGGTTGCTTGTTTTAGTGTCAACTTTTCCCAACTGCAATCTGCTAAATTTGGCCAAGAAGTCCCAGAGCCAGCGTTACGTCACAGTTTGTTCAACACTGGCTAAGGGTGGGTTTCAGAGCTACCCCTGGATTCTTGTGCCCAGACTAGTGGAAAAGAGACCTGCTGCAGCTGAGATTTCTTTACTGTAAAGGAAAGGCATTCAGGCAAGCCCAACTGTCTGGACATGCCCACATTTCCCCCACCCAGAGCTAGTGCTGGCAGCCAGCTAGTCACCATGTCAGTTGGGCTGGAGGCAGGCGGTGTGAAGGAGAAGTGGCACCAGTCACAGCTAGAAGGGGAGATTCACACAGCTAGCAGCCCGGATTATTCTTTGCCCTAGTTTCCATCACAGTTTTGTCCTGCTTTGCTGCTTGTAAAAATTCTTCCAATCGTCACGTTCCCTCCTCTGCAGGAGCAGGGATGGATGTAAATTCTTCATACCTTTAAGGCCAGCAGGCAACACTCGCTGATTTGTCCAAGCGGCTGGCTTTGATACAAAATTCTACAGAAAGTGCTCTCGACTTTTTGCTTTATAAAAACCAGCTGGAGAGGGGGACGGAAGAGAAATAGCCCAAACTCTCCATGTCTGCGCTTTGACACCTGACACCTGCTATTCTCCAGCCTGCTGACTTTTTGTCAGAGCATCTGTAGACAGGAGATTTATTAGAGAGGGGACCTGGGCACTTATAAAAATGCACTCTAAATTTAGAACGCAGCAAGAACATAAAACATCCTGCACACAAAATCATGACATTGAAGTCAGGCTGTTTGATTATGCCAACAGCACTTAATACAAGCCAAGACTTTCACCAAAACCGTTTTAAAAAGCCCATTCTGCACTTATTTTATCCATGGCAGAAAGTAAAATGCTGCCAACAACACTTGGAAATTACTGACACAATGTGCACTGCATCCCACCTAAAGTCAGAGAAATCAAGAAAGTCCACCGCTCAGCAGAAAACTGACGTTAATTATCTTCCACAGAAGATGACACAGCTTAACTGCCCATCTCCAGGGAAGTAGCCTATCAATCTGCTGCTATTATTCCCTGGAGTCCACACAATCCCACTCCCTTAAACCAAATTTATGTAAAAAAAGTCATTAAATTTAAATATTTTGCCATTTCTATTCTCCACATACATTTCGCACTAAAAAGTGACACCTCGCTGCTCAGGCTAAGCCCAAGAATGTTGAGAAGATCAGAAATGGGATCTGAGAATATTTATTAGTCAAAAAAAGGGTGCTCAGAAAACAGACAACTAAATTGCAGGCCCACTTGTAGGGCGTTTGCTTTGCCCAGAACATTATGCGCTGACCCGGCTACTGGTGAGTGCATCTCAGTTAGCTCACTGTAGTCTGTTTATATGGTGCCTGTTAGCAGGGCTTCTCTCTGAAACTTCACTCTGAGTAAGCACATTTCCCAGAGACCCCAAGCTCTTGAAATGTGCATAGGACAGAATCAAGCAAATCCAGACAAAGCAGAAACTTTTGACTAGCAATGTTGGTGCATGAGTGCGTTTCTACCATTTCACCATATTTGTTGGGATTTTTAAGCAGATTGTGGGAGCGCTCACATACAGAGCTTTCCTCAACTAATATGGAACATTTCTTGTTTCTAAACTGGAGCATGTCCAGCTAGTAGGAAAAACAGAGCTTTGTTTCCCAGTTCCCTCACTCTTATACTGACACTTTAGTTGAGACCTGGAAATAACTAAAGACTATGTTACTGTTACCAGCACGATAGGGAATGGTCAGATTTAGGATTTGCCAATGCACATCAGGGTTCGTTATGGTAATTTTTATGACAGATGGGTGATCACTGCTTCCTTCACACTGAACCAGTAAATGAAATCTTCAGCCCAGATAAACGAATACAGCAGCACTTAAGGATACGGTCTTGCTGACTCAGAGCTGAATGTCTGCCACCTTCACCTCATACTGAGAAGTACCTTACTCCAGAATTAGTCCTCCTGGATTTCAATGAGATTACTGACAGAATCATAGAAAATCAGGGTTGGAAGGGATCTCAGGAGGTCATCTAGTCCAACCCCCTGCTCAAAGCAGGACCAATCCCCAGACAGATTTTTGCCCCAGATACCCAAATGACCCCCTCAAGAATTGAACTCACAACCCTGGGTTTAGCAGGCTAATGCTCAAACCACTGAGCTATCCCTCCCCCCCAGAGTAAAGTGATATTCACCACAAGGGCAGGTAGCAGAATTTGGCCATCAAAATATATTATCTAGTGCTGAGTACTAGCACTTGACCCCGTGGGCACTACCCAATATATTTACCCATGACTCCAAAAAACAGAAGAGACCTTCCCTTACAATAAGAGATTTCAGATAATGTAGCAGATCAGCATGGATCACAGAGACCTTTCCACACCAATCTTAAAACCAGATCAGAACTCTCTGTGCAAAACTCACCCAGCAGCAACCCACATTAATAATCCACCACTTGTAGCAAGGAAAGTTAGAGGTAAAATCCAGGAACCGGCTCTCAGACCACGTTATGTTAACGATTCAATCAGATTATGTCCCAAGAAGGTCGTTATACTGGAGGAAGTATGGTCTGATGAGAGCACAGGACTGGGTCCTGCCACTGATTTGCTATGTGGCTTTGGATAAATCAGCCTCTCTGTGCCTCAGTTCCCTCATCTCTAAACTGGCCATAACACTTACCTGGCTCAGAGCGTGACGCTAAGTTATCTGTACAGCCCTAGAGAGCCAAGAATGCCTGAGTTAGAGATCTTTAGCCATAAAAACCTGAAAAGGGGCCAGTTGTTCCAGCTGTTTCCTAAACTGTCAGAGTTAAACTAGAAGAGCAAAATCTGGCACCATGTCAAGGAACAGAGAGATGTGCAGCGACAGATGTTTTATGCAGTACAGAATGACACGATGTACAGTAATGGCTCCTTTGGAGCAGTTAGCCTGTTGAATAAACAATACACATTTATAAATCCATTTTTGCCCATTAAACTGAAACAGCTCTGACGTCACATGTTTGTGGATTTCGATTTGGGAGTTATAGGGAGATGCATTTGTTTCTTCTATTTGTTAACTGCAAGTTTAAAACATTTCATCTTAAAAGTGAGAACAGCTCCTGACCAGGTTCCTGTTCATTACTCATTCCCTGCACTCACGCAATGTGCTCGCATCTCAGAAGGAGTCCAGACACATCTACTTCCTGCTATGAACATTCATAACCAGCAAAGCCAAAGAACACTATGGCCCTTATTGAGCAGGAGAGAAATCCATTCATCGTAGTACAGTAGCTCATTATGAGGCTTCACTAACTCACTTGGCATTACTTTCTGCAGCTTCCTCTTTTGCTTCCCCATCTCCCTCGATTTTCACAGACTTGTTCATTTCATCCATCCAATCGGAGACATGTTTAAGGGCACATTCGACTGTCGACACCATGTTCTGGACAGCTTCAAGTTCCTCTGGAGATGGATAAATGGTTGAATGTTTCACCATAACATGGCGGTCATCGTTAGCAAAAGATCGGATAGATCTCTGTTACAGAGGTGGGAAAGAGTAGGGGGGAAAAAAAAAAAAAAAGAGTTATTGGCTTATTAAGAGAAGGGCATTATTTGAAAGGGAATCCTCCCCAATATAGACGAGGGGGTATTTTAGGATAACAAAGGTCTAGAATCATGGCAGAACTTATATCTCTTCTCTACCTGAAGTAGAGAGACCCAGCCGATTAAATGTGAAGTACTGAAAAAAACCAAACCGGCATAAACTGGTAGCAAAGTGCAACAGCACGTTGTGCCTGTGACTTGGCCATCATGAATGTAGGTTGTAACGTTCTCTGTATCAGCTCCCAAACTACAGGCAGAAAAACTCAGGTCCAGAGCTAGAAAAATGCAAGAAGGAGAAATTTCTCTTATCTCCTTTACTCCACAAGTGAGATCTCCAGAACTAGCCTTTTCACTCCCTTCTGCTATTCCCCATCTTGTTTATCAGCTTCACCCAATAGCAACTGTAAGCTCCGGAGGACAGGGACTATGCACTTGGAAGTGCAGAGGCAGCCCGCCACGGCACGGCAGCCCAGCAGCCTCTCGCTCTACGAGTTTGGTGCTGCCAAGCCTCGGATATTGCACCTGGGTCTGGAGCAACTACACATCACTAGGAAAATCCTGACAGACCGGAGGGAATTCAGCGAAGAGCATGAAAAATGGCTAGGAAGGAGGCTGGAAGGGAAGGGTTAAGCTTGTGAGGAAAGAGTAAAATAATCAAATAGAAAAAACAAGGGGTTAAAGGATCCCGAGTGAAGAATGGCTTGTAGGGAGGGCGCCCGAAGTTCCACAATCGGGTGAGGTGGCACAGAGACCTGTGACCTGATTGGAGATGTCTAGTTGCCATGCTATCCAGGCGAGACATGCATGATCTGAAAAGTTAGTGAACCAGCATGGGCAGCCACTATCTACCAGGTGTTTCCCCTTCAGCCACATGTAACCCTGTTCCCTATGAACAGGAGAGAATCAAAAATATTCCCAGTACATGGATCACAGGGCCTTCCGCTGCCGCCCCGCTGACTGCTGCACTCTTGCTAATCGTTTACTTCCATAAACTGCATTTATCCTGCAGGGAAGGGGAATCTTTCCCCCTACTTCACAGCTTGTAACCATGCCTGAGCTCAGAGACAGCAGGGCCTGTAATGGATCCAAGCAGTCTCATTGCTGAGTCTGCACTTAGTTCTCCTATCCCACAGGCCATGTACATGCTCCGGGAGAAGCGCCTTGGTTCACAGGTGAGGCATGCTCCCCCAGCGCCCCTCCCAGAACTCTCACACTAGAATTCCATTCCCAAAGGTCCCTGCTGTCACTCATCTCAATTACAAACCGAGACACGACTGCAGCTCAGCAGTCAATCGGTGACATGGATTTGTGAATTCACCTCCACCCAAAGTATGTCCCCTCCTCCCCAAATCTCTCCGCTTGTGAACACGGATTATAGAAAATACTCCAGCAGCGGCAAACTGATAAGCCTGTAACTTGTGTATTAGAAACACACGGTTACCTCACTAACGGGCAATGGCAAAAGAAGTACTAAGCAAGAGAATCTGGGTCAAGAATTCATAGGACCCAGCAAGTGTTCCATTTAAAGTCCAGTCTGTGCCCTGTGTTCCCTGAGGTCCCTTTTCCCCCAGAGCGGTCTTCTCCCCACAGAAGGTGAAATCTTAGGGTGTGTTTGGCTGGGTTATTTTTAATGGATTTCGTTAGCAATCATCTACTCAAATCGGAATACAGTACTTTATTGTAAATATAATGCTGCGCCTATTCGCTCCTCCCCGTCTCACAGCAACAACATTTAGAGGGCTTAAAAAAAAAAATCAATAGGCTGAAATTACTCACAACAGCTGGCTCTCAGGAATTAGTTAATTGGGTGGGGTTTTCCCCCTTCCTTGAATGCATTTTAGAAAAACTAACCATTCCAAGCCCTTCACATTTGCACAGCTTTGCAAATTGAATGCGACTCTGACTCTTGCAATTTGTAACCGATACAAGCAGGCAGATTGGAAGTGACTCCTCACTTAGTCATCAAATATGCCCCAATGGGTACGGGTTACATATGTATCATATCCATGCTATTAATAGGTGCGCATAGAGCTCGGGCTTTTAATTTTTAACACTAAAATATATAGAGAGCCAACATCTGATCTTGTGGGGAAGGGGTGGGTGGGGAGTGTCAGAGTTTGTTATGCAATCCACAGTTCAAGGTCACCCACACTCTGCAAAGCTTGCTAATGCCAGTTTTATTAGAAAAGGTTATTTATGAGCATCCCCTTCATTGGTGTTTAATAATTCATGTGCTGCAGGCTCACAAGGCTCCATTCTCCGGTTAGAAAAGGCCCCAGCAATAAATCAAAGCCCATTTGCTTTGCTTAAACCATGTGGAGACATCTTTAATGCAGCAGAGTCAGAAAATCCTTCCACTCTTGTTTTAACAGATTCCATAACGGGGTAGGGGTGGAGAATAATTTTAATGCAGCCATATTAATGAAGACAGTTACCTACCATGGTTTGCTAGAGTCTCAGCTCCGCTCCCCCTCCCCCTTCTCCTTTTCCCTCCTCCTCGGTATCTTTGCTAGGCACTGTTTTTGCCTGACAGAACCTCCTCATAAGCCTCTCAATCCCCTGCCAGCTCAAGAGTTCATACAGGCGAGATGCTCCGGGAGTCGCTTTCTGCAATACAACACCTGCAAATAGAGAGAGAGAGAAACAACTTGGAGAGAAGAAACCACATGCTCATTTTGATTGCTTTTCAAAGCAGCACATTAAACCAAGCCACTGATTAAAGCAGCAGGCTTCAAAAGGAGGGGGGGAGGAAATCATCAATGCTGAACAAAAAGCAGATGTCTCTATAGAAAGCAACCTTTTCTTTTTTTTTTTTAAAAAACATGCCCACATACATGTTACTGCTTTCCCGTGCCATCCTCATCTGGGTTCATCAGCGAGAAGCAACTGGCATTCAAAAGCTCTGACACCAGGCAGTTCTGAATTCCAGGGTATTTAGTACAGTTGATAGGAAGTCAGCTACAAAACTGGTGCGATACTTTTATCCATAAATCACATTCTTGGGCACTGAATTACTTTTCATTTATTATTTGTACTTCATTAGTGCAAGACCCCAATCAGCATGATTACCCCAAGCGTGCCAGGTGCTGTACAAATATATAGTAAGAAAGAGTCCCTGCCACAAACAACTACAGGTTGAGGTTTTCAAAGCAGGGCAGGGGATTTAGTCCCAATCTAACGGAAATTCACGGGGGAACCCATGGCTAAATCACCTGGCACCACTCTGAAAACCTCACCCATGACCTCTGAGCCCCCAGCTGACACTGCGCATCTGTGCTGCTTTCCACAGCACCTAACAGGCAAGAGAGCCCATGGACAGCAAGCCTTGGCAAAACTGGGGAATACCAGGCATTTCTCCTCTGAATCTTGTTGCAACAGAACAGGTAACCCTCTCTGCACCTGAGAAAAGCCTTCGCTCGTGTCTGCTATTTGTAGTGGAATGTGGTATTTCATGTCAGGGAAGACCCAAAACCCAGGGGAGTTTCTCTCTTTGGCGGGGGTGGAGGTGGGGGGGTTGTAAATGAAGAAATCAGTCTCCAAAAGTGCAGTGTTAGGAGCTGACGGGAAACTGCAGCAGGGTCAGAGAGGGAAACACACAACAATCCAGGCTGGGCTCTGTTCTAGGCCATTCCCGCTCTTACACTTGAAGGCTAGGGCCTGTGCACCCTGGGTGCAAAGCACTATGCAGAACCTTCATCAACACCTGCAGTCTGGCTCACTTTCTGTTCTAGCCATATTGGCAAAGCTAAAGAAAAACACAGAAATAAGAGCACAAAGCTCCCTCCCCTATCCCGGAGCAACAGGCACCATTATTGGGGGACCACCACGATGCAACTGCAAATAGATGCTTGGCAAGAAGGAGGAGGACACAGTGACGGAGCAAGTACCACGTGACAGAAAGGAGCGCGTCTGAGCTCAGGGTGCGCTATGGAACCCCAGCCCTTGCAAAGAACTCCTGCTTCCCTCTCATTCCGTATACCACCACCAGAACTTTAAAATCCTGCCGTGCTCTCTTTTTCGTGTGTCATTCGATCCTGCACATCAAACGATACGTTGCATATTGTCTGTCAAACAATCCTGACATTGTTAAAGGTTAAGCCTGCTTTTGCCAACAGGCAGGGACCGGAGAAGTGACTTGAAAGCATAGTAGGTGCTTTAACTACAGAGGTGTGACAAAATTATTAAAATGTTGCACCCCGAACGGATTCGAACCCAGCTAGAGAGGGAGCAACACAGTCCACTTCACTGTGCCCCTATTAAGAAGTGAAGCAGATTTACAGGATAATAGCTTTGGGAGCAACTGGTTGTCTATAAAGACGTCCCTCCGAACTCCAGACTATGCACCTGGGATACAGTACAGTGCAACAACCAACCGACCAGTGAAAGGGTCTGGTACGGGGCCCCCTTCTGGTTAAATATGGGGATGGGTTGAAGGAACATATAAATAATGAAGCGGTCAGATGTGGTTACAGTAAACAGTTTTTTGGGGGGAGAGGGGTGGGGTGGGCAGGGCAGGTTCATAGGGAGAGAAATGGATTGAGATGAACCTTGAGGGACTTAGTTCCTCAAGTCCCGCCAGAAAGGCTGCATTGGCTGCTACCCTAACATGGGACGATGGCAGCACTAACAGTTTAGGGCAGCCAAGTGCACAAATCCCCCTGGAGAGGCTCACAGAAGCCAGGGCCTCTGCCAACAAAGGGCCCTGAAAGCTCAACAAGGACAGAGCTTGGACAATAAGCACAGGTATATTTGCCTTTAGAACCAAGTTAGAGTGCCCTATTTCCATGGCGGGGCCAACAGGCTAAGATTCCCTCTCCGCCGATGCAGCCCCCCCACAGCACACACCCACAACCTGCTGAGCTCTCCAGCCTCGGAAAATTCCAATCCCGCCCTCCCACTGCAGGCTGAGATGCCAAAGCTGCCATTAAAATCCCAACGGGAACTGGGGTCCAAGCCCTGGGGCAGCTTTTGAAGTCTCAGACTTACTCTGCGCAGACCCAATCCTTGCAAATGCTCCTATATGCAGAGAACTACTCACTTGTGTCGCCCCACTGATGTCAATGGTCACCTCACGTGAGTAGAGTTACACACATTTAAGTGATTGCAGATTGGGGCCCAGGGCAGCAAGCCTTGGACTTGGACTTCCAGGCATTCGTGCACCTCCTCCTGCCCGGTGAACAGCTGCTGAGGCCAGGACAGTGTCCCGGGTATGGAAACAGAGCCCATTGCAGCCAAACTGCAAAATCCAAACTGTCCTTTAAAATAACCCCCATTTCTGCCCTTTCCACACCACCTTGTTCAGCCCTCAAACACCGCTCCCTTGCCCTTGGGCTAACAGGAAACATGTGAGCACCACACCCTCCACCCAACCCTGTCAGCCAGGGCCCAGACTGCAGTCTTCCGCCACTGCTCAGCACAGCCACAGTGCGTCAAACATTCTTCACCAGAGCAGCCGACTGGCTTAAAAACACAGGACGGGGAGTCTGGACTCCTGGTTCTAGTCACAGCTCTGCCACTGGTTTTCATCTGGCCGAGTCCGGCTCTGTGCCCGAGTACCCCCTAGCTGCAAAGCAGGGGTAATATGTCCCCACCTCGCAGGACTGCTGGGTGGTTTCCGATAGGTGTCTCAAGCTTTTCTTCTGCCTGTTATTCATGGTCCCAGCCTATCAATCCATCCAAGACAAGCTCTCCGTTCAAACCACGACCTGTTTTCATGCTACTTTTTATCCTCATCATTTCTGCCTTTTGTATTTTCCAGCCTTCCTTCCTCCTACAAGCACACGATGGAGATTCTCTCTCGGACCAAGAGCCATGAGGTGGAAGGCCTCTAACTGGCTTTAGCGAACGTGCCCATCACCACAGTCTTTAGACACCAAGCTACGCTCCAGCCTGGACTCCCGTCCAGGACTGCTGTAAGCTGCAGGTTATAGGTGACAACACACTGAAAGCAGATGGATGGAAATGGCTGAGTGAGCAAATTCTGGTGCTTCACTAAATTGCTGGGCAGACGGTACTGTCTAGAGGCCAAGCCTGCAATCCACCTCTTGAGCTCCGAGAACAAATGTACCTCAGGGTGCAATTCCGCAGGCACTGAGCTCTTTTCTGTATACTCTGAAAACCTGAAATAACTTGAAAGCAAATGTTTACAGCTGTGACCAGGGCTAATTTCTCTCTGCTACACAGTGGACGTGTTATGCAGCATCAACACCTTTCAATGCTATCCTTGAGAGGCAGAACAATGCAGCTTTTCAGAGAGGCTCCCGGTTTCATTAACAAGCAAAACAAGTCAGGCAAGAGTCACCATTAATCCAGTTCTACCTGCCCTTTTCCCCAAAAGTGAGCGATTGAGGTCTGGGGACATGGCTGCATTGTGCTCCGATTAGGGAGGGCGTTACAGATGACAGCATCTTCATTAATATTATTCAGGAAGAAGGAGAAAAATCACCACACACAATTCTAGCTGGAGCTGTTTTGCAGTGTTCTTTCAAATTATTAATTGCCCAACAATACTTCTCAGAAGTGTCCGCACAAAAAACCAAACATGTAATGCAGTTCAGGCCTGGGAAAGAACGTTTAATAAGACCACTAAACAGAATGGAGCCTGCTTCCTAAAAATTCAGATGCTACTTTAAGAACAAGGCACAGAGTGGAAAATAAACAGAAGCCAAGCAGTCACAGCCATCTGGATTGAGCGCTATGGACTGTGCTTATTACCAGGCCCATCAGAAGGGATTCAGAGAAACGGACTGCAATCCTTCTAATCCAGCAGCTTTGTTCTGCCACTAACTCACTACAGAGCATCTATGCTAGGACCAGCCCCCAACTGAGACAGCTCCATCCCTGGCTGCAACACTAACGGACAGAGGCCATCTGCGGCAGCAGCACTAGCTGGGAGAGGACGGTTGGCGTTGCTAAGGAGTGGCCTAAAGGACATGATGGTAAAAGCCGCTTATGTCTGGGCTACAACACAGATAGCGCCACCACAGCTTGCAATGAATTTTCTAGGAAAAGCCTCTAGGGTAAACAAAGCCACGAGTGACCTTGGGAAAGTCACTTACCGTCTCTGTGCCTCACTCCCCACCTGTAAAATGGGCACAATACTGCCTCACCTCACCGCGGCCAGGTGAGAGGATTGATGTGATTTTTTTAATCCTCAAACAGCAGGCACTATAGCAATGTGAAGTGTTATTACACACCAGCATTAAACAAGGTAACTCATGCGCTCTCTAAACTGTCTCCACAGCAGGTCTGGGAATAACCAGAACACCGACATTTAAAAACACACCGTCTCTCCACAGAAGAAAAACACATCAGGAAATGGGCTCTCGAGGCTCATCTTAATCCTAATGTAACCAATTTAGCAGCGGCTGCAGCATGCCTGGGCCTCCATGCCCAGCAGCATGGCCACAGAGGGCCCAGAAACGTTTCCATTGAACACCCCATCCTTCACAAGGAACTTCTGGAGTGGGCACGAGATGAGTGAAGGAAAGAGTTTGATATGTGGCCTTAATAATGGGGTTTGTTCCTGCAGCTGTCAGTGGTGCTTCCTGGACTTAAAGATGCTCATTTAAATAAACAGTTTTGGACATACCCTTTAGCTGTCTTTAGATAACTTCTGATTGGCAAGGTGGCAGGCAGGAGCAACAGGTCTGCGAACTCCACATGGCCTGAAATTAACAAGGCAGCTGAGACTCCATTTTACCCTTAGAAAAGGGAGCCTTGGATACCGGTTACCAACCCAGCAGCACAGAGCAGCACCTTGCACAGAGAAATGCTGCTGGAATAACTGGGGAACGGAAACAGGATCACAGGACATTGAACTCTTTAGTCATCTAAATCCCTACTTCTCTGCTGCTCGGGCATCTGGCCAGGCTGTCGGAAGAGTCCAGGGTCCATGACAACTACTTCAATGCTACAGCAAGACTGAACAAGCCAGCAATGCTTTTCTGGGGCACTAACGCACCCTCTGCCCCTCTAATCTCTCCTTCACTCCAGCATCAGCACCTGAGGCACTGTAGCGTAAACAGCAGGTTGAAGGGCAACACAAATGATCCCGAGACATCTGAGCTGGCCTCAACAGAGTTGAGAGCAGGGGTACTGGAGAGAGAACTAATGCTGAGGAGAGTAGGAAGGAACGTTCCCAAAGTAGGTTGGGGTTTGCAGGGTAGGATCAGACCCAGCAGCAAAAAATACTGCAGTTTATGCAACATACAAGAAAAAAAAGTTATGTTCAGTGAAATTAAGGGGGACGGTTAATATCAAAATAAGAGTCCTGGAGCTTTAATTGCAAGTTAGTTTTAATTTCTGCTCTGCATGCAAAAGGCAGGTGATTTTTCATCACAACACACACAACACTGCTTGGATCAGGAAAGGAGTATAATTCTGCAGTATAATTTTATTTCTGGCTTTCTGCCAAGAGTCTTTCTGGCAGCATCTACCACAGTGGGAAACTGTGTATCTGGGTCAGGAAAGACAAGTTGCTTTTCAGAACAGCTCAATACATTTGGCAGAATTGCTGATATTATAATTGAACTCTTTCAGCAACTCTTTTTATGATGCATCAAGACACCAATGAAAACAAGATCCGCAGCACTGATTAGTGTCAAAATAACTGACAGAGAAACAGCAAAATAGTTTCTCCTGGTTTTAAAAGCATCACTATACTGAGGGGAACAGGGGAACAACAACAATTCAGGAGGTTTCAGCATGGGAAAATTTTTCAAACTCATTCTGACCCTTCTCTTCTGTGGATGTTTAAGATTTTAAGTCCTAATTCCTAAAAGAATGGCAAAAAAACTCTGGTTTCTCCCTTCTACAACAGCATGCAAAAGCAGAAATCCCTCCCACCCCAGGTATGTCTGCATTGCAATTAAAAACCTGGGGCTGGCCCACGCCAGCTGACTCAGGCTTGTGCTAAAGGGCTGTTTAATTGCAGTGTGGACATTTGGGCTTGGGCTGGAGTCTGGGCTCTAGGACCCTGCAAAGTGGGAGGGTACCAGAGCTGGGAATGGGCGACAGGGGATGGAGCACTTGATGATTACCTGCTCTGTTCATTCCCTCTGAAGCACCTGGCATTGGCCACTGTCGGCAGACAGGATACTGGGCTAGACGGACCTTTGGTCTGACCCAATATGGCCATTATATTCTTAGCTGTCCAAGCCCTATACACGGTAGTTAAACAGCCCCTTAGCCAGACCCCAGCGATCCTGAATCAGCTGGAACGGGGCAGCTGCGGGTTTTTAATTACAATGTGGACATGCCCTCTGACACATGAGCATCCTGAAGGGGAATGCAATTGTAGCACCGGGGTGCACCACTGACTGGTAAAGCTCCCGCTGCTCCCAATAATATGCCCAGATTCAACTAAGTTAGTAAAGTCATGCAAGTTTATTTTCCAAGGATGCAATTTCTCAGGAAAACCTGTGTTAATCCTGAGAAGCCTGGAATTTTCCATCCAAGTGAATGCGTGCAGAGCAATGCTCGAGTTACGGCCAGGCAGGTACACCTCTACCTCGATATAACGCGGCCTGATATAACATGAATTCGGATATAACGTGGTAAAGCAGAGCTCGGGGGGGGGGGGGGGGGGAGACTGTGCACCCCGGCGGATCAAAGCAAGTTTGATATAACGCGGTTTCACCTATAACACGGTAAGATTTTTTGGCTCCCGAGGACAGCGTTATATCGGGGTAGAGGTGTACTTCCATTGCAAGTTCTTAAATTTTCTTAAAAACAAAACACTCTTGAGTCTAATATTTCTCCTGCTTGCTTCCCATCCAAAGGAGATTTTTTGGGGGAAGTGGTTAAATTCCACTTTCTCTCTCCCCCTGCAGCCCCCACCCCCATTTGTGTGAGCAGATTCGGATAAACAAAAAATTGTTTTTCTAACCTCCAAACCCCCAGTGCAGACTGTGCCTTGTATCTGCTCGAAGAAAATCTGAAGTTGGAGACTTCTGAATCTTCACAGAACATGCTCAGTTCATAAGTTCCAAATAACTTTTTAACCTCTGAATGTGCAGGTCATACACAGTACTTGGAACGATGCACAGTGCATCTGCTGCATTTACACCAATGGTCATATGTTCAAACACAAAAGCAGTGCATTTAATTGACTCTCTGGATCTCACCTTTTCCTTCTGATAACTAGGAACACTGCCTCAACGCTCACAAAATTTCATGTATTATTTTTTATTTTAAAACAATTTTACAGTTGAGATTTTAACATAAATGTGAGGAAATTCAAAGTTAAGGTTCGCATATCAGCCACAGGTTAGTTACTTTGCATCTATAACCCAACTCAGTGATAAGTTGGTCCCAATTTGACAATACAGGTTCTCTCAATAATCAGGGACATACAGATAAGCCAAATCCACCCTATGTGCAAGTGTATATTGTACCAATAGGAAAAGCATTATAGATTTTAACAGGGCTGAAATAAATAGATTTCCATAGAAATGTTAGAGCAATTTCTGTAGAAATCCTATTAAGTCCATCAGAATTTAACAAGGGCAATATCCTTTCTGTAGGTTTCTAAGCATCCTAAAGAATTCTATGGAAGAAAATTGTCTATCAGATTCTACAGGAAACTTTAAAAACAAATAGATGAGAAAGTAATCTTTCTACAGATTATGTTAGACACTTACCTGGCCTCTGTAACCACACTATCCAAGTGCCTCAGTCTAATATATTTATCCTCAATAACACTGAAGTGAATCAGGGCAGTGCTATTATCCCCACTGTGCTGGTGGGAAACTGAGACAGAGACTAAGTGACTTGCCCAAGGTCATACAGGGAGGCTGTGGCAGAGCAGGAAATAGAAAATTGAGTCCCAGGCTAACACCCGAAGCCACTGGACCACCCTTCCCCTATGGGATTTTCCCATAAAGGGAGAAGCAAGAGCTAAATCAGGTTTAAGGTACCCATCCTCCAGGCAAGACCAACAGTTCCCCTATATACTAGCAAATAACGCTTTCCTCTTCTAAAGTTACAATTAAATAGAGGTGTAAATTTGGCAGTGTACCCTGCAGTAAATACTCCTCACTGTTATGTAAGGGACCAAAGGTTGGCTGTTACCAAGCCACCTAGGTGTTACAGCCAGCACAAAAGACTCCTAGAGAAGCAGCGAACACTGCCGAGGCAATGATTCCATTCTCCCATTACGCCGGCGTCACTGCCTTTTATTGCCCATTCCCAATGCATAAAGCGGTTGAGGCTCATCGCCTCTCCTGCAGAGCAACAAAGCGTAACGACGTTCTGATACGGAAGGGGCAGGAGGAAGCGAAGATGAAAATGACGACAACGTGGAAATACAGGAGCGGTCACTGCTGCTCTGTGGCAACAAGCAAAGCAACAATATACATACACACAAACATGTTTTCCGCTCATATTGCCCCTTCCACCCATGGCAGACTGGCTATTTGCAGGGATAACCTGAATATCTAGAGTTATACAGTAGATACTAAACCTTTTTTTTTTTTTTTTGGGGGGGGGGGGGGGGGGGAGAGAGAGAGATATCCTCCTGCTTTGGGATTTAACCCGATCTTTATTATGGGTTAGGAGATTTCCCAAAGGGTGGACTATGCCCACTAAGAGGGGTTTCTTGCACTTTGTCTGAAGTATCTAGTCCTCGCCACTGTCAGACAGGCTACTGGACTAGATGGACTACAGGTCTGATCCACTCTGCCAAGCCTATGTACTTACTAAAGCTGGTTGATAAACTGGAAAGTGTTCAGGGCAGATGTTTTAGTTGAAAATCAAATTATTTTTCACAGAAAATTCAAAATTCAGGCGTTTTCAGCCACCTGTAGCTCCTATGGATCTCAAAGGACTTTATAAATAACTATTTAGGCTTTCTTAACGCCTCCAGCATTAGGCTCCTTTAAGGAGGTACCCAGACTCATTTGTTAGTCTCTAAGGTGCCACAAGTACTCCTGTTCTTTTTGCAGATACAGACTAACACGGCTGCTACTCTGAAACCAGACTCACTAGTCACTTTTGAAAATCATAACCATGATTTCTGTGCCTCATTTTGTGAACTGGAATATTTGAGGCACAGAAGTCATGGTCTTCAAAAGTGACTCGTGAGTCTGGGTACCTCCAATTTTGGGCTCCCTCTTGGCGCATCTTTAAGGAGCCTGACTTTCAGTGGGTGAGAATTTAGCACTTTCTGAAAATCAGGGCTCTTTAGGGAGACTCGATTTGGGCCCTGAAAAACTGAAACACCCAAAAATCACTGGGTGGTTCTGAAAAATCTTTTACCCATCTCAAAACCCCAATGCTGTGCTTTGGCCACACAACCATCAACCCTTACAGCCTGGACTTCAACCAGATGCAATTTGCAGCAGCTGAGAGATCAAATCTGAAGAAACGTAAGTTTATTATAAATACTAGCAGAAATGGAATTACCATGGCACTGTGATGCTTGTTATGGCAAACGTTACACCTGCCACAAACACTGACATTCAAGAGGACTCAGGATTAAAGTTAGAATAAATTACTCAGAGTATGTGATTAATGAATGAAATTAACCAGTTTACATTACTAGCTTTATCAAAATCTTAGCTTCCTCCTGCCCCTGAAAACAGAAAGTTTAACAGACTAGTGCCTATGGCATTCAGAACAAGAAATGGAACGGTCCCAGCTCAGTCTTAAAGGCATTCCAAATACCAACCTTAGCTAGATTCTTAGACCCATCACCATGGTATCTCAGCACCCGCACTACATGCAACCCAACCCATCAGTGACAACTACCACTGAGACTCACCAGGAAAATCCGTTCAGGTCTAAGGGAGGATGCCTGGGATTGAGACTGAAGACAGACCAAGCAGAGTAAAGGAATTAAAAACTGGCTACTGACTCTTAAGTGACAAGTGGATAAATAAAAGGAGCTCAGTGTGCAAGGTTGCCTCCTTCAAGTCTTTACAGGCCCATGAAAGATAACTCTCTATAGGGCTAACTAAACACAACAGAAAGCAGAACATGTAAGTGACATAACACACTTTTGGGCAGGGGCTTGTCTTATTATGGTCTCTAAGGCACACATTAGGCACTACATAAATCATTAGTAACAAAAGATATTATTCAATTAAGGTTTAAGTAGAAAACTCATTATCAAACTATGAATATATTCACCAAGAATTTAAAAGCAACTTCTAGCTTCCAACATCCTGAAGTGTGAGTTCCTGCTCTTCTAGACAACGTGTACTAAGAAAACCTGGAGTAATTTCAGAACGCACATCTGTCTGTGGCCCCAGGAAGTGAGGTATTAATTATGAAACCACTAACATCCAAAATGAACTGTTCTGAGATACACAGGCTTGTTAGACTACATCATTTACTGCACAAGATTATTCACTAGAAGCATTATATTATACCTAAATGGCTTTGGAAACAGAGCTGTAATAAATGTGATGATGCTACAGGAGCAAGACCTGCTTTTATTTATAGTTTTCACACTTCTCATCAACCCATTGGGCAAAATTTTATAAGGCAGCAGCATGAAAATACAGCAGAAAGAGGTTGGCAAAAACCCAAATTTTCCAATTTAATTCCAAAATTCTTTTTGGATTACTAGGGATGTGGCTTTTTCGGTCACATGCAACATTTCAAAGACCATTTTTTCTTTATTATTGTGCATTAGGCATACAACTGTATTTGCAATTAAATCAAAAGGTACCAATATGCTCCTAGCTAAATCAGAATATGGGAACCTCTGAAAGAATAAAATAAATTATATGTAGCTTTTAAGTTTGCTCAACAATCAAAAACTGGTCAATGTCTAATGGGGGAGAGTATGTGTGAGAGAGAGATTAAACCCTTACAAAGGGAGGGCATGCCAGGTGCTTCTAACATCAAACCTATTTTAACACCATCCCCACCACCCCAAATGCCTAAAAAAATTAGCCCACAGACAAAGTGGCTATCAAAATTCAGCTCTTAGATTACAGGCTCCTCAGGTAACAATTAACATGTGGAACTCATTGTCACAAACAATCATTGAGGCCAAGTACTTAGTAGGATTACACTTTTATGTGGCTATTGAGACCATCCACACTTCCATTAGACATGATTGATTGATTTGTATAAGGGATACAATTCCTCATGCTTTAGGGGCATAAGCCAACTTGTAACCATCAGTGGTTGGGGGAAGTTCCCCAATGGTCAGGTTATTTCATCAAGATCCCCGGCAGGATTCTCTTGCCCCTTCCTCCAAAGCATTGAGTACTGACCCTGACAGACTAGAAAGATCAGCGGTGTGAGCTGGGTGTGGCAATTCTGATGTAATAAAAACCCAGCTGATCCAAGTTATTTACAACTACAACAAGCCATATATTTAGCACAGAATGGAATGCAACTGCCCTTTCATTAACAAGGCTGCAAAATCTGCCGAACAGTTTCTGCACCAGTCTCACATCCAGACATAACACAGAAAGGTGGGCTGTACTCACTTTGGCCTGGTCCCCACTATGTCCCCACTTTGGACTAAGGTACGCAAATTCAGCTACGTTAATAACGTAGCTGAATTCGAAGTACCTTAGTCCGAACTTACCGCGGGTCCAGACGCGGCAGGGAGGCTCCCCCGTCGATGCCACGTACTCCTCTCGCCGAGCTGGAGTACCGGCGTCGACGGCGAGCACTTCCGGGATCGATCCGGGATCGATTTATCGCGTCTTAACCAGACGCGATAAATCGATCCCAGAACATCGACTGCCTGCTGCCGGACCCTCCGGTAAGCGTAGACGTACCCTTGGATGCAGCAGCTATAAGGATGGGTAGGTATTAACCAAACTCAGGCCAAATCCCGAGAAGAGGGCTGGGGAGTGAGCAGGAAGTAGAAGAGAAAACGCCAGACAAATCAGAGATGGTTTTCTTTATTTAAGAGACCAGGCCTCCTCCAAACGCCACTGAAGTCAATAGATTCCCACTAATTCCAATGCACTTGGGATCAGGCCCCCTTTGTTTTGGGCACTCCACTGAACTTACATCTATTACGACCTTGAGGCATAATGCAGTTGTGTTTTATTCACCAAATTCCTAAAATATATTTAAACATGTCATGCCCTCTTCCTATTACATCAACTTGACCAGTGTGTTTTTAGAGGTTATTCTGCATCAAAATAAAACTGTTTAATTAACTTTACCAGTTGTCCCATGCTCTAGGTCTCATTTTAATCATTCCACCTGATCTACTGCATTTAAAATAAAAGTAGATTAAATCTTTCAGTTGTAGAACAAGGCATAAAATTGCCCTAAAAGAAAAAAAAAACCCAGTCCTCGAGAGGATGGGAAAGATTGCCCAACTGTACCATAAAAATAAACCAGGTCTGTACACAAAATCCAATAGCTTCAAGTTATGGCCCCCTGAAAAGCAGAGGAAGGGAAGGATATTTAACTGAAATGCTGCCTACGACCCGGCACCGACTGCTCCAGCCACTAATACTAAGGGCACCAGAGATCAATTAGGTGCAGCAGGAAAGCAGCGAACAGCACACACGCGGCATACTGCGGTGCTCTTTACGGCTCATGCTCGCACGCCCTCTGCTATGAATAATAAAATGTAAATACTCCGATTAAGACACAGATTTGGGATCTCAGTTCTTCTGTGCTGCTACCAAACAAAGAAACTGAAACCTTGATTTCAGTTACCAATGTACATTTGCATATGTGAAAAAGTTTGAATTACAAGACCATGGTTTATTATTTTTTCAAGCCCTCACTTAATCTTAGAAACAGAACTCTAAGCAGCTGTTTCCCCTCTAAATTACCTTCCTGCTGGCCCTGCAGACAATATTTGAAGTTGGCATTTTTAATATTGCAAATCCACACTGGTTACTTTGCACATCTGCCTTTCAGACGGTTTAAACATTAATGAGCCTTCACTTACATGCATTTTCTAGCATGTCAGTCTCCCTGCCTCAATGGTTTTGTGCATTTTTTTTTTTTAAACAAAGGGATAAGATTAAAAGGGAAGCTAAGAACTCTGTGGCCATTTGTCAAAGAACCTAAAGCAGGCTACTAGATTCTGCAAAAGCTGTATAGAGTCCTACTACATCCTTCATTCATAGTACACATCTGCCATTGGACCCACTTGTGTTCTGTTCCAATAGGGCTACTGAATGCAAGTAGAGGCAGCTGCTTCCCTCCTGTTTAATTAGTGATTTTATCAAAGAACATCTTACTAAGAACACTAGGATATTAAAAGCTTGTTTAAGCCTTGTGAAGCCTTCTGGTTGGGAACATGGAACACAAACAATCTTGCAGATCCTCTTATTGTATGCCCTCAGTCCTGTAGGTATTGTTGGTTCTAAGACTGGCAAAAGTGACATGTGTACCATAAATTCCTCATGTTTTTGGCTTTGGGCAAACAAGGCTTTATGCTTCAGTTAACAAAGGGGCCTGTTAAAATGTAGGGATGAATCATGGAACTATTCACACAACTGTTATCTGCCTGAAGGAGACCAGGGTTAGACTCTCACACTTAACTAACGCATAGATACTGGAATCAAATGCAACTTACAAAAGGCACAAAAGAGCTAAATGCAGATTCTATATAAATCTCTACCCTGATATAACGCGACTCAATATAACACGAATTCGGATATAATGCGGTAAAGCAGTGCTCCGGGGGGGCGGAGCTGCGCACTCCGGTGGATCAAAGCAAGTTCGATATAACACGGTAAGATTTTTTGGCTCCCAAGGACAGCGTTATATTGAGGTAGAGGTTTACCTGGATAAAGATGTATTACACACAAACGTGTTCCCAAGTTATTTTCATTGCTCTGGATGATGGGGAAAAGAGTGTGGGGGATATCAAGCACATTCATGACATTAGTAAACTGAGAGATAACAACAAGGAGAGTAGGATTGCCAGGTGTCTGGTTTTCAACCAGAAAGTCTGGTTGAAAAGGGGACCTGGCAGTGTCTGGTTACATGTACTGGGGGGTGGGGGGGAAGAGGATCATGCGATGAGGAAAGGAGGGGGAGGAGAGCGATGGGGGGAATTTTCAGAAATTAGAAAGTTGCCAACTCCAGAGGAAAGAGAAATATAAAGGGAGTTCAGCGAGGTTAGAAATAAGAAAAAGTTTGTTCATCACAGGAAAATGCACTGATACATCTGGGGAAATAATCTGAGAAGGTACCTAAATGAGGAAGAAACCCAGAAAGCAATAATGCCCAGAAAAGATCTCTGAGATGATAGTGGACCAACTGGAGATGGCAGCTGCATGTGGCAGAGGCCTGGGACTCAGAAGGACCAGGTTCTATTTCTATTTCCAGCTGTAGGTGTAATCTTGGACAAGTTAATTAATGTCTCCATTTCCCTATATATAAAAGGGCAATAATATTTGCTCACCTGTATGTACAAAGCTTCAAGATACATAGCAACTTTCATTTGAGTGAGTGCAAAATATTGTGAGTTTGCAGTGAGACATGGTAAAAAAAGAAATAAAAAGTCCCCTTCCGTTTGTGAGTACATGTCCAGTCCAAAATATCACATCACATCGCAAGGAGAGACTAGTGCCCTCCTAAGCACCATAAATGTTACTGTTATTATAGCGGAATTATATGTCTGTCTGCCGAAATACCAGAAAAAGACTGACAAGCTGAAGGGAGTTCACTGAAGAAAAACACAAATTTTCAAATGACCCGGATGGAGGCTTTGAGAGAAAATTTTAAAAGCTCAGGGTAAGAGCTTGGCTATAACAGCTAAGGGCGTTGAAGGAACAGGATAACAGCCCAGGGACTTGAAGTGAAGATTAAAGAAGGAGAGGAATCAAGGGTGGCACAAAGAATTAAGGATACGAATATTGTGGCACACCTCAGGGAGGACTTTGGCTGTGGAACAATGTCCCAGAGGCAGATGCCTCAACATTTGGGACAATTAAAATGAGACCAGACTCAATATGATAGAATGTACTGTTGGGCATGCTGCTGAACTGGCTCAGAGGGAGGGGGGCTGGATTAGCTGAATTTGAGGAATTACAGGCATTAGGGATATTAAAATTCAGGATGAGGACCTAGGGGGAGGGGGATTAAGTGCCCCCCCGATATATTAATTTATTCTGAAGTTGCTACTGCCTAAAGGCCTCTGAGCACACCTGTAAACTCCTGTGTGTCTTGCTAGCAGGCTAGGTGGGTAGCATGGTGAACTTCTCTAGTCTAGACAAAGCCTCTATGGCTGTTCCCCCATTTGGAAGAAAGAAACGATAATGCTAATGGGGGTCAGCTGAATGTGTGCAAAGCGCGTTCGAGGATGTAAAGTGCTACATGAACGTGATGTTCTTTAGCCTGCTCCAGTTTACAACCGAGCAATGCTATTAATCCCCTACATATCATTAATTCAGTTAAGCGAGAGAAAAACCTTTTGACTAAAATCTCATTTACAGCCTCGTCACAAGGGATTCCCCACGAAACACAGAGCGTGTTCTTAGCACAGACTGCAATTCTTACCAATTGTTAGCATAGCTAGAGATAACCTGGGATAGGTGCTTTTTAATATATTTAACTCTGATTTGTATAAATAAATGTGGGTAGCATCGCAGCACGGACGAGAGCAGCAGAAGTGAACTATTACTGCCCTTCGCCCCAGAGTTGCACTTTGTCAGCTGAAGAGGGACTGCCATCCCCACACTCCAGGCAGGCTGGGTCTATGCAGGAACAGGGAGGATTTTGTGAGGGGGTCTCCACCATCCTCAACAGAAGGTGAGCCATTCAATCTGGTGATGGGTTTGGGCTTCTCCCCAGCTTTAACAGCTGCTGCTCACTCTGCAGAAGGCTGCCTGCAGGCTCAGGCAGATGGCACAGCATTGGTTAGGCTCGCATCACTCTTCTGTACCCAAGAGGGAGAGAAATGCAGTGTAATGATGAACGCTCAGGTGGACATCACCCCATGACTCTGGGCCTCTGCCTTGATCCAGCCCTGTGGCCAGTGCAGTCACCACGTTCAACGCTAGGCTCTTTGGCCTCTCTGATGAGGTTGCCAACACTACAGCAAGCTGCTTAAAAATAAAGGACCCATGAGACTAAAGCAATGGCATAACCAGCCAGCAGGACTATAAGCAACCTGAGATCCCACGTGTGTGGGACACCACCTCCTCACCCTGCCTGTTGGCTGGGTCACAGCAGAGCCTGGGCGAGCCCTTTGCTTTTTCCTCTCTGAAGTATTTCGGGGGCTTTTCTAAACACTGAGAAAATTAGTAACTGGGCTGTGATTTTCAAAGCTACTTAGGGAACCTGGATGCCCAGTTCCCATTCGTTTGTGCTCAAATTCCTAAAGCAGTTTGGGAATTCTCAGTCTAAACTCTTTGCTGCCACACTTCCATTAGCTGTAGCAGACAATCCAGGGAGAATTTTGGTTTTGTGGCTCATTGCACAACCCATCAAATACATCGTCACGCTGAAGGCAAGGAGTGGATTCTGAGAGAATGCCGTCCAGACTCAGATCCCCCAGTGTAGGAATCTAAACAAAGAGATCTGATCAAATGGGAAAACTAGATAAACCACCTATGATTTTAACCATTAAATACAATTCATTTTTGCTACCCTCCAGCAGCTTCAAGATGTACCTTTTCCTGCATTGTAGATTAGTGGCTCTCAACCTTTCCAGACAACTGTACCCTTTCAGAAGTTTGATTTGTCTTGCATACCCCAAATTTCACTTCACTTAAAAACCACTTGCTAACAAAATCAGACATAAAAATACAAAAGTCTTACAGCACACTGTTACTGACAAATTGCTGACTCTCTCATTTTACCATATAATTATAAAATAAATCAATTGGAATATAAATATTTTACTTACATTTCAGTGTATAGCATATAGAGCAGTATAATCAAGTCACTGGAATCTTAGTTTGTACTGACTTCACTAGTGCTTTTTATGTAGCCTGTTGTAAAACTAGGCAAGTCTCTAGAGGAGTTGATGTACCCCATGGAAGACCTCTGAGCACCCCCACGGGTACACGTACCCCTGGTTGAGAACCACTATTGTAGAATATCTCTCGGATACTCTGTCAAGGACTTAAATTCCAGCTCAGTGGAAAAACTGAATCTTTGCATCAGCAGGTCCTGGAATCAGTGCTACAGAGGCGTGCACCTCAGTCTCGTATTGGATAGTAAGGCACCATGGAAGGAGTTCTATCTAGTGTGTAACGGTTAGAGGAGAGTGTTGAAATTCCATTTGCTAGGATGAAATATACGCCCAGACAGCTTGAATGCAAGTCGAAACACGCTGATTATGCATTAACGTTCAGAATCAGACCCTTATTATTGCTCTTCCCTTCCTTCTGCTGCCTTGTTCAAGTTGTCTGGATGCATCTGTACAACTCTGTCATTTAGGAAGAGCCTGGAGTAATTTAGTGTCAAAGTCAGTCTCTCTCTACTGCACTGAAGCATAAAGATATTACCCCTCTGCATGATTACTAAATTATTGCTAAAGACAAATGGCATTGAATGGAATTTGCTTTGTGATCTTCACCTCTTAGCAGTGCCGGACACCAGACTCTAAAGAGCAGATTAACTGAGGCCATGATATTCCAGTATACCAAGAATTGCTGCAAAAAGGCAGGCAGGATTTTCAGAAGAGACTAGCGATTTTGGATGCCCAAGACCTCAAAGAGGCGATTTTCAGCACTTCCTCAAAGTCAGAATCCCTTTTTAGGTGGCAAGTTAGGCACCCAAAATCATGATCACTTTTGAAAGGCCTGGCCAGTGTTCTTCCAAGAAACCCCTAAAAACAAAAAAACCAAAAAGAAGCTATGAAGCCATGCTTTCTGGACCCCTTTTTAAATCGTAAGGAGTACAGAGGGACTCTTCCCACAAATGCATCTATAGTCAAGGACATGAGCTAATCCTCCCGGAATAGGTATTTGCATAGCCTGAATCTGACAGGCTGCTGTTTGAAATAACATCACTCATCTCTGCAACATTTCCAGAGAGAGCTCTTTATGGCCATCCAGCTGGGATAAGTCTACTTCTAATATGTCTGAGATTGATATTCCACTGCAATTAGAACCGTCCTCTAAAACCTAGGGAGAAAGCCATGCTGACTAAAGCACCAGTCAATGAAGACATGCTGATAAGCCCAGTCCATTTCATTTGTCAAAACACTTACCAAAGGCAGCTGCCCAAGGAAGCAACATGCTAGGATCCTCCCAACTGTAAACTATCCACTAGAAGGGTCAGTCAGATAAATGAGTGTAAATGCACAAATTACTGCAACAACGGAAGAGTGGGGCACTGCATTCTCCTCTTTCAAAATTAACTTCCGTTCTTCTCCCACGTTACTGCATTTGCTAGCCTTTATTTTCCATCTCTTTCCATAAACTGTGTTTCCATCTCTTTCCCTACCCCTCCCAAATACAACCCTCTTCTTTACTTCATTTCTTGCCACTACCAATCTCCAGCCTTGTCTTATTTTTGAGACTTTCCCAGCACATTTAGAGCTCAGCGCCTTGTCAGATAACACTATAGCTGGAGTATCTGAAACTGAACACTACACACTGCTTAAGCTACCATCTCAGGCCTGCGGCAGAAGAGGAAAACTTCCTGTATTTCCACAGTGCTGCAGCTGGTACCTGACGGTCTCATGAGAATGGAGGAGCAGAATGTTGCCTGTTGGCAAATGCATGTTGTTACCCAAGATCATTGCTCTGATATCGACAGTAAACAGCAAGGCTGTCGAAGAACTACCAGCAGCTTTGAGTGGTTCTAACGCCCTACACTGTGGAGCACCTTCCCAACTTGCTGATGGCCCTCAAAAGACACAGCATTAAGTCACAGGGGAGAATAAGTTTTCCAATTAGAAGTACACCTGTAGTGTAATTAACACACCTCTTCTAATAGGCTGACACAAAGTTGGTTCTAATAAACCATTCCAGGAAAAAAAAAAAAAAAAAAAAAAAAAGAAAGAAAAGAAAAGAAAAGAAAAAAGGGGTGTTAGTTAACATACCACTGTTTCTAAAAATATGGCATCTTCCAATACCACAGGGCTCCTAGCCAGTTAGTCTGCGACAATAGCTGGGACATTAAGATTGTATTACAGGAACATCAAAATTCCGAGGCTGGGCCAGCCCCGGAGCCGATCTAGTCCAGCATAGTGTCTCTGCTCCGATGCTTCAGTGGAAGTGTCGAGCCCCACCAGCCCTGATTAAGTTCTGTTCTCAGTAGACTATTGATCGTGTTACCTACACGCGAGCTCACCCAACAAAAAGTTTTTAATTTACTTGCATATTTTCATCTGAAGAGCAGCCCTGATGTCCTCTGTGAAAGTGAAAAGCTACAGCTGGCCAGCACTTCAGAACACAGCGGAAGAAAGGTCAGTCAAACTACATTAGCCACTAACATTTGTCAGGGGTACCTTCAGCACTTGTGATTAAGAAATTATGTTAAAGTGTGGTTATGGTCAGATGTTTACAAGCTCCAGTAAAAGAGGGCCTGCCCTCCCAGCTCTCGGAATGCCCTTGACAATATTTTAAAAATATATTAAATTGACAAAGGAAGACCAACATCTTCTTGCCTCAACAGATCTAACCCGAGTGTGCTGATGCACACCTCCAGTGATCAAAACTGAGTCATTACCTCTCTACCCCATTAGCCCAGCAGAGCTATGGGAAAAGAGTCAAACTGTTAACCAAGTTCCTTTTGCAGGATCTATTACTGATGGTGATTCTTGGCTTTTAGACCACAGGCTGAGGTTGCAAGGCAGAGAGAATGTCGTTATAGTTGGATATTGAGCCAATTCTATAAGGAACTTCTTGGGAGAAGACAATGAACCCAACAAAGCTATTTTTACTGAGTATAAAAGCAGCTGAGAAAAAAAAAATCTTGCTATATACTTTTTATTTTTTTTAAATATACAGATGTCCATAGCTTGTATTACCAGTTCATTTTTGCTAATCACAGACTCCATATCTTCTTTGGCAGATCTTTCTATTGTTGAATTGGCCTTGCACTCAAGAAAAATTACGTCCAATCTAATTATTTTCCTCATGAATTTCTAATTACGCCCTCTTGTTTTTGGACTTCTCACCACTGTCAAACTGCCACTTAGCCTTTATAACATCTCAAGTTGCTGGTGACAGCTCCTTCTCAGCTTTGACTCTCTCTAAATTGCACACACTTGGAGGAGCTCACCCCTATTGTGTCACCCTTGCCCATAGATGCAACATAATTTTGCTTTTTTTCCTGTCTTTTCATTCATACTTTTATGGAGGTTAGCAAGATTATGCCCAACTCTGGGAACACAGGTGTACACTAGCAAGCTGTTATACGTGTCACCATATCAGAGGAACAGTGTGACGTTACACATGCAAAGTGCACTAACAGTATTGTTAAAAAAAAATTCTCAGCAACAAATTAAAAGGACACCCTCAATTCACAAAGAAAATTGCAATTTTTTTTTACCTACTATTGTTACACGTACAATCTGAGATTATTAAGGACTGGATTAAAATCAGTTTACTCTGGACACTTAACACTTAGTGTCTAATCGGTTGAACCATTTGCCCTGGTAACACAGGGCTCACCTACAGCACACAGGACAGAGAACCTTTTTTTTAAAAAAATAGGAAGATGTGATTGTAAAGCCACAAAACAGTAGCAGGATGACTCAGAGGGCAGGTGCAACACCTGAAACCACTAACTTAAAAATAGCTTGCCTTTTTTTTTTTTTTTTTTGTGGCTGAGAGCATGCTTGTGTGTGTTAGGGGTTGGCAACAGGATATGGAGCATTTTCTTCCCCTCAAAAACTTTGGTCAACTTAAAATTGGTGCCATCTGTTCAGCAGCCTATATGAGCCAATACCCAGGCCACAAAACCATCCCCACAATTGGCAAGCTAAGTAGAGAGAGCAAAAACTGAATGGGACATGGACATTGAACAACTCCCCAACCCCTAGAAGTGGTCTACCCAGGGGGGACACATGCTTTACGGGCTAAGCTGTCCCTCACTGTGTGGCAAGATGTCATTTGCCAATGCTGTCAGTCTAGCCCCTTCCATCAACACTAAAATAAGAATAATTACTAAAATAGAAACTCACGTGTTAGTGAGCAGCAATGCATCTGCAGAGATTTAGAAAACACGAACACACTCCAGGAATAACATTTGCTATTGTTTCTTGTCTCCCCCTGAGATGGACACTGCAGGTTGCCTTGTGCTCCGAAAGCATGCCAGCTTTCACTGTACTCTAGCTGTTCTCATCTGTACAGCACTATGGCAAGTCAGGATTGGGCCTTCCCACAGTGGCATCTGTTAAGCCCTGCCCTTTAAACTGCATATCTAAAAATAGGCAACAAGACGTTCAATACCTAACTGAACACTATTTTTCTTTAAAGTTATATCTCTGGATTTGCATTGAGAGAATACACTACAATCGCTTTCATTTCCTTTAAACGTTTTACAATTTTTTAATCATTTCCTTTAAAAAAATAATAATTCAATGAACAGTTTTTAATTTGGAGCTTTCCCCTGAAGCATTTGCAACCCAAATAGGGCAGCACCGGTATTCGTGTATAAGAACCAGAAAGTGAAACTGACTAGTTTCACTTCGCTGAGGGAAATGCAAAAAAGGAAAGGAAAAGCATGAACGGGGGAGTGGATTTGATTTTTAATATGCTGTTCCATTGCTCCATGTTATTTCTTTTAACTGAGGTAAGGAATTAGGCTTTTTTTTAATCTGGCATTGACCCTTTAAACAGTAAACAAAAATATTTAACATTTATCAGAGTATGATCTTGAATATGGGGCATTATTTTCTCTAAAGCAAAAAAATATATCCATTTGGGATATACTAAGATACCTGGATCCAGACAGAGAAGTTCTCAGATAAGTTATAGTCCCTGAAAGCAGAGGATCTGCAAGATACCAGAAGCTTTCACGTTCCAACACACCCAAGACTACCAGTGAATTCGAAATAATGCTTTTTACAGGCACTCAAATGTTACTGTTTTACGTTTTCTAAAGGCTGCAAATTAGGAGATGGAGGTTGTCTGCTGTAAATCTAGCCATATCATGTCCTATTAACCTACAAAACGACTAAGACCATGCCATTAACATATGGCTTAATGCAAATGCAACAATTCCAGGTAGCTGTATGTTGAGAACTAAGTTTAAACACTGGCTGGGTTTCCTCTTCTTGGAATCTCTCCATCAGAACGTAAGGCAAGTGGGGGAATAGAAATCTGGGGAGCTTTATGGGGAGGGAAAAGGTACATCATTTGTTGTCTCCAAAGAAAGAGCTGCACATCTCTCCTGCCAGCACTCCCTGCACAGCTATATTAATCCACAAAGCCTGGTTAATTTCTGAGAGTAGTTGTGGGGGAGCTTCTAACTCTACGAAAGGAGACGAATGTAAAACCACAAGGACGGGATCAGAGATTTCAAGAAAAACTTGCCTAGCAGAGTAGGCAGGTGACACAAACAGTCCATCTGTGGATGAAATTAGCATTCCTCCCAGCCTTCCCAGGGCTGTCTCTGTAGCCCAACAGTCTAGAGTAGAATAATATTTTTAACACTGAAGAACAATAAATTGAATGAAACATCCCACAGAACGAAGGAGGTTACACACTGATGAGAGCAGCTGGGAAACTACTTCTCCATCTGCTGGTAAGGAGACAGCATTACCCAGTGCTCTATAGCCATACAGCGGGAGAATGTCTTTTCCAGGTTGAACGGTGGAGGGAGGGACAGGAGGGACCCAACATCCACCGCCTGTGAAATCACTTGTATTGAGTGTAACTTGAAACATTAACTAGCCTTCACTCGAGGGCAAGAAACGTACAGCTCAGCTCTGATATTTTATTCCAAGCACACATGTGGTTAATCGAATGTTGCTTTATATATGTACAGGCTCTGCATAGTATCCAAAATAATGCATGGAACCATGCTGTCACAACACCACTAATACACTCTTTTGTGGAGAAAGTGGTGTGTTTTGAAGTAGCACTGCTTCAGAATGAAATCTGTGGTATGCACAACAAAAGGTTGACTGAGGATTTTACTAAGAGGGGAGGCAACCCATTTTAGAGGGTCAGGTGACCTGGGAACTTCCCCGACGCTGATCATTCCCGTCAATATGCATCAGATGATCTCAGAGCACTTTACAAACATTAAGCCTCAACCCCCTGAGATAAGTGTAATCCCGCTTTACATACAGGAAAAAAACAGAGTTAAGTAACTTGCCCAAGGTTGCACTGAGAGTCAGAGGTAAAACTGGGAAAAAGCCAATTACTCCTTAGTGCTAATCCCACACTCTAAATTCTGGAGCATGATCCCTCCCCAGTCCAACCTTTCAGTACATTAACTGGGCTTTTCCAGTTCAGTTTGGAACAGATTCTACTTTAAAACAAAACAAACACTCTCGTAAAAGCACTAGCCACAGGGCTGACCCATCACCTCTAACATATAATCAAGACAGCCACACAAACTCTCATAATGAATCAACGCTCAGAGTTAGTTGCAGGCTTATGCGAGTCAAAGTAGCAGCCCAACAACTGGACTCCATTTAGCTGAGTTCTGGTTGTGAATCCTATTTTCAGACCTCAAAGGGAACTGTCGTGACATTTTTGAGTATCAGGTAGGTGTTGAAACATCCGTTAAACTCCTGTGTTTGAAAGGCCTGTCCCAGGACACAACATATTACACACCTCACTGTTAGCAGGCTGTACCATGCTCCGGATCTAATCTCAGGAAGCACAGGACCCAGCACAGCTAGAATGCAGCAGAAAAACAGGGGAACCAAACAGCTTTGAAAAGCCAGGGGTAGAGAGAGAGCAAGATGATGCCATGTGATCTCCACTCTCCCTAGCGCAAATTACTTATGCACCTGTACTGGGCATCTCAGCCAGGAGTCCAGGGTTTCATAGGTGTGACGTTGTGCAGTCTATATGGTTTTATAAAAACTTGATAATAAGTCAATATAATGTAACTGAGATAGTTTTAGAGAAAATACGGTAATAAGTGAATGTAAGTAACTGGGATATGCCTCATGCAAAAGGTCTCTTGTAAGGTATCATTACAAAGCTTATCTACTGAGTGTGATCATCTGATTTGTATAAATGTACCACTCTTGTATCTAAAACTAGAAATATAAAATGTAACTCTGAGGGCCTATTGTAATTGTGTAAAGTGTGGACCATTAATGATGGTTTGGAATCTTGATGACTCCCATTGTCTGCAGATGGCTGTATTTACCTGTGAGTCTTCCTGTATGTGTGTGTGCTGGCAAGTGAGTAATGAAGTCTTGCAGTGACATGTGATCATGTCACCTGAACTGGAATCCATCTTTAACCTGGTGCTTTTCCAGTGAGGGGGGGTGGAAACCCAGAGAGACAAAGAGTTCCCACCTTATGCAAAAGATATATAAAGGGGGGAAGAGAACAGAGAGGGAGAGAAGCCATCATGAAGAATCCCCTAGCTATCACCTGAGCTGCAACAAGAGCTGTACCAGGGGAAAGAGTTGTGCCCAGGCCTGGAAGGTGTCCAGTCTGAGAAAAACTTACTGAAGCATCTCTGAGGGTGAGATTATCTGTATTCAGTTTGATTAGGCATAGATTTGCGCATTTTATTTTATTTTGCTTGTGACTTACTTTGTTCTGTCTGTTACTACTTTGAACCACTTAAATCCTACTGTCTGTATTTAATAAAATCACTTTCTATTTAGTAATTTACTCAGAGTATGTATTAATACCTGGGGGAGCAAACAGCTGTGCATATCTCTCTATCAGTGTTATAGAGGGCGAACAATTTATGAGTTTGCCCTGCATAAGCTTTATGCAGGGTAAAACGGATTTATTTGGGTTTAGACCCCATTGGGAGTTGGGCATCTGAGTGCTAAAGACAAGCAAACTTCTGTGAACTGTTTTCAGGTAAACTTGCAGCTTTGGGGCAAGTGATTCAGACCCTGAGTCTGTGTCTGGAGCCAGACGGGAGTGTCTGGCTCAGCAAGACAGGGTGCTGGAGTCCTGAGGTAGCAGGGAAAACAGGAGCAGGGGTAGTCTTTGCACATCGGGTGGCAGCTCCCAGGGGGGTTTCTGTGATCCAACCAGTCACAATAGGCTCTTCCTGTTTTGAGGAAATGCTTTTCAAATAAAACAGTACAATATCTTTGCGAGTCTAAATCAGTAACAAGCAACGTGGGAAACAAGCATCACAAACAAAACAGAATTCCTAACGATGTAAGGATCATGTCCTCTCTTACTCCCAGGATTTGAGTTCAAGATTCTGGGTTTCTCCTGTCGTTGCTGCTGACTCTACAAACACCCGATGTGGGGGAGGCATCCCGCCCAATTCCGACATTTACAGTTTGTAACCTTTCCATTTATTTTTTTTTTAAATAGGTCTCTGTGTAATTAAGGCTACACATTTAAAGCCTGACCCAGCAAACCCTTCTTATGACAGCTAGGGGACCACTGTCATCAGTGGTAAGCAACACAGCAGTACTCTGTGTTCACACAATCAGGCCCCTTTGCTGTGAGCAATTTAAGGTCTTTGACAGTTCTGTATATTTTAGAAGCATTTCAGTTCACCTTTAATACTTTGTCCCTTTGACCATCATCATTCAGAGCCCCTGGACTCCCTTTCCCAGGGTGGTGGGGGAACAGCAATTATTGCTTCTACTGCAATTTACCAGTTTTGTTTTGTTTTGGCAAAGTGCACACAAAGTCAAGGCGTCGTAAGGAGACTGCTTTTCAACAGATGGAAGCTTTCAACCATTGCATCTTTTTCCAGAACAGCTCAGCAAAGCAGTACTAGCTTTGTCTCTGAACAACATTCAGACGCCTAATCGGTCAAGTAAGATCTTCATTATTTGAAAAGCATCTAAAAGAAATAATGGTTTCAATCCTCATTTTTTCACATGCAAGACTTATTAGAATACCTTTTCCATAAAGCTATAAAGACTTCCATTTAAAGCAAAGGCCAATACGAGAGTGACACTAATATAGAAGTATAAACCCAAAACTTGTCCTATCTTAAAATTGCTGTAACGAGGGATGGCACCCAGATTATGTCTATTTTGTTTTAAAGACATCATATTACCCTAGATTCATACATTTTTAAGGGTTGAGGGGACGTTATGACCATCTAGTCTGACCCCCTGCATAAGACAGGCCATAAAATGTCACACAATAATGCCTGAACTTCCCTCAGCCACCTCAAAGAAACCAGTAGTGACCATCTAAGCAGGATCTACAGAGTTTTACCCTCTGCTAGGGCAGACAGTGGATGCTGTTGGGAAGTTCCAAACCACAAGCCACAGAGAGAAGCATACAATCTGGCAGATAAACAAAAACCCTGATTACACAGCCTCTGCATACCCAGGGTTTTCAGAGGGAGCTGACACTGTCCGGGGAAAGGGAGCACCCTGGGTATCCAACAATCACTTACAGAAGAGTAAGAAGCCATACTGACAGTTTGTAGGGTGGGAGGATGCTGCCGGCAATATAGAAGCCTTGAGAGTTACAGGGCGCGAAGTCACCAATAGCTGGAGAATCCTCAAGGCTCAACCAAATGCCAACAGCTCTCTGTGGAACTAGATGCAGCAAAGCGAGCAGAATTCCCCTGGTAACCTTCTGTATTTCTAGATGGAGTAAATACAATTCATTAAATCCGCTAGCTTTACAGGATGACAGACTCTGCCAAGGCCATGTGCAAGGACTCCTGGAAAGTGATGACTTCACAGCACTGCAAGGACTATTATGGGTCCTGCATTTCCATGTACTGTGAGCAGCACAGAGCCAGCGTAGAAGCAGCTACAGCAAAAGTGCATTGGAGTTCTACCCCAGGGGTTTAGAGAGACACGACCTACCGAAAGAATGCAATCAAATGCTTAGCTTAATCTCAGCCCATTAAAATCTGACTTGCAAAGATACATTTTCCAGACTACAACAGAGCCTCCGCAGTATCTACAAAACTTCTTAAGAGAGGAAAACTGCTAAAAGAGCAATTAAATGAGCTGCCCTTAAACGGTCTAGGTTTTAACAGGTGTTAAATCTGACCAATAACAAATGAGAAAAGGAGGCGGCTCACGCTCACACAAACATAGGTTTGATCAATGGGAGACCGGACCTTGCTGATGAAACCTAAAGTGAGTTCATGCTACTAACAATGGGGACAAAATATCCCTTCACCAAGTGTTTGCAAGGGAAAAAAAGGTTGAGGAGTCAGAAACCGTGTTTTCTATTCTATTCCAGCTTGTATTTAATGCCCACTACCATGGCATCCAAGTAGCTGTGTCCCTTCCCTTCTGAGCCAGTTCAAAATTATGCATATGATAAAACAGCCATTTGGAAGTCACTCAAAGTAGGGAGGTTCCAGAAACAAGGATAGTGTGGTCATCTAAGAGTCAATTCAAAGTGTAACCAAAATGCTTTAGAGGAAAGATAGATAAAGTATTTCTCAAAGTGAGATGTATTCGAACATGATGAGCTGAATTAAAAGACAGCAAGGTTCACCCTGAAATAGCACAGAAGAACTAGTTGGATGCATTTATACTCTTCCCACAGGAGACCCAACTTAGGTGAAATCCCAAGTGAATGAATTTGACTCTCAGGCCAGTCTCTAGTAGACATTTGTTCTTATCACAGAAATCACAGTTTGACAATTATTAATGAACATTTCTATGGCAGCCTCTGTTCAGGAATGAAATAGCAAGGATATCTGCTGTGGATCATACAGGGAGGCGCTCATCATCTACCTTAAAATTGTGCTTGGTTCTGTCTAATAAGGATTTATCTAATTGGTGGTTATTTTTCTTAGACTGCCTCAACTTAAAGCACTGAAAATTCAGCATGTCAGATACAAACCTAGAAGAGTAACAGGAGTTGGATAGCTGTCTGCCTCTAGAGCAGCAAAGAAGGTCATTTTAAAAATACATTTAATTGTTTTTCAAACTCAGAAAACTGCAGTTACAGAGCTACAAAACCGCCAATTATTCAATGGAAAATTGTAGCCGACTGCCAGAAGAAATCATATACTGCATACAACTCAGTGGTGCAGGCAGGGAAGTGTACAACCTGGAAACACCCCGGTTAGAAGTGAGAGAGATGCGAGTCTCTATCTAAGCGAGGTGATGGCTGAGGAGCCAAAGGCGGGTGCCCTTGAGGGACCATGGAAGACTACAGGTGCAGCTGCCCATAACTGTGACACGCAGCCCATTACAGAAGAAGCACCATCATTGTGGTTAGGGCTAGGAGCTTGTCATGATAAATTATAGGAGTCCACAGTCTGATCCTTGAGACAAGACGATATTTACCAATTTATTGTACAAAACAAGATGCCAGAAGTCAGAGCGGGCATTATTTTAATCAAACTAGCCTCTCTTTCTGCAATAAAACTGCTTAAAGCCATTTAATATTTAATACCATTAAGCCATTTAAAACCAATTTCCAATGTCTTCTGGTCTGATCCTGCAGCACAACAGGAAGATGTGCAGAAAAGAGCCATTGCTGCCTCCTCTTCAAATAGTGCAAACAGAGCAGTGCAGCACAGCACGGATGCCTGCTAAACCAGCTCGTCAGCTCCAGAACTCCACTCCCACCCCAAATGTCACAGTCCCCACGATCCTCATTCCCCGGCCAAAGCGTGAAATCACGAGCATTAACTTTATGAGCATCCCTCTGGAGGGTGTGACTTTTTCTGACAGCTCCCAATGTTCTCGCAAAATTAGTTCAGCTGTTACCGTCACATGTATCTAGCAACACCCAAGAAGCCCAATGTCAGAACTCATGGAGCTCAAAGACAATTCAATCTCCGACTCCCATGACAAAAGTACAACCCTAGTCATAGGCTTTGGCTACACTGGCGCTGTACAGCGCTGCAACTTTCTCGCTCAGGGGTGTGAAAAAACACCCCCCTGAGCACAGCGAGTTACAGCGCCGTAAAGCACCCGTGTGAGCCGCGCTCCCAGCGCTGTAAGCTAATCCCCTCGGGGAGGTGGAGTACATGCAGCGCTTGGAGAGCTCTCTCCCAGCGCTGGCACCGCGACCACACTTGCACTTCAAAGCGCTCCCACGGCAGTGCTTTAGAGTTTCGAGTGTAGCCATGCCCATAGAAGGGTTTGCATATGCTTACTGCTATTTCTAATGGGAAAGATGTTTTCCATTCAAACGCAGCCATTACCCAATAGCCACAGCTGTCCCACCACCACATTCCGGGTTCCTTCCGTAAGACTTCGTCACAATGTTCAGAAGGTGAGCCCAGGCTCAGAGCTTTAGAGTAGTGGTCAATGCACTGTAATTCAAGGGAAGTAAAGATAGAGACAGCACAGGTTCACATGCTGAGAGAGGCTGTCAGGACTGAGATCCCCACTTTGAACTTTAGGGTACAAATGTAGGGGCCTGCATAAAAACTTCTAAGCTTAATTACCAGCTTAGCTCTGGTTCGGCTGCCACCATTTTCAATGGATTCCCTCCCTGGGAAACCTTGAAAAACCTTCACCAAATCCCTGGTGAAAACAAATCCAACCCCTTGGATTTAAAACAAGGGGAAATTAACCATTCCCCTCCTTCCTCCCACCAACTCCTGGTGAATCAAGATCCAAAACCCCTTTGGATCTAAAACAAGGAAAAAATCAATCAGGTTCTTAAAAAGAAGGTTTTTAATTAAAGAAAAAGGTAAAAATCATCTCTGTAAAATCAGTATGGAAATCAACCTTACAGGGTAATCAAACTTAAAGAGCTCAGAGGACTCCCCTCTAGTCTCAGGTTCAAAGTACAGCAAACAAAGATAAACACTTTAGTAAAAGGTACATTTACAAGTTGAGAAAAACAAAGGAAAACTAACACGCCTTGCCTGGCTATTTACTTACAAGTTTGAAATAGGAGAGGCTTGTTTAGAAAGATGTGGAGAACCTGGATTGATGTCTGGTCCCTCTCAGTCCCCGAGAACGAACACACTCCCAAACAAAGAACACAAACAAAAGCCTTCCCCCCCCAAGATTTGAAAGTATCTTGTCCCCTTATTGGTCCTTTAGGTCAGATGCCAGCCAGGTTACCTGAGCTTCTTAACCCTTTACAGGGAAAAGGATTTTGGAGTCTCTGGCCAGGAGGGATTTATAGTACTGTACACAGGACAGCTATTACCCTTCCCTTTATAGTTATGACACGCCCCCCAAATCACAGATAGTGTTGGATGTTCGGTTCCACACTGGCTGTGATTTCTTCCTGGAGTTCTAGGAGAAAACAGAGTTAATAAGACACATGTACCTTTAGACATACTACTGATTATATAAAAACTAACAATATGTTTCATTCCAAAAACAATTGTTAACCAGTTAACTCTGGGAAACTTTCCCGGGAGAGTGCATCAGCCACTTTGTTAGAAGCTCCCGAAATGTGTTGTATTTCAAAATCAAAATCTTGGAGAGCTAAACTCCACCGAAGAAGTTTTTTGTTATTTCCCTTGGCGGTATGAAGCCACTGTAGCGCAGCATGGTCTGTTTGTAGTTGGAAACGCCGTCCCCAAACATATGGGCGTAGCTTTTCCAGCGCGTACACAATGGCATAGCATTCCTTTTCGCTGATTGACCAATGGCTTTCCCTCTCAGACAGTTTCTTACTGAGAAATACGACAGGATGGAATTCTTGATCCGGTCCTTCCTGCATTAAAACTGCTCCCACGCCTCGCTCGGACGCATCTGTGGTTACTTGGAACGGTTTGTCAAAGTCTGGGGCCCTTAGCACAGGGTCAGACATGAGTGTTGCCTTAAGCTGGTTAAAGGCCTTTTGACACTCATCAGTCCACTGAACTGCATTTGGCTGTTTCTTTCTGGTTAGGTCTGTCAGCGGGGCAGCGATTTGGCTGTAGTGGGGTACAAATCGCCTATAATATCCAGCCAAGCCTAAGAAGGATTGGACCTGTTTCTTAGACTTTGGAACCGGCCACTTTTGGATAGCATCCACTTTGGCCTGTATGGGATTTATAGTTCCTTGACCCACCTGGTGCCCCAGGTAAGTCACTCTGTTTTGGCCTATTTGACACTTTTTAGCCTTAACAGTTAGCCCTGCCTGCTGGATGCGCTCGAAAACTTTTTCCAGGTGCTCCATGTGCTCTGCCCATGAATCAGAAAAAATGGCCACATCATCGAGGTAGGCAACTGCAGATTCTCCCAATCCCGCTAGGAGACCATCTACAAGTCTTTGGAAGGTGGCGGGTGCATTTCGCAACCCGAAAGGGAGTACATTGAATTCATACACCCCTGCCTGGGTGACGAAGGCTGACCTTTCCTTAGCGGGTTCATCTAGTGGTACTTGCCAGTACCCCTTGGTTAAGTCTAAAGTAGAGATGAATTGGGCATGTCCCAATTTCTCCAATAGCTCATCTGTGCGTGGCATTGGATAGTTGTCAGGACGAGTTACAGCATTTAGCTTACGGTAGTCCACGCAAAAGCGTATTTCCCCATCTGGTTTGGGAACTAGAACCACTGGAGATGCCCATGCACTCTTAGAGGGGCGGATTATACCCATCTGTAGCATGTCCTGGATCTCCCTTTGTATAGCAGTTTTGGCATGAGGTGACTCCTGGTAGGGTGGGGTTCTAATAGGGTGAGCATTACCTGTGTCAATGGAGTGGTATGCCCGTTCGGTCCATCCTGGAGTGGCTGAGAAAATTGGTGCAAAGCTTGTGCACAGCTCCTTGATCTGCTGTCGCTGCAGACGTCCAAGGGTCATGGAGAGGTTCACCTCTTCCACGCCACCATCCTTTTTTCCTTCGTAGTAGACACCTTCAGGCCACTCCGCGTCATCTGTTTCCTGGGCTGTAAACTGGCAAACGTTTAATTCTCTGGAATAAAAGGGCTTAAGAGAATTAACATGGTATACTTTAGGCTTTATGTTGGAGGTGGGGGAGGCTATGAGATAGTTAACAGCTCCTAGGCGCTCCTGGACCGTGAATGGTCCTTCCCACGATGCTTCCATTTTATGGGCCTGGATTGCCTTTAAGACCATGACTTGGTCTCCTACTTTGAAGGACCGTTCTCTGGAATGTTTATCATACCAGGCCTTTTGCTCTTCCTGAGCATCCTTTAGGTTTTCTTTAGCAAGGGCCAAAGAATGTCGGAGGGTGTTTTGTAGGTTGCTTACAAAGTCTAGAATGTTTGTTCCTGGAGAAGGCGTAAACCCCTCCCATTGCTGCTTCACCAACTGTAATGGCCCCTTAACCTCACGGCCATACACAAGTTCAAATGGTGAAAACCCTAAACTGGGATGTGGTACAGCCCTGTAGGCAAAAAGCAACTGCTGCAACACTAGGTCCCAATCATTGGAGTGTTCATTTACAAATTTACGTATCATGGCCCCCAAAGTTCCATTAAACCTCTCCACCAGGCCATTGGTTTCATGGTGGTAAGGGGTGGCAACCAAGTGATTCACCCCATGAGCTTCCCACAGGTTTTCCATGGTTCCTGCCAGGAAGTTAGTTCCCGAATCTGTAAGGATGTCGGAGGGCCAACCTACCCTGGCAAAAATGTCTGTTAATGCCTGGCACACACCTTTAGCCCTGGTGTTGCTTAAGGGTACTGCTTCCGGCCATCGGGTAGCAAAATCCATGAAAGTCAGTACGTACTGCTTTCCTCTGGGTGTCTTCTTTGGGAAAGGACCCAGAATATCCACAGCTACGCGCTGAAATGGGACCTCAATTATGGGTAGTGGCTGGAGAGGGGCTTTAACCTGGTCTTGGGGTTTTCCCACTCGTTGGCACACCTCACAAGACCGGACATAATTAGCAACGTCCTTGCCCATTCCCTCCCAGTGGAAGGACTTCCCCAACCGGTCTTTGGTTCTGTTCACCCCAGAATGGCCACTGGGATGATCATGGGCTAAGCTCAAGAGCTTTACCCGATACTTAGTGGGAACTACCAACTGCCTTTGAGGATGCCAGTCTTCCTGGTGCCCACCAGAAAGAGTCTCCTTGTATAAAAGTCCTTGTTTTACAACAAACCGGGATCGGTTAGAAGAGCTGAGAGGCGGTGGGGTGCTCCGCGCCGCCGCCCAAGCTTTCTGAAGGCTGTCATCTGCTTCCTGCTCGGCCTGGAACTGTTCCCTTGATGCTGGAGACATCAGTTCCTCCTTGGACTGTGGACTGGGGCTTGGTCCCTCTGGAAGTGATGCAGGTGCTGGGGCTGTTTCCATTGACTGTGAACCGCTGTCCGCTGGTGCACTATGTGGTAACTCAGGCTCTGGCTGAGCCTCTTGGGTAGGGTTATCTGCTGCTTCTGCCAGTTCAGGCTCGCTGGTGCCCTCTGGCATTGGAGTTGTAGACGGGTTTGCAAGCGCTGGACTCAGGGCTGGCAATGGTTCTGGTGCTGGTTGCGTTGCCAGTTCCGGTTCTGGGACTGGCTTTGGCTGGGTCTCTGGGATTGGATCCACTACGGCTGTTGCAGTTGTTGGCAGAGGATCCAGTTCCACCACCTTTGTCTGGGTCTCCGGTAACACAGACGGGGCCCTGGTGGACGGCTCAGGAACAGGGATGGGGGTGAAAGCTTGCTTAGCCTGGCTGCGGGTGACTATTCCCACCCTCTTGGCTACCTTCACATGGTTGGCCAAATCTTCCCCCAGCAGCATGGGAATGGGATAATTGTCATAGACTGCAAAAGTCCACATTCCTGACCAGCCCTTGTACTGGACATGCAACGTGGCTGTAGGCAAGGTTACAGATTGTGACACGAAGGGTTGAATTGTCACTGTAGCCTCTGGGTTGATGAGTTTGGGGTCCACTAGGGATTGGTGGATAGTTGACACTTGAGCCCCAGTGTCCCTCCAAGCGGTAACCTTCCTTCCGCCCACTCTCAAGGTTTCCCTTCGCTCCGAGGGTATGAGAGAGGCATCTGGGTTTGGGGATCTTTGGTGTGATTGGGGTGTAATGAACTGTAATCGGTTGGGGTTCTTGGGGCAGTGAGCCTTTATATGTCCCAGTCCATTACATTTAAAACATCGCCCTGCTAAGGTATCACCGGGACGAGGTTGGTTGGTGGAGACTGGTGTGGTGGGGTGAGAAGGCGTCTGGGGTTTCCCTTGGGATGTGGGTGGGGCCTTGGGTTGTCCCCGGTGGTAAGGTTTTGTTTCGGCTTGCCCCTTCTGATATTCGCTCCAACTGCTACTAGTTTTTTTCTTTTCTGCCACCTCCACCCACTGGGCTCCAATCTCCCCCGCCTCAGTTACAGTTTTGGGCTTCCTATCTAGGATGTACCTTTCTATTTCCTCAGGAACACCCTCTAAAAACTGCTCCATTTTTACTAGGGAAAGCAGATCTTCCAGAGATTTAACATTTGCTCCTGATACCCAGGCATCACAATTTTTGTCAATGTGGTAGGCATGACGGGTAAATGACACATCCGGTTTCCACTTTAGGGCTCTGAACCGCCGACGGGCATGCTCGGGTGTTAGCCCCATTCTGAGTCTGGCCTTGTTTTTAAAAAGTTCATAACTGTTCATGTGTTCCTTAGGCATTTCAGCCGCCACCTCTGCTAAGGGTCCACTGAGCTGCGGCCTCAGCTCTACCATGTACTGGTCTGTAGCGATGCTGTATCCAAGGCAGGCCCTTTCAAAATTTTCTAAGAAGGCCTCAGTATCATCGCCTGCCTTGTAGGTGGGGAATCTTCTGGGATGGGAAGTGGTACCTGGAGGGGGGTTGTTAGCATTGGCTGGTGCATCCTGCTTAGCCTTTGCTACTTCCAGTTCATGCTTCCTTTCTTTTTCTCTCTCCTCCATCTCTTTTTCTTTCAGCTCCATCTCTTTTTCTTTCAGCTCCATCTCTCTCTTGTGGGCCTCCTCTTTGGCTTTTTCTTCTCTTTCTCTCTGCTCTGTCTCGAGTTTTGTTAATTGAAGCAGTCTCTGATGTTTTCTTTCATTTTCTTCTGCTTCTAGTTTGGCCAGTTCTATTTTGTTAGCTACTTCTTTGGTAGTCATTTTTCCTGTTTTCTTGTGCTGGGTAACCCCCTTTGCAGTTGACAAACTGGGAAGCTCTCAGCTCTGGCTGCTGCAGAGTTAACAGTAACTTTCTAACTAGCTACTCCCGAGGATGTAAAAAGAAAAAAAAAAACAATTCAGCTTGTAAATACCTTTTACCAGTCATTTGCTAATTGAACCCTTCTCTTAACAAAGGACCTGTAAAAAAAACTTAACACCTCTGCCTTCAGGCAAGGAGAGATAAGATATGCATCTATCTACTTCCAGCTCGGCTTTCCAAGCAGCTAGAAGGAAAAAAAAATCTCACTGGCTTTTGGGTTTAAAATGATCCCACCGCTATTCACCATGTCAGGACTGAGATCCCCACTTTGAACTTTAGGGTACAAATGTAGGGGCCTGCATAAAAACTTCTAAGCTTAATTACCAGCTTAGCTCTGGTTCGGCTGCCACCATTTTCAATGGATTCCCTCCCTGGGAAACCTTGAAAAACCTTCACCAAATCCCTGGTGAAAACAAATCCAACCCCTTGGATTTAAAACAAGGGGAAATTAACCATTCCCCTCCTTCCTCCCACCAACTCCTGGTGAATCAAGATCCAAAACCCCTTTGGATCTAAAACAAGGAAAAAATCAATCAGGTTCTTAAAAAGAAGGTTTTTAATTAAAGAAAAAGGTAAAAATCATCTCTGTAAAATCAGTATGGAAATCAACCTTACAGGGTAATCAAACTTAAAGAGCTCAGAGGACTCCCCTCTAGTCTCAGGTTCAAAGTACAGCAAACAAAGATAAACACTTTAGTAAAAGGTACATTTACAAGTTGAGAAAAACAAAGGAAAACTAACACGCCTTGCCTGGCTATTTACTTACAAGTTTGAAATAGGAGAGGCTTGTTTAGAAAGATGTGGAGAACCTGGATTGATGTCTGGTCCCTCTCAGTCCCCGAGAACGAACACACTCCCAAACAAAGAACACAAACAAAAGCCTTCCCCCCCCAAGATTTGAAAGTATCTTGTCCCCTTATTGGTCCTTTAGGTCAGATGCCAGCCAGGTTACCTGAGCTTCTTAACCCTTTACAGGGAAAAGGATTTTGGAGTCTCTGGCCAGGAGGGATTTATAGTACTGTACACAGGACAGCTATTACCCTTCCCTTTATAGTTATGACAGAGGCATAGTACACCGCTTTGGGGTTTGGTCCCATCCGTTTCATTTCTGTTCCTTATTTTAAGAAACCAAAATGAACACAGCTGCACAAAATGAACACAGTCGATTGCATGTGCACAAATAAAGCACTACATGACGGGACAGCTCACTAGCTTCACCGATTTATATCATGGGACTCAAACTAGCGCTAACGAGTTCTAGCACCCAGGCTCTCTGGCACAACCCAATGCAAACAGACAGACAGACAACTCTGGCAGCATCCCCAGATGGCCAGCAGGCTTGGGTTCCACTGTCCCAGTAAGAGAGGAGCTCATCATTGGGAACCTGTGGCACCTGCCCCAACTCTGACTCTGGGACAGGACAAGGGGAAACGGGATCTCTCTAAAGCAGGGTTTCTCAACCCCATGGGTTAGGACCCAAAATTGGGTTGCCAGAATTGTCAGAGGGTTGCACAGCAGCTCCTGTCCCACAAGGCTGGCTGGGCTCGCCTCCCTGCTCCCACAGGGCTGGGTTCCCAGCACCACTCAGGTTTAGCCCAGCTGTCATTACGACGGGAGTCCAGATAGGCCAGATTTTGAGTGAGTGGCACTGTAACCCCATGAGCCAGGTCTCAACTCCACCCACACAAATCTGGTCCAGTCAGGGAGGCTGAGCCAAATGCGAGTGGCACTGCAACCCTGGAGCGGAGAGCCAAGCCCAGCCAGCCCTCACAGCACAGGGGCTGCAGAAGCTGCCACCATGGGGTGAATGCCAGGCAGCACCCAACACCCCCCCCAACCCCAGGGGGGGCAGGATCCAACTGAAACCACCCCAAGGCCTCTACCCCTAAACTATTTATTGGGTCATGACAGGCCATAAACATTTACAAATGGGTCCTGAGCCCAACAAGGTTGAGAACCACTGCTCTAAAGTACCCAAGACTCGAACTCCACAGGGCTTTAAAGATCAAAGCCAGCATGCTGAACTGCAGCCGCATACGCACTGAAGGGCTGGCGAGATACAGTCCCTGGAATAAAGCACTGCTACATAAGCAGACACCCACATTCCGTGGTACTCAATATTTACATAGCCTCACGTGGCCTGGCTTGCTGGGGATAGGCCACCAATGACAGGGAAGATCATGCTTCTCGATGGAAACGCTCCTGACTACAGCTGGAAGGTGATCATCTAAAGGCAGATAGGGACCCCAATCTGCACCTTTTACTAAGGTGGGGTGAATAGACTATTTGTGGGCAGCTATAAGTTCTGCCATCTCTTCCCATTGTGTTCTCCCCCCCTCGCTACCAACGAACTGCTTGCACTACACTGGTTTTGTGGCATTCAGTCCCCATGGTCAATTTAATTCTGGGACTGTCAACACGGGAGCCAGGCAGCGCCAGCAGCAGTGTCCAAAGTGCACACCTGTCTACCCCACACTGACTGCAACCCAACCACTTCAGACAGGCGGCTGCAAAGCCAATAGACGCCATAAATCCAAGCGTCTTACAGCCTGTCTAGGACGGGCACAGAACTCCAACTCCTTCGTCAGTCTGGTTCAGAGAAGCCTCTGTGACTAGCTCCTTCATTTCTCTGTTTTTTAAAAGCAAGGAGGGGAAGGGGAGGAAGAGCGAGACACATATACATTCAGGTGGTGATGTAAATTCTTTAAGGAAGGGACTGTCCTTTTGTTCTGTTTTTGTACAGCACCTAGCACAATGGGGTTCTGGTTTATGACTGGGGCTCGGAGGCACTACTGCCACACAAATAAGGGAAGAAGATTTAAGGAACATTACACACACACAAACTTGTTACCTCCCCCTGCTGCATACTGCCTATTTAGACTGTAAACCCTTCGAGGCAGGGACGGCCTTCGTCATCACGCATCTGTGCAACGACCGGCACAATGCAACTTTGTTCTAGTTGAGACCTGCAGGAGCTACTGTAATATAAAGAATGACTAATTTCCTCCCGCCGTCCCAATAAGCCAAATTGCCTAGTTTTTCCAGGCTGCTCCCTATGTACGGAAGACCCCCCCTTACCCCAGCTCACTGAGCCACCACTTTCCCCTCCTGTGATGCCCCCAAGATGAGAAGACAGATAAATACATATTTAACACGTCATGCCTTCCACTGGGTTTCCTAGCACATCCCTTCTTCTCCAGGCCTGGCTCTTAGACTATGTGCTCTGGAGGGCGGAACATCTCGTTTTGTCCCTTGTACAGAGCAAAACACACATACTCCATGCTCAAAGAGCCGTTAGCACTTTCCACTCCCTCACTGCTACCCCTTTCTCCCTCGTGCCTGTCATCCTAGCTACCCCATCTTTCTGCCTTTATGCTGGAGCAAGTACCTGCAAGCTGCGTTCCTGTGCTGCAGTGCTCATCAGCTGCAGTGACACACTGACAAGGAAAATCCTTGACAGTGTCACGCTGCTGCAGACTCAAAGCAATGCAGTGCAGCCCAGAGAGCCAAACCACGAACCCTGCAGGAGTTTTTCCTGCTCTATCTCCCATTCCCTATGCAGCAGGGAGGAAAAGTGGGCTCCTACAATCTCATGGTGAATTTAAAAAGGTCATTATTGTGGGAAAGAGACTGAGCAAACTGACCTTAATTGCTCCCGCTATTCTCTTCTATGTAAACGTTTAAGTGAACTCAGTATAGACCTTTTGTACCATAAAAGCCCCCAGATCTCTGATCTGTCTCGAGATTCAAAACTGAGAAGGAAACGCATGATTTTTATATTTTTGGCATGTTCTCCAATTGCTATTCCAATCTCCTAACACAAAGGCTTCACAAACACACACAAAGTCATCTCTCCTTAACCCAGGAGTTATTCCAAACATTCTTAATACAACAGGTGCAAAATGGAAACAGAAAAGGAAAGAGAGAACACCTCAAATCCCGGAGCTCCTATCCACTCAGCCTAAAATTCAATCAGTTATGTATGCTATGTACGATACTCGCCACTGTACTTTGCAATAGATTGTGTGTGGAGGGTGGGGGTGAAGATGAAAAACCCTTTGAGCTAAAGTGAACCTGCTAAGCTAGCAATAATGCTGACTACTGTATTTTAAATCATTGGTGTTCAATTCAAATACAGAGGAACTCAATCTTCCAGTCTCAGAATCATGCTCTAATGTGGGTGTAATATATTTAGGATCAACCATTATATTTAAAAATAAAAGTAAGGAGCTAGTTGATCTCTACCACCAAATGGACCAATGTTATCACAATGATTAGATCGACTGTTCTGTGAAAAGTAACGAATAACAGCACCATGGAGTTCCATGTCCATTTTTTCCTTGGCAAAATACTGCCAAGAGGAGCCAGCCAGAGACTCCAGCTGTCAGGAGCAGCAGTGCTCAAGACAGGGACCTCTGGACATTCAGAGAACTTTCTGCAGTTTTTGAGTGGACTCGCTCTGCCCTATTCTGATTGGCTGTTTGCTCCAACTCTCTCTTCCCTCCTCTCCCTCGGACTCACTCCCCACCTGTCTCTCTTGTCCCTGCCCCATCAGACCCTTCCCCTTAGCTGATCCCCCTTCCTAACTAACCCCACAAAAAAATAAAGTTCTGGAACTAACCTGATGTTTGCTTTCATCGCACTGTTCACACTACTCATGTTATCCCCCTTCTCCTACCCGGTGTCTGTTTTGTCTCGTTAAATTGTAAGCTCTTTGGGGCAGGGATTATCTGCTACTCTGTGTTTGTGCAATGCCTGTCACAATGGGGCTTCCCTTTCTTAGCTGGTCCTTAGGCACTACTGTAATAAACATGATGATTAACAACAATAATATGCAAGTTACAGCAAAGATAGGTGACCTTCCAATCCATTCAGCAAAGCATCTGCAGTTGCCATTTCAAGGCAGACAGAGCAGTTCTCCGCAGAAAAGGTTGTCATACGACTTGACTAATCAGCAAGCAACATATAAATGAATAATTGCCAACTCACTGGGAGCTGCCAGCTCTTTTCTGTCGTTGCATGAAGACCTCACCATCTGCCCAAAGTCAGCCAGGTAGATGCTCCTGCTAACTGCATGAGGTCTCATTGCCTGGGCCCTATGTGTTCTTCCCACAGGTACCTTCACTGAACCACTGACTGAAATACATGTCAAAGCTGCTGAAACCACCGAATAGGCAAGCTTGAAGTCACTTTCTAACTTTTATAGCAGAGGATTCAAGACCACCAAGACCTTTATGTTTCGCCTCCAGACTGGTGCAAAGGTTCCATGGATGTTCACAGAGGACGACAGAGCTGAAGTACTGTTGAGGAGGGAGCAGCATTCTGGACTGTGCGGTCATATGGTCCCCACTGCAGCCTCTCACTGACGGTGGAATGCTGTTACGACATTGCAGATGATGCTAGCATCAGACTCCTAAAAAGCGGATTCTCTGAAGCATCTCAACGGGGACCGAGATGGAGGCACATTGTAGCACAACTGTACTGAAGCAGCAGATCAATTCATAACGTGGAGCCAATACAACATTAACACCGGTTCCATATTAATTATTCTAAGTTACTGCACATGTACAATGTTTGAACCGGACAGTTTAAATTGCAGCATGGAGCGTTTCCCCTTTTAGGAATCTACTCTAGTAGTGCACAGTAATAGCTTTGGTCCCATCGGTGATTTGTAATAAGCCCCATTTTTGAGAGGGTTTTGTTACTCTGCTGTCTTCATTTGTTTCATGCTGAAACTTGGCATGAAGTACAGATTCCAGGCCTGCTGTAAAAAGTTAAATAAAATCAGTGTGCTTGTTTTTTGAGAGGGGCAAAAAGCACAGTCCCAGTTTCATTGTTCTTAAAAAAGGGAAAAAAATGCTAGCAAAATATCCCCCATGGACAGTGACTTTTGGGAAAATCTGAACTGCAGAGCAATCCTAGAGTTCCAGTGGCATGCCACCAAGCACATATAATCGACAATGTAAATCACAATCTGATACCAAAGCGATCAGAGACCAAGCGATCAGAGCTGCACTTTGTAAACTGTTTTGTTTAAAACCAGATCTGTATTTTGCTTCCTTTTACTTGCTTGGTACTAAAGACCATATCCGTAAAGGCAGAGTTCGGTTAAGACTTCATTTGCTTGTGACACTTATTCCCCACCGCACAGTTTAATCCCCTGGAATGTGGAGACTGGTTAATAGAGGGAAATGACTGAGCTCCCAAAGAGGTGAAGGAACAGGCTGCAGGAACCAAACCAACATAAAAAGTGACAATTCGATATCCATGCAGGTATGATTGATAATAAAGAACAAATGGGGAGGAGGGGGAGCCATAAACAGCATATCACATTATTTTTCTGGCTGTCATCATCAACTCATGATGTGCCTCAGCGGCCCATCTTAAAACAGATGCAATGATACTTGCGCTTTATAAATTGCTTTGAGATCTACAAATAGAAGTACCAAGTACAATTATTATCAGTAATTTCAGATAAAATGAGTATGTAAGGAAAAGAGTGCTACAGTGAAACAATCACTGCAAGCAAAGTTATTCCTGTGCAGGGAGTTTTTCAAAGTGTTCAAGGAGGTGACAACAGCTCTAACAGGAATAAAGAATCTAATGCCATATTCAGATGTTGTAAAATATTTTGGCTGCTGCCAATATGGAGTGGTATCAAATGTATTCATGGAGCAACCAAGAGCAGCACCAAGTTTTTCCAGGATTCAATTTTATCTACAAATTAAACTCAATTTAAAAATATCCCAGCTACAGGACTCTGACTTGCCTTCAGGGTAGGAGTCACGATTCTTTCCTTATGCTGATTTAGACAACTGTGTTTCCTCCTCAGCATCCCACCTATCTGCTGAAGAGAAGGTGGTGCATGCAGAGGTGGATTCAAAGCAAACCGAGCTACTCTAGAAGGTCATGTTATTGGCAACAGCCAACTTGATCCCGACCCCAAAAAGTACAGAAGCTAGCGGCTTTGCCTTTTTCTTGTATTTAGAGCAGTGGTTCTCAATCTGCAGCCTGCAGGCCACTTGTGGCCCAATCAGCACAGAGCTGTGGCCCATGTGACATCCTCAGGGCCACACAGGTAGTATTGGATGTGGCCCACAATGAGAAATAGGTTGAGAACCACTGATTTAGAGTCAGAGTTTGAGGCCAAAAGGGACCACCAGGTCATTCAGTCTGACTGGCCATTAAACACCACCCAGCACCTGCACACCAAGCCTAACAACCCGAATTAGACCAAGTATTAAAGCCCTCAGGAGAATAAACCATTATATTTATTGGGTTTACTGTCTTTTCTAGGGTGCTCATCACCATTCTTATCCAAACACAATTAATGCTAATTTTAGCCTAATACCTGTGTGATATAGGAAAATATTCCATCACCTTTCATTTTACAGGGCAAAATGAAGCTTGGAGAAATTAAGTTATGTAGCAAGTCAGAGGCAGAACCTGGAACCCAGGTCTCCCCATCTGTCATCCAATAGCTTAACCACAAAAGCATTCCCATAGGAGTAAGACGGTTGTTTAAGGCGTCTTTCCTTTTAAACCAGATCAGGGTCTCCCTTGTCACCTTAACTGGGAGATGGAGTTCACCTATACAGTGTGTGTGTCTTTATTTCTGACTTTAGGCTAAATGCCTATGACCTTGCTTGGATGTCACAAAGTACTGCTACCTAGACAAGTAAGTAATGATGACTGTCAAGTTGTACCACACCTATACCCAGAGACACACCTGAGCCACTTTAAAGCCATTAGCTGAACCATTTGGCTAACTCTGAGAAACAAGCCAGGTCACTATCTGATCAGACACCTGGACAGCCCAACTAAGAAGCCAAAAAACTCCCACCCTATTTGTTAAGTTCAATTTTCTACACTTCCAATCAGGAGATCACATAGGAGCTGCTTATTCAGGTTCTTGTAGCTGCAACAAAAAGTACAAGCCAACTGAAAGATGCATGCTGCTGAAAAAAAGCATCCTGTATCAAAGTCGGGGGGATTGTTGGATTTTTGTGTGTGTGTGTGTGCGCGCACATGCGTTTTTCATTCTGTTGATTGAGAACCGCTATTAGGGAAAGGAAGAGGAAAACAGACACACAACTTAAACCCAGATTCATTAAATCTGTTTCTCCACAAAATGGCTTCAGCCGAATTTTAAGATTATGATGCCAAAACAACCAGGGACCTACCTTCCTGTTTGAGATCCACTCTTTCCCTAGCCCTCTTGCTGCATCTGCAAACCACAGATGGGATTTGAGCTGTAGCTTCTTCAATTTAAGAAAGAGGAGCTGCTGGCGCGACTCATTTTATGATGGACCTGAACTCTGGCGTTTAAAACCACCCCATGGTCCCATATTGACATTTGGGTCACAGTGCACCCAGTTTCTGGCAAAGTAAGGGTTAACTGACACTAGGATTTGTGGCTGTGGTGGTTTTTCCTCCTATACCTCCTAGTTTTGGGGAGAGGCAGCTACTATATTATTTGCATTCCTATAATTGTATTTCTAATTTACCGTAAAGGCACAAAACCCTGGACACGAAAATTTCTGATGCTTTAAACTAACATCTAAATACATAAAAATCTATAGTTGCCACGTAGGCAGCTTCCTAGCTTCCACTCGTACAATCCAAAAAGCTGGAAATGCACTTATTGATGGTGTTCAAAAGCCAGCATGGCTCCAGGCTGCACAACCACCACAGAATTTACTACACAATTAGCTATGTGGCACAGCCAAAGGAAAAGCAAGATTACCCAAAGGAAACATCAGTTCAGCAACAGGTGCAGGCATCTGCAACTGGGAACAAATAATGATATACATTCCTCTGGACAAATGGCCTTCCCACCCTCCTTTACACTCAGTAAATAAAGTAGGATGGCCATCTCCACACCAGATTCAGCATCTAGTACACAACTACGAGAACATTATGTAGCTTCTTCACGTCAGAGCCAAAAAATCTAGCTGTGCAGGATGTCTTTCATAATTCTCTCCACTCCCCTTCACCAGCTTGCCGGAATGAAGTTGGAGAGGTACTACATTCCATTCCCCACCACTGCCAGCGCCACACTGAGGCCCAGGTAATTAGCTATCTGTTAATCAGTGTTATTCAAATTTGAGTCCAAGGGTCAACTAAATGACGACATGGACTATTCAGCACTTTGAGATCACCTGATGAAAAGTGCTATACAAGAGCCAAGAATTCTTATTAGTTTTTAAGTTGACACATGAACACCTAAGGCCCAATTCTGCTCTGTCTCTGCATGAGTGAGGGTAACTTGGGTAAGAGTTACAGAGTTTGGCTCTATATCCTAGCTCCACATACTACAGTGTAATAAAAACTAGGTTCACTCCTAATACAGGAAACTGTCAAAGAACAGGACTTTAAAGACTTCTACAGTTACATTTTCACATGCTTTTTCTTTTTAAATAGAAACAAACATGCCCTTCTCTCTGCCCACTCATTCATGTTGTCTTGGATACCTTTTTTCCATCCAGATAGACAGCACCTGCTTGTCCAGGTGATACCTTTAGTACATCTGTCCAGGTAAATGGACAATGGAAAGATAATCTGCATCAAGTTTAAATGCTGTTTCCTTTATGTGCAAAGTCATCTGCAATGTTAGTATATTCACGTACTTCAATGTGCAGCTGAATGCAACATTCTGGCCCACGCTATCTGACTGGGTTTTGTACTGTGTGTCTTTCTACATAAAAAACCATGTAAGATCTTTTGCTTGGATGTCAAGTTTACTGAAAGGGTTAAATAAATTACACAGGCAGCAATGATTTGACTGCTTTAAAATTAAGAAAAACCACATCAGCAATAAAAATTCCACAGATGCAGAACTTCCACACCACCTTCTTGACCTAGAAACACCTGGGGATTTATTACAACCTGCTACAGAATTCTCTCACTTTTCAAGTGGAGATGGCCCATGAAGTGTCACAGAATTCTAGTGGCTCTGATTTTATTATTGGTGTAATCAACTGTACAGCTTGGAAATTAACTACAATGAGCAATGCTTCTGTATGTGATGCTCTATCTATGCCTGAGGTAAGGCCAAAGTCACAGCAAGGCTCAACAGTCAGATCACTGGTGGACACTCACGTTTACCAAATAAAACAGAAAACTGAAAATTGTTCCTAGTGAATGTCCTGGCTCCTCCCCCAATATCACAGGAATTCGAGAATTAAAGACCATCTCTGATCAACTTGTGCATCTCTCTTGCCATTGCAGTACACTGTCAGTTTCTCAGTATATGAGTTCACTTACTGTTATGTCAAATTAGGTTAACTTAAAATAATTATTTCACTCTTTTCAGTATTAACCACTTCAGGAAGTTTAACAATCTAAATGCCAATTATTTTCCAAGATTTTTCAAACCCCCTTAATATTTCAATAAAAACCTATTTAAAATAAATGCAAAATAAAAACTTGCAACCACAATATTAAATTTACTGTAATACCCAGGTATAACCCAATTTTGTTTGATTTTTTTTAAACATACAATTTAAAGTAGTTTTTCCCCCCCCCCCACCCACCATGTAGGTGATGCACGCAGGAGAAAGTCACTGTAAGTAAGAAAAGCTTAGTACTACTGGCATACAAACCTCAAGCCAGACAAATTAGAGCCTAGTAAAGCAGCGTATAATTTACATTTTGTTATGTCAATCACAAGCAGCATCTTGAGGCTCTTTACGACTAGTACACCAAACCACAACATAAAAAATGTTTTAAATCATCCCCCTACAGAGAGAATAGCTAACTGTCAACTATTCAAGGGATTTCCCTAAATGAACAAGCAACTAGAGTCTTAGAATTAACCCTCTTCAATATCAGTATTTTGAACACACACTTACTGCCTATTTCCTCAATCAATTACAGAAACTGTACCATAAAAACTGACTTTGCATAGCTACAGAAAGTCAAACTGGAAGATTAACACACAGATTGTAATAATCCATGATCTTTATTACCTTGAGCAATCAATCAGCAGATGACCAAGTGTCCCAGTAGTCTGGCAGCCCAGCATTGGCATATGGGACAGCTATACTTGGGATCAGACTCAGAATTCCTGCTCTCGCTCGCAGAGCCAGGGGCTGAGAGAATCAGAGCAGAAGCTCACAAGGGACAAACAGAATAGCTTGTGCCATGTGTGCGCGCGCGCACACACACACACACTTTTCCTTAGATCTCTTAACTAAGCACTAAGGCTGGTGGTAGCACTGATGTTCTAGGCAGGGTAAAACAGCAGCATCACACCTACATTTCCATTTCCACTCCCACCATTGCTGCCACTGATGGGAGACTCAAAGAAAACTTAGCATAGATGCACTACAAAGCAAAAAAGTAAACACAAGGCAGTAGAGTTGGATGGAACAGGGTCTAGACTTCTCTCAGCCCCCTTTTGTTCTAGGATGATTGGTAGAGCCCTGAAAATCTGCAGATATTCGCAAATATCCACGGACCATTTTTGCGGATTGCAAATCAGACGTGGATATAAATTTTGTATCCGTGCAGGGGTCTAATGATTGGGAGAAGAGGACAAAGAATGCAATATTAAGATAGTTCAGCTACAAAATAAGGTCAGGAAATGCAAAGGTCAAAGAACATACAAGCTATGTTAACTTGACCAGGTTGCACATATGTAGTAATTCCTGTGCCGGCTTTTGAGACTGGTAGTGATGGAAGACGGGTGTTTGTGGTGGATTAGTATTGTTTTGGTTAAAGGAACTGTGTCGGTGCACCCCATAAGGCTTCACAGAAATATGCTTATGAATGTATCTATAGGACATAACTGGAATTTGTTTTATGCTACATATGTCATAGAACATATCTCTGTAAAGATAATGATCTACTGAATCCATTCATCCTATTTGTATGCATGTGTCATTGTTATATTCAAAGTTATGAATACTGGTTGTGTACTTGCTTGATTTTTAAGTAGCCTTAGTAAAGCATTTGGTCAGCTTCTTCAGAAAGGAATGTGCAAATTAAGTGCCCAATCAAAAAACACTTAAAGGACAATGAAACGTGGAAGGCTCCAATCCACATAAGGCGGCTACCTGAGGACATTCAGGGTAGCAAATAAACAATGGCTGCTGCCTGTAAAGACTAAGTCATGCATGGACATGTGACTTGCCCATGTGACGCCAAAACTCCATCTTGGAGCTGGACTTTGCATAGGAGAGAGGAGGGGATCTCCACCCACAAGAGAAAGTCTATTTAAACCCCTGGGAGACCCATCCATTTTGCCTTCAGCTGACTCAAGAGATAGCCTCTTCACCCCCAAGGATACCTGAAAGAATCTGGAACAAAGGACAGTAACTACAGGGGTGTGAGTGATTGCTGGACCCAGACTAGAAGGAGACTAGTCTGTAAAAGGAAGCTTACTGGAACACCACGGAGGGTGAGATTTTGTCTGTATTCAGTTTTCTTACTATGTTAGACTCAGACTTGTGTGTTTTATTTTATTTTACTTGGTCATTCACTTTTTTCTGTCTGTTACTACTTGGAACCACTTAAATCCTACTTTCTGTATTCAATAAAATCACTTTTTATTTATTAATTAACCCAGAGTATGTATTAATACCTGGGGGGGGGAGGCAAACAGCTGTGCATAGCTCTCCATCAGTGTTATAGAGGGCGAACAATTTATGAGTTTACCCTGTATAAGCTTTATACAGGGTAAAACAGATTTATTTGGGGTTCGGACCCCATTGGGAGTTGTGCATCTGAGTGTTAAAGACAGGAACACTTCTTAACCTGCTTTCAATTAAGTCTGCAGACCCTGGGTCTGTGTTGGAGCAGACTGGCGCATCTGGCTCAACAAGACAGGGTGCTGGAGTCCCAAGCTGGCAGGGGAAGCAGGGGCAGTAGTAGTCTTGGCACATGAGTTGGCAGTTCCCAAGGGGGTTTCTCTGATCCAACCCGACACAGGGACATTAACTTGCCAGTTTAAAAAAGTTAAAAGTAGTTTCAGGTACTACACCTGCCCAAGTCTCTCTCCCCCTCCCCCTGACACCTTTTGTGGATTTATACCATAATTTCCTATTTTATCAGTGTTTTTCTTTCCCCAGTGCTCAGTAAGAGACTTAAACAAGAGAAATGCCTATACAAAGTACAATCAAATGCACAGGTCAAACTGAAAGAATATTTCTATCTAGTCTTGCAGTTAATATTAGGTGCTCTTTATAAGAGAAGTAAAAATCTCAAGACAAAGTGATTTAAGTTGATGGTGTCCCTCTAAATGTGCAGCTTTGTATTTCTATTTATGCTAAATGCATATCATAGAGTACGCAGAATGTGCAGACTAAGGCCACTGCTACTCCAGCTCCCACAAGCGGCAGTGGCTATGTTGGCGGGAGAAGTTTTGCCGCTGACACAGCAGCGCTCTCCACATGGGTGTTTATAGCGGCGTTACTTATGTTGCTCGGGGGGGGGAGATGAGATTTATTCACACCCTTAAGCGACATAAATTATGCCGACATACGCTGTAGTGTAGACACAGTCTAAGTAATGGTTCCTACAACATTTCTGATGTTTGCATTTTTTCCTGGTATTTTAAACTGTAAGTGCAATTTTAATGTTGCATTAAAACAGTATTTTTGCCTCTATCTTCTTTCCTGCTGCATTCGAAGCCTAAAATTGGCCTTTTTTGCTAACCTCCCTCAGCTTAAATCATGAGTTTGCAGTATTGTCTTCTAACACCTCTTGGTCTCTCAGCATTACTACTTTCAAGGTATGTGCTGCCTCCCATGTATGTGTTCATTTCAGATTATTTTCTCCCAAACTGTTATTTGCTGCCAGTGTTTCTAATCTCCCTCAAATTCCTTTGTATTTATCCTCATTGCTGTTCAACTCCGCCCAGTTCAGTATCATTTGCAAACTTTATTAGCTGTGACTACTTGCTCTTCTAGATAGTTAAAAAACATAGTAAATAAGACCAGAGATCACTGCAACACACTAATAAACATCTGCGTCCAATCTGATATTGTACCTTGTGTTTAGGTACATTGGTCACTTTTCAATACATGAGATGGTGCTTATTCCAAGACGATTTGAACTAATTTTAGAGACAACAATTTTGAGAAACACTATCAAGGGCTTTTCTATAATCTACGTATTACATCCCCCACTGCATCCATCAAATGCCTACAAATTCTTACCGAAACACCTCCAGTGCAGGCAATGGGACTATTCGCATGACGTTATTAGCATGAGCAAGTTTTGCAGGACCGAGTCCTAAATCTGTAATTCTATCCAGAGCCAACAAGTTTATCCCCAGACATCTATTTATAAATCCGCTACTGCTAGTTGTTCATTTTCCCTTGGTATTTACTCTGTTACTTTAAAGGTGGATAGGAGTTAACATAAAGGGTGGTAACTACCAGGATCTCTCCCTTTCCTTTTTTCAAAGATCAGTACTGCATTTGCTCTTCTCCAGTCTTTATACATTTTTAGTGACACATCAGTGGTACAGTAGGTTTGCCAATTCCCTTAATAAGCTTCCCTATACCTCACCCACAGCTTTTTTCATAAATCCCTCCTCATTGCCTAAGCTTTCCTTAGTTTTCTTGTTGAAGACAGATTTTAAACAGAGTACCACAGCCAGTTTTGAGCCCTTCATTCAACCTCCTTCATTCACGAGTGATCCTACTTTCTCTCCTTTTCAGGTTAAGACATTGGGTGATTTGTTGATTGGGGGGGGGGGGGGGGAAGAGCGCAGATTGTGCTGCATGTACAATCTCCCCTACACAAGCTGTCCCAGAAGCAGCATAAAGAACAGCACTACCCACCACCACCTGCTCAAAGCTGGGCCCATGGTCAGACCACAACAGACAAGAAGAATATCCACCACAGTGAAGACATGGCTGTGCTAAACATCTTAACAGATGCCTTGCTGAGCATGCTCACAAGTGACTTTTCACTTGCTTATAACTTGTTAACCAAAGAGACCATTGCCCCTCCTCCAGTCATGAACACGCTCTTTTAAGAGCTCCATTTACATGCCAAGTCTCAAAGTTCAGCTGCTACCAAAGCAACATGGAAAAAGTGTGGCTTTTATTTTATTATTATTCTGCAGTGAGGTTTTCAGACTTGCACAGCACAACGTGGCTGAACAAGCTTCCCTCAAACTCCCCAAAAGGATTCCCCTTTCAGTCAAGAGCAAGCGTACAAGATCTCAGTCCTGCAGCAGACCTCTGCAGAATTTTAGGAATGAGGGGTTTTGAACCGAAACAGTTTAGCAGCCTTAACTGGCTCAAGGCCTGCTTTGCCTAGAATTTACTTTCGAACCCCTGTGTGTAACCAGAACTCCCTCTTTCAAATGGGTCCCCAACGCTCAACCTCTTCATTGAAGCTCACACCCACCTGAGCCACACCAGTGAAACTTCTGTTCCCTGCCCTTTATTTAAAAATGGCATTCCAAGACAGAGCCTTCCTTTAGGTCTCCCGGTAATTATGTATGTGCTTTTAGAGAATATGCTCCCTGGGTTTTTCTTGTACAGTGACAATCACATTACCAGTATTTTAATTACAACAATCATTACAGTACCTCCAAGTAGGTGCATGTACAGTAGTATATGCAAAAGTTATTCCTTTATTTAAAAAAAAAAGGGGGGGGGCGGTGGGGAGGTGAGAAAATTAGTAATGAAAACAAAAACAATTATACCAAGAATGCTAAGACAGCACCACACACTACACTAAGAATGGCAAGATTGTTAGGAGCGGACAACTGAACACACCAAAATCTTACCAGTGCCAATCACAACCGGCACGATCTCTCACCCACTTCCACCACACAAGAATGGAGTAAAAGCAAGAGACTGGAAAGTTCCAGGCAGAAATAGTGATGACATTGCCTAGAACTTTCAGAGGTGAGTCCAACTTCCTAAAAACCACCAAGAAGTCAGTGGAAGCTAGAAACGGCCCAGACAGGCTGTCATGTATTTCCTATTTCTCCGCATTGGCAACCAGCCACAAGGTCCCATCACTTACAGTCTTTGAATGCACACGCAAAGCCTGGAGCCTTTTCAATGTTTACAAAGGCCCTTTGCTTTTCAGAGATTGGCTTGTAGCATCACCCAAACAAGGTGTTATTGTAATGCCCGAATAAGATCTACGTAGAGATACTAACACTTCCACCCCACAGAAAAGCAATTCCAAGTTTTTTAAGGCTCTTCTTCCCAAGACACACAACTAGCCAGCTTCTTCACAGCCTTCTTCCACTCTCTTCTCAATAGATACTAGGCCTCATGCCTCCACCATCACTTCCTTTGGGTCCTTCTTAAAGTGTCACCACTATTACCTTAAAAAAATCACTTCGCTAACAATCATTTCTTTACCAATGTTACAAGAACCTTACATTATTCAGTACTTTTACAAATGCTATGTGGGTCACTATTTGTGTTTTGCTTACTTTTTGCATTTTTCTCAGTTTGGACAATGAATTAAAAAAAATCAGTTTCACTTTCACTCTTTAATTGCGCAAGATTGGGGCTCCAGACACATATACGTTATAATCATTGCTCGATCTCTGCTGTTTTCATTGGAATTATTTTTTAATTGTGCAAACATTTTTATTGGTTTGGGGACTTAGAAAAGCTTGTTTTAACAAAATGTAAACGATGAGTCAAATTTAAGCTAACAGTGTTGCTTCAAATATATACTTCTTCCAAGAGACCAAGAAATCCCCCTGGTCTCTATCCCAGTACTAAATTACCGACAATTTAAATAAATATGGAACTAACCAGACATGCATGAAACTTCATGTAGATTTTTCTTACATGATATCCTGTAGCCTTACATGGTCCATCTATATTGTAAGCGCTTTGGAGTAACACCATTTTTTCTTAACGCCATAGCGCACTTTCAATGCTACGTAAATAAATAATCAGACATGCTAGTGGATAACATAATTTCTGTTTTTATTGAAAATTCAAGTTTTGCTCTAGTCAGCATCCCTCCACTGATTCCCCAGCTATCTTTCACTGTGGTTCCCCCATCTCCACAGAAATCAGTGGGTTAATGATTAATACCCAGTACAGACCAAATCCAGAAAGAAAAAAATAGAAAGACACAGCTTTCTCAATTAGAAGAGATGCAAAACTGTCACAGGAATCAAAGATACCTAGACACAGTACAGAGTGTTCACAAGTCACAGGAAAGCGTGAACATTTCATTTTTTAAAATAAGGTAGGCTAGCAGACAATATAATGCACCACACCAACTAAGCAGTAGCAAAGTTATGATCATAAGCCCTTAATTCTGTCAACCAAGAACATATATAAGAACGGCCATACTGGGTCAGACCAAAGATCCATCTAGCCCAGTATTCTGTCTTCCGACAGTAGCCAATGCCAGGTACTCCAGAGGGAATGAACAGAACAGTAATTTCATGACAATTTCTCCCTGTTTTAAAGCACCACGCTTCCACATAAAGGAGTTCCCTCGTCTCTATGGGCTGAAAGGTCCTTTTAATATTCTCTACAGAGGCAATATTGCAGCTAAATATATTCACCTCCATGCCCAACAGACCAACCCAAGTGACACTGGGCACAAACTGAGGATGACGCTTTCATAATGGCCTAACCACTAGCTAACATTCCTGCTCAGGCTAAGTGCACACCTGCTCCCAAGTATTCGCCCACCCATACACAAAGCAGGGCAGGAGGATTTAGCACAAGGACAGCTTCCTGTGCCCTGACACTACCTGCACTAGGACCCTAAGGGAGAGGGTTTTCACAACCAGCCCTGCAAAGTCAGATGCACAATGAACCCTCCCCCCAAATTCCCAAATGACACCACACACATAAAAAAAAAAAAAAAAAAAATGAAGAAACCGATTAAAAAGAATCACTTTGCCAATCATGTGCTGCCCCAGCAGCGCCAACCCCCCATTCGCTGTCTGCATCAGCAGCCTCCCTGGTGCCCCCAGTGGCTGTCCCCACGCAAGAACATCCCCTTGTTCACAGTCCCAGAAAGGGCCCCTGTATGCATCCACACTCTGCCTCAAAGAGTAGTCCCGCAACGCACCCCCCCGATTCTCACACTCCCAGCTCCCCAACCTCCATCCCTGTCTCCAGCTTCTCCACACCCCCTGCACACAGCAACGGTGCCCAGGAACCCCCCACGGCTGTCCATGCCCCCAGCCCGCCTGCAGCCCCCAGGTTCTCACAGACCCATGCCTCATGCCCCTATTTTCTCCACCCCCTCCCGCTGAGCCCCATCCCACCTATCGGTGCACCCTGCCGGCATACCCCCATATGCACCCCGCCCCCCCATTGCCCCACACGCACCTCCCCCCGCCCCCCATGCACCTCCCCCCGCCGCCCGTGCACCCCGCCCCCCATTGCCCCACACACACCTCCCCCCGGCGCCCGTGCACCCCGCCCCCCATTGCCCCACACGCACCTCCCCCCGCCCCCCATGCACCTCCCCCCGCCGCCCGTGTACCCCGCCCCCCATTGCCCCACACGCATCTCCCCCCGTCCCCCATGTACCGCCCCCCGGCGCCCGTGCACCCCGCCCCCCATTGCCCCACACGCACCTCCCCCCGCCGCCCGTGCACCCCGCCCCCCATTGCCCCACACGCACCTCCCCCCCGCCCCCCGTGCACCTCCCCCCGCCGCCCGTGCACCCCGCCCCCCATTGCCCCACACGCACCTCCCCCCGCCGCCCGTGCACCCCGCCCCCCATTGCCCCACACGCACCTCCCCCCGCCGCCCGTGCACCCCGCCCCCCATTGCCCCACACGCACCTCCCCCCCACCCCCCGTGCACCTCCCCCCGCCGCCCGTGCACCCCGCCCCCCATTGCCCCACACGCACCTCCCCCCGCCGACCGTGCACCCCGCCCCCCATTGCCCCACACGCACCTCCCCCCGCCCCCCATGCACCTCCCCCCGCCGCCCGTGTACCCCGCCCCCCATTGCCCCACACGCATCTCCCCCCGTCCCCCATGTACCGCCCCCCGGCGCCCGTGCACCCCGCCCCCCATTGCCCCACACGCACCTCCCCCCGCCGCCCGTGCACCCCGCCCCCCATTGCCCCACACGCACCTCCCCCCCGCCCCCCGTGCACCTCCCCCCGCCGCCCGTGCACCCCGCCCCCCATTGCCCCACACGCACCTCCCCCCGCCGCCCGTGCACCCCGCCCCCCATTGCCCCACACGCACCTCCCCCCGCCGCCCGTGCACCCCGCCCCCCATTGCCCCACACGCACCTCCCCCCCACCCCCCGTGCACCTCCCCCCGCCGCCCGTGCACCCCGCCCCCCATTGCCCCACACGCACCTCCCCCCGCCGACCGTGCACCCCGCCCCCCATTGCCCCACACGCACCTCCCCCTACCGGTGCCGTGTCCTGCCCTTGCCCGCTGCTCGCGGGGGCCGGTCCCCGCCCCCGGGGGTGTCTCCGATGGAGGCCCCGGGCCCCGACGCTCCCTTACCCCGCTCTCCGCCGCCGCCAGTGCAGCCCCGGTCCCCGTCCCGGCTCCGTCCCCCAGCCCAGCGCCTCCGGCTCCGCAGCAGCGAGCGGGGCTCCGGCACGTGACAACGCCCCGCGCCCCCATAGGCTGGAGCTGCCGGGCAACGCGAGCCCGCCCCCTCTCTGCACCTGAGAGAGCGCCTTACGCCAACCACGTAGGGATGCCAGCCCCCACAACGCAAACTACTTAACAGCCGCCTCCCTGGCAGGCGAATGCCGCCTTGCAAAGTTGACGTAAAGTCCTCTAGTTCCGAGAAGCAGGTGCCTTACCTGAGACCATCGCTCCTTGCGTGAACGGCGTAGCCTCGCCTGCCGCCTGTCCCTTAGGATTTACGGAGATTCCGTAATTCTGCCGGTTAGGGAAGGCCGAGGCCGCACCTGAGACGGTTCCTTACGTAAAATCCGTAACTCCTCAAAGAGGTCAGTGTCTCTTACGGACTTTCCGTAAGGCTCCCGGCACTGGTGCCGTACCTGAGGGTGCTTTCCTTATGCAAGCTCGCTAGCCGCCGCTAGCGTAGGTGATGCTGTGGTGCTTGCGTAACTTTCGTACCAGAGTTGGTGGAATCCCCTCCGCCCTTCCCTTGGGGGTGGGGAGGGAGTCAGTCAGGGGCTGGGGTGGGGGAAGTCAGGGGCGGCAGGTGGGGGTGCGGACAGGTGTGCAGGTAGGTGGGGGCAGAGGTTCTTCATCCTCACCTCAGACCCAGGGAGCTGTTACCACTCCCCCCTAGAGCAGGAGGCAGAGCAGGCTCCCTTCATCCCCCCCAGGCATTATTGTCACCAAGTGAGCAAAAACCATGAGCCTGGCTTTAAAAAGGTACAACATTCAACAACAAAAACCTATAAATGTTGGGTTCTTCTTATTTGCTTTCTGTTTCCTGAGCAGGTCTGGGTCATATTTTCCAGCCTTTCCCCACCAACACAAGGGTTAATGACTTTTTGTCTTCCTTAATTAAAGCTTTGCTAATTTAACACCATTAATCTGGGCTTGAATAGGGACTGGGAGTGGCTGGCTCATTACAGACACAGCTTTTCCTCTCCTGGAATTGACACCTCCTCATCTATTATTGGGAGTGGACTACATCCACCCTGATTTGAATTAGCCCTGTCAAGACTGGTTCTCCACTTGCGAAGTAACTCCCTTCGCTCCATGTGTCAGTATATAATGCTTGCATCTGTAACTTTCACTCTATGCATCTGAAGAAGTGAGGTTTTTACCCACGAAAGCTTATGCCCAAATAAATCTGTTAGTCTTTAAGGTGCCACCAGACTCCTTGTTGTTTTAATTAAAGCTGAGATTCACCCATAATCACTTGACTGCTAGAGCTGCAACTTTAAGGAAAAAAACCCAAATCATCAGACTCATGGTAAACACGGGAACCTAACCAATACCAAGTCACACTATTGTGCACCAGCCCCTTCATGCAGTTGTCTGTGTACAAGCAATATTTTATAGACCGTTACATTTAAACGTAGAGAGATGAAAGGGCTTGTCCAAAGCCACACAGTGAGTCAGTGGCAGAGTGAAGAATAAAACTCCCATCCCTCTGCTCCAATAACATGCTGCCTTTCTATGATTTATACCCAATAGATAAATCAATATCAAGTAAGAAAAGTATGTACATTCAGGAGAGAGGCAACACTTCCAGATAAATCCTTCAGCAATTACTCATACACAGATTTCTAGATCAGGTCGTCTCCAGTCTGTATTTACTCTCATAAGGCTTTATAAGACTTTAGCATTTATTGCTCTCCAGTTCTTTCATTGGAATTCAAGACAAACCCCAGCATTCTCTTATTCAAGTCAACCTCTAGCTTTCCTGCAATAATTCTTCCTAACCCAGGTCATCTGTCCATTCTAGAACTTCATGGACAGAATGAACACTTGGGAGTTACCATGATCACTTCAGATGTAGAGCATCTCGATCAAATAACACTGATGTGTCCTTAAAGCTCTGCAAAAACTGTAAGTATGGGTTCTTTTGGGTGCCTGTTTGATGAAAACCATAGGTTTTTGCTTCAGTGGGATTACCGTAGGTTTACCCCTAAAACATGAGGCAACCCTAGCCAATATTTTCAAATGAGTGCCTAAAGTTAAGTTCATAAACCTGTAATTTGGTACCTAAGTAAGATTTTTCTGAAGATGTAGGAACATCAGTCAGTGGAAATTGTCGGCACCAACTTTCAGGTGCTTACGTGTCTACACACCCAATTTTCAAGATGTTAGCCCATGGTAATAAACTATACTTGGTAAAAATTAAAGGTGACCACTTCTGGAATGGAAGGCATGAAAAGCCAGTCTGCACAGTATACCGCACCACATGGGCTGAGGAGATATTTCACTGAGAAGGACAATGTTTTACACTAGGTGCATGGAGCCCTTGAACCCTAATCCTGAAAATATTTACAGATGTGCTTAATTTTATGCATTGTGAATAGTCCCATTGAGGTCAGTGGAAATAGTCACAGTGTGTAAAGTTAACCATGGGTGTAAGTCTTTGCAGAAGTGGGATCTAAGCCATCACCCGAGATTTATAGTTGGTTATACCTTTATAAGTCACCTCACGTTTCTGCCATGTAAACTGGGGACAACATTAGAATGTTTGTGGCTTAGCAGAAAAGTAATTACAAGAAATCTCTACCATTGCTTTAAAGTCTGGGGTGAAGATTTTCAAAGCAATGAAAAATATCTGGCTAAACTCCCTGTATTGCTTTAAAAATTTCAGCCTCTGCCTTTTCTAATTCTGTTTTGAGAAGGGACAAGAAAATTGTTGCTAGAAAATCAAGGACTGGTCCAAGGACTTGGTGTGAAGAGATGGTATTTTATTTGAAATTGATGATTGCAGATGAAGACGCAGCAGAAACTCAGATCAAGGAAAGGATATTGGAGGAGATAATGGAATGGAAGGGACAGCAAAAAGAGGGTGGAGTGATTGCACAGAGGAGCAAAAAATGTAGCAAAGAAAGAAAAATCTGCAGGAGACCGTCAATGTGTTTTAGAAAGTGGAGCTTTCACAGAGGTCGGAAAGAGAGATTTTCAGCTAGGGTCTGAATTATATGTTCTATGAAATCTCACATTTTTCTGTTGAGTTGCTCTCCCTTGGGCTAGTGCTTTGCCAAGGGCAAAAGCATTGAGGAGAGGGGATTGATGGATTATTTTAGAATACAGGGGATTGCAAGAGCTTTGGTGCTGCAGTACAAGGTTATAAATGTAACAAGGGAGAGAACATCTGAGCTTTGAAAGAAGCCATTTAACATCTTTCTTTAGGGATCTGTGGGGAAAAAGGAAGAAAGTTGCATTTAAAGGTGTAAAGACATTCCAGTGGTGAGGATCTGAGTTACACTACAAGGAGTATTGGCATTAATGAGGGGTTATCATCTTGATACACGTTGAAAGATATAAACTTAACTCTTTTATTGGGGTAGTGTATTGGCATAATAGAGATTTTCTTGCATATGGGTGGTTATACTGGAAGCCATATGCATGCATCTCTCGGCAGAATTTATCTGAAAAGTATCATATAGGGCCTGAACCTGATTTCCTTGTATCAGGGGGTAGCCGTGTTAGTCTGTATCTACAAAAACAACAAGGAGTCTGGTGGCACCTTAAAGATCTGTTAGTCTTTAAGGTGCCACCAGACTCCTTGCTGATTTCCTTGCGCATTCAAAAATCAGGGATTTCAGTGGGAATTTTGGGTGCCCAATAATAATACTTTTATAATGCTTTCCAGTGCTTCAAAGCACTGTACAGACAATTAATCCTCCCAACACTCTGGTAAGGTAAGTATTATTATTCCCATTTTACAGATGGTGAAACTGAGACAGAAAGGTGAAATGATTTGCCTAAAGCCATACCCAGAATAAGTTGCATAGCTAAGGATAGGGCCTCAACTCTGTGCTCATAACACCAGACCTCACTGTATACAAGGATGGGACATAGGTAATATGGACAGAATAAGAACTGTGATATCCTTGGAGTAACTAAATAAAGATTGAAATGTACCCGTGGCACGAACACAGCCAAATCTGAAGTGTAGGTATTACCTCTGAAGAAATAGAGTATATGAATTTAGTTTTGAACTTGGATTTGAATTGAAAAGGATAATGGGACTTCCAAAATGTGGAAACGTAAACATTCTAAAATGTGGGGGGGGGGGGATCCAATTAACTTTTTCTGAGTATTCTGTTGTGCCTTGTTCTGTCTGTTTCTATCTCTTGGATTGTCAGATCCTCAAGGAAGGGACTGTCAGATTTTTAGATTATTACTTAGGTTTTATACTGCAACAAGTATGTAATTGGAATCTAACCAATTATAACTAAGAGTAACACACAAATCTAAGATGCTAATGCAGGGAGAGAGGATCAAAGAAATAGTCTCAGGAGATTTTGGATGCTTACACAGATGTATTTTGAACAAGTGCATGTGTCTGTCTGAAGTTACAGCAACACAGGAAGATTTCACTACATGGTTTTTAGGAGTAACCAAGCTCAAAGAATATTTTAGAGGTCCTAGGAAATGAGGCAGATATTGTAAACAAAAACAACATTAATGAACACATCTAGTGACCATATCATATTTGAAGTTATCCTTGGAACATGTTTAAATGTAGTGTTTCAGAAGTGGTAATTAAAAACACACACTCACTCACTCACACTCTCTCTCTCTCTCTCTCTCATTCACACTAAAAGTTAACATTAAATGGAAATTTAAATAAGTTGATTGGAACCAACTGTTACCTGGGGTGTGTGCAGAGGGGAATACAAGAGACTTAATACCAAAAAGGAGAGTAAGAGTCAGAAGAGTTAAAAGTGTAAATAAGTGTGAATTTTTTTAAAATGTAAAACTCAGAAATACAAATGGATGATTTATTACGAAATGATCAAATAATAATAGTTCCTGTATAATGCTATACAGAATCCAACTGCTGTACAAACATTAACTAATGCTTGTGGTACTCCTGTAAGGCAGATAAATATTATCACCATTTTATAGTTGTAGAATAGACACAAAGTGGGGTTCCAGAGTGAGTCTTGAGATTAGAACTCAGGAGTTCCTGGCTCCCAACTTTGTGCTCAGATAATGCTGCTTCAAATAGTAAAGGACTGATAAAAGTTTAACAAAATGCATATTAGTGCAAAAAACACAAACCCTTAATAATGCAAAAATCTGAACAACTTTGTGTTTCTGTTCTTTGTCACTTTAGAAAACAGAGAACTAGACATTATGTCTAGTAGACATTCTAATTTACTTGGAAGTCTGGAACTTTTATTTCCTAAACTCACTAGCATAACAAAATGCATCAAACTATGCCCAAATCTTACTCATGTGAGTAGTCCCATTGAAAGCAGTGGACCTGATTTTGAACTTGTTGAATTCAATGGGACTTGCATGTGTAAGGCAATGAGCAGAGTTCAGCCTTGTGAGTTGGTTTGATTAGCCTAATGCAGAAGAAATGATTCCATACGCTGTATATCTGATGCAGAAATTCAACTACCAATAATAAGTAAAAGATAAAGACAGGGCAGCAGCTGGTGTATATGACCAATTTATGAAACCATTTTCATGAGGACCAGGAAATAACAAAAAGGCAGAGGATAGAAAAGGGGCTTTATAGTTGCTGCTTGTCACTGATTTTATGTTTGGAGGCAATGAACCAGACAGTGAAATCTGCAGTGAGGCAGCCCCAAGGGTCAGCATACAGTGTATGATATAACAACAGCTACAAACACTGTTGTGAAGACTAAATGGCTATTAGCTATAATAAAGGGGGTGGGGGAAACACTAAGTGAGCAAGTATGATATGTAATCCATCAAATTTTAAGGGCTTGTTTGTGTTTATCTACAATGAGAAGATTCAAACAGAGTTTAGGAGAAGAGGCGTTTTTAATGTATTCTTCTTTATAAAAAAAGGAAACTCTATTTATGATGCTGATACGTTGTCCAGTGACCCAGTTCTTTACAGATTCCAAGTTCTGCCTTCAGACTCTTGTACGCAATTCCCACTAAAGCTAATAGGATATGTATTGTATCTGAGGGCAGAGATTGGTCCAGAGATTGAGTTAAAGTGCTGAAAGTACAATTCCAAATGGGGCCTTTTCAGGAAGATTATAAAGCCTGTGCCTAACTTTAAGCACGTGAGTAGTCCAGTAGACCTCACAAGGACCAGGAAATAACAGAAAGACCGAGGAAGGGAAAAAGGGCTTTGTTACATGCCATCTTGCTAAATTCAGGCCCCCAATTCAGGAAAATACGTAAGCATCTGCTTAACTTTAAGCATATGAATAGTCCCATTGACATTCCATAAATTTAAATGGGACTACTCATATGGTTAAAGTAAGGCACGTGCTTAAATACCTTCCTGAACTGGAGCCTGCAATTAGAAAGATGGTAAGCCAAGTGCTCATATGCAAATACAAAGATCTTGGAAGAAAATTTCAGTAAGGCATGACAAATCTACCTGTCTTTAATGACACAATCAACAAAAAGTTGGTTGCAATAACAACACACTAGAAAATAATTTCTGAGGCAACTTTTCCAACTTATAACTCTTTTAAGTTATAGAAAAGTAGAACAAGATAAGTTTGGAGAAAGAAGTCACTCAGAAACCAAAGGGGAGGAAGAAAGCAAATAGGGACAGAAAAAGAATGTAGAAAGTACGTGAGTCAGATGTCACCAGGCTTTATATAGAAAAGCCCCACAGAGAGCAGAAGGTGAAAAGTCACTAACTACAAGATTTGAAATAAAGGATTACAATATAAGCAGTCACAGAGAGCAGGGGAATAAGTGGAGGGTGGATGAAAGCTGCATTCAGGAAGAGAGAATATTAAAAAAAAAAAAAAAAAATCAGATGAACGGTCACCCCACAGAGTAGTAGAAACCAAAGGGACTAAAAATACAATTGCAAAACTATACTTAAAAACAAAAAGAAGAAGAAGAAGAAAAGGTGTGGGGGGGGAATATAGAAGGAAACATTCTATCATTGGAGTGATTGGGGAAGAGGAAGCAGTGAGGATTCAGCAAATAAAGTTGGATTGAACTTTCTCTTCATATCAGTAGCTGTGTTCTTTCTAGAGGGCATAGAAAAAGGAGTCACAAACCATAGGAAATGCAGAAGAGATGGATGAGTTTTGAAATATCCACTACTTATGTTTACAACATTGCCCCACTAGAGCACTGCTTGTGTATCATAGAAGTCACTGTTTATACCTCCTTTTACGGTCATACTGTTTTGTTGGGGCACATTTTCAAGCAATTGTTCCTGAGAAATGAGAGAACCTTTCTGTTAACAAATCTCAATTAGTCAACAAACTCACAAGTGCCACTAATTGTGGGGAATCTATCCCCATCCACTTATATTTTCCACAAGGACTTGTCATGCTGGATGAAATGTCCTGTGAATGGATACTTCGCAAAGTCTGAAGTGCACTGCTTTTGACCATTTAAAATACTGCTTCTTACTATCATTTTTCTAAAGATGGACAAAAGAAGGCCTGGTCTACCCCTTAAATTTAGGCGGAGGTAGTAAAAATCCACATTGGGGGTTAGGTTGGCATAGCTATGTTGCTAAGGGGGTGTGGATTTTTCACACCCCTGAGAGACCACTCCATCAACCTAATTTTTTTTTTCTGGCATGCTGTGATCAGCTGAAGTGCTCTTGCACAAGTCCCTAGTTTTGAGGGTCTGAGTGCTCATGGCAGGGTGTTTTCAACACGGAGAAGCTGTAAATCTGGACTTCAGTTTCCCAGGTGCCTGACCAGTCTGAACTTCAGGGCTTGGTACTAAACACACTGATTCACTCAGGATTTTTGCTTGAGTGGGTGATTGTCAGGTTAGTTTGTTTATAGTTTATTATTTATATAACACCAAAAAGTGTATAACCCTGGGTGCTCTACAGAATAAGTGCAAAGACAACATGTTGAAGTCATAAGCCGTTCTCCCTTCCATCCCAAAAAAGCAATCTGGATTTAGCATGGAAAGTCTAAGACACCCTAGCTACATCAGTGTTGCCAGGCTTGTCTTTGTTATAACCTAGTTTCATCCCACTCTACCACCTGTTTGCCACTATCAAAAATATATGTGGTGTGCTCAGCAAGTAGGGGAGAAACGTTGTAGTGAATATTTGCTTAATCAGATGCCTGATTTTTTTTCCAGGCCTGTGTATCTTAAGGATTCTTCTTCTCCTTTCCTATTGTGGAACTAGATTTTTAAAAAATATGGATATCCTATTGTGTGCCATGCTTGTTCATAGAAGGGCAGTGTCATGACTCTGGGGTACATACACTGCTGTAAAAAATGATTGCACAGGACTCTGTTAATGAAGATGCCGTGTATTATTAGCCGTCATTCCCGCAAAGACTGATGATACTGATCCTTGATAGTACTCTTCAGTCTCTCCTGGCTCAAGTCAACAGATACTATTCATGAAAAGCCCAGAGTTCACTCATAAGATAGTAGCAAACATTACCCATGTCCTGTTGGTGGGCATGCCAAGCCATCTCTCTGCATACCAGCTTTGTCAGTCCGCATCCACGTCTGTCAAGGTGCTCTTACAAATCTGCATAGTAACATGAAACAAGGAAGGGTTTCCACAGCTGAAAGAGTTGAAAACTGAAGACGCTTTCAAACTATTAACTTTCAATGAGAATCCAATTGAAATTAATAGTAAGGACAGGATGCTGATGGGCCACCTGGCATCTCCAAATCCTTAACATCCCTAAGTTTTAATTTGGAAAAACAGGGCCCTGATGTACCAGCAGGCCTTTACTGTTTCTCTCTTCTTGTTGAGGGAAGCTTCTAGAGTTTTCTCTTCACCTATGGCACCCTAGCAGGACTTAGGAAGTTAATGTTGGGAGTTGTAGGGCATCTGTACTACTCAGCCTGTCTGTGCAGAGAAAGGCAATAGCAAGAAGATTCTGCATTGGCGTATGGATCTGGTGAGCCTGAGGCTGCAGGTTCTTCCACAGTGTTTTGTAGGTACTTGCTTTAGGCAGTCAGGATTCCCATCATTAAGTAATGGTATTAAGCTTCTCATGACCAACCCCTTGTCCACAACTCCCTTTTACCCATTTGAATACTTTTCTAAACAGGGCAGGGGAGAATAGTAATGTATCGCTCTACTGTAAATGTCCAGAAAAGGGCTGGACTGTATGGATAAGCATTTGGATTGTTTATGAGCACTGTCTTGAGCCTCTGTAAGTGTATTAAATTGTAATGCACAATTTTAAGTAAATGGTTTGATTGTTTTAATCATGGGAACCCTGAATAATTTACATTTGTGGTCAGCAGTCAACCACTTTATCTCGACAGTGGTGTAAATCAACATGGTCAGTGTTTACTGAACTAACAAGAGAAGAGAGATAATGAATTAAACCGGAAACCTGGCCATCCTTTGTATCACATGGACAGGACACAATGTATGTAAATATGGGGAGGCTTGTGCTTATTGTAAGGAGGCAAATCCCTTTGGGAATATTTGTGTCCTTATTAAAGGGCTGATTGTATAGTCAAGGGGGTATTTTTCCGAGGAGGGATGCAAATAGGGCAGAGAAGGAAAGAGCGGAGGATTGGGGGCAGAGGGGGTCATCAGGGTCCCACAGTGAAGTGGTCCACTAGCCTTTCTCCTCTCCTTTGAAGGTTAGGGTTGAAACGCTGTCATCGTTCCAAAGGGAAAACAACTTGGGTGGTCTCTATATTGCTAACCTATGGCCTAATTAACAGGACTGGGCCTCTTTTGAAAAGAGGCCCTTGAATAGAAGGGGTTTTCCAGGTCAAGGCTGAAAGCAAAATATCCCCTATAACATGAGCCTCTGTACTGCACCCATATTTTTCTAAATGATTTGGCTCATCTTTAATGTTTATGCTGCTTTCTAAAATAAACCCAGCTTCCCTCCCTGCGAGTGTTGAATTTAACATCAATAATTAGTGGGCTTTTTCATCTCTAAATGTTAATTTCTCTGTTTTTGGTATAAAAAGTTTTTATTTTCACTGATTTTTTTTTTCATTATTTTTTAAGCTGCATGTCCCTTTCCTCCATCCCATGTACATTTCATTTTGTACAGGTTTGCTCCTTTTTTGATAGAAGCAAGGGGTGAGTGTTAATCAGTGACCCTGAAATCCTAGCTAAGGGTTGAGTGGGATAGTTGGCATTATAGTCAGAGTAGAGAAGTCCTTTTGCCCAGATCTGTTTTCATCAGTGGGAAGTGGAGAGATGTCAGGGGACCCATTTGAAAAAAAACAAAACAAAAAAAAACCCACCTTGAACCTTGCAGGATTGGTTCCTACATTTTTAACTTTTTTTTTTTTATGGTCTATTCAGAGTTTGAAGGCAAACATACATATTAAACCTCATAGTTCTAAACAGAAATAGAAATTATTATGCATTTTTGCTATGTATGCATATTTTATGCATATTTTGCCATGTGTATAATATAATGTGTGTGTACATAGAAATGCCTTTCTCTGATTGCTCTTTGCTACATGCTTTTGAGGCTGCTAGAATCCCCTTTCCTCATTAGTTGTGCAGGAGGTTTTTATTAACCAGTTGAATAATTCCTATTCAACTGCATTGTTATCCTCTCTTGCTTGTATGATTATCATAGCTGCCTCTCAGCAGTTCTGCCTCCTGTGCCCTCTGGTATCTCTTGATGTGCAGCTTTAACTTAACAAATAAATGTAAAAAGCATATTAAATACGGATGATGAGAGAGGTATGATTTTTTATTTATCCTGCTTACTATTTGATGACCTAAATGTTTTCAGCTCCTCTAATTACTTATTTAAGACCTATTGATTTCTCAGGTTTCTGCTGGGAGGCCTTGCGGAATTCTCTGTCACACAAATAGCATTCTAGCTGCTTGCAAATTAAGGCAAGCAGACAGAATGCTGTAGCATTGCAATAACCAGGCAGAAGGCTTATTTTAACCCAAGTTCCATGTGAAATATTTATGTACTGATTTAAATACTAAAGAGCTGGTATCCACACAGCAGTGAAAATACAACTATATCTCATCCAGCAGCTGCATCTTAGACCTGGAACTTCCCCAGCTAATCCCCCTGCATTCATCTTGGTGGCCTAGAGGGTTAGTGTTCTGTACAAAGGACAGAGGTTTGAGTCCTAGTGCCAGTCTCTTGCTCCCCAGATTTGAATGCTGATTACCTTGAACAAGATGGGTAGTTCTGTTTGATGTCAGTGGGATTATTCATGTGACTAAAGTTAAATATGTTCATAAGTGTTTGTAGAATTTGGGGCTTAAGTAGTGAATGTCTTAGAAGTGGGGCAAAAGTGCTTCCCACTCTTCCGGGATAACTGCACACATTGTGGCTATCAAGGTTTGATGTGAAAGTAAAAGTCATAATGTATGGTGCTGTTTTGCTGACCCTTGAGCTGTATACTGGACAGAGGTGCTAATACAAATATTCATTATAATTTTTCTAGGGCTTCACTCAACATCTATGCATACCACTTTTCTAAGGGTACATCTAGACAGCAGCTGATTGTCCATCGGAGCTGAAAATTACACATAGGCACGCAAGTTAGTGTGCTAAAAATAGCAGGGTAGCCCCGGCCGTAGCAGCGGTGGCATCCCCACACAAGTACTTACCTACCGTAGGGTCTTGGACAGGATTGTACATGGGTGGCTAGCCTGTGCTTCTGCAAGTATGCTGCTATTTTTAGTAAACTAGATCAATCAAAACTAGTGTTTGTACATCTATTTAAGCTTGAAATTACACCTCCAGCTGCAGTGTAGATGTGTCCCAAGAGAAGACCATTTCAGTTTTGTCATGGGGGACTTCTGTGTAAAGAATTCCTGTGTGGGCCTAGACAAGTGTCAGTGAAATGCTTCTCAGAGAAGCTTTACTCAGGTGAAGTATTAAAGTACTTCCACTGACCTGCAGAGAAGCCAAGGTCTATTATCTGAATCTTTTCTGGGGACAAGAGGTGAGTTGTTGATGGACCTTTTCCAGAGAACAATGGAAGGGACAAAAGGATGAGAATATAGGAGCTTATGGCTAGCTGAACAGCACTTGGTGGAGGCTTCTGGTTCTTTTATTTTGGAGATTTGGAGTGCAGGCATCAAGTTCTGTTTTGACCAAGCTGAACAGGGAGACGGATTAACTAAACTTGGAGGCCTCTACGGGGTTCTTTATTATTCAAGCCACCACTTTCAGGTCAAAATAATCCATACCACAGAGTTTATGAGAGAAGCAGTTAGCCCTAATAATACAATGAGGACTTGTCTCTCCAAAATTGTATATGGAAGAGCGAGTCAGCTGTGTCACTAGGCTTCCATAAAGCTGGAGGCTGCCTTCCCTCCCCTGCTTGATTGTTTGGAAGTTTTGTCCCTCCACCCTTTACTTTTACTATGTAATTCTATGTTTTTGTGTGTGAAAGGTTCTAAACAGAGAACTCCAGGTAACAGTGGGCCCTAACAAAGTTGAGAAATGGAGTGCTCTGAATCTTGTTATTCCTGCTTCCTTAAATGAAGTCTACAGTAGAGTCTGAGTCTTCCACACAGAGGAGAAGGTGAAAATAGCTGTGTATGTGAAGGGTCTGTTTTCGATGCATCAGTAGGAGTTATGTGTAATATGGGGGAAAATAGATCACATCTTATGAGGAAGTTTCAGGGAAGCCACATATTAATATATGTGGTGATTGGAACAGGCAACTGGATGCCTAGATTACAGGATTCCAGTCTCAACTCTATTATTTATTTTTGGTGAGTGACCTTGGTTAACTTACCTGACTCTTCTGTTTCTCAGTTCATCCTGTCTATGAAAGGGGGATAATAATACCGATCTTACGGAGGGTTTTTGAGGCTTACTTAATTAACGCTTGTAAAACCTCTTTGGCTATAGGGTGACCAGACAGCAAATGTGAACAATTGGGACAGGGGGAGGGGGGTAATAGGAGCCTATATAAGAAAAAGACTAAAAAATCAGGACAGTCCCTATAAAATTGGGACATCTGGTCATCCTATTTGGCTAATGGATGCTAAAACAGTCCAAATGATCATTGGGAAGGAGCAATAGTCTGTTTCTGTAGCTTCAAGATTTCAGTGCTGTTGGAGCAAACCATACTCCACATCAGACCTGTTTTTGTTTGTTTTGTTTTTTGTTTGCGTTTTTTGTGTGTGTTCAAGATCAGCCTTACTTTTTAGTTCATTTTCCCTTTCAGGCAAGAATGTTTGCTTAGAGCGTGTTGGAAATGCCTGGTGTTTTGATAGCACCCATCTGACTGATGAGGCGTTTCATCCTTCTTTTTCTAATAAAAATCCAGGAACTTTCTTCTAAGATTCTGCAGCGGTTCCTTTTCATCTCTGATCAGAAACTCACATTTAACCTTAACTTGAATAATTTCCCCCCTCAGTATAATAAATAATGAAATGTGATTTGTATAGAACAAGCAGTATTTTCGAAGGATAATTTCCTATTGAGAATTTTTCTTTGTGGGGAAAGCTGATTAGGGGTGTCATAGTTGGAATGGCAGGGGTGTGTTCATAGCAGGAAATACTCATGTGGAATTGGGGTTTTATGTTGTGCAAAATAAAACGGTTTCTAAACAACTGTAAAATTTCAGTTGGGGAAGGGGGAAAGCAAAAGATTTTTCTCGTTTTATTTCAGCTCTGCTGCATTTTTGCATCTTGCAGTCAATAGCCAACCTGCATATCAGCACTCCCACAGGATAACAATCTTCCAGGCTTATGTTGCTTGTACCCTGAAGCACAGCTGCTCTTCCCTTGGGACATGCAGAATGCAGTCAACACTACTTCTCTATTCTGCAATCACTAATTGATGTGTGGCTTGGTAACTTCCAGCAAGGTCACAGAACTGGCAGCTCCAAAAGCAAAGTGTCCTACTGAAAATTTAAAGGGAAACAGCAGGGATATTTAAAATGGTGTCATGCTAATTTTCTCCTTTAGGAAAAAAAATCAATCAGTATGTTAACTGTAAGTGCTCACTTTTTACTGATGCAATAATCCAAGATTTGGCAACAGTGCTGATGTTAGTGAGAATGCAAAAGCTTTCTCATCTGTCAGTCTTCTCCTCTGGGTTTGTGTGTAATAACCTATTGTACAGAAATGCTGCATTCTCTCTCCATGTGATGCTGCTTCTCTCTTGTCTTCCATTCTAACAGGGCCTCAGCACTCTAATTACAGTTCAAATTTTTAAAGGTGAAAAGAGTATTTTTAAGCAAGTGTAATTTGACCTTTTCAAGATTTCTTTCTTTACAGATTACTTGTTCCCATGCTGGCACTGAAAGGCACTCATGGTGTGTCTTTGTAAGAGGGCTGCAAAACAGACATTCTGACTTCTGAGAGCTGACATTCTGATTAATCAGGCACTTGATTATCTGAAAGATGATGGAAATTCATAAAAACTAAACTGCCATTTGCCAAACGCCACAGTCTGTGTTATAAGAAATATTGCAAATATGTCACTAGTTAAACACTATGCAAAAAGTGCTCACTGCCTTTGATATAATGGCTTCTGTTATAATAATGCTACCTTTTAACACTGAATGCTGGCAGCAGCACCCAGAGGGTATTATTACAATGAGAATGTCCTGTTTTCCAGCTCCAGACCACGTTGTCCCAGTGTCACAGTTCTGAAGTTGTAGTTTGAGCCATTTTAAGGATATTTACTGTTTAAAGAAAACTGGGTGCAAATTATTTCCAGCCTGGAAGATGAAGGGATGGCTTAGCAGTCCTAACCTCCAGGTTTGAAATACGCTTGTAAGCCTAGGTTCAAATCACCTCATCCCTTCTGAGTTAGACAAGTTAAGTATCATGCCATTTAAGAAGAGATTTTCATAGGCACAAAGGGCAGTTAGGTGCCCAATTCCCCTTTGTGCCTTTGAAAACATCCCCTTTAATGTTTGGGGAGTTTTCAGCCGAAACCTTAAAAAAACAAGGTCTTCTCTGTTCTGCTGGGCTTTACAGATTCAACTCAGACTCCCCCTGCCAGAAACAGAGGATGGAACCTTCAAGGGATATGGAGAAAGAGGGGCAGCCTACAGCTGTATGGTTGGGAGGCGAAGGAGATCTGATCCTCAGGTGTTTAGTGGAAACTGATCTTTCTAAGGATTTTCAAGTGTGGAGGGCTGAATGCCTTTCTAAGGATTGTCTTCAGCATTGTTCTTTCAGGATGAGAGCAATGAGTTGGAGAATGTTGCTGAAGCAGCAAAACTATTGCACGGAATGCAAGAAAAACGAAAAGGTGCCTTCCCTCTAAAGTGAAGCGGAGCAGGATGCTGGCTTTAATTTTTTATTAAGAAGAAAAAGCTGTACCTTCAGATTTCATATGGGAGCTGCCTCCACTCGTTCCGGGAGGAATGCATTGCATTTAACTCTTAGAGCCCTGAGATCTGGTGCATGCCTTCTTGGCCCTGAGGCATAGATGAATATATTCACTGTGTGATGCAATCCCACCATAATGCCCAGTTTGACATCCTCTGCCTTTCCCCTCTGTTTAATCCTCCTGATATCCTCTCCATGTGTCCCCCATGTGCTTACAAATGTTAACTTTCTGATGAATACCCCATGAATAAACCATGACAAGTGACCCACCCTGAGTTTTGTCACAGATGCTGTCCCTTTACTGCGATGCTGATCCCTTTAGTAGCTCACCAGCCCACCATCCAGATCCCTCTCTGAGCTGCCAGATCTTCACCTCCAAAGTACTGTGTTTTTCCCCTTGTAAGTCCCCACCATTTAAGAAAGGCAAATCCTGTGGTTCTGTCCCACTTGATCACCTGCTGTTGGTGCCTTCTGCTATTCTCTACCTGCTCACAGATACCCAGTCCTGAGCACACTCATTGTACAATGCATCATCTTCCCTGTTGCTCCAATTCCTGATTTTCCTAACACTGGAAATTCCAGATGTCCTGAAATTAGGTCTAATTTTGAGGGTTAAAGAACTTGAATGCTTTCCAAAGGTCCAGAATTCAAGCCCTTTGCTTTTCAGAGAAGTCTCTTATTGTCAGCTCTCAAAACACAGACATACTAAGGCACTAACCTCAGCCAAATCTGCATTTTTCTTTGTTGACAACCTGGCAGACTTGAAATCTCTGGCAGCAGTTGTCTCTGGTGCTATGTACTGAACCAGATTTGATTAGATGAGCTCTAGGATCCAGGTGGGTATTGCTAACAATAAAATTCAAGCTCCAAACTGAATCTTCTGTAATGAAGATGCTAGTTTACTCTGTGATGCCTTGGTAAATGGTACAAACCCAGTATCCGTGAACATGGATTGCTGTGGAGAACTGGACAGTGTTCAAGCAAAAAAAAAGACCTCTCTTAGGAAGAGACTGAATTTTGGACACCATTTGTACTATGAATGTCATAGCTAAGATTCAATGTGTGGCATTGATGACCTCCTTTATTGCTTCCTGTGTGTGCCTGTCATGGTTACGGGGGGTGCTACACTTTCAATCTCTTTTAGTCCCTCTCAAGTGTGCCCCTCTGGTGACAGGTTTTGCTACCTTCACCCCTGTCTGGGTTGAACCATATGATCCTAGACACCCTTCATGTTTACCACCCATGAAAAAATTACAGGCTCAACTGTATTCAGCACCTGCAAGACGTTTCTCTGTAGGAGCCTCTGACCAACAACTGATTAAATATACTCAAAACGCCTTAATCAAAACAAAGTATCATTTATTCATCTAAAGGTACATACCATTCAGAGGAGCAAATTAAAACAACCAATGCCTTCATGCCCAGGTCCTACCTGAACTTTATCCTTTCTTTGCAAGTTTTGGTAAATTCCATTCAGCTCAGACACTCTTCCAGACTTCTCTGCCTCTCTGTCTCTCCCGCAGCATCTCCCCCAAGTGGCTGCTGCCCATTTATCCCTCTGTCCACCTTACTCTCGAGGCAGGGGGTTTTAAAAAGAGGGCCGGGAAAAACACATGAGATTTTATAGACAAAATGGCAACAGCTGCACAGATCATCACAGCACAAAATGACATGAAGACACTGTATAACATCATTAGATAGTTGTCAGGAAGAAGAACAAGCAGAACTGACCAGTCTAAGATAATGAGGGTAATTTAACAGTGAAGTCATCAGAACAATTAAATATATGGAGGGAGGACTTTAGTCAACTACTGATTGGAAAGCCAGTGGCCAGACACAGGGGAGGGAGACGATCTGGACCTCAAACTAAGACCTATCACTAGAGAAGAAGTAGAGAGGCCAGTAAAAATAAGTTAAAAAGTGGAAAGGCACCAAGTCCGGACAACATTCCAGTGGATATCCTTAAGGCAGACTTGAACACAAGTAGACATTTTGAAAGGCTTCTTACAAAAGCTGTGGGGGGAAAGAAAAAAAAACCAAACAAGTGGTCATATATTGTAACTGTCAAAGATACGAGATCTCAGTCAGTGCAAATAGAGAAGGGGCATTCAATTGCTTTCTATCCCAAATCAAATACTGACAGTATTATCCTAGACAGACTAAAGAAAGCAGTAGATTCAAGGCTATGGCAAGAACAGCCAGGGTTCAGACAAGAGAAATAATGCATAGATAAAATAGTAACCCTATGGATCATCATTGATTGAATGGCAGTGCCCACTTTATATGAATTTCACAGATTTCCAAAACGCCTCTAACACAGTGGACAGTACAGTCTTATGGAAGTTGATATGCCACTATGGAATCCCCTAGAAATTGGTAAATATTGTTTAGTGCTTCTATGGAAATATGAGATGCCAAGCAACACATAATGGCAAACCAACTAAGTCATTTGAGGTGTCTGCTGGTGTCAGACAAGGATGACTGGTATCAACCATGACCTTCCTACTGATAATGGATTGGGTAATGAGAGAGACCACAGAAGAACAAAGGAATATATAATGGACTCTTATGCAGAAGTTAGAAGACCTCGACTTTGCAGACAACATCAACCTGCTGTCCCATACCCATAGAGATATGCAAGCTAAAACAAGTAATCTCCAGCTATCTGTACAATTAGTAGGGCTGAGAATTAACGTGGAGAAAACTAAAACCATGAAAATCCCCTCACAACCCAAAATCCCCATAACATTTTCTAGGATTGACATAGAAGAGGTCAACACTTCACATATCTTAGCAATATCATAAGCAAAACAGGTGGAACAAACAAAGACATTAAAGCCAGAATAGCAAAAGCTACATGTGCCTTTGCAACCCTAAGGCTGAGGCTGTTATGGAGATTTCCAAACCTGAGCCGTCCTTTGTAGGTGACAAATCTGAGGAATTGTCACAGGTTGAAGTGTCATTAGAGGAGGTTTTGGAATTAATTGATAAACTTAACAGTAACAAGTCACCGGGATCAGATGGCATTCACCCAAGAGTTCTGAAAGAACTCAAATGTGAAATTGCAGAACTATTAACTATGGTTTGTAACCTGTCCTTTAAATCATCTTCTGTACCCAATGACTGGAAGATAGCTAATGTAACGCAAATATTTAAAAAGGGCTCTAGAGGTGATCCCGGCAATTACAGATTGGTAAGTCTAACGTCAGTACCGGGCAAATTAGTTGAAACAATAGTAAAGAATAAAATTGTCAAACACATAGAAGAACATAAATTGTTGGGCAAAAGTCAACATGGTTTCTGTAAAGGGAAATCATGTCTTACTAATTTATCAGAGTTCTTTGAAGGGGTCAACAAACATGTGGACAAGGAGGATCTGGTGGACATAGTGTACTTAGATTTCCAGAAAGCCTTTGACAAAGGTCCCACACCAAAGGCTCTTACGTAAATTAAGTTGTCATGGGATAAGAGGGAAGATCCTTTAATGGATTGAGAACTGGTTAAAAGACAGAGAACAAAGGGTAGGAATAAATGGTATATTTTCAGAATGGAGAGGGGTAACTAGTGGTGTTCCCCAAGTGTCAGTCCTAAGACTAATCCTATTCACCTTATTCATAAATGATCTGGAGAAAGGGGTAAACAGTGAGGTGGCAAAGTTTGTAGATGATATTAAATTGCTCAAGATAGTTAAGACCAAAGCAGACTGTGAAGAACTTCAAAAAGATCTGACAAAACTAAGTGATTGGGCAACAAAATGGCAAATGAAATTTAATGTGGATAAATGTAAAGTAATGCACATTGGAAAAAATAACCCCAACTATACATACAATATGATGGGGGCTAATTTAGCTACAACTAATCAGGAAAGAGATCTTGGAGTCATCGTGGATAATTCTCTGAAGACATCCATGCAGTGTGCAGCGGCAGTCAAAAAAGCAAACAGGATGTTAAGAATTATTAAAAAAGGGATAGAGAATAAAACGGAGAATATCTTATTGCCCTTATATAAATCCATGATACGCCCACATCTTGAATACTGCATACAGATGTGGTCTCCTCATCTCAAAAAAGATATACTGGCATTAGAAAAGGTTCAGAGAAGGGCAACTAAAATGATCAGGGATTTGGAACGGGTCCCATATGAGGAGAGATTAAAGAGGCTAGGACTTTTCAGCTTGGAAAAGAGGAGACTAAGGGGGGATATGAATGAGGTATATAAAATCATGACTGGTGGAGAAAGTGAATAAGGAAAAGTTATTTACTTGTTGCCATAATATAAGAACTAGGGGCCAGCAAATGAAATTAATGGGCAGCAGGTTTAAAACAAATAAAAGGAAGTCCTTCTTCACGCAGCGCACAGTCAACCTGTGGAACTCCTTGCCTGAGGAGGTTGTGAAAGTTAGGACTATAACAGGGTTTAAAAGAGAACTAGATAAATTCATGGAAGTTAAGTCCATTAATGGCTATTAGCCAGGATGGGTAAGGAATGGTGCCCCTAGTCTCTGTTTGTCAGAGGGTGGAGATGGATGGCAGGAGAGAGATCATTACCTGTTAGGTTCACTCCCTCTGGGGCACACCTGGCATTGGACACTGTTGGCAGACAGGATACTGGGCTGGATGGACCTTTGGTCTGACCCAGTATGGCTATTCTTATGTTCTTATGTTAAAGCCAGTCTGGAGAAACAGAAGCCTTGCCCTCAGAACTAAACTTTGAATATTTAACACCATTGTAAAGTCTGTCTTACTACATGGTTCTGAAGCGTGGAGACTTGTCAAGATTGTACTATCTGAACTCCAAGTTTTTTATAAATAGTTACCATAGGCAAATCGTCAATGTCAGATGGCCAGAAAAAAATCACAAATGAAGACCTTTGCAGGAGGACAAAACAAAAACTGATAGGACAGGAAATTATGGAACAAAAATGGAGATGGTTAGGACACACATGGAGTACAGAACCAAACATCATAACAAGACAAGCGTTGGACTGGAATCCCCAGGGCAAGAGGCAATGGGGTAGACCAAGGGTAATTTGGAAACACACAATAGAAACAGAACTGAGAGCTAAGATTACAGCAAGAGATTACCAAAAATGGAAGGCAGTGGTGAAAGGCCCTGTGTTCTGTATGAAATAAAGAAGCAAGTTAAAGAAATAAGTAAGTTAGTTCTTTTGAATTTGGGCTGCGGCCTGGCAAAAAGTAAACATGTTTGTGTGGATGTAGCCAGATAGGTGGGCATCTCCCAAGTAATAGCTCCCCCATTGTTCCCATAAGGCCCCTTGGTACTTTCCATGGAGACATCCTATCTCTGCCAATGTTTAGTTTCTTGTTAGTTTTTTTTTCCCTAACAGCCTCCTTTCATTTAACTCTGTGTAGTCAGACAGCTATCAGGCAGGTAAACTGAAGTACATGCATGAAGAACAAATTAGCTAAAAAGGTTGTGGAATCTCCAACAATACTGGAGGTTTTTAAGAACAGGTTAGACAAATACCTGTCAGTTGTGGTATAGAATCATAGACTATCAGGGTTGGAAGGGACCTCAGGAGATCATCTAGTCCAACCCCCCACTCAAAGCAGGACCAATCCCCAATTAAATCATCCAACAGATTTTTGCCCCATATCCCTAAATGGCCCTCTCAAGGATTGAGCTCACAACCGTGGGTTTAGCAGGCCAATGCTCAAACCACTGAACTATCCTTCCCCCCTACTTAATCCTGTCTCAGTGCAGGAGACTGGAGTAGATGGCCTATCAAGGTCCCTTCTAGTACTACATTTCTCTGATAATTCATACAAAATAATACATATCTCTCTCTCTCATTCTCCACAGTGGTATTTAGTATTAACTAAGAGTGAGATACCACAACAGTCCTCCAGCTAGGGTGACCAGACAGCAAGTGTGAAAAATCGGGACAGGAGATGGGGGTAATAGGAGCCTATATAAGACAAACCCCCAAATATCGGGACTGTCCATATAAAATCGGGACATCTGGTCACCCTACCTCCAGCTCTTGCAATTTGTTTAGGCATAAAAAGACTCAACTGCTCAGCCTGAGTCTCAGACAGGCAGAGCTAAATTCTCTACATCTTGAAAGTAGCTTGAATGCTGGTGGAATTGCAGCACTTTATTGTCTGGAGAAGATCAACTTCTAAACTATTTGATATTTCAGTAGAGGAATGTTTTGGTGGCACTTTAGGGAGATTAAATATTTCTGTGTATGTTAATAAACTACATAGTACTGGTAAAATATTTTAATCAAGGAATGGAGAGAACAAGATGATGATAACACCAAAATGTTGTGTTCATTAGTGAGACAAGGTAGGTGAGGTAATATATTTTATTGGACCAACTTCTGTTGGTGAAAGTAACAAGCTTTCAAGCTACACAGAGCTCGTCTTCGGGTCTGTTTTCATTAGTGTAATTTGAAGGTGCCTTCTGACTGATAATACTTTGAGATAGTTTTTGTCCTGTAAAGCTACGTTAATGTATTTATCCTTGTGTTTCTAATCAAATTTTCTTCTGTAATTCTCATCTGGAGAAACTATGCTCATCATTAGCCATGAAGAGATAACACTTTGAAGTATGTAATTGTATGAAAGTCGTGGGTGTATTAGTCAATTATAGAATGGCTGTGAGCCACCAATAATGTAATGCCATTGTGAAAATGGCAAATGTGACCTTAGGATGTATCAGGCAGGGTATTTCCAGTATAGATAGGGAAGTATTAATGCCATTGTACAAGGCACTGGTAAGACCTCTTCTGGAGTACTGTGTACAGTTCTGATCACACATGAAGATTTCTAACCCTCAGAGGAGTGAGGTTTTCAAACAGCCTTTCAATAGGAATAGTAGAGATAAGCAACGTAACTATTTTCGGGGTGGATTGATTTAAATCAATGTGATTTTAAACCATGATTTAAACTGGCAAGCAGGAAAACTTGATTTTCACAATAAATTTCAATCTTGTTTTGCATTTGTACTTTTTAGTTATTTTTCTGAAGAAAGGTGAATTCTCATTGGTTGGGAACCATTAAAACATGATGATTTGCAACTAAATGTAGCCTGTGCACTAAATTTGGTGTTACTTTTTGCTAACCAGGAGCATATACTATATCAATAAATGTTTATTTAATCTGTTTATAGCTTCTGCCGCTTCTAGCCTTAGTCCTGTCTGTATGGGGTTGTCTAAGGAATTTTAACATACATTATTTTTTTATGTTAGAAAATGGTGAATGACGCATTGCTCATTTATTAAATGATTAATTTCTTACTCATGATTTGTGTCAAGCTGCATTTGGTTGTAAATAGGAATTAAATTAAAAATGCATAAAAACTGCATTTTAAATTTTTTGTTAGTTAAATATAACTAACTTAAATGTGCTGGACAATAAGGTTTAGCAAAATAGTTTTAAATATAAAAAATAACTCATCCGTTAAACAAAGGAAGTTTATCTGTATTTAGTGAATTGAACTGATTGTTTCTGGTCACCATGTTCTTCAAGATTTTACAATGAGTAGATCTCATCCTCTCACTGTTAATTTTTATTCATTGATTAGAAAAGGAAAACAAGCTTTTCTGTGTTTTAACTCCCAGTTTTTCTCAACTTTGAATGAACCAGTCACTAAACTGAACTAGTTGAATGAACCAGATGAAGAAAATACTCTCTCTGCATTTGCAGAAGAGGTTAATGCTGACAAAAGCTAGTTTATCACTTCAACAAACTCTGTTCTAGGTGCTTAGCCAGTGACTTCCACTAGTTCAGTGGTGTGACTTTCTTTAAAACTTTGGCACCAAACATATACTGCTTGAGTATTTTTTAAACGTAAGTGATTTTACTAGATTATAGTAAATGTAGGTCTTCTTATAGGTTGTCATAATTTCAGATGTAATTTTAAATACTTTTTGTTGTTACAAATAAAAATGTTTTTAAGTTTAAAGAAATCTTCTGAATTTTAAAGAAAATCATCAATTTTATCCACCCTGACTAGTTTTAAGAAGGAGCTTGATAAGTTTACGAATGGAATTAGTTAATAGTTGCCTGCAATAACAGGAGACTGGACTTGATGACCTAGGGGGGATCCTTCCAGTCCTATGTTCCATATTGGAAGCTAACTCCTCTGCTGACCCATCCTGGTCTATTTTTGTGCACCCCCGTCAGATATAAGGCCTCTAGCCATTACCTGTCTCGGGAGAATTCACATCTCAACCTTTGTTTCAGGCTGTCTGCAGACTCAGTGAGACATCACTGCATCAGTTTACATTCAGGTCACATTTGAAAAATGTATTTTTGAAACCATGAGGGATAGCAAATTATTTATTTTTAAATGAAAGCTAGATTCTGCAGAATCTGAATATGGCTTGGGGACCAAACAAATATATGTAGTGGGCCAAGGATTTGACAACACTTCTCAAAGAGATTTGTATTGATAGAAGTAACTGGAAACTGGGGCCAAGTCTACATTCTAAACTCTACATCTGTATAACTACATCACTCAGGATTGTGAAAAATCCACAGCCCTGAATGATGCAGTTATACTGACCTAACTCCCGGTGTAGTCAGCAGTATGGGGCTTCTCCTGTTGACATACCTACTGCCTCTTGTGGAGGTGGTTTAAATATGCTAACGGGGGAAGTTCTCCTGTTGGCGTAGTAGCGTCTTCACTAAACTGCTACTGCATTTTAAGTGTAGCTCTGCCCTGAGAAGCACGAGTGTAGTCGCGCTGCCAGCACTGCGAGAGCTCTCTCGCAGCGGTGCAAGTACTCCACCTCTCCGAGGGGAATAGCTTGCAGCGCTGCGAGTGAGCGTGCAGCGCTACAGGCTCTGATTACACTGGTGCTTTACAGCGCTGCACTCGCTGCGCTCGGGGGGGGGGGGGGCGTTTTCACACCCCTGAGTGCAGCAAGTTGCAGCGCTGTACAGCGCCAGTGTAGCCAAGGCCTCAGTGCAGCTGATTTCTGATCCAAGGAGGGCTGGAAGAGGAGATGCAATCCATACTTAGGCTGCTATTGAGACTTTTTTGATGATATGCTAATGGTGCCTCATCTTGTGGGGTGGGTTTGTTGTTAGGAAAAGTTGCCCTTTACACAAGTGTCTCCTGTGTCTGAAAGGAGGTTTTTACTAGGTAAGTCTGTTGTATTGACAGACTTCTTAAGAATAATGTAGGCATTCCAATAAAAGTGAATCTTTCACTAAAGCAATTTATAAAGGTTTACAAGGCTGTGGGGAGGCAAAAACACTCTTGACTATAAATACAAAGGCCCAGGGGATCTCAGGACCGTGTTAATAAAACCCTTGTTATCCCTTTGGCCAGAAGAGATGGGGAGGTCTCCTTTGCATCTCCCTTTTTATTGGATAGGTTTAAGAGACTCAAAGGAAAAATCCAACAGCTCTACTCTCTCACACTTGCTTTTGGTGTGGGTCAGTCCTGGCGGGGGCCTAGTCTGAGGCCAAGGACATTTGCATATGCTATGTTCTCTTTTGTTTTTGTAAGAGGAAAAGCAATGGCAAGATTTCCGGTGTTCATTTCTGAGCCAGCTTTCTGTTTCGTGTGTGTTCCCCTTTGCTGTGGATTTGGTGCAGGAACACATTGGAATTAGACATTTTAAGTGTAAACTACAAGTAAATTAATCATGCATTTCAATTTATCAGACAAATTTTGCTTCATCATTGACAAATGGTCTGGGAGCAGACCGGAGTGTGTTTATTTGTTTTTGGAATTAAAAAAAAAAATTTCTGTTTTTGAAATTACTCACTCTGTAATTTCTGTGAATAATTCTTGGCCTTTAACTTCTTTGCGAGCAGTTAATTGTGAAATTTCAGTATTCAAGATTTGAGCAGTTTTGAATTGACATATAAGTCACTTGGTATGTTTTCATCTCCTGAGTGGGTGAGCATAACTTTCTGAATCAAATTTCTGTTACAACTGTTTGTGAATGTGAAATTTGCTTCATGTAAATATTTGCTTAAAATATACTGTTTCTGTGAACAAACCTACCAGGAAACTTGATTATTAGAATATTTATGGAATATTACTACAGAGAGGGCATGAACACTGAGCAAATTTGTTTAAGAATTAGGATCAATATTTGTGGGAACCTTTTTGCTATATTTGTCCAGCTCTACAAAGGAAGGAAGGTGTTCATATTAATTCTTCTAAGTGCCTTTCAGACAAGGAACTAACAGTACTTAATGTGAACTACTTTAATATTACCAAGTCCACTGTGAGATAGTTACTTTTACACTTTATAGATGGGTAAGCTGTGACCCAAAATGGCACAGTGGCTGAGCTGGGAATGGATTCCAGTTGCCCTGACTTCCAGTGCTCTGTACTAGTCATTTGATTCAGGGCATCATCAATGCAAAGGGAGCCACTTTTAGAACAAGGCCCCTGAGGTTCTGTTAAAGTCAAATGTACCCCTTATTATCTCTTGTCACCTGAAACATCAGTATACAGTTATAATTTTAGAAATAAGATGCAAATATACTCACTGTTTGGATCTATGGGCTAAATTTTGATTTAAGTTGCACTGTTTCACTGCTCCCCTGAGGTTAATGGAGTGGCTTTAGAGTTGTAGCTGAGAGCAACATTTGGACCCCTGTGTTTAAATGACATCTGAAAACACAACTGCTGAAGCATCTTCCTGGCAGCAACACAATCCGAAGCCCTTTGTGACTTTACAAAAAGATTTTTGGAAGGAGTCAGACAAGTATTTGGAGGGAACCAAAAGTTTAATGGGGGGAGGGCTGGGCCAAGATGGGTCTCATGTTCCTTTTCATATGTTCTTAGGCTTCTGCCAGCATCTAACACTGAAACCATCACATGTCCACTTGGTTGCTTAGCTGCTTTTTCTGACAATTTGGGAGGAAGAAAATTCATGGAGAAGTAATACCATAAGAGGATTTGTACTGTTAAGTAGTTGGGGGCAAGAGGGAGAGAAGAGGAAGGAGGGAAGACAGAGTTCCATGATGAAAAATAATCTGTTCATTTCTCTTACATCACTGCCTCTGCAGAGTGCTGATTCCAGTTTAATGCAATGTAATTTAATCTCCATATAGACTAGTAGAATAGCCAAATGAAATCAAGTGGTCATTTGGACTCTAAGAGCTCATGGGCATCAAGATATAAAGCAGAAGGGATGTCTGTGAGTGAGATATGTGGGATCCTATATTGAATCTGTTTCTGTGTATCTTTACACTTACATAATATCCTTGAGGATCTTAAATACATTCACAAATATTAATGAATCCTGACAATACCTCTGTGAGGGAGGTGCTGTCCCTATTTTATAGCTGCGTAAACTGAGTCAGAGGGAGGCTTATTGATTTATATAGGGTGGCTCAGTGGGAGTTTGGCAGAGCTAGGAACAGAAGCCAGCAGTCCTGATTCTAGTCAATTGGACTAGCCTATAGACAACACTTGCTCAAAACATTTAGAAGCCTCATAGTCCATTAAAGTCCATGAAAATTCAGTACATGGAAGGGCTTATCAGACGATGTGCTGAATAGTGAAGAATAAAATAATTAACTAAAACATATAAAAAAATGTAAATTGAGCCATAATGTTTATCATTCTTCAGAATGATAAAAAGTAATCTATTTAACTTCACTTGTGTGAATGCTTCATTGAGTGTCTTCTCCAGGAGTTTAGCTTGCGTACAGAAAGCAGGGCATGGCCTGATGTTAATAATTTAACTGTGCAAAAGTTTTTTTTGCACATGATATGTGATAATAGATGTCTGGTTTCAATCTGCTTACTCTCCATTAGACTGGTGAAACCTCCCTCCGCTCACTTGTGCTCAGGTAATTCCCACTGGCATCATTACCTGATGGTTCTGTCATGCTAAGTCTGCTCTTGCACGTCTGTTTTGTTCCTGGTTATGTTTATAGAAAGTGTTTGCACTGTTTCAATCACCTATGCCTGGATGTTGTTTTAATTTTTTTCTTCACTTGTACTGTAGCTTTTGCAACTTCTGAACAAAGTGGAGCTGCTGTTCTTGCTGTTCTTACTGACAATTGGTGGGATGAACCCATTATGTTAAAAAAGAAGAACAGGAGTACTTGTGGCACCTTTTTGCGGATACAGACTAACACAGCTGCTACTCTGAAACCTGCCATTATGTTCAATATGCCTAAAAATGAGTTCACCAAGGAAAGAGATGCAGTGCTCATTTCTCAGGGCCCAGGACTCTGTTTGCATACATAGAGATCATTAAGGGTAGACATCTCAGCCTGCAGAGAACCTGAAGAGGTGGAAACTTTCAGCTCGCAACTATTTATTTATAGCTGTATTTTCTCACACGATTGCTGTTTTGTATAAATGTACTCAGTACCCTGAGAGTTTCAGAAATGACAGAACAGGAAGTCGCCAAGATCAGGGGTTGCAAGTTAGTGAAGAACAAAGCCACAGTAACCTATAGGAAATAAATAAAGTAGAAACTGGTAAAAGGCCGGTCCCCATAGCTAGGTAGAGTTTGCAGTGTGCTCCAGACTCTACAGTTTTCTTCACGGATGCAGATTTCCCCAGCAGCTAAGCATGAGCTGGGTTCTGAGGGCTCCCTGGGGCTGCTTTACAAGTCATTACACTCATTCTTTAGGTGTGACTTACAGCACATTGGGCTATTTTGGTAACATCTTTCCTCCTACAAATTCTAGAACATATTCAATTCCTGTGATGATGATGTTTGGATACAAAAAATGCTGCCTGCAGTCACATGCCCACCTGTAGTACATAGATACAGCCCCCAGGTGATTGATTTCTTTTTCCCTTCTCCTCCAAGTTCCCATGTCATACATTCTGTGCTTTACTGGAGAGGAGAGATTAAAATAATGGATAAACATCACAGGATGGGAATTTACCATGTTTGGCCAGTAATTAGCTCCTGGGAAATGAGTTACTGCTACTAATCGCCACTTTTATTTCTTGGCATTACAGCCTTGAAGCCTTAAACGAGATTTAATAAATGAAGTTAAACCACTAAAGCAACATGCCCTAATAAATGCTCAATCTGCAATTAAATCTCTAGGCAGCAAATTTGCTGGACTGTCTCCCAGCCTCATTACCCTGGAGAATCACATGAATTCATCCTGTCAGCCTCAGCAGAGGTACCAAGAGGGGAAAGTTAATTCACATTGCTGTGCTTCAGTTTCCCCTGATCAGAGATGTCACTGCTTGCTCCTTTACACCTGAGATATTGGAAGTTCAGTTGCACAGTCACAAATTGCATTGGCTGGGTTTCCCACCGTGGCCATCAGGGGGAGGATTTTAATTCATTCCTTGAGTTCTTGATTCCACAGACCCTTCAAATAGACACTCCAGAGGACTATATATATAGAGAGAGACTATGGGCTTCTGGGAAAGGCAGCATTAATGAAGAAAGGGCCAAAGAAGCTAAATTGTTGTTGTTTTTTTAAAGTGTCTTTTTTCCCTTGTGAATGGCTGAGGATTCTAGGAGCAGCAAAATGTCACCAGCTATGGCTGATTCCTCCTCCATGAACTTCACAGATGCCACTTAGCCTTTAGTGACACCATCTTCATGTCTGAGGCAGAAGGTGATTGTGCCTTTGCTGGTACAACGGGCCCTAGAGCAGTGGTTCTCCACCTTTCCAGACTACTGTACCCCTTATAGGAGTCTGATTTTTCTAAGTTTCACCTCATTTAAAAACTACTTCTTATAAAATCAGACATACGAATACAAAAGTGCCACAGCACACTGTTAATGACAAATTGCTTACTTTCTGATTTTTACCATATAGTTATAAAATAAATCATTGTACCTACATTTCAATATATTGTATATAAAGCAGATAAACAAGTCATTGTGTGAAATTTTAGTTTGTACTGACTTCACTGGTGCTTTTTATGTAGCCTGTTGTAAAACTGGGCAAATATCTAGAAGAGTTGATGTACCCCCTGGAAGATATCTGAGTACCCCCAGGAGTACATATACCCCTGTTTGAGAACCATTGCCTAGAGTATGGATACCTATCTTTCTCCATACCTATATACTACCCCCCAAAAAAAAAGTTTTTTTGGGGGGGGATAAGTATTTAGAGTGGCCATTCTTGTCCCCATGTATCAAGGGTGCTTAAACAGGAGCCTTTGAAATATGTAATAGATCATTTCTTTCGTCAAATTCCCTCCTTGAATTTGTTCTTCTCACCTAATATTGCTCCAAGGCAGGGATTTTAGATTGCGTTTCAGAATAGTTGTACTGTCATCCTACATGTGTTTGCAGGAGCCTCTGTAAATATGAAGATTATGAATTAAAGATGTAGGATTTTTAAGAGTGAAATCACTTATTGACCAGACCTTAGGCCCACTAGCCAAGCAAGAAAGAGGGCTGCAGTTTCCTCCCAACTTACAGGGTATTTCAGAACCAAAATTCACAGGATGCAATTCTAGACCCATTAAGGTTTCAGTAAAATACAGGAGCAAAAGTGCTCTCTTGCAATGTGGAAGGAGCTAGGTAAAGTGCAGGCAAACTTGCCATGGTATCTACGTGCCTAGGTCATTTGCAGAAGTGAATGGAGATTTCATCAAAGGCTATAAATACTCTTGCTCCATGGCAACTTTACTTCTCCAGTCTAACAGCTGTGACTTGAGCTTGGAAAATATTAACATGATGGCAGAAAAAGCAATGTTCATGTGTCAGAGTTGTAAATTAATGGAATTTTGGTAGGTGGTAATTTCAGTCTCTGGAATAATTACTATTGAGGATTTGTAAAGTTCCATAAAGTATTCCGGAATTAGTGTAAGACTCCAGCACACATGTCTACTCATTTATACATGTATATCCCATGTGTGTGTGAGTGTGTGTGTGTGTGTGTGTAACTTCCACTAGCTCCAATTAATTTAATACCTTTTATGGAATCCTCACCAGGAATAATATTTATTCCATATACATACTCTCTTTCTCTCGATTCCTGGTTAACTGACTATGTTGGGAAGAGGCCCAAAATATTTGGATAAATGGACTTCTGTAAAGAGGGTACTGTTGTGTGATAAAACAAAACTTGCATGCAGTGAGCCAACGTGGGTAACCTGGAGGATTGGATAGATGAAGTTCAGTTAATTGACGTTTATGGGATGGTCTGTGCTAAGATCTTTCCCTTTGTTGGTTTTACTAGATTAAAATTTGTCCTGACTAAATAAAACATTAACAGTAATTGCTGGAAATTATCATTATTCAGATGGTTAAAATGCTTGATTCTGAAGTTAGATACCTATTGTTTATGTACTCTGACCCGAATTTCAGCTTATGCAGCATGGCCAAAATTTCTTGTCTGAAGCTACAACTGAAGAAAGATGTCTGCACCATAAATAGCCTTTCTCCAAATACTACTTCATTAATTTCTGACTGATCTGAAGTATTCTCTCCATCTATGAGCAATGCAGCAGTGCTCTTCCCCAAGATCTTGTTGTAAATTGCTCAGATTGGCCTTATGGATTCAAAGAGCTTGATGGAGTGTACAGAAAGCTGCTATATCAACTCCTCAAGGGAACAGGAAAAGGATCCCGGTGCCCAGGATTTTGCATAAACTGAGCTCATTACATTAACCAGATCAGTTGGTAGGAATTCTGAAGATATGGAAATTTTTTCAGTTCCTGTACATTTATTTATAGCTACATTTTCTGTCAAGCAATTGCCTCTTTAGATTCTCCACATCTCCTTTAAAGGTTTTAAAAAAGGATTGAAATAAGAAAAGGTGCTAAACTCACAGGAGATAGAGACAGAAGGGGACAAATTGTATCCTTGGGTATGTGTGAGTGGCTACCATTGAATTAAATAAGAAATCCTGGTTTGTATCCTGGGGAATGATTTTGTGATTAGGGAGGTTTTACCCTTGGCCAGACCCTGCAGTCTTTGCTCACTCCTTTCTTGAGCAAAGGTGTTTGAAGTTAGTGAGGATTCTGTCTGCAACAAGACAGCAGGATTAGACTATAGGAGTAGAGCTATTGCAGTACCTCTAAGGAATGCAATCTGATGCTTCTCAGGGTAGATTGGGATGATCTGAAATGCATTAGACCTTGGTGAAATAGACATGCCAGAGCTTCAGTGAGCAGAATATTGTTTATTTACATTCAATGGGACAAATCCTATGATCCTTGTTCTGTTTATACTTGCACACATTGAAGTGGATGGTAATTTGACTGACCCTGTAGAGCTCTCATGATTTGGCCCGTTGTCTATAGACTGAGGTCCTAAAAATAATATATAATCTGTGATTGCAGGGAGATTATTCCTCGTGGACTGTGAGCTGAAGCAATTTGGTTTTAGTAGTTCAAAGGTTGTTACTGTGCTGTTATCACTGAAAAAACACCTAGGGGTGTTTGATGATTTAACCCCTGTATGAGACAGCTTATTCCAGAGAAAAACCGAATGTGTTAAATTGTCATGAACCTCAGAGATAATGAATTGATTTCATACTGTTTATTCTGCTAGATCTGAAAGTGAGTAATTGAATAAATGTTTAAGTCTGAATCTTTAATTTGACTATAAATATGTATAGTAATTAACAAGGAGGAAGGAGATGTTCTTGAGAGTCACCTTGAGAAGAGAATAACCATGCACGAGGTATGCTTAGGAATCAGAAAAGTAATTACGATATCTAACCTCTGCCACCAAGTGGCAGTTTGATATCATTGCCTATCAGCATGGTCACAGCCTGAGGAAGTCTGGCAGCCAAGGCTCAGCATTAACCAGGAGACACACTGCCATGGTTTCAGGGAAACAAGATCGCTTCTCCCAGGCAGGGACAAATGCAGCAGGGTGCTCTTTGGGAAGTGGGTTTTTGAAAGTTTCTCCAGCACAAAACAATTAGTCAAAGCAAGAGTCTCCACATACACAGTTTCAGGAGAAAATTTCTGCTTCTAGCTTTGTTTTTAAAATAATTCTCCTAAAACTCTGCCTGATGAATGGACCTGGCAGTGTCTGCCAGCGGGGGTGGGGGCAAAGGGGTCCTGATAATGTTTGAGTGCTCAGACACATGAGGGATTGGCCAAAGCAAAAGATCTGTTCTAGGAAAATTAACCTCCCCTCTTCTGCCCAAAACTCTTGGGCAAACAAGCATAAGAAACGAGGAAGAGGAAGGGGTGAGGGAGGAAGATGGGCTGAGGTGAAGGAGATGGGGGAAAAGGGAAAACCCCAAGTGTCTCTTCTACACTGCACTTGCCTCTGTCTCTGCTATTGATAGGAAGTGTGGAAGCTGGTATGTAGACCACTTGCAGGTATTTTTACCAACATGTCTGTAATAAGGGTGTGATGCACAGGAATGCTGGTATTTATTTCCTTGTGGCAGACAGTTGGAGCAAGATTAGGTGACATGGTGGTTTAAAAAACAACAACTTGTGCCTGCTCTACATTTGCACTCCTGCCATTGGGGCAGAGAAATGTGAGAGGGAGGATTCTTTTTGATAAATAAGGATTATTTATTTCCGTCCTTCACAGAAGTGGTGGGGGTGTAAGTATTGAATTATAATGGCAAAAGTAATAACAAAAGTCCTATTTAGATTTAATGTAACTGAGCCAGTCCCTGGGGCTTGCCATACAATGACACATTCTCATTGATGTAAATGGGTGTGACCTGCATCCTGTATTTAAGTGCCCAATACTGTTAGTTGCAAGGCAGGCTGGTCCAGTGATTAGAACCCTAGTTGGGGAGATACAGTTCAATTCCCAGCTCTGTGGCCTGGGGCTCAGGCAGTCCCACAGGGATGTTGGAATAAATATGTTAAAATGATGAGAGCAAGAACCTATGCTCTGTCTGGGATTTTGGGAGACAGCAGCTCTTCTGCTGAACTGGAATGAACTTGTTGTAGGAGCACATCCGTATCTTACACTGAGTCAAGAAACATTAGTGCACAGAACTCTTCCCTCCCTCCCTCCAGAGTTCCCATACACCCTGTGCCGCATGTATAATTCAGCAGCAATACATAATTAAAGGTCTATACAGCCGCACTTACTTTCATATATTTAAATTATTTGGCAGACAGTAGGGGAACGTTCCTCCTGGCCTAGGCCTTTGCATTTCCTACCGTGTGTTAAAGAGGTGGAAACACCAGGTCTGATCTCTCAGGAGGCAGCTGGGAACCAGAACTGAAATATAGATTGTTAATAATCAATGATCAGGATCGATTTTTACTAGAACAACATGCAACTGGTGACCATTGTGCATGACCAGAACACCAATAATGTTGTGTATGGTACAGAGCTGAGTGAAGAACATGCAACAAATCATCAGACCTATTGCTTATATTTATATATACACACACAGCATTATTGGCATTCTGGTCATGCACAATAGTCACCAGTTGCATGTTGTTCTAGTAAAAAAAAAATATATACAATTGTATTGGCTAGGGTGTGTCATGGACTGGGGTGTGGTGGGTGGTCATGCCTTGTGGTCAGAGCAAGGGGTCAGGAACCAGGAGTAAGAGCCTATAGTCAAAGCCATGATCAAGAACCATGTAGGGTTGGAGCGGAGCGGAGCAGGAACAGGTTTGGAACAAGGCAGGCACAGAAGTGATCACAGCTGCAGGCATAAGCATTGAGCACCTAGTGACCTACTGCTGGATTTCAGAGCACACCTGCTGGTTCCCCTCAGCCAATTAGGTGGGTTGGCCAATCTGGCGGTTCTGCTGTAGCTTACCTGTGTTCATTAATTTTGTCCCTGACACCATGATATTCTCATGTTTTATGCAGCTTTTCACAATTCTTTTTGAATTTTGTTATTAAATGGTTCGTGGTCTACAGGTCATTCACGCAGGCAGTTTTTAGGGGGTGGACTGGTTACATACATGTGGTTATTGTTTTTGTTTTCTGATTGATTGCTGAACATGCATCATTCAACAGTCTTGTGATTGTGATTTTTACAGTGAAATGTACACTTCGAAATCCACCATCCAAGCATAAAATTGTGACTTTTTTTGAGTTTGTGTCCTGATAAAGCCCAAAATGCTTGTGGAAAGTGAAGACAAAAAGGTGAATATGGTTAAGCTGAAATTGGCTTTTTAATTCAAATAAATAATCTTGGATCTTCTCCACTATTCACTCAGTTCTAATTCTATTTAACACTTAAGTGGTAGGGGGAGATTAATTATCTAATTTAAGATGCCATCACTCGGTATTGATCCAGTAAACACCAGCTATTAGTAAGTAAATTAGGGTTACCATACGTCCGGTTTTTCCCAGACATGTCCGGCTTTTTGGTAATCAAATCCCCGTCCGGGGGGAATTGCCAAAAAGCCGAACATGTCCGGGGAAAATGCCGGCCGGGCACTTCCCCTCCCGCAGCTGCTCTGCTCCTCCCCTGACTCTTCAGCTCTGTTTAAGAGCCGAGCTGCCCGAGCGCTATGGGCTTCAGGGAGTCCCCTTGCCTCCAGACCCCAGCCGCCGGCCAGGCACTTCCCCTCCCGGGCCCCGGCGGCGCAGGGTCCGGAGGCATGGGGGCTGCCCGAAGCCGGTAGCGCTTGGGCAGCTCGGCTCTTAAACAGAGCCGAAGAGTCAGGGGAGGAGCAGAGCCTCCGGCCACGGCGGCTCTGCTCCTCCCCTGACTCTTCGGCTCTGTTCAAGAGCCGAGCACTACGGGCTTCGGGCAGCCCCTATGCCTCCGGACCCTGCGCCGCCGGAGCCCGGGAGGGAAAGTGCCCGGCCGGGGGCGCAGGGAGCGGAGGCATGGGGGCTGCCCGAAGCCCGAGCGCTACCGGCTTCATGGTTTGCCGGGCAGCCTCCAGACCCTGCGCCCCTGGCTGGGCGCTTCCCCTCCCGGGCTCCAGCTGCGCTGGGGAAGCGCCGGCCGGGGGCGCAGGGTCTGGAGGCTGCCTGGCAAACCGTGAAGCCGGTAGCGCTCGGGCAGCCCTTTTCGCGTGGCTGGGAGTGGGAGGGAGGAGGGGGTGGAGTTAGGGCAGGGCTGGGGCGGGGCTGGGGCTGGGCTGGGGGGGTGGGGAAATGGGCGGGGCCAGGACCCCGTGGAGGGTCCTCTTTTTTTATTTGTTAAATATGGTAACCCTAAGTAAATAAATAATCCTAGCTCTTTCACTGACTCCTTCTGTGGCCTTTGTCAGACCCTTGACCTTGGCCTCGTTTCCCCCAATGGTGAAATAGGCATAACACTGATTTTGCTCCCTCCCACAGGGGCTGTGAGGATTTAAGACTGGAGTCTGGGAAAAGCATTGTCTGGTGTGAAGGGCCTTGTTCTTGAGGTGCTGAGCGCGCATTACTTTCTAGAGATTTGATTCTAAATATTTTTATTATTGGGCTTGATCCTGAGGAGTATTGAGGGCCTGCATGTCCCACTGCACTCAGTGGCAGATGTAAGTACTCAGCGCCTCACGGGTTCAGAGATATTGTTATTCAGGTTGCTTTTCAGTAGCTTGTTGTTTGGCAACAATTTTTACAAGCTCTTAAAACAAAAAGCCAAGTCAGTCCAGCTTCTGTGTCGTACGTGCCCACAGTGCTGGGCCACAGTGCCTGACTATCTATATTAGTCTTGCTGTGTGATGCTGCGGAAACTGCACAGAAACATACGTGTTAAATTTTTCATTAGCCTTCCTCACATCAGAGACTTGGTATGACCTGCCCGGCTCCAAAATAGAAACAGAGCTCGTTGTAATGTTCCTCTTTGGGGTGGAAGTTCTACCAAATACGTTACTGTCTTTTTTGGTCTGGATTTCAATTATATTGGAGCTTATAGGCTAGGGAGGATATTAGACGGAGTGTTTGCTAGAAAGATTTCACCATCCAGCTTTTTTGTTGTTGTAGTAATATGTCTGTAATATTATATATATATATACACACACACACAAATATATATATATATATATATACACAACAATGTGTGTATGTTAAATCAGTGCTTGTGGGGGTCCCGAATGAGAGCAGGGCATTGTTGCATTAGTGCCTTAGAATAAGGGAAGGACCCTGCCCCAAAGAGCTTACAATCTAAGTAGACCAGACAGACTAAGGGGTGGGGGAAAAGGATAGAACATAAGCAGTGAACAATATGAATGTTGGCAAATGTTGTGTTAGTGTCATGGTTGTGGGTATTTTTCCTGGGGAAGGAGAAGGGGGTTGTTGCAGGGAATTAGTAAAACAGAAAGAGAGAGAGGGACACTGAAGGTAAAGAGTTAAAGGGATAGAGGAGACGGGAGAAGAGAAAGGGAAAGGAAGGGGAGCAGCGAGGGCAGATGGAGCGAGGCTGAGGTGAAGTGACTGTTAAGTTGGGGTAGGAGGAGGCTGGAGCAAATAGCCAGTCAGCAGAGGGGAGAGACTATTGTGACACACTGTAACTCAAAACACTTAAAATCTGTAGTTAATATGTGTATTTTAATGTTTCACCTTTATCAGTGAGCTTGCCTAAAGTGCCTGGGGCATCTGTTCAGATTACAAAGGCTGGGGCATGTCCACTACCCTTTGAAGGAGTGGCGAACTAACTAATGAGCTTACGTTGCTCAAGACCGTCTTGATCCATTTCTGGAGTGCAAGGCTGGGCGGATTTGCTGGTGTCTCCCTGTGTATAGTTCATGAGTAGCTGTGAGAGCCTGCATGTAACTTTGGGTGTGCCTTCACATGCTAACGGTTGTGTGAGAGCGAAGCCTGAAGGGGCTGCTTGTAACTAGCAGAGCAGTGTGAGAGGTACCCTGATCCAGAAAGCTAAAGGGGACACAGCAGTCCCACAGTTCAGGTTGTACCCCAGGGTGTCTGGTGGGCCTTGCCCACCTGCTTAGGGTCTGCTGATCACCATATTTGGGTTCAGGAAGAAATTTTCCCCAGGTTGGATTGGAAGAGACCCTTGGCTTTTGTTTGTTTGTTTGTTTTGGTTTTGCCTTCCTCTGCAGCATGGGGCACAGGTTACTTGCTGGTTTACACTAATGTAAATGGTGGATTCTCTGTAACTTGAAGTCTTTAAATCATGATTTGAGGATTTCAGTAACTCAGCCAGAGGTTATGGGCTTATTATAGGCGTGGGTGGGTGATGTTCTGTGGCCTGCAATGTGCAGGAGGTCAGACTAGATTATCATGATGATCCCTTTTGGCCTTAAAGTTTATGTAGCTGAGTCTGTAGTGGCGCCACTGCAGTGCTTCTAGTGAAGACTTAGCCTAAACGTGACAAGGCTGGATTTTGCTCTCACTTCCATCTCCTTTCCTGGGAGACAGGGAGGTTCTGGGTCATTTGTGTTTCATTTGTTCCTGTTGATTTTCCATCTGTGGGAATGTCCTTGAATCTTGCCCTTGTATGTAGGAGGGCCAGAGCTTGCTCTCTTCGGTGGCTTTTGTTAAGGTTGTGGGCAGAGCCATTCTGAATTTCCTTTTTCCTCCAGGCTTAGGAGTTTCCATGGGATTTTGTGGTCACACTACCCTCCTTCTTGCAAGGCAGCTGCCATGATGATTAAGGCTGCGAGTCTGTCACAGAGGTCACGGATTCCATGACCTCTGTGACTTTTGCAGCAGCTGCTGGTGGCTCAGGGGCTGCCTGAGCCGGGCAGCAGCAGTTTGAGTGCATGGGAGGGGGTTCAGGGTTAGGGGCAGGGGGTTAGAGGGTGCAGTGGGGCACTTACCTCGAGGTGGGGGGCTCACCAGCTCCCACTGGTATGGCCCTACAGCTCCTCCTAGGTGGAGGGGTTCCGCGCGCTGCCCACGCCCACAGGCCCTGTCCCTGCAGCTCCCATTGGCTGCGGTTCCTGGACAATGGGAGCTGCGCAGCTGGCGCTTGTAGCAGGAGCAGTGCATTTAGCACCGTGGCCCCTCCACCACCTAGGAGCTGCAGGGACATGCGGAGCCATGTAGGGAGCCCCTGCCAACCCTCCCCCCAGCAGCAGCGGGAGTCCCAGGCCGCGCATTGTGACGCGCCCTCCTAAGCACCAGCGGGATCCTGGGCCACCTCCCACAGCACCTGCAGTGCCCCTGAACTGCCACCCCCAAGCACCCACGGCCCCCCGACCAAGTTTTAGTTAAGGGTATATAGTAAAAGTCATGGACCAGTCACTGGCTGTGAATTTTTGTTTACTGCCCTTGACCGGTCCATGACTTACTAAAAATACCGGTGACTAAAACATAGCCTTAATGATGATCATTCGTTATTCTGTTTGATCTATGTGCAGTCTTTGACCAGTTTCCTCAATATGAATGGTCTGTTGTCTCCCCCCTCATGGGGGATGGAGCAGTTAGAACTGTCTGTATATTGTGGGGGGATATAGCTTTACCCAGACGGACATGCAAGTTCTGTCCTGTGTTGCAGAAGTTTGAATTCCAAGTTCTTCTGGTTTCCTTTGGCCAGTTTTGCTTCTGCCTGGTATATATGAAATGTCCTTCTATTTATCCTAAATGGAAGGTAAATGCATGCACTGGACTCAGAAATATATTTATTCCATGTCTTTTTGGTATAAACAGACTTCCTCCTTGTTTAGAATCTGTACGCTGTCTGTTCCCAGCAAGCTTCCTGCTTCATTTCAGGAGCAACCCAGATAACTCAGATTCTTGCATTCTGGCTGGTTACCTTTCAGCATAAAGCAATGCTAAGTCAAAGGACATTGTCAAAGCAATTTGCACTTTTCATTGTGAATGTCAAAGCACTCTACAGCCAATTTCCCCTTTTATCTGTTTGCAATGTCCACAATATTTTAAAGTGTGGCTGTTTTAAAGAATAAAAAGCCTTAATGCATTTTTCTTAAAACATACCTATGTCCCCAAAATCACAAGCAATTGTACAGTAGCAAAGCAGCCAGCTTCTCTCACTTCTCATGCACAACCCTTCAGTAACAAATGAGTGTACATAACACCAGCGTTCTGTACAACTCTGGGGGGGAAAATCTGCTTCCACGTAAGATAAAAGTGGAAAATCTGGTAAGGAGACATTTCAGAGTCCAGCCTCTTGGCCTCCATTATTCATCTGCTCTGCTCTAGATTTATTAACAATGGGGCAGCTAATAGCAATATTTGACTACTTAGCATTATATCCGCTGCTTGAAGTGGTCTCAGTCAGAAGCACTTCTTTCAGAGAAGGCATCTCTCAAGTGTCCTAGGACTTCATGTTGTGAACACCAGAAGCCTTACATTTTGGATCTTAAATTAGATCCAGGATAAAACTCCAGGAAAGACACTTTTAGAAATTGAGAAATATTTAACCTTTAACTGTTTGTGGATACAGAAGGGTTAGGAACATTTACTGTAGAATTAAGAACAAAGATGAACAATGAGGGAGAAATGCAAAGCTGTCCCTTCATAAAGAGGACTGTTAAAGTGTCTCCCCCACTGTACAAATATCCCTTTGATGAGGAAGAATTGCAAAACAGCTTAATTAATCAGTTACAGTGCCAGGAGAAAGGGTAACAGACATTTCTCCTCTTGTGGCTTTGGTTAGACAGACATGGAAGTTTTAAACTCTTGTTTCCACTTTGGAGTTTGTTTTCTATAAGGCTGCTTCTCCAGGTAGGATATATGTCTAAAACTAAAATGAGAAAGTTCCTTTCTCATTCTTGTCAATTTTTCTTTTGCATCTAAAACAATTAATATAGGTGAGCTAATGGAAGAAGCGGGTGCCTCATTACAATGAATTTTCCGTATGAATATTCCCAGTCATTTCTATATAAGCTCCACTGGAGTGAATTCAGGATTTCCGTCATCATGGATTAATTTTGATACTGGATTTAGGTAATGATTCTAGTCAGTATTTCCAGTGTGCCACACTGGGAACTGCTGGAGAACAGAGTTGAAATAGAGGACAGATTAAGAGGAAAATAAGTTGTTTGATTTGGGGAGATACTGTTAAGAACATCAAAAAGCCCAGGTGATATTCTCTAGGGAAGTCATCTGAGTGCTTGAGAATGTCTCTCTCTGTACTTAAATTTGAAATTGTCTCATGCATTTTTCTGTCTCTAACCCTTGCTATCTCTTCCTTGGTAAAGTGTTTAATAGAATTAGGACAAGACCAGAATAGAAATAGCTATCTGGACATGCTGACTGTGATCAATGGGTTATAAAATGTAGTGGAAGTTTATTAACCTTTTAAGGGTGAGATGAGATTCACTTCACAGAAGCTCTGGCAGTTTCCAACAGACATGCCATCCCTCCTCTTTTCCTTTCAGAAGCCCCTTGTATTTCTCCCATTTCTTGCCATGTTTATTAGGCTTTGGTTTCTTCCTGAGTACAGAATCTGCTTTCCAAACAGATCCTATGAATGAGGCAAGATTGCAAAGTTAGCAGGAGAAGAGCTGAATATCCAAGGAAGAAAAGAGCCCTGTTACTGCCTAATCAGGTGGTGGCTTTTGTGTCTTCTCTTCCGGTGTTCCCAAATCCTGGTAGTGAGCTTGATATTCCATCCATTCACTTCACAACAAATTTTTAATAAAGTGGCATTTGAACCAGTAAAGTCTGGGAACTGTTAGATGGACCCCCGTCCTGACTCCCTTGAAACAGTAAGCAGCCAGCATATTGTGCAGGTGATTTAGCAGTGGCATGTGCGTACAGAGAAAGCTGATGCATCTATGCACACAGAAAACCTGACTCTGATTTTTGTAGCCATGGGACACTTTGGCATAATGGCTGAGAGATAAGAGTCTTTGGGTGGGATTTGTATGGGAAGAGGTTAGTGCACCGATGAAGCAGGAAGGGGAGGGCCTTTCATGCATAGAGGACAGACTGGAAAAAAGGCATATGGATGGGAGTGGGAAGTGACAATAAATGGGCCAGCATCACACTTGGAGCAGAGGGGATACATGATAAATGTGAGATTAGAGATACAGGCAGGAATGAAATTAGGTAGGGTCTTAAAGGTGAGGGCAAAAACTTGTCATATTGTTCAGAGATCATCTCTGGGAACCAATCCTTTCATTTTTGTGGTGCAAGGTGATTGGATACAGATAAAGTGAATGGAGAGGCTAAGGCTAGTGCTGGTGGAATGGTGGGGACCAGAAACTCTCCCAAATCAGGTGCTGGGTGAAGAGACATGAGCAAAAGCTCAAAGGAGCCTGGGATTTCACAGACAGATAATCTGCCAGTAGTTTGGGATTCCCAAATCTTTTACTGTTTTGACTGGTGGACTAAGGGAGTATAGGGTGTTGGGGAGACTGTCTAGGGAGAAATTTGAAAAAGGGAGGGAAGTGCTAAAAGAAATCTGTCCATCGAAACTGTAGCAAACAGTTAAACCCACTGGATGGTATGGATGGTATGGAAAATGCTGAGCTTCTCAGCTCTGAGTGTCTAGTGTTTAGTAACTGTGGAAAAAATGCAAATGATGGTGAGCATGGATAAAATCAATACCTGAAATGCACATTAAAAATGGAATTGAAGATTTAAGGCCTCCCAGTAACACAACAGCTGGTTCAGATTGGCTGAGCTGTTGTGTACAGTATATCTAGCAAAGGACACCCTGGCACCAGGACTGGAATGCAGAGTACAGAGACACCCTTTTATAGATAAATAAGGTTGTCTCTGCAACACTGGTACAGCTGGAAGCTCTCTCCCTCATCCAGCAACTCTCCCCACCCCCCCTCAAAATCCACCTTCCCGAACATCCTGTCACAACGTTTCTGGCACTTTCAAGGTTGGGTTGCTCTGCTAAACACTGCAAGGTAATTTTGTGATGGGAGTAAGTTTGCACCCTCTCCCTTATTGTACAGATGGTGATTACTAAGCTTTAGAAGCCTCCTGTCTGGTGTGATGACAATGCTTAATGCCTTCCCTTTATGGGATACCTTCTGTTTAAACCTCCTACCTTGGGAGGCGGGGGAAAGGGAGTTTTTTAGTTTTTTTAGCTTCTTTTAATGTGATTTTTAGCAGCTGGAAACTAGGAGAAGAGTCTGCACCATGTGACCAGTTAGCTCTCAAGTGCTCCACTAACCTCAGTTTGGAAACCACTTATCAGTAAAATGCTATGCATAGCTGTCTAAGCAGTACCATGCCATGCCTGAGTAGGAAACTGAGTCATTTGGTCCAATATCCAGCCTCCTGCTGAACAGGATCGGATCAATGACCCATCGAATTCAGTATCCTGCCTTGTTGTGGATCATTTGTCCATCCAATGTGGGACCCTATACCTCACAATGCCAAGCAGTCTACCTGTTCAGTGTCCCTCTCCTTCTAGCGGCCAGCACTAGCTGAAACCATTCTTCTCCTGACAGATCATTACAGTAAACAATTTCACAGCATGAAGTTTGCCAGCAGTGGGACTGTCACTTTATTTTTTCTCCTTCACACTTTGCTTCTCACACCTCAGGCTCCTCACTGTACTGTGCTCTTGTCATTGCTGCAAGAAAATAAAATGAAACTGCATCTTTCCATCTACTGGTCAGAGAAGTGGTAAAAATAAAAAAAACGTGCATCATCCATTGTTATTTAATGGACTGAAACTGGCTTATTAATAACCCCATACCCTTGGCTTGTAGCATGAATCCCCTCACTATGGCATGTGCCTCTCCATTTGCTGGAATGTGAAGGGATCAAACTCCTGAGCATTTGTTTACCTTTATTATGGTCCAAAGCCCCTGGTAGCCAATTTGGGAGTCTTTCCATTGACTTCAGTGGGCTTTAGATGATGCCCTAAATGTTCTCCTGACTGCAGCATACTCTTACAAATTAGTGATCTCTGCTACTTGCACAGTTGGCTGCTTCACAGTCTTGGCTTCCATCAGTATCCAGGGATATACCTCTTATTACTTTCTCTCACTTTGATTCATCCTGCCCCCCTTTCCCTGGCCTTGTAGTGCCTCCATCCTGGACCATTATATCTCCACCTGGCCAAGCTGCAGAATGCCCTCATGGATCGTTTTCCACATACTCCAACCACTCTTGTTAACTAAGATATGCAGCAACTCACTTCCCCACGCACAAACTTTCTGGCTGCTGAGGGCTTTGGTCCTAATTTGGATGTGAGCACTTGAGCACTGTTCATGGGATGAGCTGACCTTTAGGTGTTGAGCATACTAGTTACGTGAGCTGACACCCTGGCCTGGCCTCCTAGTGTGTGTGTATATAACTATACTCTGCGCTTCCTTGTTTAACTAGGAGGGGAAAATGCCATTTGTCACCGTTCTTTGCATGCAGCATTTTTCCACCATCTGCTTATTGCAAAGTAACCATTTATAATTTGCTACCGAATCTTACAAGTTCCAGCTGTAGCTCTATTTCTCCTCACACTTTGTGGGCTTAGCAGCTGAGTTGGCCCTGCATTTGTTTTGCCATTTAACATTTTTGAAATAATAGTTTTGATTTGAAATGTTTCATTTATTCTCAGCTTTCAAAATAAATGTTCACAAATTAATTGCTTTGGTCACCTTTAATGAGATCAGCTCTATGGAAATGGAGCTCATACTGTGTTCTGTCCCAAAATACTGACAGTCATTGGTGCTTGACCCCATGTTGTATTAAGTCACAAACCTACTTTTGCTTGGTTAGCTCCTCCTCCATCTCCAACCCTACATATTCTTTCTTCCCTTATACCTATTTAGTGCTGGGTGACCAACAGGTGCTTCACCACTAAGACATAATCAAGCTCCGAGACCACCCAGGAATGCTACATATGCTCCCTGTGTGCGGGACCCTGCAGGGACCTGCCCAGTCCGTAGTGTAAATTAGAGAGGCCTTTTGACTGCTCTGACTCGTGCTCTGCGTCTCATGGTCTCCTATGAGCCCTGGGAAGAACAGCTATATTGCAGTGTATTCCAGCCACGCCCCTTGTATTGGGGGCTGGCAGCAGGGCTGGGTCAGGTGGGGGATAGAGGAGGAGTCGGTCCTGTGTAGAAGGGATTCTCAGAGAGCTATTTCTGCCTACTCTAAAGGTTCTTTATGCTGCCAAAGTGGCAGAGAGGAGCCTGGCCATAACTGACTCCGAGGACCTTAGTGTTCTGCAGACCACAGTTTGAGAGCCATTTGGGATTGAATAATAAACACAAAGCACAGTGGCTAGTTTTTCCCATTCTTTGAAGGTGCAAACATGCTTAAATGCAAAATGGTATTTTGGATTTTATTACCCTTAAAAAAAGGAAAAACACCCATCCTAAAACTACAGAATACATCTGCACATGGTCCCTGCTGAAAGTGCAGCTGCATCATCTATCAGAATGGTTCTGATGACTGAGAGCTGCCAATACAGAGCCAGCTGACGGAGACAAAAGTCACAGAGAATTTCTGCTCCTCCCCTTCCTCCACAAGCAGCAATTAGTGCAGTGGTGCTATTCAGGCACCAATGGAACCACTGCCTAATTCTCAGGTACCAGGATGAATTCCTTGGCAGCTCTGGTTTGAATGAGTAAATAGATTTCTTCTCCGATATGCCGGGCAGTCTCATTTCTTCATGAATTGCTACTTGTGTTTATGGCACGACAAGATATTGGATAACACAATAAAAGCCAGGAAGGAGGAAAACTTCCCATTATTCTGTCTAGGAAACCAAATGATAAAGATCTCTGTGATCTGGCAAGAAATGTCCAAACCACCCAATGCTTCCCCAGGCTTCAGGCCCCAGCACAATTAGGGAACAGCTGGTCTGTAAAAGAGCCTGCTGGGTAGTCTCATGCAAATATGCAGATTAAGAATCTTTCCCCTCCCCTCGCTCTTAAATGTTTATTTTTACTTGTTTTGTGCAAATTCCTTGTGTGTGAAAAGTGCCAGATGCTGGAGATGGTGAGACTAAAGAGTCTGGAGGCAAAGTCCTCTTCTTATCCACAGATCTATGGTATTTTGCCCCTGAGTCTCAACTCTGAGTGGGAGGGACAGATCTGAGGGGTGCAACACTGGTGGTGAATTTTGCCTGTGAATTAGCAGTGAAATGGTTAAGTGGGCCTAATGTTCTGTCTGTCCCAAGAGTGCCCAGTATTTTTAACACCATGAGCTGGATTGTGGAACCTTTACTTACACTGATGTATACTTGCTCCCATTTGATGCTGTCGGGCTGCCCACACAAATGCTCACCAAGGTGGGCAAGTTTTCCATTATGGGACTACTGTAAATTCTCTCCCGTGTAAATAAAGGTTTCATAATGTGGTCCCATTTCAGTTGCCATCTATAGAGTGTGGCCTGAATCCCTACCACCTCCTTCCTTTTCTGCACAGATGCCAGCAAAGGATCTGTGAGAATGCGCTGCCATGGTGTTCCTGATCCCCTTACTCCCCTCCTACTCCTTTCTCCTTGTTCTTCTCTGAACAAATTCTAAACCTTTTAATTTAATGCTGTTGCCTGTGGAGCTCCCAGTCCTGCTTTTTACCTGTTTGTTTATATTTTTAAGCCCTTTGCTTTAGGAATGATGTGTCTCTGCATTTCCACTGCAGCATGCCACCCTGTTCTTAATTGACCTTTATCAGGATGTACATTAAATGCAGTCTTTGCAACTTTTCGGAACTTTTTCGGCAGATGTTTCTGCAGCCTATTCCCTCATCATGAATGGCTCCCAATTTCCTTCAGATGCCCTACTGTCTCCAATAGTCTTTCACAGAACCCATAGTCAGACATGTTGCTGTTTCTTCCTCTAATACAGCATTCCATTCTGTTCCCACCACTTTGACTGAAGTAGCCAGCTCATGGAATGAGACTGTGACTGCCACGAGTGGAACCTGCTTTCCTTCTACGGTGTCATTTGAACACAACTGGAGCAAAATGTCAGTAAATGAAGCAAAATATTTCTGGGTTTCATTATGAGCCCCAAACCAGCTCCAGTTTTGCAAGCCTGACCACAGGTTATAGATGAATTTGGGGCTGATTCATAGCGTTAGATGAAAACCTTGAGAAACTTGGTGCTATTGTTTGAGTTTTTGGACTTGTTTGAACTGGAAGCTCAAAGGGCATGAAAGATTCTGACTTGAGATGCTGCTTCCAAAATCACCATAGCTGCCATTTTCTTTCCCTACAAGTAGTCTGAGGCCCAGATCCTCAGTGGGTGTAAACAAGCATAGCACTATTGACTTCAGTGGAGACGTGCTGATTTATACCAACTGAGGAGCTAGTTCTTCACTTTTAAAATGCTGTTTGCCTATTTATGTGTGTGTGTGTGTATATATATATAGAGATAGATAGATAGACAGATAGATTTGTTATTATGGACAAAAGGGTCACTAACTTTCTTGAAGAAGTCTGTTAACCTCAGTGCAGAGAGCTCCATCCAAGATTCCTGTAAACAGATACGTATGCTCTTGTAAACTTCAAATAACAAAGCTATCGTTAGGAGGTTGCAATTTGGGGAAATAGCAAGGCCGCCAGGATAGCGAGAACCTGTGTGGTTCTACTATAGGCATGTTATCTGCAGAGCTGTCACGTCAGCGCCTTCTTGTGTCTGACTCAAAGCAGAAGTTAAGCATTTCTTTCTGTAGAAAGCTACAGGTGAAGACAGGCTATTTACGAGAGATGCTAGCATATCTGGGGTATGGCAACAAGTTGTAAAAGGAAAACAATTTAATATTTTCCACTGGTTTTATTTTTCTTTAGGTGGAGAGATATTTCTTGTTGATATCCTGAATATTTGTGAAAGTGACAGAAAACTGAACTGGTCTGGGGAATTCATTACAATAATGTCGCATAGCTATATCTCCTAAATCTCTTGATCACAGCTCTTTTTGGAGTAGCCATCAGACGTGCACTTGGGGGAGTGTAAAGAGGAAACATCTAAGGGAGGAAGTGCAGACAGATATTTAGGGGTCTGGTCCTATGGGGTGCTGAACAACTTCCACTGAGTTCAGTGAGCGATGAGACTGCTGCGTGCTCAAAGTTTCCTCATTGACTTCAGAAGGAGCAGAATGAGTCCCTGTGTGAGGACACAGCAAAAGAGCAAATCTTGGGGATGTTAAATCCAGGGAATGTTTATTGAAGGTGCATTACTGCAAGGTTTGTTGCACCCTTCATCGATGTGCAGAAGTAGAGAACGGACCCCAAAATGTCTTGGCTTGCAGGGAGTGGGAAGTTTCTCTTGTTTTCATAGCTCTCATTTCTTATTCTTTGTGAGTTTCTATTCACAGCTTGTTGCAGAAGTGTGGTCTTGTGATTAGACTTGGGGCTCAGGACACCTGGGTTTTCTTCTCAGCTCTGCCACTGATTTGCTTGAAATCCTACTGAAACAGTCAAGATAAAGTATGAAATTTACCAGACTTCTCAGGATTCTGAAATCCTCTTGGTTTTTGCACCCATGAGAATGAACTTTAGAGAGATCTTTCTGCTAGCCTTTGAGGAAAGCCTAGAGGAGCTAAGTTCTAGCTTGTAAAGAAGGAATAACACCCCTGAGCAACCTAGTAACTTGCAGCCTTGTTTTCCTTGAGTCTGATCCTGCAAAGTGCTAAGCCCCTCCTGTGAGGTGCTGAAAACAACGGGGGTAGCAGGTGCTTAGCATTGCATGTTTTGAACCCCTCGTACAGAGTGGTGGTTAGCATTTTACCTTTAACAACGTGTGTAGTTCTGAGCTAACCAGATATCAAAGCAAAGGAAACAAATGCATTTCCCAGCTGCATTGGGTTTGCAGCCCTTGTTTAACAGAAACCTTCAAATGTCTCATGCTTTAAAGGGAAACTGTAGGTTAGCAATGAGTTTTCTTTTTTCTTTTGGTTAAAAGCCCTGACCTGCATTATTAATAACAGCTTGGAGGATTAAAGTAGAAAGACTCCCCGTTTGAATTAAGTTTGAAAAGAGTTTGCAGTCCCTTTGCACCATTGGTGCTGGCTCTATACTCTTTGCACTTCACTTCACTAGGATAGTGAACACATATTAGTCAATTTTCCTGTTTTGGTTCATAGTAGAACCTCGGAGTTACGAACACCAGAGTTATGAATTGACCAGTCAACCATACACCTTATTTGGAACCAAAAGTATGCCATCAGGTAGCAGGAGAGACAAAAAAACCCCAAACCAAAACAAAAAAACAAATACAATACAGTACTATGTTAAATGTAAATTACTAAAAAACATAAAGGGAAAGTTTTTAAATAAAGATGAGACACGGTAAGGAAACTGTTTCTGTGCTTGTTTAATTTAAATTAAGATAGTTAAAAGCAACATTTTTCTTCTGCATAGTAAAGTTTCAAAGCTGTATTCAGTCAATGTTCAGTTGCAAACTTTTGAACGAACAACCATAACATTTTATTCAGAGTTATGAACAACCTCCGCTCCCCAGGTGTTCAGAACTCTGGGGTTCTACTGCAGTATGACTCCTTGGTTTTCTTGCAATGCCCGGGCACAAACACCCCAACAGGGCCGTCGCTACCCATACGCAAAGTACGCAGCTGCGCGGGGCACCAAATTTCCTGGTGCCCTATGCAGCTGCGTGCTGTTCCAGCCCCTGCTCCGCCTCTTCCCCATGGCCCCCCGGACCAGCCCCACCTCTTCCCAGCCCTGCCCCCATTCCACCCCTTCTCCAAAGCCCCTGCCCCGCCTCTGCCCCTGCCCCACCTCTTCCCGCCCCTGTTCTGCCCCAGCCCCGCCCCCACTCCAACCAGCCCTTCCCCTGAGGACTGCTACAGGGGTTGGGCTCCCTGCAGTCACTGGCAGCGGTATGTAGAGCGACCCGGCCCCAGCCTGCTCCGCTTCCCTGTCTCACAGCCATGCCGCTGGCGAGCAGTTCCCCTCCTACCCCCCAAGCCTGGGGGCCAGGGGAGTGGAGCAGGCTGGGGCTGGGTTACTCCACTTCCCCCGGTGGAACTGTGTAGGGCACCAAAATGGCTAGGGACAGCCCTGCACCCTAAGGGAATGTTTTAAATCCAGACAAACTCTCTCTTAATGAGTTTTGTAAAACCATTCTCTCCACTGCCAAAGACTACAAGTTCAGCTATTGTACCTGAGAATGTCCCTTTAAAATAAAGGTGCATTTATCTTTCCCATGTTTCCTTTATTTTCTGGACTCCCGTTTCAATGGTTTACAGCATTTAGACATATATGAATCCCAGCAACTAGATATACTCTCAGTCAAATAGATTTTCTCTTTTCCGAGAGGGTTTCCCTGGTCTCTCTAGAGCGATCAGTTGTTCTCACTGTGCACTTCGTGGGGATCGATATGGCTTTGGTATTTGGAAGCATTAGCATTCTGTGGCTGTGCAAGTAGTGTGAGATCACTCTATTAACATCTGTTCAAAATTCCCAACATCCCGCCACTATTAATACATAACCATTTTGTCCTTGCTGGGTTCTGTGGATCTCGCTCCTGACACCTGGCTGACACTATGGATTCCACATCACTCTCGTTAGTTTGTACAGTAACTTCTCTCCTTGATCTGACAGTGTAATCACTGAGCAGGACTAATGGCTCCAGGGAAACAACTCCTCCATGGTGTGCTGGCTCCAGCTTTCTCTGTGGCTGCATTGTGGCTGAGCAGGGATGAATGAATTGGACTGGGCAGCATTGTGTTTTGCTGCAGTGGCAGCTGTCTGCCATTTGTGCCATGCATTTGTGTCCAAATATCAGTGTGCCTCAAAGAAAATTTTGTTTTGGACCCTGAATTGTTGGAACCCTGTTCTGGCCTGACACCGGGACTCCACAAGGGTGTGCTAATGACTGATGCACTCTTTGTATTGTAATATTTTAGAGAGAGAGAGACCACTGCTTTGTTCTCTGCTAAATGGAATATCCGACGTTTGTGTCAGTGATGAATTGTCACACTCTGTTAGCTAGTTACATATAGGACAATGGGCTTTAATACTCCTTGCAGAGGATAGAACATCCTGGGGCTTTTATGCTTGGTGAGTTGCATTTTGGGAACTAGCCTGGCTCTGCTAGTGGGGAGGAGAGAGTTGTCTGTTGATTCCTCATGTGGGACAGCGATACATTTCTTATTCCTCAGCCTTCCTTAGAGGCTCCATTAGTTCTACGGGATTTAGGCAGGTTCCCATTAATCCCTTGTGAGCAATTTACTCTACTAGGCCTGAGTAGAAAGGATGGGGAAAAGATTGTTCCATTCTGGCACAGGCCATAATAATAGGCATACAGGGGGAAAATATACATATGATTCATTTTGAGATGTATGCAGAACTAGTGTATTTGTAATTCAAGTTAATTGTTTTCTTCAAATGAAGTTTACTCCTGAGTAAACAAATCAATATCTACCTATAACTTTTAACTCTAGTGCCCGACAAATACCCAGCTTCTCATGCTGCCATATATACACCCATTTAGCATTCAGACCACGCTAATCTCCCTATCTTTTAAATCTGGTTTTGCAATTATTTTTACTAATTGATTTTAATTCCTTCTCTTCCTACTTGAACCCTAGAAGGAGATGAGACTCTGAGACCTAGAATTTTTCTTTTGGACAGTTCTCTCTCCCCTCATCTCTGTAATGTTCTGTGGCTGCATGAACCTGCGAATGTGCATTGGGAATAGAATTTACAGGATTTAGCAGTTCCGGAGGAGGTTTATGTTTTTTAATGCAAACTGCTAAATTAACCCCTGAACACTTGAAACAAATCTGATCTACGTTCCCATTAGCAGACATTAGCATTGCACAGATGCATATGCACACACCCTTTCTGCATACCTCTGTCTCCTACGAAAAGCGCCCTTCACTGTGTATTCTGCATGTGACCATTTCTTACTGTCTTGCTCGAGTAGGGATTGGGACTGAGACACTGTTTAAATGAGAATTATGGTAGGACTCATGTTCCCATGTGTTTCTAATACTGATTCCTCCATAACTAGGGACAATGCATTTTATAACACATCCATCTAATAAGAATCGTTCTCTGTCAAAGTAAGAGAAAGAAGGGTTTGCAAGTGGCTATAGTTACAGTGATTAGGCATTGTGTTGCCTGAACTCCTTATTCTGTGTGACAGATTGAAATAGACTGTGCTAAAATGAGAACAGTCAGGCTGCAGGGAGGTTACTAGCAGAGTTCCTCAAGGATCATTCTTGGGACCAATCTTATTTAATTTTATTAATGACATTGGCACAAAAAATAGGGGTGGGCTATTGAAATTTGCTGATGACAGAAAGTTAGGGGCATCATTAATATAGAGGGGATCGGAATATTATACAGGAAGAATTGCATGACCTTGAGCACTGGAGCAGTAGAAATTGGATGAAATTTCAGGACTGATAAAAATTTCTGATACAATCTGGGACTCATCATTTGGAAATGATAGAGGAGAAATACCTGGGTGTGTTAGTCAATTGCAGGATGACTATGTGCCATCAATGGGATACAGTTGTGCAAAAGGCAAATACAATCCTAGGGTGTGTCAGGCCCGATGTTTCCAGTAGAGATAGGGAAGTATTAATGCCACTGTACAAGACACTGGTAAGATCTCATCTGGAATACTGTGTACGGTTCTGGTCACCTATGTTCAAGAAAGATAAATTCAAATTGGAAAGGTGCAGAGAAGGGCTGCTAGAATGATCAAGGGAATGGAGAGCCTGTTTTGCCAGAGGAGACTTGTTTAGCCTAGCAAAATAGAGGCTGAGAGGAGATGCGATTGCTCTCTATAAATGGGAGGGTGGAGGGGTAAACACCAGGGAGGGAGAAGAGCTGTTGAAGCTAAAGGACAAAATTGGCAAATGGGTACTGTGAATAAATTTAGGTTGGAAATTAGGTGGTTTCTAACCATCAGAGAAGTGAGGTTCTGGAACAACTTCCCATTGGGAGTTGTGGGGGCAAGCAAGCTAATGAGTTTTAAAATGGAGTTTGATAAATTTATGAATGGGATTATATGACGAGGTTGCCTATGATAACAGGCGATAGGACCCAATGAGCTAGGAGATCCCTTCTAGTCCTATGTCCCTATGAAACAAGACCCTGACCTAGCAGCACTGCGGATATAATAGCTGCATAGGGTGGAAGACTTGCTGGGGTCTGTAACACAGGTGGTTGCAGATAGATTGGGAGTCAGCAGAGATGGGGACTTCCTTGCTCTGCCACTGACTCGCTGTGCAACCTTGGGCAAGTCACGTCACCTCCCTGTGCCTCAATTTCTCCATCTGTCAAATGGGGATAATGATACTTTCCCACTTTTACAAAGTTCTTGGAGATCTACAGACTGTTCAGTGGAAATGCAAAATGTCGTGACTGTACGACCCATTGCCAGTTACCAAAATTTACAAATCAGTGAACAGGCAAACAAACATAATTTAAAAAAATTAACATACTGCTTCACAAAATGCGTTTTGTTAACTTATTCTGATAAATGTAGTTTCAATGTTAACTATGATGATGCAGCACAATACCCTGATTAAATTGTCGGTACAAGTAACTAAGTCTCAGTGATATTAGACTTCCCTATGTCGCTCTATTCAATTGTTTCTGGTTATTAATTGTCTGGCACTAACAAGGCTAGGCTTTTTCCATTGTGAAAGAAGAAACAGCCCCTACCCCCATAGTGCTTACAATCTAAGGCCCCAGTCCTGCAGCTGGAATCCAGCAGACAGATCCTTGGGCCTGCACAAAGGTCAGCATGGAGGAATGGAACTGTTTGCAAGATTGACGCCTAAAAGACATACAAGGGGTACAGCACAAGGTGGTAATTAGCCATGTTTAGTATAATGCTCGGGTAACTAATTTGTGGCACTGTTTTTTCTGAGAGCATTATTAAGTTTGTGTATTGTTAAAGGTTCTCCTATATTTGAATTTGTGTACTATGCAAATATATAGTAGTACAGCAGGACTGTTTGTGTGTGTGTGTGTGTACATCTTTAAGAAGCTGGCTCTTGTCTAAATGCTTAAGTGAGAGCCAGTTGGAGGTAGAGAGAGCGAGTAGATGGAAGCAGGGATCGCTGGAGTGTGGAAAGTTTGTCAAGAGATAAACTACAGCTGCATGTGTATTGTAAGCAGAGAGTCTGTAATGCTCACCACAAGGATCTAACTGGTGATATGCACACAATAAGACTGTCTATGGGAGGAGTCATAAAAGGCACCTTGCTAAAATAGGAGCAATTCCTAATGCTTGCAGGTCAGTGCTGGGTCTTGCAAAAGTTGTATTAGTTTTTTTTCTCTTGAATTGCATTACTGTTATGAAGACTCAGAGAGGCTCTATCCAAACATCACTTCAGTTCACAGCATCTGTGTTAGAAACACACCTGCTAATCCTTAAGATATGTTTTGTTTGTGTTTTTCTCTTTGGTGGCAGAATGCAAGGTACCCACTTGATTGATTTTTATCAGAACTAGGCAGCAGGGGAAGTGGCTGGTGGGTCTAGAGAAGGAGATGTGAAGTGTGAAAACAGCCATATAGCACTGAGCATTTTTAAATGCTTTAAACCTGTTTAAAATGGTGAGTCACCACCCAGCTATGTCTTGAGGAACCAACCTGTTACCCAGAGAGAGAGAGTTTTTATGGGCTATGAAGAGTGACATTTTTCTTTTTCCTAGCTTTCTCCAAATATTTGGGATTTTTTGTTTTCTTCCATTTCTCACTCAAATACTCGCCTGCTCTCCAGAAAGCCTCTGCCCAATGGGCAATGTGGGGTCAATCATTCAGAGGCATGTTTCCTGATAGGCTGTTCCTAGTGTTAACTGCAGATGCACAAAGACGTATCTAAAGTCATATGCACCTTACATCCGCAATCAATTTAAGGAGCCAGGAATTCAAGGAGGTTTCTGCTTAATTCCCTGGCCTTGGAAGAGAAGATGCTGGGAATATCCTTGTTGATTCTGCACTGATAGATGTAGACAGACCCATTTCCCCAGCTCACCCCGCAGTTAGCCTGATGTAAAGTATTTTGAGTGGAGCTGGCTGCTTTTTCTGCTGTCAGTAGGACTTTGCTCTGAGTAAAGGCGCAAGAACAGCTGTTTTGTTAGGAGTCTATCCATTCGGTGCAGGGCTCGACTTGTCATTGGCTTTTTGAACTAGTTGCCTTCTGTCCAGATAATAACTGATGTTTGGGAAGATAACATTCTAATACCTTATTGGCATTTTACTCCCCGGTCCTATTAATGTCGCAAGAGGGAGCCAGAAAGGCAACTCTGCCTTTCATATTGAATTCAGTTGAGCGGCAGCATTGGGAATCACTCCAGGTCTGTGATTTGCGGTGCTCATTGACCGAGCTACTGGACAATGAAAACACTATCCCAGGAGCACCAATGAGCTGGATTTAGCATAGTTACCTTAGATGCTTCAGGTTTATTGGATTATTGTTTACATCGTCCCCAATTGTATAAAGTTTGCAAAATCCTACAGAGCTATTTTGGCCTGATTTGACAGAGTTCCTAAAAGTGCATAGATTTGGGTAAAGTCATATGAAGATACCAAGGCCATAAGGTTCGAAGTACTATAGGCTTTCATCAGACACCTGGGAGGAATGGTGCTGTGGATGGAAAGACCTTGAGACCCCTGTGGCTGTGTCCTCACTAGGGGAATGAAGTTTATTTTTAACTTCTGTTGAGTGAACCCACATTAGGATCCTAGTGAATAAAAGACTGTTGTAGTTTTAACCCAGGTTGGCTGGTTGAAGTAAAACTGTGTGTGTGTAATTCAGGTTTGTCCTAGTGGAGACGAGGCCTATGTAGTTGTTAATAAGTAGCACTCTGTAGCTTCCAGGTGCTGTGCTGACACTTGCGAATTAACCCTGTGAGGTTGGTTCCAATTTTAAGCTACTTAGCTCTTTATTTGGGATCTTCAGCCCTTAGAGAGAGGAAGTCCAAAGCTAGCTCCAACTCTCTCAACTGGGTTTATCTTTAAACTTTTTCCAAGTTTATCTTGACTTTGCAGATTGGGATGTCAACACAGAGAGAGTCTGACTTGGCAAGGCAACAGGGTGAGCTGTTGTCAGCCACTGGATTAGAAATCTGCAGTTCCTGGCACCCAAGCCCGTGCTCAGCCTGCAAGACTCCATTACGTCTCTGTCAGGATGGGCAGCATGCAGATTTGCTTAGAGTTCATTTTCTTTTCCAGATTTCCTCAAGGAGCTGGTGTGGAACCAGCCTCTGAAAGCCATAAAAAAGCAGGATTGGATTGGATTCCACCTAGGGCATGAGCAACTGAGGACCTCTTTAAAAAAAGGAATTGTGCAGTTGAGCCCTTAGCACTGCATTCTGCCCTCTGATGCACATGTATAGCAGTCAGTGGGATTTGTAGGCAGACTTTAACTGTGTACATCTGTCTCTTTGCCTGCACAGGTTAACCTCGCATGAAGAGAACCTGGCTGAACTCACAGTGGGATGAGCTGTGGGTAGAATTCTGACTGGTGTATTACAGCAGGGCCTGTTGGTTCCAAGTCAGGCATCAAATGGGGCTTAATTCAGCCTGATGTAGCAGCTTGATATTCCAGAGCCATCAAGCTGCCTTTGGTTCAGATGTATTGATGAACTCCCACCACCAACTGTGCATCATTGAGCAGGCCAATTATCAGAGCTAATGATTCACAGGTGCTTGTCTTGTGGATCAATACCAGCTCCCAACAGCTGGGCTACTGTGAAGAGCAACTCAACAGCAGCTTGATTTTTGCCTTCAAAGCATTCACTGTAAGAGAAGCAGGAGCTAGAGCTGCCTTTAGGGCAGAGATAGACACTGCAGCCCCAAGGGCATCTCAGTTTCCCTCTTCCCCCCCCCCCAGTCACCATGATTCAGCTGATCAACTAGCATTGGGGAGCCCAAAACAGAATAAAGTGGGCAAAAACTCTGACTGTTCATTTCATAGAGGTCCCCGCAGTGGCCATGCCAGGTTCTTTTCAGTGTGTAGTCAAATGTCATGGGATTCAGGGGATGATGCATTGGAGAAGATTCTTGACAAACCTGCAGAATAAAGTCTAAGCTAACTGGTAATATTGTCATGGAGGTTTTTGAGGTCTCAAAAGCAGTAGCTAATCTCTGATCCATCTTCAGCCAGCATGGAGTTGGGAAATGCTCCTGAATTGGTTGCCTTGTTGTCACCACACAGTTTATTATTGCAAGGCAGTAGGTGAGCTGAGCCCTCTGCTTAATATTCGATTGTGTGATTGCTTTCCTGCCACTACCTCCTGCTCTTCTCTCCCTGGACCCCGGTTTGTTCCTACCATTGTCATAACCTAGACTGTGAGCTGTCTGGAGCAGGGCCTGTTCCTTGGTAAGAGCCTTGCGAGACCATTGCAATACAAATAATTAACTGAAAACAGAGAGCTAGCAAATGAAACTGAGTTGGTGCAGTGCCTATGAACCTAGAAATAATACTTCTTGAACTTTCAGTCGATGCAAAAACTTTGATTTTTTTTTTTTTCCTTTTCTTAAACCGGGTTAAGTGGTCTCTTCAGGGGTGATTTTTTTCCAACAGGCTCGTTTTAATCAGCTAATGCTTAGTGCTTTCATCATGCTCTGCTCTTTCATCATGCTCTTTATTCAAAGATGTCCGAGCACTAGGCAGTTACAGTGAAAAGCAGCTCCATGCTGAAAAGCCAGGGTATTACTACACCGAGTATTATATGCTCAGTGAGTGTAATTGGTCCATTTGTTGACTTCAGTGACAAAAATATGTTCTTTCTAATTACTCCAATGAGCCCTGAAGAGCCAGAAAAGCTATGGGAGAGGGAACTGGATTCCATTATGGTGCCTAGATCGCCAATGGATTTGTTAACTAAGTTCTAATTGAAGGTAAATTCTGAGGCATTTACACTTGTATGAAATCCTGTGTGAAGACCTCGGCAGCAAGCTTGAAATCTCTTGTGTCTGAGCAGTGCTGACCTTCGGATATTTGCCTCCTCTTAGGTGTCCTATGTGGTATGACAGATGGACAGTATTGGGATGGAGTCCCCAGCGACAAACATCACAATGACATTAAATGCCTCTGCCCATCTGGCAATCTATGCTACAGTGACCTCTGCCAAGCTCCCAGCTTCCCTCACCCAAGTGAGGCTGGAGATAGCTACTCCTGCACATGTGGGCAAGATCAGTACCATATAGCATCTGGAGGAGAGGTAGCAGTTGAATTGGAGATGAGAGTTGGGGCTCTATGGAGTACAGTTAAATCTAATGCTATAGTCCCTGCTCCAATATAGCATTATTAAGAAATGTTTGCTTGCCTTTCCCACTATGGCTCCATCAATAAGATTGCTAGCTTGGACATTTAGACCTGAAATCTGTGACCCATTTCGATGGTCCATGATACAAGAGATCCATGGGCAGCTTCCCCAGCTGGTGAATCAGGTCTCTGCACTGGAAAAAATTAGCTGGCAAGCCTGTGAAAATGAAACCTCAAGATGCATTTGTGTGTGGGGCCATTCCTGTGTCCTTGTCCCTTCTCTGCATCATGATAGATAAACGCATTTATGGAAATAGCTGGATGTCTTTAGGTTTGGATCCAGCAGCGTTTGATTCTGGAATGAAGCATTCAGTAATGTTTAAATTCATGAAAATGAGCCCCACTGAAATAGGGGAATATCTATCATCTTGGGTAATATCTCTCGTCCCCCAGCCCTTGGCATTCCCATGACCTTTATTCATGCTGCCCACAGACATACAGTGCATCATCTTGCAGGGTCATGCTGCCTGCAGACACATGTCCCCTGCCCTGGCTTTCAGGCTGTGTTTATCCTTCCTACTACCTGTCCATGAATCTTAGTGCCAAGCTAGGGGGAATCAGGCTGAGTGTGGGGTCTGTGGTGAGCGGCAAGCCTGGAGAGTCATCTAAGCAAGCCCAAGTCAGTTTTGTGTTACCCACTGCACCCCATACAGATAGAATGCATGTGAAAACTGCAATGCCTTCTTTCTTTGTGCAGTTCCTTCCCTCCCCCTGATCAGAACAAGCAGCTCCCGCTGGGCCTGGAGGAAGAGCTCAAGGGCAAGAAAAGCTTTTACTCTGGAGGACCTAGATGATGATGGGTCTCCCTAGGTACGTGAGTTGCAGCTATTAAAAGTTGGTGAGTGGCTGTAGTTATGAGAGAGGCATTTGCTTGCACTGGAGCAGCAGCACCACTTCCCCCTCATCAGATATCCTCGGGAGGTTTTGGGAGGAGTCCAGTTGAGTATCTGATTTAAAATGGCTCCAGTAACTTCTGGGCCGAGAGAGATGAAGGGAAACGTCTTAAACTATATAGGGGGTGGAATTGGCAATCTGCAAAAAATTGAGAAAAAGGGTGGAAGGGGCTGTTGAAGGGCTTGAGCTTGATTGCAGACTCCTGCAATGAGAGAGATCATGGCGTCAACAGGCCAAGCTGAAATGGGGAAACAAAATGCAAGGGAAGCAGCAAACGTTACAGTACAACACTGGCGCTAGGGCTGGGTCCCAGTGCAGCATGAGATGCTATTTCATCAATAAGCAGATGGGAGAAAAGATGCTGTTTTATCACATTGCTTCCAGAGCAACTTGGAATCATCCTCGTTGGAGGAGTAAAGTTAGCTAATCAGAGGGGAGCTGTACCACCCTCCTCCCAGGAGTGGGGAATCTAGGATATGAAATAACCCAAGTACAGAGTGTGATGGGATTGGGAGGGTATGAGGCTACAAATCCTCAACTTTCAGCATTGGGCATGGTATTGTTAGGGTTGATCTCCCAGTGGACAAGTGCTACGCAGATATCCCCCAGTTTTTGTCATATAACTTCTGTCTCCCCGATTCCATTCCTAACAGTTCTTGGGCACATCAGTCCTAGACTGCAAGGACTTGTATTAGTCCAGTCCTGTAGACTAGCTGTATGGTGCCCAGCAGCTTTTGAGAAGTCCTGATGGCCCTAAGTGTCTGATTTTTGAGGGGGCATCCAGGATTTAGTTACATGTATTAAAATAGTGTCCAAAATTTTAGACCCAAATCTCTGAGACTTTCTGATAAGAAATTAGCTACCTTAGAGCACCTACCTGCCTGGGTTGGATTCTCCTGTGTGAGCTGGAGACAAAAAGGTCCCTTTCACAGCACTGAGCTCTCCATCCTACCTCCTCTTATAATGGAGCAGCATGTTTCAGCAGGGAAAAGTGAGTGCAGAACTTCTCTACATTAGTTGCACCAGTGCAACGCTGAACTGCTGAGGATAGTGTGGTAACCGATGTTGGGGTTAGTGGATTCTGAAATTAGAAGCACTGTCATAGCATTTGAGTGTGGTTTGCTTGCCTTGCTTCTTGTGCTTTACTTGGGGGGAAGAATAAGTAGAGACGTGTGTGGATACAAAATTTGTATCCACATCCAATCCATTATCAGCAAAAATGGCCCGCGGATATCTGCATCTGTAGCCACGGATTTGCAGGGCTCTAGGAATAAGCAAATGAAGAGTACTGCCATTGAAGTGTTTTAAATTAAGTAGTATTGGGAGAGTTCTGGTCTGATCCTTTCCCATCCGGTAGGCAGTGGGCTCTGTGCTCCTGGTCACTTCCCAGAGTTAAACTGCTGTTCGAGGTGTCGTCTGGGTCAAAGGCTCCAGTTTTCATGAACACACGTGCTGATGGTTTTTGTTGCAAGCCCTTTGGAAATTTAACCAGTTAGTGAGTTAGCTGTGAGGGCTTAGGGGCTGCTCTCCATCTCAGCATTCATGATCCTTCTTTGGCAGCAGGAGAAAAAAAGAGAAGCCGCAGCCATCTAGATGTTGCTTGTGTTGGGAAGTTAGGGAAATAGGGAGATCTGGAACTGACTTTTCCAGACATGGCCTTGAAGGGTCCTTGAGATTGTCATTTACCCAAAGCAGTGGGGATGTAAAATGTTCAGCTTGGAAAATGTTACCTCAAGTAACGACCTCCATCCGATGTGCAGCTTAATGGCCTGCCTAGCCATGGAGAAGGTGTGTTCTGTGTGTACCTTCTTCCTCAAACCATTGACTGCATCAGTGCATTTCTACCAGGCTGGTTCCAATACACCATTTTCAATGCTGTATCCTCAGTGCATTGCATGCTTTCCTCTCTTTCTAGAAGTGGGTGAGGCCTTGCTTATATTGACATGTCCTGCCGTCCTGGGAGACTCTCTGATTCATGTGAGCCAGCTGCATGAGCAAGAGCTGACAGTGTCCTTGTGCGCAGGAGGGACAGAACCCAGCTAGGTGAAATGATCCTCTGGAACCAGAGTACTGGAAATGTGTCCTGGAGTGTTTAGAAATGAGAGAGACTCCAGAAACAGGAAAAGAGCCCTGGTCCCTACATGCCCCTACGGTGACCCACCTTGTTGAACTTGTTCCCCTTCCTGCCGGGGGAATATGCCCAAATTTGCTTAACATCATCAATATGCCATGAGCCAGAGGCCCCACTTACTGAAGATTGCAGCCCTTCCCCCTCACTTTTAGTACAAGAGAGGCCTGTGGAGACTGCAGAAGAATATGGAGCAGTATATGCTGGGAGGCGTAGTCCCCATAAGCCTCATCTCTGTAGCAAAGATGCAGACAGCCATGAGCCACGTGTGGTAGAACTTCCAGGGCTGTACTTTGTCTGCAGGACATGCTGTGACGGCTCTTGCTCATGGGCCCCAGTTGGATCCATTTGTTCTTCAATTCTGGCTCGGGCAGAACCCCCAGTTGCCCCCCTGAGGGATGAGCATATGCAGAGCATTACATTTGCAGGCCATTTGCCAGCCAGGGTTCAGAGCACAGCACCTGTAATTCAGCTCTAACTGCAGAGCTCCTATTGGTCGTGGCTCAGTTTTTCCTCCATGCTGATTGTTTAGCTTCTCCCATGAAGCCTGCTGTGTGTACCAGGCACCTATGTGATTCAGGGGCTTTCTGCAATGCTGTGAATAGCATTAAACATGCCAGTTTAAAGGGCCACGCTTCTTGGCTGGTGGATCAGAAAATTACCCAGCTGTGCCCTCTAGTGGCTCTGAGTGGCATCTTTCCTGTGATGGTAGTCCCGTGGAAAAAGAAGGAAAATTATTTGGCAGGATTGCTCTGAAGTGCTCATAAACAGTCACACAAATTCCGATAATAAACCCAACTCCAAGATACCCTCTTAGACCAACGCAACATGTCAGATGTCTCTTGCTTCCTGTTAACTCTTTATTGAGGAGACTCTCCTCCTCCCCATCCCTTGCTAGGTTCTCCCCATTAGCCAATCAACATTCACACTATCCTGTCTCCCCATAGGGGCCCCTTAGAAGGATTTGCCTCCGGTGAAGTGGCTGTATGCGGTGGAAGCAGATCAGAGGGGCTTAGAGACTGCCTGGAGTACTTCAGTGAGGTTGCTCATAGGCCAAGAGGCACCTATGTAGTTAGGGGCTGGTTTCTGTAACTCCCCTTAGGGATAACTCAGAAGGAGAGTGGCTCCATCTCCTCTGTGCTGTGCAGAGGTTGCAAGTTGCCCCACAGGATTGCAGGAGCATGTGCTCAACCAGGGCAGGTGCTGTACATTTAAGAGAGTTAAAAAGAGATGGATCCCTTGCTAAAGGTCATACACTCTCTGTTCTGAGTGAATGAAGTATTTTATTGGGTTCTGCACATGGTACACATACTTGGTGGGGACCACTGGTGCCAGGAAGGCCAGGTTATCTCTAACTAGTGGGTAACTATCTCTGGTTCATTTGTGTTCTCTCTAGTCCATCCCCCACAACTCCCTTGGGCCAGTGCAGGATTATTTCCTGATTTTTTTCTGGTGCTGTTTGATCAGACGAAGCCCTCTGGGTTTGTTGCATTTATATCATGGGGATGAAGTGAAACACTGGTGCTGGGGAAGAACCTGTGGGCTCCAAAAACTTATGTGACATGATTGCCATTGATGGATATATACTGAATATACCACCAGACCACCTTAAGGATCTAGCCAGAGATCGATCTGGGTGATGCTCCTTCTTCACAGAGGCCAGGTCTCTTTGGGATTTGCCATGAGAAGGAGGATTTGATCAGAGGAAGTTTTTGCTTTGAGGTCTGATTTCCTGGTGCTTGTGGTCTTACTGTCACAGCATCAGCAGTGTCCCCAGCGTCTCCGTTAATGCAGACTTTCACAGAAACAGCTTATTGTATTAACCAATTGACAAGAATAAACCATCCCTTGTGGTTATGCTCTCTTGAGTCCTGTAGCTGCTACAATCCAAGACAACGATAGTCTCTCACCACAAGATGGCATCTGATAGCTGTCCTTTTCCAGGCATTGGTGCAGCACTGGGGAGAGGTAGACTGCAAACCACTGGCTATGTGTGCATCCTATACATTGCATCAAGCTTTGACCTTCAGCCACAGATGTATTCCAGGCAACTCTTACTACCCAGGCTAATGCTAAAAAAAGCACTATATGGAACGGTCTTGCCCTGTTTATCCCTAAACACTAGAATGCTGTCTGAAATCAAACACCTTCTGTGCTCTGGGGAAGTTGGATGTGGATCTGAGCTCTGCCTCTCCAGCCCATCTCTCCATGGGCTCGCTGTGTTATGAGACTCCAATCCGCCTGCTCCCTCTGGCCCATTGATTCAGACCTCTGTGCCTTCATGTGGGAGTGACTGGTATCCCACTCCAGGCGTTTTGCAATCACAGGATGTGTCAGGTCTAGGGAGGAGGCTGCATGGGTTTATACACGGATAGCACTAATCAGCAGTGATTGGAAATTAGAATGCCGAATATGCCTGGAGAGTACACTGAAGGTTGGTCAGATTGTCCAGAATCAGAGCTTGGTATGGTTTGCCATGCTTTAGCAGTTGCTCTGAGCCTTCAGTTCTCAAACAGGCAAAATTGTTGCTTGGCTTCTGGAGAGTGAGGATTGCAGAAAGGGGGCTTAGATAGTGCCTGGTGCTGGCTGGTTGCAATGGACCGAGTCAGTTTCAGAAGTTAAATCCAGGGGTATTGCAAAAAAAAAAGCCTGACTTTCTTTGTAACTCTCTGTCAGAACGATGTCTGGTTGGTTGGATTTGGTAGTGCAAAGGGGACATCTGGTGGCCAGTTAGAAAAATGATGGTTCTGCATTCTTCAGGGATGTCCTGGGGACTGTTCACTCATCATGTGCAACTCTACTAAGAGATGATCCTGGAAAGCCCCAAACTCTCCACATATTAAACCTTATTTGAGCATCTTCAGTTTGCAAAACTGAGCTGTAGCTCTCTCCAGAAGGGGCTTTCCAGTGAGATTTCAGGCACTGCTGCTGCTGGTGGTCAGGCTGGAAATTCTAAAACTCCAGCCATCTTTGTAGTATTTTGGCATTTCCCTGCTATGGTTGGAAGCAGAAGGGCCTAGGGAGTTAAATTCCTCAGGCTGGCTTTGAGTGGAAGCTCAGGGTGGTTCATTCTTTGTCAGAATTGGCTCATCTGCCCTAATTCCAAGTCCTTTTGCAGCTGAGGGGATGTAATGATTTTCCCTTGCTGGTGCCTGACAAATCCAGAGGGGGAAGGACCTGGGTGCTAGGTGAACTTGGGGTCAAAGGGGTTTGAGATTCTCAGGGGGCAAAAATCAGAAACCAATCGAAGTTGTCTCCAAGGTGACTGCTCTCTTGTGGCCGTATTGTTTATTTGGGGTGAATAGAATTTGTATTCAATCATGAGTCCTCCCTTGGGAGAGTGAGGCTCTCTCCTTTAATGCAGGTGTGGCTAGGAACTCCCAAATTCTAATCACAGCTCTGATACCATATCCTTCTGTGATATTAGGAGGGTCACATCATCGCTATGTGCCTCAGTTTCCCCATCTGTAATAGGGTAATGCTGCACTACCTGTCAGGAGGTTATGGGGTTCGGTGTAGACTTGTACTGCTCTTTGAATGGCAAGTGCTGAGTATTACGATGGTCGGGGGTTGGGATGGTTCGGGTATTTGTTTGCTTGGTGAAAGTCTGAGTGTACAGCTCTTTGAGTTCTTTGGGGGAATGTGCTACATGGAGAATGAAACCAGAAAGAGGATACTTCATACCACCCCCACCCCTCCATTTAATCCAAGCTGCCCATTTTCCTGGCCTGCATCTCTGGCTCTGGGAGTTTCCTGCCTGCTGGGAATAGAGGCTTTGCTGTTCTACTGGGTTTAAGTCTCCCATAATGAGTGTTACGCAGCTGTGTCCTTGGCTCGAACTGTAATACTATGGTAAAGAGCAGATTATGCTGGAGCTGGGCTGCAGCAGCAATGTGGAGGTGGCACAAACCATGACCAGTTCAGGGAGGGTTTTAGCAAGGATGACTAAGGACTTGGCGCTTACGCTTTAGATCACAGATCCTCCCAATTGTTTTCCTCCTATGGAAATGTAGCCGAGCCTAACAAATCAGGGCCTTAACTGATTTACATTAAGGTCCTTTAATTGGACTAAGCTGTTTAATTCCCCATCTGGGGTTTGTGTGCCCTGGGGACCCAGACGGAGCTGGGCTGCTATTTGTGCTGGCAAAGACCAATACCATTTCTGTCCAGAATGCTGAAAAATTAACTTCAGATATCCTCAAAGGCAGGTGCTGGATTAAGGCTTTTTGATTATTATAATGAAGGAAGCAGATGGCCTGACCTGTGCAAGCTTCATTAGCTTAGGCCCAATGTGACCCTAAACAAGCCCTCAGTCCCCAGCAGGCCTATCGGATGCTGTGTCATCCTTTTCCCCAGTGGCCACTGATCGCAGGTTCACCTTTTGCAAGGCGTCGGTCCCCTCCTCCCTTGCTCTGTGTCTCGAATAACAGTGCAGGCAGCGTGAAAGAAGAACAGGCACATGTGGCTTGGCTCTATTTGCAGATGCTTTTGACTGTGGACTAGGTACCTACTTCTCTTTCCCGGGCGGTGCATTTACTGGTAGTTCGTGGCTGGTGTCTGTCTGCACAAGGGCTACGCCCAGTTTTCATAAATTGGAGTGGATTGCAGCAGCCCTTGTGCTTATTTAAGGGGGAAGGTGCCCTGAGACTCGGGTCATATACGATCTTAGTGCGAGCAGGGTATCGGACCTAGAGTCTCTGTGGACTGCACTTGCATATGAAAGATGAGTTCACCGTGTAGAACTGTAGCTGCACGTTAGCCCCTGTCTTGTGTATTAACTGATACAATGTTAAACACTCCATGTAGATCAGGACTGTTGTGTTTTAAAACCAGCTCCCACTGGTCATGGTTTACACTTGGGTTAATGCTGACCGGATGGCACTCTTTCAAACATGACAGTCCTTGACTACCAGGAGAGCTGAGTCACCTCTAACATCATGGTGCTCCAGCAAGATAGAAGTACCCAGTGTAGACCAAGGCCCGGTTCTATTCAGCATGTCCAGAAATGGGTGCTCCTCTTTCAGTCCAACAGAAGAACTTTGTAGAGAGAGATGAGCAAAGAATTCCTCTCTGTAATGAACAGAGGTGAGCCCTTTCCCATTAACTCAACCTGGCCAGGGGATGGGGTGAGCACTAGCGGGAGCCTAAGGAATAAGGAAATCACTCAGCAGGTGGCTATAGTTAGGAGTGGGCAAACTTCAGCCCACGGGCTGGATCCAGCCCGCAAGCTCCTGCTGGGGAGCAGGGTTGGGGGCCACACCACGCGGCTCGGCCCCGCTCTGGCCGGGGCGCTGGGTTGGGGGCCGCACCATGCAGCTCGACTTCACTCCGGCTGGGACAACGAAATCAGGGCCGCACCATGCGGCTCCTGGAAGCCATGGCATGGTCCCGCTCTAGCCGGGGTGCAGGGTCAGGGGCTGCTCCACGCGGCTCCTGGAAGCCGAGGCATGGCCCTGCTCCAGCTCCTACATGCTCCAATGGCCCCCTCCGGTGTTCCAATAGGAGCTGCAAGGGGGTGCCTGCAGATGGGGCACCATGCAGAGCTGCCTGGCCACGCCTCCATGTAGGAGCTGGAAAAGGGACATGCCACTGTTTCCGGGAGCTGCTTGAGGTAAGCGCTGCTTGGAGCCTGCACCTCTGAGCCTCTCCCCACACCCCTGCCCCAGCCCTGATTCCCCCCCCCCCCGCTCTCCAAACCCCTCGGTCTCAGCCCGGAGCACCCTTCTGCACCCCAAACCTCTCATCCCCACCCCAGAGCCCGCACCCCCAGCCAGAACCTGCACCCCTTCCACAGCCCTGATCCCCCTCCCACCCTCCGAACCCCTCGGTCTCAGCCCAGAGCACCCAGCTATGTCCCAATCTTCTCATCCCCAGTCCCACCCCTGAGCCCCCACCCCCAACCAGAGCCCTCACCCCCTCCTGCACTCCAACCCGAATTTTGTGAGCATTCATGGCCCCCATACACTTTCTATTCCCCGATGTGGCCCTCGGGCCAAAAAATTCTGCTATAGCTGAATGTTGAGTCTCTTAGAATAAAGCCCTCCCCTTTTGGCAGAAGTTCTAGTCCTGCGACTTGAATGAATAGTACAGAAAATTTAAGGGGTCTCTCCTCATCCTACTTGGTCTGGAGAACTTCATATCTTGCACCATAAAGAGCCCTCTGCATAAAGGTCCCTATTATTTCCCTGCATGCTGATTTGGGCACTGCTGAGCTCAGATGTGGGACGGGCATGTCGGACTCAAATCACCTAGTTGCTGCTGGAAATTGTCATTTTCATGTTGGAGGGTTGTTCTCTTGGCTTGCTTATCTTGCAGGTGATGAGCAGACTGTAATGAGAAGCAGCATGGTGTAGTGGTCTGTGGACAGGACTGGATTCCAGGAATGCCATAGTTCTAGTCTGGGCTCTGCCACTGGCTTGTTATGTGGCCTTTAGCAAGACAGGGTCCTTTTCTGTAGCCATGCCCCCCACTGCCACAGGAGCTAGCCAGTGGGGAGCTCACTCATGCTCTAGCCGGACTGCAGAAGGAGGATCTAAACAGTTTAGTGACATTGGAAGTCTGAATAACCCCAAAGACTTTTGCTATCTTGGTGATCTGAGCACCCAAGAGCAGGGCAGAATGGAGTATGTCTCTCTTTCAGTATCTTGAGAACTGAGTGACCCTAATTTCAAGAGGTCTGAGCAGTAATAGCTCCTGCTAATGACTGATTCTTCCTTTCCAGGCTTTCATGTCCCGCTGTCAGTTTAACATTGACAATTGCCAGCCAGACCCCTGCCACAATGGCCAGTGTGTGGATGGAATTAATGAGGATGTGTAGCTGCTGAGCAGGTAAGAGCTGGTCTCCGTGCAGCGCATGTCCCATAATCTGACCTTTCTTATACTGCAACTCCAGGTGCGAGAGAGCTTTGCTAGGTGGGTGGGCACAGCTAGTTCCTAGCCCCTTTGTACTATTGTCTTGCACTGCACAGTACCGAGAAGTAGCTTGTTCGCTCCAGTTTAGGGCAGATATGGTCGACTGGTCTGGGAGTTAGGAGACTTGGTTTTTAGTCCCAGCTTTGCTGCTGGTTTCTTGGACAAATCATTGCCCCTCTTTGTGCCTCGGTTTCCCTATCTGTAAATGTGGGATAATGATACTGTCCCCTAGGCATAAAACACGCAGCATGAGAGCATAGCAGCAGCAGCATATTCTGTGTGTTGCCCAGGGGGGTTTGTGTCTCGGGATGGGAGGAACAACCAACCCTCTGGCAGCAGCGGCTAGGAAACATTATTGCCCTGCTTGATGGAGCCTTCTCCAAGAAGGCTTCTGTTCTATTCTCTTCCTGGAATTATCGAACAGCCCAGAGGGCTGTGACTGGTCCAGTTATTTTACTAAGCTCAAAGGGGATGTGGAGCAGCACTTTGCACCATGTACTCTTACAGTTAATGATAAGAATGGCAGCTCTAAGCCTGGCCAATCTGCAGCTCCCCCAGTGCCTGTCCTCCAATCTCTACCCAGTGCAGCTTGAGGCACAGTTCATGTGTAGTGGTCTGGCTGGCAAATGCTCCCAGCTTTCCCATTGCAATAAGGTGCTGTGTGTCACAGCAGGGTCTGTCGGCTCCCTGCAGGTGGAACTCTCCATGCCATATGCATGTTGTGTTAGTGAGGCAGGCTGCATTCCGCCTGCTCCCAATAAAGCTCCCTCTCGCTCTGTTTGCCGGCTTTGAAGGGCAACACCATGAACTGGACATTGATGAGTGTTTGCTTAGCCCCTGTGGAAATGGTGCCAGCTGCTGCAATGCATTTGGGGGCTTTGTGTGTCTGTGCCCCTTTTGGCTGGGAAAGCTGGTTGTGTGATGACTCCAAGAGCACCTGCCTATCTGAGCCTTGCAGGAATGGAGGCACCTGCTCATTCAGGTGCAGTTGCCACCAGGGATTCACAGGCACTGGCTGTGAGCAGCAGGTCAACGACTGTACCAGTGTCCCCAGCCACCCAGCTCAAGAAGCATGTGAGATGGCACTGAAGGTGTCATGGGTGAGTCCCTCTGTTGGTGTGTCTGGAAGATTTTTCTGTCACTTTCTGGGGAATTTAAATACTAGAATAGAAGAACAGACTGCAGTGATACATGTACATGTGTTGTGAGCATGTGTTGGTGTTCGAATGCACACAGATCTTGGACCCACTGCCCCAGTTTGTGTGCATGAGGAAGTAGACTGGTGCCCCACACTCATCCAAGCTCTTTGATGTATATGAGCAAAGTTATTCCCCTGTGTCGAGAGTGACATCCCCGCAGGCTGCACCTGACTGGCTGCTTCGTGTAGCACAAAGCCTGGCTGAGTGGGCAGTGGGAAAGCTGTGACCCACTCACATCAATCCTAGGGAGCAGGCACTGCATGGAGGAGTGGTGGGGTGGTGATTATACATTTTCCCTGGCATTTTAGACAGTGATATTTTTGGCTTTCTTTACTAAGATATTGTGCAGTATTGCTGTGCAGTTTAAAAGCAGTCCCTTTCTATCCAGAGGTGTCTGCATTTCTGTGATAAGTAGAAGTGATGGCTCCTTGCTGTATAAATGTAAAATGATCACATGTTAATTGTTTGCCTAGATTTTGGAAGGATAACTTATTATTGAAGAATAATCTACACAGATTAGGTTAAAAGCCCCTGAGCAAGGAGATTCTGTGATGCAGCACTTGGCGAAGTAACCTGACAACGAAACAAGAGTCAAAAGGGAGTGAAATGAATTCCAGATGGTTATGGTAACTGGGAAGAAACTAATACTGAGATCAAGCTTGAACAAACAGAGCCAGGACACCAGAGATGGAGCTGGGGGCAGGGTGGTCCAGATAAGGATGAAAACAGATGATACATCATTCTTGGAGCACCCCAGGCCCAGGCAGTGAGATGAACCATGTGTTCCTCGGGCTTGGTACTATGGTGGCTAAAGCATATCTCGCTGTGGCTGTGTTCTTCTTTCTGATTTGCACTTGAGCTGTACACAGTATAGTAATATCCCTTGTCTTACATGTGATCTCCTACTTCTCCCTGGGGATGAAGACTCTCAGTATTGCATTCATTGCAGGGTTGCTATTACCTTGGTCAAATCCTCCTTTATTGTCCTTGCCTTTGTTCTCCTGCCATTAAAGATTTCACAAGTGGAACACACCAGTAATGACAAAGGCAATTCACAGGGCTGCTTGACATTCCTCCCAGTCTCATCTGACTCCTCCCTCTTCACATGCCTCATTGTGTGCAGAACATGCTGTGTGGATCATAACATGCCTGCGTTGGCCTGACCTCCTAGGGCTCCATGGAGTCCAGAGCGTTGGTTTTAGCGGTGAAGTCCTGAGATTCTCTTCTAGCTTTGGTGTTACTGATATAGACTGGTTTAATATGGTTGTGTGTGAACAGTATGTTAGTATCCAAAGGCTGAAAGAAGAAACTAGCAGATTCTTGTCACATCAGAAATGGTCCCTTTTGCATGAGCCTTTGGGGCTCTTGGAGCAGGGAATATCTGCCAGCCAGAGCAACTGCTACTTGGGGCATGTGGGCTCTGCCCTAGACGCCCTGTGTGATTGTGGGCAAGTCACTCAGTCTCTCTATGCCTCAGTTCCTGATCTGTAAAATGCGGGGGGTGGGGATTGTGAGGATAAATTTGCTACGTGATTGCAAGGTGCTCAGATACTATGGTATTGGGGGCCATATAAGTGCTTTACCTTGACAGCATGGAATCTTCCAGCATCCCCTCCTGGGTGACCTTTGATACTGGGCCAAACTCTTGGCTGCACCATGTTTTTGGGAGACCCCAGAGGTTTTACAGCCCCACAACTGGCAGTCCCCTCAAACCTAGGCTCATCTTTTGAATGAGACCTGACCAAGTTCCTGACTCCTTGAAATGCCCCTCATTAAGAGCACAGTCATTGGGTGTTTTTTTTTAAACTAGCTTCCCTGATTCTAGTGACAGCTTTCAAACACACAGTATTAGTTTAATAGCTGGTATGTCTTCTATCTGGGACGAGGGGTTGTATCTTCTGCACTTGTAGAGGGATGGATTCTAGAATCTCTCCCATCTGTGACTTCTATGGTCCAGTAGAACTTCCAGCCACCTCCACATGGGCCACTGGGGTGTCCTCTGGAGATCATGGTAATCACTCTTTCTAAATGCTGCCTTGGGATCCCGGGTGCAATTGTAACTCCAGCAGACCCTGGTCGTCAGCAGGCGGGTTTGAACCTGGGAACTCTGGAGCTAAATACTTGAGCCTCTACTACATGAGCTAAAAGTCACATGGCCTTTAATGCTATAGCAGACTCATTAATCTTTAAGTGGCTTTTTCTTCTCTCAATTCTGTTTTGGTGTCTCATAGAGCCCTTTCCCACTCTAACAGCCTGCCTCCTCTCCATTCAGCACCTAAGGTGTTGTGTGGGAAGTGAGGGTGATGCAGCAGGGAACTGCTGTAATGGTATATTGATTAGATAAGCCAGGAGAGGCTTGTAGAGAGAACATATTAATGGCTTCTTAGATAAACATCAAGTTTTTTGAATGTACTGAAATTTTAAACCCCATCTTGGGAGCCAGAGGCATCCCCAATTTCTTTTAGGAAAACTCAGAGCATGGTCCATCCATCTAAATAGGGGGCTTCCACATGCAGGTTTCCCCAGGGTTCGAGCTGGCCCGAGGTCTCCAGGTTCTTATGTGGATTTGCATGAGGTTCTGTGTGAAGACTTGAGGTCAGTCTTGAGTTGAGGTTTTTTAAATTCAATGGTGCATGAGCAGTTCTTGTGAGATTTTGGACCAAAATGGAGAAATCTCTGTTGCCCTGGTCAGTATGAAATCTCTCCTGCTAGTTGTCCTCTTATGGTCAGCTTTATATTAAGGCTCCATTTATTAAGATTTATAAATGATTAATAGATGTTATAAGCATGTTGGAGATTGGAATAATGTCTTACAGATGGGTATAAGGAATCCATTAGCTTGTTGGACTGTAACAATCTGTATACATTGATTAGCCATTTAGTAACACCTGATAAATGGAACCTCAATACAACAATCTGTTGTACTGTTTTCTGTGTTTCCCTTCCTGTTCTCTTGATCCTTCCTGGATCTCTCTTAGCATCTCTGCATTATCACAAAATGTTTCTTTTCTCTTGTTATCTTCCACTTCTGGTTTAGTGGTGAATTCCCCAGCCTCGCCCTCAGTCTCTTCTCTGAGGCTTCTGGATCCAATCTGTCAGAGTGCCACTGAACACAGATAATGACTCTCCCTGGGATGGGAGATCTCTGTGCAGGCCCCAGAGTCCATGACCAGCTGAAGAGAGGCCATCACATGTTTTCCAGAGTGAGGATTGTTCTGTTAGCAACTTTCATGGCTGTTCTGTCTGAATTGCATTTTTATTTATATTAATTTCTCTGATTTGTGGTTTAGGATTTGATTTGAGAGAGAAGCATTGGGCAGCTGCAGGTTACTAGACATGGAACAGAAAATTCCTCAGTGATATGTAGGCAGTTAAAATCCAATCCAGGTCAGGAGTGAATGAAAACTGTCCCTAACTAATGGGTTTATCTTCTGCGTGATAACAATTTAAGTGATTGAGCAGACTTTCCATAAGTGTGGAGAGATTGTGCAGGATTGTGGTGGTGACATGTTCTGTTGTTGTTGGGCCAAGCCATGTACGTGCCCAGCATCCTGCGAGGCATATACAGAATGATTTTTATAGTATCTCTTTTTATATTGCAAGAGGATTCTGTCTGCCACATGCCATGGTAGGCAGTCCTATCATACCATCCCCTCCATAAACTTATCAAGCTCAGTCTTGAAGCCAGTTAGGTTTTTTGCCCCCATTGCTCCCCTTGGGAGGCTGTTCCAGAACTTCACTCCTTTGATGGTTTAAAAACCTTCATCTAATTTCAAGCCTTAACTTGTTGATGGCCAGTTTATGTGCATTTGTTCTTGTGTCCACATTGGTGCTTAACTTAAATAACTCCTCTCCCACCCTGGTATTCATCCCTCTGATGTATTTATATAGAGCAATCATATCTCCCCTCAGCCTTCGTTTGGTTAAGCTAACCATGTTGTTTAGGTAGGTTTTTCCTTTCCTCGGATCATCCACTGAGCCCTTCTCTACATGTGTTCCAGTTCAAATTCATCTTTCGTAAACATGGGAGACCAGAATTGCGCACAGTATTCCAGATGAGGTCTCACTAGTGCCTTGTATAATGGCAATAACACTTCCCTATCTCTACTGGAAATACTGCACCTGATGCATCCTAGGATTTCATTAGCCTTTGGTAGCTCGTAGTCATCCTGTGATCAGCTGATACATCGAGGTCTTTCTCCTCTTCCATCGCTTCCAACTGATATGTGCCCAGCTTATAGCAAAAATTCTTGTTTAGTCCCTAAGTACGTGACCTTGCAATTTGCACTATTAAATTTCATCCCATTTCTACTACACCCCAGTTTTTAAGATCTTCTTGTGTGATATTCTGGTCCACCTCCATATTGGTAATATCTCCCAATTTTGTGTCATCCCCAAATTCTATTAGCGCACTCCCTTTTTTTGCGTGCCAAGGTCATGAATGAAAATATTAAATAAGATCAGTCCCAAGACTGATCCCTGAAGAAGTCCACTAGTAACTTGCCTCCAGCCTGACCGTTCACTTTCTGTATGATCCATTGTAGTCTCCCTTTTTAATCAGTTCCTTGTCCACCTCTCAATTCTCATATTAATCCCCATATTCTCTGGTTTAACTAATAGTTTCCAATGTGGAACTCCGTCAAATGCTTTACTGAAATCCATAAAGCTGTTTGCATTTGACTTTCCTGAGCTGGCTTTGTAGGACTGCTTTCATCTCCCTTAGCCTGGACAGAGGAAGCCATGGTGCACATCCTGTGGTTAAAGCTTGAGACTGGTGGCAGATCCTTAGCAGATAAATTTACACTGCTCCATTGTCTTCAGTGGAGCGACAGAGATTGACACCAGCTGAAGATCTGGGGCTGGCTGTCTCAAAGCCTGGGCTCTGTTCCTGGCTTTGCCAGTTATTCACTATGCAGCCTTGGGCAGGTTGTTTAATCTCTCTAGCCTCATTTTACAGATGAAGTTGAGTCACAATGATAGTCGCCTGCCTCCCAGAGAATTGAGGCTAAACTTTTTGGGTAGGAAATGCTAGAGAAGGACAAAGCATTTATTTTTACTGGATAATGCGATACCTATGGGTGTGTGTCTGCTTAGGCAGATCCCCAAGTGAGCGGCACAATGTTTGAGGGCCTTGGGAAGTTGCCAGTCAGGGAAACTTGGTCCCAAGCCTAATTATGGAGGTTTGTTTCTCGTCTGACAAGTGTGTGAGACCTGGGAGAACGGACCCCTAAGGACTTTGGGAACTTGTTTATTGTTGGCCCACCTAAATCCAAGGACAATCTGATTGCTTAGACTGGGTGGGCCTCTTGGTTCTTGTCTGGTTCTATTATGTTTCTTTGATAAGGTTTTCTCTTCACTCCCTCCATCATCCTTTCCACTCAGTCCCTCCCCATATACACACTTCTTAGACTGCATTAGCCAGGCCCCAGGCATCTGAAAATCTGAACTGGATTTCATTGTCTTGTGGCTTCTGGAATGACCTCTGTGGATACTCTCCCTCTGATACCGCATTTATCGTATTCAGCCAATTAGGCCATGCTGCTGCATTCCTGCAGAGGGAGAATTCCTCTGCTTACTGTGTAAGTGTGTCCTGTTCTCTCTTTCGTGGGTGTTTCACATATCTCTGTGGTTTAACTTTACCAGGAAGGACCTTGAAATACAGAGCATGTGTATTTGTGCTCCTGCAGGATTTTACATCTCTTTTCTTAAAAATGGCTAACTTGAGTAGTCTTTTTTTTTTTTAAATAATAATAATATGGAGATAGGTATATCTCATAGAGCTGGAAGGGACCCTGAAGGATCATCGAGTCCAGCCTCCTGCCTTCACAAGTAATGATTTTGCTCAGAATTCTAAGTGGCCCCCTCAAGGATTGAACTCGCAACCCTGGGTTTAGCAGGCCAATGCTCAAACCACTGAGCTATCCCACCCCCTCTGCAGGAGGATGTCAGTGATCAGTGAATATAGGGGCAGCATGGCTGCAAAAATCCTCAGTATACAGTCATGATGGTGCACCTGATATCATGTGATTATAGGTGGATAAATTCTGCTGTTTACACCAGTGTACTTAGTTGAAGAGAGGACTTGGCCCAGGGTGTGTAAAAACAGGCCAGGGAACGGAAAGGACTAAAGAGAAGGAATTCTGCCTTATAGATTCATAGATTCTAGGACTGGAAGGGACCTCGAGAGGTCATTGAGTCCAGTCCCCTGCCCGCATGGCAGGACCAAATACTGTCTAGACCATCCCAGATAGACATTTATCTAACCTACACTTAAATATCTCCAGAGATGGAGATTGCACCCTTGGAATGCCCCATCTGAAGAAAGCACAGAGGAGAAGCTGAAAAAGGTTTCTGGCCTCGTTTCTCAGACATTCCGAGCAGCCCCAGCACCGATGGAAGCCACTGAGGTAAAGGTGCTCAGGGCTGTTGAAAATCAGGCCAGCTATTTCAGTTTCAGGTTTGAGGAAAAGGAAGTCAGTGCAGAATTTAGAGCTAACACCCCGAGCATACCTGCGCCCGCCCCCTGCTTCCTGTCTGGGGCTAAGATACCAGTGTTCCTCATTTAAAGCCGACTGTTATATGAAATCTTATCTGTCCTGTCTATTCAGTTCTTGGGAGGGCAGGGGGCTATCTACGTAACTCCCATTAGCATTAATTTAATCCAATTATGGTTTGGATTGGAAGATACTAAAAGGTCACAGGTAAGCACGATCTTTCTGACTGCTTCTAATCTCCATCATGAAGCATAGGACACAAGCAGATTTTCCCACCTCTGAAACACTGATAAACCTATAGCAGAAGCTATTGGAGTTGATTCTGTTCTTGGATTACATAGGTGCAACTCTCATTGACTTCAGTAAAAGTTGCCTGAGTGGCACTGAGAAGACAATTCTTGTAGATTTTGTTTAAGCAATTGGTTATTCTCTATATCTGACCAACTGCTAGAGAGAAGTGTCGTTAACCTTCAACCAATGGATTGGTTTTTAACACGCTCTGCAATATTTCCCACTTACTAATGCTCATCAAATGGCATTTTTAAAGTCTTGCTGTTTCACACCACGGGTGAACAGCTGGGGCCAAGTGAAACTAATGGGATAGGTACCCCCTAAAGACTAGAAGGGATACTTGCTCCAGCATGGGGATCACCTGCTGGAGAGGGACAGAAATATTATCTTAATGAATGGTCTTAAAACCCAAGTACTCTATATATCCCAGGTTCACTTCATCCACCACTGGAATGTAGCCATTTTGTGTTGTCTTACTGTAGCATCTTTCATCGAGGGATTTCAGGTCACTTTATGGGCATGCATTGATTAAATCTCCTAGCATCCCTATGCTAAGGAAGGTATCTGGGTACTCCTGTGAAATTGCTCTAATTCCAACACCCATTTAATGGATAAGGGTTTATAGCCAGAGGTTTCAGGACATCAACTTTCTCTACACCAGGACCCTGGCTAGGAATTTGGGATGCCACTGAAAACTAGAATGAGCCGACAGTACAAAGATTTAGGAGCAACAGGATTGGTGGGGTTGTGCAAATACAAACTCTTTCCTTTCTTCACGTGCTCAAATGGTGTAGTTAAAGGGAGGGGTTGAGAAGGCTGCTTCTGACTGGATTTTGCTACACAGTTATTCTGTTAGCGCCCAGATACCATGGTTAGCAGCTCTTTTTCCTTTTTTCCCCCAACTCCCACTGACTTGACTGGGACCAGGATATCATCTCTGCAGGGTGTATTATGCTGGGTCAGCTGGAGCATTGGTTTGATGCAGCAACTCTGATGGGGAAAGACTTCAGCTCCTCCCTTGTTTCACTGTGTTTATTTGCATCACAGTTTATGCTGTTGCTGATTGTTGGGTTAGCAGCTCACAGGCCCCATACAGGTAGCTGCCTTTCCTTTTACTGAGGAGATTGAATACAAACACCAGCATTGTGGAACTGAAATGCTTCGTTAATTTCTGTGTTGTCCTGGGAAAGCATCGAATAGAGTTTGGATTTTGCATCCCTAAATCTCTTTGGGTATGATATAACTGTCTTTGTCCTGATCACTAATACATTCTTGCAGTGCCCATCTAGGGTAGGTAGGTTAATCATTGGTATTACTTTACAGATGAGGAAACTAAGGTTCAGAGATTAAGTGACTTGCCCAAGGCCACAGGAGAAGTTGGTTTTAAAGTTGGGAGGAGAGTTTGGGAGAGCCTGGCCTCCAGTCCCATTCTCACACCACTACACCCACTGTCACAGCCCCCCAAATTTTCATTGAACCTTGCAAAGAAGACCTAGTATCTGAGCAACAGCAAGTATTGGTATAGAATTCTGCCTTCTGGGTTTAGTGTTTGAATCTGGGAGTGCCCTTCACTGCTGTGCAGGAGACTTGGGGCTGACTTGCTTCCCAGGCAGACAGAAAACAGACAAGACATATGTTCTTATGTTCTCTCTTGTTTGGGGCGGGGGAGGGATGGGGAGAAAGTTAATAAAACACCAGCCCTCACCCCCTTCTTTGTACTGTGCTTCCGATCACATGCTTCTCCTCTTTTAACATTCACCTATTGCTTGCCCACCCTACTGCTCTGGGATTTTCCAGGTAATGCTGCAACTAAAGTCTTTAGTTGTCCAGTCCGGTCCATGTGATCCAGGCAGTGTTTTCCTTTCACTCCAACAGCATGAGTAAAGCGTTTCAAAGTGGACAGCGACTCTGTCCACTGTGTTAGTGCTAGTCCCTAAATCAGCAAAGCATGGAGTGAGTGCCACTAATAGGAAAAAAATTCTGAAGTCTGGGATGTTGAGAGAACCTGCATTTACCAACTCCCAGCCACTGTTTCTCTCTTGAGGTTTTTAGGACCGCCACTCTTATGCTTGCCATGGAATTACAGAGAATTCTATCCAGTGCATACCATGCCGCTCTCCTGCTGCCACTCTTCCTTTTGCTTTGGGGTAAGTTTTCATTTTCTGTGTCTGGCTCTTACCCAGTGAATATGCACTAACTTTGGTTAGCAGTCTGAAATTACTTGTCCTTGTGTTAATTGTTATGACAGAAGTGTTGCTTCCACATTCAGTAGCTGTGGAGCTTAGAAACGTCTCCTCTTGAAGATATAAAGGTGTTTCACCGCTTAGGAGTGTGTGTTTATACACAAGAAGGAGACTGTGTGTGTAGTGTGGTGTGTAATTAAGTAGTTTGCTATTGCAGTAACTGTTCTCCCTGACAGACAGCGAGCTGAAAACTTCAGTAGTAAAGTTCTCCTGAACTTCATGTTTATGCTCATGCAGAACAAATGCACAGGAATAGCTTATACTTTCTATTTTAAGTCCATTTGGTGGTGGTGTGGGGCATCCCAGGAGATGAGGAATGTGTGTTTTGTTGGCAGGTAGTTCTGGTACATAATGTAGGAGGAGAAGGGTAGGAGGCAAAAGGTTCTATTTTAGAAACCTTTAACAAATTCGATCCGTTCTGTAAGATACAGAGAGGGATGAGATGCCCAAAGATTGTATCATATTGGTGGGGCTTTTTGGACTTTCTTTCAGAGCTGGGGAATATACCTTTAGAGCTGGGATGAGCCTCTAGAGGTGCATAAGCGGCTCTGCTCCTGGGCTTAAGATACGCTCACACCTGGGTCTAATTTCTTGCATGCTCTGGAAAATAGGCTTCCCTGTTTCTTCTGAAATGGGTGTCTGGGGATCTGCTGGGCCTAGACATCAGGTTTAGTCATCTAGGGATTATAAGGTCATGTCATGTCAGGAACATGCCAAGCCTTTTACTGGGAAGGAAGATGGGGATTGAACTGACCTCCCTAGTCCTCCCCAATACTGCCAGGCCAATGCATGGATAAGGTCCTGTCTCCATTAGGGCAGCAGCAGTCAGTGACAAGGATGCATAGAAGTGAGGGTAAAACACAGAGAACTAGGAAACACAGTTATTGATTTCGGTGTGCCCTTTTCCTGCCGTACTCTATCTAATTGAGCCTTCTAGTTTTATTCACAGCACTAGGACCTATTTCAAGTTTGTTGAAACCTCAGTACTTCTTTCCATGCCCCTAAAAGTTCTACCCCAGTAGCCTTCCTGCATCTACCTTGCTCTGATACTGTTAGACACCTTACCGTTTGAGTTGAACTGTTTTGTTTTTTCCCCCTGAATTTTCTCTCTTCCGTACTAACTTCTTTGTACTAACTTCTTTGTCTGATGCGTTGGCTCCAAGTGCCTGGAATTCCTCTGGCCACAGGGAAGCAGGGGGGGCTGTCTTTTGTGTCCAGTAACCATAGCTACTAGTTTAAAGTGTGAAGCAATTACGATGGCTTTGTGTTGTGCAGAAGGAAGGCCCATTGCATATAGAGAATTGCTCAGTACTGGCTGTCAGGGATGGAATGCTCCTTGGGGATATATGCTGTTTTGCCTTTGCATTGATATCCTCCCTCTCTTGGGCAAGGCCCTTCTTTGGAGCAACAACCTGCAGAAGACATCCCTCTCTCTTTTGTTAGGGTGGGAGTGGGTGCCCTATTTAGAAATCCACTTGTAAAACACAGCACAAGCCAGACACCCAAACTGTTCCCGTTTACAGAGGGAGTTCTGCCAGAAGATTTAATAGTAAATGATTTCCATTTCTGTAACACCTTTCACCTCAGGATTCCCAAGCACGTTATTAAAAAGTCCCTCCTTGCCCTTGTGAGGCAGGTAATTATAATTATCCCCAGTTTACAGATATGGGAAACTGAGGCACAGAGCGGCTGGGTGACTTGCTCAAAGTCACAGAGTAAGAGTGGTTGAGACTAATCCTGGGGTCCAGACTTCCAGTTCCTAGCTGTAACTACTAGACCATTCCGTGAAGCAATCAGACCCGCATTAGCTCCAAGGTCTCACGTCTGGAATAAACTCTGAGGGTAATGATGCCGGATGTCTACATGAGCCCAGTTCTGCTGCTTCCTGGAGTATGGGCAGAGACAGAGTAGCTCTCAGCTAATATTGGTGTAGTTCATTTGGTGTCTTGAAGAGTACATACTGGGAAAGCGGATTTAAAACCCAACTTCCATGTCTTTCTGTCGCATGCAATTAAACAGGCACCTTACTTCACATACCTTTAGTCTGGCAAATGCTTTGGAAACCTATTGTGGAAGGACATTTGCAGGCAAACGTCTCTTCTCTGGGTTTGTTATCTGCTCTAGGGTAGGCTCTTGAGATTAGCTCTGACATACACACAATTTACATCTTAAACACTGTTCAAAGCAATGCTCCCTTTTTAACAGTCTGACTATTGTCTGTGTTGATTGCCAATGTATTTAGATTGGAATTAAAATTAAAGCTTGTGAGCCACTTTGGTTAACTCAATACACAGGAAAACCCCTATTCCAGCGTTTGATCTGTGGAAATGGCTGAGAGATCAGAGAATGTGTAAACCAGGAAGGTCAGCCCAGAGGTGTGTTTATTAAGGGGAAATACTGGGGTGCAATAGGAACTGAAAGATCAAAGAGTTACTAGTGCAGTATATTCAAAACTACCATAAAACATGGATTTATAGCTCTAGCACCCTTCCACAAATCATGGAAACTTGATAATAGAAGTAGTTACATCTTCAGATGCACATTAAACAATAGACAGATGACAGAGACTGGCTTGGCTGTCTGTTTCTGTGTTTATAATGGATTTAATTCCCTGCAGTGCAGTAGCTCTGATTAGCCCTATTAATATTTTGATCCATAATTTTGGCACTGGTCTCCCTGTGGATTCTTACCCAATGCTTGGCACTTCTGTCCAGTGATTTGCTACAAGTCAAAAGGCAGAGAGCCAGGAACGATCACTCTTCTCCTTTGAAGTAGGTAAATACTATTCCCATTTTACAAGGGGAAACTGAGGCACAGTCATTAAGTGACTCTGTGGCTGAGCTGGCAATTCAGCCCAGGCTTTCCGGTGAAAAGTCCTGTGCTTTGGCCTTAAAGTAGCAGTCTACAAATATAATAAACTGATATATTGGCCATTCCCCCAGCCTTTAAAATGCAGCCACCTCTGGAACCTGGCAGCTGTTTAACAGGGCACAGCAAAAGTGCCCTGCAGTTCAAGTCAGGGAGTGAAGCTGTAGCTAATGAGAATTTGGTCAAGCAGGACTCCAAACCGATCTCACTTGCGGAGATTTAGCTCTGTTGACTTCAGTGGAGGTAATCTTGATGTACAGGGGTACTGAAGAGCAGAATCATGCCCATAGTATTTTAATTAGTACTCAAACTGGAATTTGGCTAATGCACTGGGATTGCACCCCTGCTCTGCCAAAAAGCCATTGGCTCTTTGAAAGACCACATGTAGTCAGGCCCTTTGTTTAATGTCTCTTCTGAAAGATGCCTGTAGCAGTGAGGGCTCTTTAGCACGATGCTGGGCCATTGATTCAGTATTGTCTCAGAGAAATTGCCTCCTGAATTGCAGGCACTACTTTTGGATCACACTGGGCTTCCTGTAGAGGTCTCTTGTGCTAGTACCATACCTAGCTTAGCAGAGCCTGTGAGATATGACAAGAGCCTAGGCTGAGGTGGTATGACTGACACTTAGATTCAGCCAGTGGATGGTATTCAACCTGCGTGTTCCCTCCATTTCACTGCAGATTCTCTCCTTTATGTTCTATTTGAACAACAGTACAAAAGCCTGAATAGTTGCTATGGGGAAAATGGGGAGGAAGAATTTTAACCAATCATCACAATCGTTGCAGATTCCCTTCAAATCTCTCTCCTGTGATCTGTCATGTGTAGCAAGTGCCAAGTAAGCCTCAGCTAAACAGGCTGTCCAGCTCCTGGGACACAGAGTGGTCAGTGATGCCATGAAAGCAGATGAATTGTCCAGTTTCTGGCAGTGAGATGACATATGAATGAGACCAGCAAGGTCAAGCAAAAAGTTTATTTGTGAAAGGAGACATTAGTTCAGCAGCACCTCTACTGATCACTGGGGGAACCAACAAAAGAACCGATCACTCTGTTCTGTTCAAGCTGGCATGATCAAGCCCACCTTTTCCTTGTACAAGGCAGGCCCCTCCCTCCCCTTCAGCTCATATGCTGGTTGCTGGTTTTTAATCAAAGTACAGGTTTTTTGGAAAGACTCCAGGCCTGCATCCAATTTGCACAAATCTGAACAGAAGTTACCTATTGAAGTCCATGTGACGGGCTCCCATAAGAACAACACAGGATATGGAATCGTTAAGGCCAAACCAGCAACAGTGCAAATTACATAGCATGTCAGCACTTGGGAAGAATTTCAAGGCCATGTTCTTTGGTGCTTAACTGATTAACGGCAAGAGTTTTGCTTGATTTTTGTCAAGCCCACAGAATTAGAGGTGGCATAGGTTTATTGAGTTATCTCCTCTGTGTCAAGCGTGCCAAGGAGCTTTGGAAGAGCCCAGAATGCACCTTGAAGGTACTCCCAAGGAGCTCTCCTAACAGCCTAGAGTGGCTGCTGTAAGAGTCCCACGTGGTTCCTGAAGGAAGAACCTGATTTTGTTGTGCCCATTGCTGACTTGGGAGGTTGAAGGGAGATCTTCCGCTTTAAAGCTCCTTGCAGGGCTGCCCTGCTTCCTTCCGAGTGAGTGGATCCTGGGAACAGGCCAGAGAGTGTGCCCTTCTGCTAATCCCTTGCACTGACCAGGATAGGGAAAGATCAGTGGAGGTCAGCAGGGATTTACTAATATAAGCACATGCCTTTCTGTTGCTATGGCAACATAACTCTTTCCATTCCTTTATTCACGGGTTCTGTCGCTGTTGTTTTTGCTCTAAGTGTGGCTCTGGTACCTGGGGAGTTTCCCCTTTTACCTTCGGCCTGGGCTTCTTACTGGAGCAGAAAGGGTTGGGTTGATTAGTAGGCACCCATCGTAACTGGTAGAAGTTGCACTGAGTTAGGATTTTCATCATTTCCCTTCTGTCGCTTCCAGGTTTCATCTAGTTCATTTGCTGTCTCTTTGCCACTGGGAGGCCTGTTACTCTCGGCTCCTGGTTGTATCAGGACTTTTTGTCCAATTGCTGAAATGAACAGGGCAGGTGAAATATAATTGAGGGAATATAAAACTTTTGGGTCTGTAGCTTCTGTCCGGAAAGATGGTGATGGTGGAAAGCAAAACTGAAATAATATTAAAGCTAGGGAAATCCACAGATACGATGATGGCCATTCCATGCCCATAAGGTATTTATTCCATGATGCACCAGTGTCCTACATCTTAAATAGTTTTTGTAACAAAGAATAGACATTTTTAAGCATCTAGTAATCTCTTCCTAAAAATCATATTAAAAAAATTGAGTGGAATATGGCTAAATCCCTTTTAGAGCTGTGCACTCAATGTAACAAAGGTGTTGAAGCTGGGAGCTACAGCATATAAACTCCCTGTCCCCCTCCCTCCAGGAAACCTTTGCAATGGGAGGGAGAGCATACATTCCAGTACTTAGCTCTCTTCAGACTCATGTCACATGGAGATGCTATCTGTCTTGTGTGCAGCCCTTGCCAGCAGTTAAAAGCCACATTACAGCCTAGGAGTCTCTGCGCCTGGTGCATTATGTCTCCTCGTCTTTCTGGCAGCCCCCTCCCCTTCCCCCCACTGCCCGGGTGGTGGGCATTGTGCTGTCTCAGTCCAGTGACTTTCTGGGAGGGAAAAGCAGAAAGAGAGGAAAATCAGACCAGTGCTGCTTGGACTCTGAATATTGCCATCCTTTGTGGTCCTTGTATCTCAGGAAGAGTTTGCCTGGGGGTAAGGCAGGAACCCCATTCCCATTGTCAGTACTAGTTCCTCAGTCACACCAGGCATAGTGCCTAGCCCTACGTACCACAGGGACTCCTATTCTGTCCTGTTATGTTTTCTCCTGCTCCCTGAGGCTCTTTGAGGCAACAGATGCCACAACTGGAATGTGTTGAAATGGGTAACTTTCTTGAGCCTGGAGCTGCATGAAAGATTGTGCACTAATGCACTTGGCAGTTTGTCCTGGGGCATCATGTTGTAAAGTCTATTAAATTCAAATAAGATATAAGCAGGGGAATGAAAGTTTGGACGCTTGAGAAGACTGAGTTTTGCTAGCTAGTTGTAACACTTCTAGCACATAAGCGAGATTCTGCATCGTGTATGTGTATAAAATATCAAGCTCTTTACTGCTATAATACCTTTAATCTAAAGTACTCCCAAGTTCTTCACACAGGTTAATTAAACCTCCTGACACCCGTGTGAGGCGCATAGTTGTTTTTTCTATTTTGTAAATGGGTAAACTGATGCACAAAAGGAAACTGATTTGCCCAAGGCGTCACCGTTATCCGTCAGGCCTGAGAATAGTCCCCAGGCATTCTGATTACCAGTCCCTTTCCTTCTATATCTGTAGTAATTTGTGTCTATTTGCTGGGAGATTTCACCCAACAAAGCAGCAGGATAAAAATGATCCCCAATTACAGGGCACATGCACAAGCCAATGTTCAGAGACGGATAACTAGCTGAAAGCCCCATTCCATAAGTACCCTGACTCTGCTGTAACTTCCTGTTGTTTGTGGAGACTATTGTGTTCAATTTTAATGGAACATTAAACTCTCTAAAAGGCTCCCTTTTATCCTGTGTTGAAGGTGTCCTCCAACATGAAGGAAACAAGGTGACGTCTGGGCTGATAACCCCAATGTCTGCTGATCCCCTGTTGGAATGTTAAATGAGTGTTTTGAGACCAGGTTGGATGGTACTTATCAGTGGAGCTGTCTGGAGGAGTTTGAAGCTGCAGGTACCTTGTGCATGGTTAATGTTAGGATGACATTTAAGGGGCCAAAGGCAGCAACAGTCTCAACTGCTAAAATTGGGAAGTGCCAAAGAAAGAGAGAGCTCTCCTGCATGTGGGTGTGGTATGAGCACCTCCGGTGCACAGTGACTCCGAACTGAGCACATCCAACACTTTCCAGAAGTGCTTAGTACTTTACAGGGTCAAACCCCCTTATTGTAAAAAGCTGAAGGGCATTTAAAAAACTGGGCGACTTAGAATCAACACTTAATGGGCACAATAGATTCCAGGCTGCATCTCGAGAACTGCTGAACTAAAGCCCTAGTCAGAGACATGCCTTCCCAGGGTGTGAGCTCTTTCAGAGGAGTCCAGAAGAGGGGGATACTTTCATTTAGCATCACCTCCCAATTCCTAAGAGGAGACCGATGTTGCCCTTGCATCCCTGTGTGTGACAAGAGCTGCGTGCAGTATGGCTGAAGGCAGAACTTGGCCCCAAGTTGGTAACTTGATTTGAATAGCCTTGTTTGTTCTTTCCCCGCTGTGGAGGAGCCGGGGGCTTTGTTCATTTATTTATGGATTTGTTGCATGGCATATGCCATTGTGAAGGTGTGAAAATGGTACCTTCACAGACCTTTCGAGTTGGGTTAAGGTTTTGCCTTGGCTTTTGGGCAAGCCCCTTGTGATCATGGGAAGGTCAATCACTTTGGGACTCTCTGCCTTGGTTTCCCTATTTGTAAGATGGGGAGAATACCCATGTCATGGAGGGTTATTAATGGGTGTCTAAAAAGTGCTTGACATTCCTTGAATGGAAGCAGGACTGTGTTTGCATGTAGATTTAAGTTATCTTTGCAAGCCAAAGTACCTATGGGTACAATCCCAGGCCTTAATTTCCTCTGTCCTTTGGGAGCTGATCACTGGGGTGGTTGTTGTAGCTGGAGCCAGTGGACACTAACCTGGCCATGTGATGGAGGTCTGACTTTTTTGTAACCTTGTCCCATATTGGTGATGTGACCAAGTTTCTTCCCAGCACCTCCTGGGAGTTACCCTCTTATTACGATTGCTTGATGCAGGCGAGCTAAAGTGATTTGCTCCTATCCGTACATCATTAAGAGGATAATTCTCTTATTCCATGTTGTACATAAAATAAATTCTGGTGTCCTACGATGTTCAGTGGCCCCAGCCCACTGACTGGAGGACACGTTAGGGTTGGTGGGGTCAACCTTCGCTCTTCATCAGTTTGGTGACTTAGCAGCAAAGCATCAATAGGAACCCCCCCCCCCCACCATTTCTGTTTGAAGTTCTTTGTTCCTGGAAATACATTTTTGAAGAGCAATCCCTCCCCACGAGTCTGAGCTTCCCAGTGCTGGAATGGGCTGCCTTTGTTTCGACATAATGAGTAGAGGGTTATGGGCTTGAAAATTAACAGCTCCATTGTTTGTGAGAAGAGGGTCTTTTGACTCAAACTTGAGAATGGAGCATCCAGCCCTACCCCTAGCATGTCACCTGCTTCCTCTCCTACATCACCACCTACACAAGGGGCCAGCTCAGCAAAGCTCCTGCCCACACAAGCATGATGCTCCCTATTCAGGAGTTCTGTTCCCAGGGAGACAAACTTGCTGCGGTCAGTGATTCATCCCTTCCATTTAGAACTTTGTAGGACTAGAAAATCTTGTTGTAATACTAAAAGGTATGTATATGGCTCCATCACCATGGTATCAAAGTGCCTCATAATCTTTTCTGTATTTATCCTGGCAGCACCTCTGTCAGGCCTAGCAGTGATGATATTTCATTGTACAGATAAAGTGTAGAGGCACAGAGAGGCTAAGTAACTTGCCTGAGGTCACAGAGGGAATCTGTGGTAGAGCAGGAAGTTGAACCCAGGTCTCCAAAGCCCTAGACTAGTGCCCTAAGCACTGGACTGTCCTTCATCTCTAACTGGAGAGAATGTTTATTCAGTGATTAGAGTAGGAGACTGGGGATCAGAATTTCTTGTATTTTTTCCTGGCTGTGCTGTGAGTTGCTCATGTGACTGTGGGCAAGTCACTTAATCTCTGGGTGCCCCACTGTACAGTAAGGATAATGCTTGCCTCACAGGGGCGTTGTGAAGCTAGTTAGTGTTTCTAAAGGCCATAGTATTGAAGGTATTAAGTATGTAATAACTATGATAAGAAAGGTGTTGGTACACTCCTGTGGTGAGCTCTTCAGAAATGCCTGTATATACCAACTATAAGCTGGTATGGTTCTAGGACTAGGGCATCTCCAGGATTACCTGAGAATGGAAGCTGCTTTAAGCAATGCGTATCATGGCCCCTGAAGCATGATTTATAAGTCCTGTAGCTAAGTCAGAGGGACACTTCAGAGCCAGGATGGTGCTCTCGGGGGAGGAGCTATAACAAGTGTGGGCGCTTTCTATTGGATAACGAAAGTCTTATTTGTGTGCTTTAAATTGCTGTCCTTCTTGACCATGGCCTCTTCTTGGATAAAGAATCTATTGTAAAACCATAAATGTCCATTTGCTGGCATCTGGGTAACTGGCTGGGAACCTGAACATTTCATCAGGCTCCTTAGTCCTTACTGTGAATTGGAGCTGCTGGAAACGAAGCCTGAGTGGGTGATTCTGTCTGAGCAACTTAAAATGTTTTGTAACTTATTTTAATGCAAAGTGAAGAAGGAGGTGTCCTCCTGAGCCTGGAGAGGGAGCAGGGTGTTTGGTGTCCAGCCACTCAGCTCAGTGAGTGCTATAGAATGCTTCAGGAATGAATACTGTGAAAAGAGACATCTCTGGAACAGGGAGTTGAGGCTCTGTGAAGTGACCCCTTGCCTTCCGGTGTGCGTAAGCATTTGCTGGTGGCCGTCTCTAGTAGAACACACTTCTCCAGGCTGTGCTAACAGGATACCAGAGCAGAGAGATCTCGGCACCAAAGGTTAAATTGTATTTATTTCAGCTCTGCTCAAAATGGGCTGCTTCTGGGTGATGTTTGTTGAATAGAGAGAAACTTGCAAGGGACCAAGTTATTTTCAAACTGCTAATAGGGTTTTGCAAACAATGGGAAGGACAATAACATTTAATGCTATTTTTAAAAAGAGAGACTTCGCTGCATTCCTTTCTAGCACTCCTTTGCCAGCTTTTCTCCAATTTCCTCAGATCCCCCTCATCTTGCTTTATCTGAACTACAGGCCCCCCCAACCCCTTCCTTCTGTAGAAAGAGACTAAATGTGCAAACTCCTGTCAAGAACAAAGGGGTAACTTGACATGTTCTCTGCTCCTAATAGTGACTTGCATAAGTGTGTGAGAATACTGGTGTCTTTCCTTTTTTCTTCTTTATGGTAGGTAACGGTGGCCTGAAATATCTCTTCTTTTCTGGGTTTTGTTTTTTACATTGGAAATTCAGGCCCCATCTAGCTTGGAAGACCTTCCATAGGAATTGTTGAACTAGTGTAATATTGCTGGAAATGGGCCATTTTCATTACCACTACAAACAGGTTTTTTTTCTCTCCTGCTGATAAAAGCTCACCTTAACTGATCACTCTCCTTATAGTGTCTAGTATCAGAGGGGTAGTCGTGTTAGTCTGGATCTGTAAAAAGTAAGAGAGAGTCCTGTGGCACCTTTAAGACTAACAGATGTATTGGAGCATAAGCTTTCGTGGGTGAATGTCCACTTTGTCAGAAGTGGGTATTCACCCACGAAAGCTTATGCTCCAATTCATCTGTTAGTCTTAAAGGTGCCATAGGACTCTCTCTCCTTTATAGTGTGTATAGTAACAAGCATTGTTTCATGTTCTGCGTGTTTTTGTGTGTGTGTGTGTGTGTGTGTATGTATATATATTCCTACTGTATTTTCCACTACATGCATCTGATGAAGTAGGCCGTAGCCCACGAAAGCTTATGCTCTAATAAATTTGTTAGTCTCTAAGGTGCCACAAGTACTCCTGTTCTTTTTGCGGATACAGGCTAACACGCCTGCTACTCTGAAACCTAGTGTAATCATGACAACCCAAGAGACCAGGGACTGATACCTGAGAGATTGAGAGGGTAAGAGACTTTTAGTCAGATTTTAAAATCTGGGTTTTATGGGGTGTGGCGGAATTGTTTTTTGTTTGGTGGGGAGAGGTTTAATACCCATTTAATTCCAATGACAAAAGAACATTTTGGAAGAAGAAAAACATTTGTTAAATATTCCCTCATCTCTACAATCCAGGCATGAGAGCTCACACCACACATCTCTAAGACCCCCAGGAAGTCATCCTGCAAACTCAGACTAGATATTCCTAATATTTATCAAGTGAAAAAACAGAATAGAAGAACAATACCAAAATGCCCTATCGGGAGTCTTTTTGTCCCAAAGAAATATAAAAGGTCACAAACCCCATCTTTAAAAAAAATCCTTTGAAAGCTACACTTAAATGCAATCCCAGATCTATTCTATTTGGACCCAGTAGAGAAGGAGATAGATACAGAGGCAGCTGGCAGAAACATGGCTGGCTGCTGGAGACTTTATTATTCAGGTTGCAAAACTGAAAGCAACATGAAGTGAGGCTTTGCACTGAGGAGGAAGGGGGGCGTGTTCAAACATTTAAAGGGGCAGAACATCACAAGATCTGCACTGAAGGAGTTCCACAAGTGCCTTATATCTGACTCCTACTCTGTTTTAGCCTTTGACGTTCATCATAATCCACCCCTAAATGAGAGGAACCTATTTCTAAAGGGAAATGTAGCCTCCTCCAGTTTCACTTCAGAGTAGGGTGGCTGGCTGGTGGTGCTCTAGCAAGTTTTTTCCAGCAGGTTTCACTTTCTAATTATCAGAGAGAGTGTTCCTCCTGTGACACATCAAAGGAAAGTCCAAAATGTCATTTTTAATCTAGCCACAGTGTCTTTCATAGAAAGTCATAAAACGTCTATGGCTTCTGTGTCTAAATCTTCGCAGACTATGAATCTGTGGAGCAGTTTGATTTCGAGCATGTTTCAATGGTTGTTGTATGATGCAGCAGTGAAGGCTAATTTATTCACTATGGTAATTAACACCTCATGCATATTCATAATTGTTCATTAACAAAACAGAGAAGATATAACGTGTGTGTCCCTGGCAGCGATCAATGAAAAGACCAAAACCAGAGTTAACAAGGAGCACATTCTTGAAGCGGACGCACGTGTGGAATCTCTGACTGACTGAGAAGTGACCTTTCTTAGGAGGCTAACTGGTATTCTGATTACTTGACACCAGCTCAGAGTATTGAAAATGCTGCAGGTCATCCATGCAATTGTCTCAATTGAGTTAATAAAACTGCTGTGTTCAGTTGGTCACATGTTGCTGAAATTCCATCTTCTGAGCTGGCTCTCTTAATAATTATTATTATTAATATAAAAAATTAATAGGTATATTGTGTCAGCCTCTCTCTCTTTTTTTTTTTTTTATAGTGAAGTTTGTAGTCGAAAAGCCAGTATTGTCCTTGATCAGGTTGAAAGAGACACCAGTGTTCGCATAAGAGGAAAATGTAATGTTCATAGGAAATGTTAAAGTAGAGCTGTGGGCACTGTACTTCCAAGTCACTTAATCTCCAAGCCAGTGTGATTTGTGTGTGTTTAACCTTCAATACATAAAACAAATGCACTAATGAAATTCTCAGCAGCAGTGATCGATAGAGTCCCATAGAGGACTGAGCTACTTCTGGGGCTCTAGTGGTTTGAGAGAGATGGAATAGAAAATCCATTTCTCCTTGGTCTTGAGAATTCTCACTCTGTTAATTTTCTCTATTTACCAGCTAATTAGTTGTCTCCTTGACCAGCATCCTCGTGCTAAAGAGAAGGATTATAGAGACAACCAACCCAGGTTTGTCTTTGATGTGGGAAATTACTGTTTCACACTCCCTAAATCCATTACCTCTGTATCATTCATGGCAGCTGGTGGTTAATTATATTTACTTATTTGTGGTGGTGTAGCACCTGGGGTCCAACTGTGGCTCAGGGTCCCAGAGTGATAGTCATTGTACAAACACATAGCAAAAAGACCCTCTTCCAAAGTACTTCCAATCTAAGGATGAAATCCTGGCTTCATTAAAGTCAATGATAAACTCCCACTGATTTCACCTCCTTCATCTATTGAGCCAAATTCTGCTCTGTTACACTGGTGCACATCTGGAGTAACAATTAAAATCAATGGAGTTATTTCAGACTTGTAGCAGTGTAACCAAGAGCAGACTGTGGCTCGTTGTATCTGTAAGATAAATCCGAATTGAATGAATGAATAAGAGCTGTTTTTTGTGTCTTGACACGTTGTTTAGGCTTGAGCCTTGAATTATTCTTCACAGTTGTTTAGTACTCTTGCCTATTTATTAATGTTGTAAGTGTGAAAACCCCATGCCTTGGCCATTAGCCTCCTGAATGTATTTTTTCACCTTTCACTTATAATCTACCGTGTGTGGAAATAATGGCTATTTCAGCAAGAAGAACTGAATCTGTAAGTGTACTGGAGTCCAAAGGCTGACCTTTACAGGAGCAGGAATGTACTGAGATGTTTTCAGGATTCATTTGTTAGAAGGAGAGGTTGTACTTGAACACTTTCTACTGGGAGAGCTCTGGTAGGAGCTAGATATGTGCTGCCCAGACACACATGTTGTAGTGCCAATGAACTGCCCATGTCATTGTGAGCTCTGCCAAAGGAGTGGAAGCTCTTCTATACATTTATCTTCTCAATTGTAGATCCCATTGTGTACCAGGGATCCTGTATTGATCTCTGCAACGTCTGTCCTAGCTGTCACCAGTATCAGCTTTCGAGGTGGCCAGTTTGATCTGCTGTCTGGAACCATGAGTACTGTTACTTGCTGTGTTAGGAGATGAGAACCGTCAAGCAGGGATGGAGATTTGCTGTTAGTGGTATAGGGCCTATGACACACACTTGATCAGTTCTGATTCATCTGGCAGAGGTGACAAAATATACAATTTATTTCTACATTAAATCTAAGGAATTGGAACAGTCTGCTCCTAAACTGACCCTCTCCCATCCAGGCAGTCTTCCGCAAACTCTTAGGCTAGGAGGGGGCTGTCACTTTTAAGCATAGTTTAACTACTACATGGCCCATTGCTAGTTTATACTAGTACAGGAACAACACTGGCTATCCACCCTATATTAGATAACTGGTTAAACAACCCAGCACAACAACTGGTGGTGAGGGCCATCCATACAGCTGGGTCCTAGGCCATGACACTAACCAGCATGAGCTAGGAAGAGAATGTAACATGTTATGGCCGCTTAGAACCTTCCTGTCTTTCTGTGATGGATCAGGAAGGCCTTTCAGCTCCTTAAGGAAGCGCCAAACTGCGTCTGTCTCCATAAGTGTCTGCAGGTGAGTTTGCTCCATGCTCACAGCTCTTGTGTGTAGCCATGGGGACCCTGTACTTGTCATCAAGTCTTTTCTCTATGATCCAGGTGAGTCTTCATGAGCCACACAAATTCATGAGCAGCATAGTCACATGGTGAACCAAAGCCAGAGAGGCAGGGAAGACTCTAGGACAGCCTTTTGTCTGTTGTGAAAAAGAGAGGGCACGTTACCCCTAACTCGGGCTCTACTGTGGGTAGTACTTGATCTGTCTCTGTTCATGCAGGCAGAAAAGTGCACACACTTCTGGTTGGAGCTCGCAAAGACACTTTGCTGCTGCCAGTCCTTGCTGGCTGTGTTGGAACGTGACCTGTCCCACGGTGCCCTGGGGGTGCATGCACTGCAGTCAGAGAGAGACCAATGGCACGGTGCTAGTACTGGTTCTTGCATTGTTAGGTTCCGTCCATTCTGACACCCAGCTCTGCTCTTGGACATTCACTACTGGAAGTAGCTTTTCTGAATGCAGATGGGACTCCTGCCTGGACCAGCATCCGGTTCTGCGGTCGGAGCAGCTAGTTTAACATGCAGTGGGCCTAATCCCGTCTCTGGCAGGGACTGTGCTCCCAGCCTCTGGAAGGTGCAGATTGAGACTGGCTGCTCATTAGATGCACAAACAAAGGCTCATGTCTGCCACCAAATGAATCCTTGCTGCAGAACAGCTTCCCCAGCTCCCTGCTCTAATTGCTATAGCAGATTCCAGGCAGATTTCGTCATCTCTGTTTTCTGCCTGACTGGGAATCTGTAAATAAAAGGGCTGATGGCAGAATAATGGGAGTGCTGGACAGTGCAATGCACAGCAGCACTTTCCAACATCACGAGAGAGGCAGGAGGGGAACGGGGGGTAGATGTTGCTGGAATGAGAAGGAACCTTGTAGATTCCTGAGTACCCCCTGACACATACCGCTCCCCAAGGGAGGCTTGGGACCATGGCAGTCTTTGGGAGGGAGGAATTAGGAGGTCAGGGCTGAAGCAGGCTTTTGTAAACTGAAGGCTGTGATAAATTGCTTTGGGGCACCTCTGCGTACAAAGGGAGTGAGGAACTGATGGGGGTGGTGAGTTGATAGAAAGCCACTGACACAAATAACTAGTGGGCATGTATAAAATGCATTGGAGCAAGGCAAACATGACCAAAAATGGCCTAAGTTAATGAAGGCATGAATGGGAGAATGTGTAAGGTCAGCAGGGAAGTGACATCATGACGTTTGTGCCTGATGGATTTTTAGCCAAGAGCCTGATGTTAAAATGGGTCGTCGTGGGCTAGTGGTTGTGTGGCTGAAGGTGTAGGAGGGGTGGGGAATGCAAGAAGAGGAAAGATGGCAAGAGGAGGAAGAGAGAGAGAGAGAGTACCCAGGGGGAGAGGCATCTTTCAGGTATGAAGGTCTCAGGCTCTTTTGGGCTTTAAAGGTCAAAACTAGCCCCTGAAACCACTCAGCAGAGAGTGCGGATCTTAGAGCACCAGTATCATGTGCTGCCAATAAAATACTAACTAAGGGGCCACTGCATGTGCACCAGCTTCATCCTGGGAATGGATTTAAATTGATCTTATTGCAATAGTCTCTAATCTCACGGTGACGCAGGCATGGATAGCAGGAGCAAGGTCTGTGGCTGAGCGGAAAGGTTACAGCCCCCTGGCCAGGCACAGATGGGAGAAAAGCCAATTTGTTCTCTGATGTAATGTGATTGCCCAAAACCAACTGGAGATGTAACAGCGCCTCTCAGCTGTGAATGCAGATAAATGCCTTCCAAAGGGGAGCATGTATTATCTTCCCCCAACTACAAATAATTAATCCAATGCCCATGGGAGGAGGCTGGATATTTGTGAACAATGGCCAGTGCAGCCCTATTAATACTGAGATATCTACTGTGTACAGTGATTAAGGGAGGACCCCATTGGGTTCCTCCGTGCTGCTAGCCCAGACTAACAGGAAGTCTCCTTTCTCAACAGGAACATCAGGCTCTGAAACTGCCAGCAGCTGTTCATCATTCCCCTGTGAGAACGGGGGAAGCTGTGAGGATTTGGAGGGGAGCTACAGGTGCCTCTGCCCCCAGCAACCAGTGGCATACATGGGCACAAACTGTGAATTCCTCTACTCTGTGTGCGCTATGGACAAATGTCCCCCAAATTGGATATGCCGTGAAACTGCGGGACTCCTGGATTATGAATGCATCTGTAGGCCTGGCTTCACAGGTACTGAGTGTAGTGTTAATATTAATGAGTGTGAGAGCAACCCTTGTAAAGGGCCTCATTTTGAATGTGTAGATAGTGCAAATGGATACATCTGCCGATGCCAAACGGGACCAAATGGAGAAGGCTGCCGCACTGAACTATCTGTGTGCTCTAGCCATCCCTGCCAAAATAACGGGACCTGCATCGAGGGTGCCGGGATATATACCTGCAGCTGCCAACCTGGTCACACTGGGGCCCACTGTGAAGATAACATCGACGAGTGCGCCTCCAGCCCATGTCAGAATGGAGCCATCTGCCTAGACAGGGTGAATGAGTATAACTGTTTCTGTGTGCCTGGGTTCCAAGGAAACCGCTGTGAAATAGACATCAACGAGTGTGCATCCCGGCCCTGTAAAAACAATGGCACCTGCCTGAATGAGATGGATCACTATTTGTGCAAGTGTGTCCCCGGCTATGCAGGTACCTTTCACGCTCACGTATTAGTCTTTCAGTTGGGTTATTTATTGCTGTTTGTGCAGCTCCATCAATGCACCTGCTTGTGGCAAAACCAGCAAAAGACACAGTCCCTGCCCCAAAGAGCTTCTCATCTCTGCCTTTTTGTTACAGCTGTGAGGCCGAGCCTCTGTCTGATGTCCCGAGCTTCTGGTGTGCTGGGGAGCACGTGTGTACTAGCTTAGGCCTGGCTGTCCTGAAAGAGAGGGCTTGGGTTCTTGGGGGGATGGTCGAGGGATGATGTGGATGTTGAATGGTTTGGATTCCTGGGGTTATGGGATGGGGAGGGGGTTGAGAATTGGTTTCCCAGCGGTGATGTTGATGTGATTGGCTTTGGTGAAGGCATGGTTAAGGGGACGCGCAAAGAGAGAGACCTATTTGTCTTTAGGAAGAATAAGCTTATTGGAGTTCAGGGGTGTAACTAGTCTCTATCAGACTGGCCCAGGGCATTTTGTCCTGTCTTTCAGGCGTTTTCCAGGGCAGGAGGCTCTGGGGTGGAGTAGCTATGAGTTGTGGATTTGTTTTTCCAGCTCTGTTAAACTCTGAGAGTATTTTGCATATGACTCTACTGAGTTATTTCTTCGAGGTTCAACTGGGCTGGTGATGACTCACTGTGTAATCTGCACCTGTGAGTTATCTGCAGAGGCAGCGGCGCAAGGGTCTCCTCTCCCCCAGCCCAGCTATCAGAATGGAATGCAGTCCATGCTGCAACCACCTCCCCCTGGTACCAGCCGGCACATGACCTTTCCCAGCCTTACCCATTGTCACAGGCTACAGGCGTTTCAGGAGTTATGTTGCTATAAAGGAATGTGGGGTCACTGGGCTACAGATTACAAATGGAGTGGGGAGTTGTTGCCTCTCAGGCATCCAGTCACTGACTGAGTCACACTCTGGTGAAATGCAGAGCTGGGGGAAAATACCCACTCAAGAGCAGGCTCTGTTTAGGGCTTAAAATGACCCTTAGATTTAGAGTGTAAAACACAACTCAGTGTTTGCCCATCAGTTTCCCTTTCACTTCCCTGCCAAGTCCCTAGTTCAGGACTGTGAGTTCCCCCAGAAGGAGCTGCTGGTGTCAGTAAGGGGTAAAACAGCCTAGGGTGTTGCAGCAGCATGTGCTGTTCTAGGTGACTTTGAAGCTGGACATGAGGATTTGCATCACGGCCTCTTGCCCTGGTCTTGCAGCCTCCTAGAGCCACTGGTCCTCACAGGCTGAGCATTTCCTGGCCCTTGCAGCTGAAACTTTGGAGAGGGAAGTTTTGATGTGAGGATTGACAGGTTTTGATCTGGCAGCTTATGGGGCCCACATTCCTTTAGGATTAGGGTGGCCACGTCTGCGGCATAGTGAGCCTCTGTCAGAAAGGAGGATTAGATGGATTGGCAGGTGCCATTTTAGGGGCTTACTTTGAGGGGTGATGTCAGGCTATGGGCAGTTCATTGAGGTGGGAAAGTGGCGGGATGGTTGCTATGGGATCTCTCGCAGATTTCCTTTGACGAAATGACATTAGACAAAGATAATGGATACGTTTCTGCTGTGATTAGTGCTATTAATACTTAATGAATAAGACCATTACTATTGCTAGTACCACTATAACTAATACTTTGTACTTCTCCAGCACCTCCCTTCTGAGGACCTCAAAGCAAGTTACAAACCTCATAATACTTTTGGGAGGAGGGTAAAGGATATACAGTGATCACTTCACCGACCACTGAAATGCAGCCGCCTCTGTGGTGGAACACAGCAGCTATGCAGAATGAAGAATATCATATGTAACCCAAACTGTAAGGGGAACACTGTGCCACAGAATGTAAATATCAATGGTTGAACTTGGCCACAACACTGCAATTCACACCCTACCACTTGCTCCTACCCCAAAATAAAGCATTATGGGATTTTTGTAATGAATGTAAGTGAGCAGGACCTTGGTTTTATGTCTCATCCGGGAAGTGTAATTCATTTGCTAAATGCTGATGGAATTAACTAATTCAATGAAATCAAATATAAGTTTATGCTAGAGATTCACAACAGTTGCAAACTATTCTCAGTTTTGTTGATTTAAAAGCAAAACCCATAAGTCGTCCCAAGATAGACTTGGCTGCAAATACTAATAAACTAAGCATTTCTTAGCATTTGCATGCTTGTCTGCTGTCCGGGAATTTATAAATGGTCATGTCTGTATTCTAGCAGAGTGGGTTTCATATCATTGCTTTTGTGATCCCAGCCCAGAACTCCCACCAAATCCATAACATGGATGTTTCTCTCTTTTGTAACAAAGGTGTAAACTGTGATGCTGAAATAGATGAATGTGACTCAGACCCTTGCCAGAATGGGGGCACGTGCACTGACCACATTGGGTTCTACACCTGCGCTTGTGCACCAGGTTATGAGGGAATCCAGTGTGAGGTGGACATCAATGAATGTGCAAGCCAACCATGTATCAACGGAGGGATATGTCATGACCTTGTTGACAGGTGAGGGATGCACGCTCCTGTGGTCATTTGCATTTCAGTGATTAGATATCTGACATGAGCCAATGAGATACCTGCCTGGTGCAAGTCATTGACTTCAGAGCGTGAAGGATGAATTGGGCTCAGTGCTCTTTAAGTGTTTCCTCCTCCCTCCCCCACTCTGCTTGCTATTATTTTTTTGTTAAAGTTATTTTGTTGAAGTTATTCTAAGAGCCATTCAGTGGGGGTGTTAATGCCAAAGGACTCCTTCCACTAGCAGAGTTCCCAGAGATGCTTGAAAGAATTCCTGTTACTGTCTCTTATTGCTCCGCAATGAAAATTATTTGCAGTTTAAATGAGCGGCCACCCTCCTTGACTGAGAGCATCCCTGTTTCTGATCCTTGCCTTTCATGTGCACTATGTAGGCTCAGAGGCTGACCCGCCTTGCCACTAATTTCTTGCAAGGATGCTCTGTTTATGGAGATGGGACCGTCTCTTTTGTCAGCCCATGGGTGAGGAATTCTGCAAGGTGGACATGAGGGTTAGCAAGTGGGCCCCATAAGCTTGTTTGCTCTTACCTTGGAGGGGACTGGGCATTGGGATTGAAGAGCTCTTGTGGTGGTGTTTTGTGTCCCCCTAGCTACCAGTGTGATTGCAGTGACACAGGCTTTGAAGGGGAGCACTGTGAGCTGGATATCCTGGAGTGCGCCTCCCAGCCCTGTTTGAACAATGCTACCTGTCTGGAGGGTGTCAAGAATTACAGCTGTGCCTGCTGGCCAGGTGAGTACGGAAACGGCTTCGTTCTCCTGCAGTCTGAGTATTCAGTGGTGGAGAGGACCTGCTAGGTGGTCCTGAGCAAAACTGGCTCTATACTGTATGAGTCTAGTTTTCAGTACCCCAAGTGATGGGGCTCCCACTGCTTCTCTCGGGAGAGTCTTCCACTGGCATGAAGGTCTCACAGCAGGGAAATGTGTTCTGCTGCATTGCCTGAAATTTCCCTTTTCCTAAGCCCAGGCCTTTTCTATCCTGTGCTCTCCTGGGCGAGATGAATTGACTGGCTCTTGCCTCTGACACTAGTGCTGTGTGCCAGGCCCTGCTGCTTTGTGCTAGATGAGTTGCAGTGTCTCAGGCTCACATAAACTTGCTCCCTTATTGGCAGCTGTAGTATCTTGGTGGTTACTTTTCTGTCTCCCTTCCAAGGAAGTCCTGTGTTGTGCTAGCTCTGGTTAAAAGAACAGGAGTACTTGTGGCACCTTAGAGACTAACAAATTTATTAGAGCATAAGCTTTCGTGGGCTACAGCCCACTTCTTCGGATGCATATAGAGTGGAACATATATTGAGGAGATATATATACACACATACAGAGAGCATAAACAGGTGGGAGTTATCTTACCAACTCTGAGAGGCCAATTAAGTAAGAGAAAAAAACTTTTGAAGTGATAATCAAGATAGCCCAGTACAGACAGTTTGATAAGAAGTGTGAGAATACTTACAAGGGGAGATAGATTCAATGTTTGTAATGGCTCAGCCATTCCCAGTCCTTATTCAATCCTGAGTTGATTGTATCTAGTTTGCATATCAAACTAGCTCTGGTGTTTGCCTGGCAGGTTACACAGGGCAGCGCTGTGAGGAAGATGTGGACGAGTGTGCTGCAGACCCTTGTCACAATGGAGGCGTGTGCTTTGAGCGCTCCAACCAAACCTACTATGGGACACGACACGACTTCCCCAGCAAGTTCAGCTATAGTCAAGCTGCAGGTTTCCTCTGCTGGTGCCAGACTGGTTTTTCAGGTGAGCTACCCACTGGGCTGTGTACAGCACCCCCTGGTAGGAACTGCACAGCTTGGGTCACAGGGAGTGGAGAGGAGCCATCTGCAGCAAGAGCCACCCACGTGGAGCAGAGCAAGATGGTTCTGTCTGGGCAGCTGCCTTGTGATGAGTGTGTGGCTCTCCTTTGCTGTATGTGCATATTGCAGATGGCAGTGGGAGTGTAACCAATACCACACCCTCTACCCGGAAGGCCATATCCCTCAAGGCCCTGATTTCCTGGCTGGTGCAATAGCCCACCCCCTTCCCTAATGTTCTGTTCAGTACCCTGCAGCTGGGCAGATGGCAAAATAGCCCTGGGGGCCCCTCCCATGGGCATACAGCAAAATTTGTCTTTGCAATATGTTAGTGGGGCATTCCCCCTCTGGAGGAAGCTATTAGTCCCCTGGAGTCCCAGGGAATGTCTTAAGCCTCCCCTTGTAGTGACTGCTCTTGTAGCAACCTTTCGTGTAGTTGGGATGGGCAGGCAATTCTCCCTGCCTGTGAAGGGCTCTAGGGATGCTCAGCAGAGACTGCCCTTTGTGTTTTTTAAAGAGCTTATAGGAGTGTGGGGTTGGGGTGTGTGGGTGGGTTTGGGGGGAAAATTGGAACCATAGAAGGGAGTTTTCTCTAGTTATTAGAACAGGGGTCTCAGAATCAGGATTCCTGGGTTCTGATCTCACGTCTGCCACTGACTTGTGTGGTGGCCCTGGGTAAATCACTTAGCCTTTCGGTGCCTTAGTCGTCTGCATTTCATAAATGGGGATTAATGATACCTGCTTGCCAGGTGGGTACTGAGGGACAAGCAGCACTTGTAATGGGCACTTTGCATCTTTAGATGAAAGCTGCTGAAGAAGAGCAAAGAATTGTGCAAGAAGATGTTACAATTCCCCCTGCAGGGGATGTGCACACAGCCACTGCTTGGACTTACTGAAATGATCCTAACAGGATTGTGTTTTCACTTTCAAAGGGGAGAACTGCTCTGTTAACATTGATGAATGTGAGTCTCAGCCGTGTCAGAACGGAGGGTGCTGCACCGATCTGGTTAACGGCTTCCTTTGCCATTGTCTACCGGGATACGCAGGTAATGTTGGTGATGGAGTGTGTGGAATCAGGTGAGCCTGGATAGCTGATGCTTATTGAGTCACTGTTTGCCATATGGTTGCATAATTGGATCCTAGGACTGGCTAGAGAAGGGTGCTGAATGAGATTGAGATGAATCTCACTTGGAAAGCTGTGGCGGCCCAAGGCGGTTGTAGCTGTGGCTGTCTCCAGATCAGGACTGAAGTGGACTGGCAGATGTGTGAAGGTACTGTACTCCTAGCACTGGGGTACATTGGCAGCGCTGTGATTGAAGATGTGAGCAGATCAATGGAACAGTGTGAGGGAGTCCAGCACCAGAATCTGAGGGTCCCTTAGGTGTTGGCAGAGGGATATTGAACACGGCCATAGGCACCCTCTTGACAGGTATGGGGGGTGCTATGTACAGGAACAGAAATAGTCTTTGGGATGAAGATGTGTGAAGTCTTTGTGGGGAGGGATAGCTCAATGGTTTGAGCATTGGCCTGCTAAACCCACAGTTGTGAGTTCAATCCTTGAGGGGGCCACTTAGGGATTTGGGGCAAAATCAGTACTTGGTCCTGCTAGTGAAGGCAGGGGGCTGGACTTGACTTAATGACCTTTCAAGGTCCCTTCCAGCTCTAGGAGATAGGATATCTCCCTTAATTTTTATTTAAGCCAGAGGGAGGAGGCATTTTGGGTGCTGTCTCTCAGGGAGGCTGGAGTTGGAATGGTCGACATTTCCTAAGGGCTCTAGGAGTTTGGGGCAAGGAGTGAGGAGCCTGTCACCAGCACATAAAACAATGATGATATTTCTCCTTCTCCCCTCTGGATGATGAGCCAGGGATTTTGGGTTGGAGGCTATACTCTGTTATTTAGGGAGGTCAAAAGGTCTTAGTGTCATGAGCAAATGCAGTGCAGCCCTTTCTGTTTGCTAGGGTGTAAGGATGTGCTTGGGAGTGGTGGACCTGGCTTCTGCTAGAGATGCCCTGTGTGTCCCTTAGTAGGTCACTCTAACCCGTTCTGAGCCTCAGTTTCCCCACCTGTGAAATAGTGAGACTGGCTTGCCAGGGGCATTGTGAGGCTAAGCACATTACTGTTTGTACCCTTTGGCTGGAGGGATGAACAGTGGGGGTGGTGCCTCTAAAAGTGTTCAGTTTAAATGTAGCAGCATCTTTTAACATCTAAGATTAAGACAACCACATAGCCCAGACACCACAGAAACAAGAGGTGCAGAAAGGCTTGCTAGGCCCACATAATCTGCCCCCAATTGACAGTGAGAGCTAGTAGCACTTTGGCCTTGTCTTCACTAGGAAAAAAGATGTATTTTTACCACATGCTTGCTAACACGTAGTAAAATCCTCATATGGATGGCCCTTTATTTTGATACAAACAGGATAGGGCAAAGGCAGGTGAGAGTTGTACTCCCTAAGCGATCAGTTTTGTGCGTCTCTTCTCATCCAGCATGGAGTTTGTCTCCGACCCCGCCACACAATCATTCTGCTATGATTGTGACAACCTTCTTTGCAGCCACAGCTGTTGGGGTGGCATCCCTCTCCGTACCTTGTCACCAATCCATCTCATCTCTAACCTCAGAGGAAAACCTCTTGTCTCCTTTCCCTATTTTCTTTAATCTCTCTCTGCTAACTAACAACCTGATACTGATAAAGGGTATGGTTTATATTAAAGACATTCTCTAACTGGCTTGCATTCTTCCAGCCCTCCAAGAGTAAAATGTATGCAGGCTGAAAGGCTGCCATCTTGTGGGAGAAAGGAAAAACTTGAAGCTACAAGAGTTTTTAACTCTTCTCAGGTATTCCTGTGTCTGCACTGGAACTTTTCTAGTCCCCTTTAGACCAGTATAGTTATACCCGTATAACCCGTGTGGACAATCTTATTCCAACACGTGTGTCTTCAGTGTAGCTTAAGCCCCTCTCAAGTGATGTATGCTCCTCTACCAGAATAAGTGTGTCCACATAGTCTACACCAGTATAACTAGAGCAGTTTAAACTCGCACCTTAGGTTGTTCTGAAAGAAAAGTCCATGCAGACAAGGCTGTAGAAATAGGCTTTATTCCAATCTCTCAAGTGCTGCGCAGGGCCAGCTCCTACAGTGCTGCACCTGCAGATGCAGACCTCTTCCCAGTGGAATGTTGTATAGCTCATTAAATGTCTGACCATTGTAAGTCATAATTCCTGTCTGCTTGTGCCTCCAGGGCTGTTTCCTTCCTCAGTGCCCTGGCACCACTCTTGGGAGTCCAGGGAGCTCAGCATTTCATTTCACTTCCCCAAACTGTAGGTTTACCTAATCCTTCCGAGCCCCTGGGCCTGCTCATGGAAAGAAAAGCTGACACAGGCACAGGATGGGGAGAGACCGCGCTAGAGAGTTCATTCTGTTGCATCTGTTTGGGGTTCATTAGTACGCGAAGGAGATTAGAGGCAGGTTGCTGTGTTGTTAAATCACTATGTCTCCTTTGGGGTAGTTCCAAGACAGAACAGTGAAAGGCTGGGAGCAGCAGGTGGGGAAGTCACATTTTGCCTCTCTGTGAGCTGAGTGAGTGCATGTGGAGGAGTGAAGCTGACAGGGAAATAATAGCAATTAATCTCCCCTGCTTTGTCAATTAATCCCAGTATAGTCCTGCTGGGTAAACAGCTTATTACTTCATATTAGGATCACAGAGTAACTTCATGAAGTTTCCAGTAATGTTTCTGTTCAAAACACATTTCTGTGGCAGCTTAGATCTGCCATGAGCTTGGGTTTAAGCTGCCTTCCATGATTAAAGTGAACTTGCTACTCTGATGTAGGCTGCTTTTTTCATTTTCTCTCCTGGAGCCCTTTCTTCAGTCTCAGGAATGTGGGGAGTGTTGTGGGATAACTGTGTGAATCAGCAGAAATCACCTTCCTACATGTGTTAACTGCCTAAGTGCTGTCTCCGCCTGGAACACAGCACAGGGCTGGGATGGCTCTTGCCTAAAACGTAAATGGAAATCCCAGAGACCCAGTCCTGTCAGAACCACACGGCAAGATAGGACACTGAGAATAAAAGGTCTGGGAGAGTCTGTCTGCTATATGGGCCATGTGACCCCTGCAGTTTGTATGCTCTCGGGGGTAGAGGCTGTGTCTTCCTTTCCCATTGGGTGGTGCTCAGAATTCCCTGCATGGGCTAAGTCAGAGGGATGTGCAGGAGCAAAATTAAACAAAGAAGGGGGTGGATGAGTCTTTGTTGGTCCCAGAAAAGATGGCAACTGTGATAAAACTAAAGTCATGTTCTCACCTGAGGGACAGCCAGGCTCTAAGAGATGGCTGAACTGAAGGAGCTGGATTCAGATGATTACTGTGTTCTCTGATGAGAACAGACCGAATTATCTATTAATCTGAATTGTCTTTTGGGTGAAATGTGGCGTGTGTTTAACTGGTCAACAGTTTAGGACAGGAGGTGAGGAAGAATAGTGTATTCAGTTGAAATGGGAACTGGCATTTAGGTTGGCAGACTGTAACTGCTGAATTAGAATTTGGCCAGTTAACCCTTGAAAAAAATCATAGGAGCTGTTTTAATGACTACGAGTGGCCTAATGCAGTTTCCATCTCCTCCTAAGAATGCTGTCCAGCAGCAGGTTGCCCCCTAGCATCATGCTCTGGTATTCAGTCAGCCTGAGCGAGAGGTCAGCTTACTCGGTTCAGCCTTAGGGCATGTCTACGCTGCAATCAGACACCCCCAGAAAGCCCATACCAGCTGACTCAGGCTCACGGGGGGCTCAGGCTAAAGGGTTGTTTAATTGTGGTGTAGACGTTCGGGCTCGGGCTGGAGCCCGGGCTCTAGGACCCTGTGAGGTGGGAGGGTCCTAGAGCCGAAGCTTCACCCCAATTAAACATTAAATAGCACCTTAGCCCAAGCCCTGCGAGCTTGAAGTCAGCTGGCATGGGCCAGCTGCGAGTTTTTAATTGCAATGTAGGCATTACCTTCAGTGTCCTCTTCAGCCCTCTTGGAGGAAGCAGAAAGCCTTTTTCTGTTGTATTAACAACCTTTGCTTCTCCCAACAGCTCTTTGTGCAAGAGTGCAGCCCAAGCCCAGACACACTTGCAGTTTTGTGTTACTTGGTACACACACCACCCAGTGCAGTGAATTGAGGAAACAGGATTGGTGTTTTTTCCTGACTGGACAGATTAATTTATTTGTACAGATATTTTCCAGGTGTCTGTTCTGTTCCAGAAATGTGACCTCTACTGTAGTCAGGGAAGGCAACTAAAAGGTTAAGAGACTAAAGAGATTAGAAAGCCTTTAGCCCTTGGAAAGAAGAAGCCCTTTTAGCAAATACAGCAGACTGGAGCTAGCAGATATTTCCTGGGGCTGCCTTCATTTTACCTGGAAGGTATATTACTTCTATGCACACACTATGGCAGCAGCAAAGAGGTGGCTGTAAAATGTTCAAACAGATGCTTAAACCGTTTTTCAGATTCATACAGAGGGAGTATTAGTTGGTCCTGGATAAGGCTAGAGTGAGCTTTGTACTGTTCATTTCACTCTGCGGCTCCCTACTGCATTATGGCTCCATTGTTAGTCAGACCTTCTAAACATGCTGTCAGCTGACCAGACATTGTAGGAATTTACACCCCACACTAGTGCCTGTGTGAGTCTTGGTGTCAGATGTGATTTAACTGCATACAGTGCCTGTGATCAAAAGCATCCACTGAGATTCTGATGCTGCACTAGGGTCTAGTTGGACCTGCTTGTTATAGCAGATTGTCTGACCAGAGGGCAGCATGAGATATGCCAGTTACTTCCGGCTCACCCTGGTTAAAGGGTTTAGAGGATTAGTAAAGGTGGAGCAACTGTGATGAATTAAATTAGGCTTCCCTGTTAATGAAAATGGGTGAAGCCCGGCTTAATGTCGCATCCAGAATAAGGCTAGGCAAAGATGTGAGCAGAACAACAACTCAAAGGGACAGAAGAGGCTGTGCACAGAAACAGCAAAGCTCCAACTGTTGCAGAGAGCTGTTGGCCCAGCTCCTGTTAGCCTCCAACCATGTCTTATGAGGACAGGCTGCTGTCAGAAGACAGACTTCAGACTACGTAATTGTGGCAGTTCCTATGCAAAATGCATGTTCTGTAACATTCAACATCTTCATATGTAATCACAGCTTTGCTTGCCAGTTAACAGTGTAACCTGCCTGCACACTGCAAATGCAACAGACCTTCCTTCCTTCCCAGTGAGAGTCTCTTGTAAGAAGATTTATTCCAGAGACAAAGGTAGTGGGATTGCTGTCTGAGAGGTTTCTTCCCATTGCCAATGCTCTCAGGAAACGTCTCACTCATTCAGAGCCTTGATGGTAATTTCTAAATTTCTGGGATTAATTCACAAACATGTCAGGGAAGTCACTAACCTCCATCCAAGAAGCAACATGTGGAATCTGGGCTGGTCCTCTTCCCAAAGCAAATACAAGTCTGTAGCACTAATCTGTAGCATGCTATTACATTAATCCTAGTGTAAGGGGACTGTTGCCCCCTTACTAACACTCAGTGGGGTGTTTTGGTTGGCTAGCTCACAGAACTAAAAGGGGAAGGGTCGATGGCAAATCAGGAGCCTGAGACTGACTGTCCCCAGGAACAATGGGGAGAGGCCAATGCTCCAGATCAGCCTGATTGACAGGGCGGGCAGGCTAATCAGAGAGTCAGGAGACCGGGGGGGGTCCCGTCCTCTGTGTGAACTGGAATGGCCTGAGTCAGACAGAGTGGGGCCGAGCTAAGGAGAGAGCAGGGGCCCGAGCTGAGCTGCTGGGAGCAGAGCTGCAGCCCCAAAGCCAGAGCACGGCCCAGAGAGAGCAGAGCTGCAGCAACCAGAGCCAGAGGGGCCAGACAAGCAGCCAGGAAGCAGGTCGGAGCTGGGAGCAGAGTCACAGAAGCAGCCTGCAGAGCAGAGCTGTGCTGGGGGCAGAGCTGCAGCAACCAGAGCCAGGGAGGCCAGAGAAGCAGCCCAGGGAGCTGAAGGCAGAGCAGCAGCAGCAGCCATGCTGAGGCAGAGTGGAGCTGGAGCAGTCCGGAGCTGGGGCTGGAGCAGTCCGGAGCCGTGTGCAGTCCGAGTGTGGTGAGCAGCTGGGGAAAGGAGGGGGACCCTGGGCAGTGGGCCCAGCACAGGGAGACGCCTCAGCCAAGAGGCCTTGCAGGCCAAACTTGCAGGGGGATCATAACCCCGACCGGGCGGGGGCGACGCTGGGAAGAAGGGTCCTGCCACCTAGAGCCTGAGAGCGTGTGGCCACCACCAGAGCAAGTGTCCAACCCACAGCGTCCCTGCAGCACAGACAGGGCCTGAGAAGCAGGCCTGGGACCTACAAGGAACAGACTGAACTGCCCTGACGTTCCAGAGACACTGTTTGTAATGTTCCCTGCCACAGAGCGGGGTGATGTGTTTTCCTTTAACCTTTCCCATTTTTCCTTATTCTTTTTTAAAATTAATTGTTAATTAAACTACTTGTATTTGCTTTAAATTGTATGGAATAATCAGTGGGGCAGGGAGGTGCCCAGTGCAGAGAGAGTACCCCGGAGTGGGGACACCCTAGCCCCTGTCCTAGGTGACCACAGCAGGGTTGGGGGTCGAGCCCCCCAGAAATCCTGGGCCCAGCCTTGTTGGGGTTACGAGGACTCAGCCAGACAGGAGAGTGGAAGGGGAGTCCTCAAGGGCAGGGAGGCCTCTGGGTAAAGGAAGTGGGAGCGGGGACTCAGATCCTTTCGCTAGTCCACTTCACCGGGGTAGTGCAGAAGCCAGGAAAGTTCCCCACAATAGCGGGACCATTCCCCCGCTTACACTAGGAATTGAAGCAGTTACTGTTACTACTTCACCGTATTCCATGTAATGCATTTGGAGAGATGCAATGATAAATAGTGACCCAAAAGCTGAGCTGAGTTGCCTGCTGCAGTCCCCTGAGGTCAAGATTTTGGTCCAGAACCTTTTTAGGCCCCTGATCCTGCAGTTCACTGGAGCAAGATACACCAGCATACAGGAATAGGGGTCTAAGAGTCTAACTGAACGTTTCAAAGAAACTCCAGTTTTCACAGATATCCCCCATTTAGTTGTATTGCAGAGGGGTATGGATCAGCATTCACATTGCACTCCCTGTCAGTACCCATCTTAAGCTGGGGAAACTAATGACCCAACCAGTGGACAAAATTTGGTGATGAATCCTGATCAGGTGCTACTGGAGGCATGTTGCGCATGCGCTAAGAAGAAGAGCGAGTGGGATGTTGCTTGCAGCCATTGCAAAAGTGACTCTGATTCTTGTCAGCCACAACACAGAATGAAAGAAGTAAAAATTTTTATTTCTGACATCATGTGAGCAGTTGATATAAAGAGCTGTTCAGTGCCATTTTTAGTACACAACGACAAACTTCATTGGTCCTGCAAAACCCGCAAACAATGCTACATATTCTTGTGTGCCATCCACTTGCATCTTTTCACTTAACTATTCACATATATACAGATATAGCACCCTCTGGTAACAACTGCAGGATCAGGGCTTAATTTTGCTAGCTACCCATTCAAAAGCTGTGCTTTTTAAGGGGGCTTGACATGCAAGCAATCCAGATACCTCTGAGAAGTTAAATTCCTGCATGTATCTAATCCAAATGACTACTCCTCGCATTCCTCCCACATCAGATCAATGTGAAACTGACTAGTCTGTTTGGATTGATTAGGCTGGGTGAAGTGCAGAAAGTAAGCTAGCAGCACGCATGAGTTGTTGGAATTGTGTTCGAATGTCTGAAGGTGGCATTGGTAACCGCAGGACGTGGGATGTAGGCATTGCCTTTTTTAGGATTTTTAACCTGACAGTGCTGCTTACACATAGGGGGAAGAGTCAGATACTTCGGGAAAAGCTCCCCAGTTCTAAATAATCTTTCTCCGCAGAAATAAGAACTCTCCCTGTTGCAAAGCAGGAAGAAACCACTGCCATGGCCAAAACTTTTGGACCCTGCCCGATCCTGAGATAACGAGGAGATTCTGGCAGCTCAGTCTCTGGAGCTGTTTATGGGGAAAGATGGATTCTTGGCCCCCTGATCCCAATGCCTAAAGTCAGTATGGTCATCAGACTGCAGGATATGGCTTCCTCTGTGTCACTGGTGATCAGGAACATTTGTTGAGTGGGTGACTGGAAAAAGCTCTTGGCTGGTAAGGAGATATTGGCGCAGAGGCATTGGTTGGGATGAGGACACTTGAAGTAAGTTGCGTGGTTAGGGAGAGGTTGTGAGAGGCTGCTCCTTGGCATTCAGAAACGCCAACATCTTCCTTCACTTTTATCCACTTAATCAGTTTTATTCTATTGCTCTTACTTGTCATTCTTTTTCCTTTCTCCCTCATTGGCTTCAATGAAATCACTCGTGAGGGTAAGGGCTGCAGCAGCTTTTGTTTGCAAATATTGCAGAATGAACACACGCAATGAGATAACAGGGCAAGTGGAGAAATGAAACTCTCTGGATGAAATTGTGGGCTCAATGAAGTCAATGGGAGCTTTGCAAAACTATCATTGATTTCAGTGGGGCCAGGATTTCACCCTCGGTGTCTGGGAAGCGCTCATTTTGTTGTTCCCTGCAGTGGCTATTAATCGGTGGTAGATGCACAGCTTTTCTTCGTCATCCAGAAATGGAAAAATTCTTATTTGGGCCCTAACTGTGCCGTGCCTGTGCAGGGAAATCAGTGGTACAGCAGGGGGTGTGAGCGAGGGCAGGGGCTTGTCCCAGTCCTTCCATTGTCGGAGCTAATGCTGCGGATCCTGGAGGGCATTACTGTAACGCACTGAGTGAGAATACACTGTAGACGCATTCTTCTTGTCAGCACTGACAGAAGCCAGCTGGGGAGGTTTAGAGCAGGGCTGGATTAGATCTCGCCACAGCGCAGGTCTCTTTATATTGGCTGGTTTCATTTCCAATCCCCTTTTGCCTGACCAGCACTGGGAGAGAGCTCACACATACTGTGTCCTTCCAGTCCAGACTTTCATTCTCCCCTCCCCATCCCATCCCCACCTTTCTTCCTTCACTATCACAAATGTCTGCAAGGAATCTGCCATGACACCTGTGCTGGTTGGTGTGATCGTGGGTGGAATTTATCTCCTAGCAGGTAATGACAGATACCACAGTCAGTGCAACTTGGGGTGGGTGGGTGGACGGGTGGGTGCGTAAGGGGTTACAGCTCAGGTTGTGTCATGATAGCTGGAGACTTGGGGAGGGGCAAGAATTAACCAAAGAGTGAAAATCCTGGGTAAACAGGCACCTGGTTTTATTTTGTAAGGACCCCAAATGTCTAGGAAGCTTTATGGCGTGGTGCTGAGCAGTATGCTAGGAGCCCCATGTGTGTCTTTGCTGTAACCCTGATTCCTCCTCTTTGCTGGGAGTGACTGCAGTTGGGATGTTGTTGCCGAGCGTCCGCTCTCACGTCACGCTCAGGTGCACTTTAGAATCACATGACGTCTTTCACACTTACTCTGTGAAAGCTCTGCCTCTCTTCAACTGAATTTTTTAAGGTATTAAGATTTCCTTTACTGAAAACAGTGGGACTTTTTTTGTTCAAAATAAAAACGCTGAGCACTTCACTGTCCCCTGCACTACCCCGCACGCCCAGTCTCCCTGGCTAGAAGTGCCAGGTGGGAGAGAGGTCCAAACAGTATGTTGCTATGGAAATGGCGGTAATGATGCAAACATAATTGTCATTGCAGGCCCCGGTTGTTGCAGCTAAGTCTCTGTTTTATGTTGTATTGGAATAATAGGAGCTCTAATTAGGATGCACTGGGGAATGGCTGCTAGGAATGCATCTGCCTGCTAGGGAGAGAGCAAGGCAGTGCTGACTAGTAAAGATCACTGCACGGTATATGGTGCTTCCAGAATGGCTGGCAATACTCATATCCTTCATTACTAGAAAGGGCCAGTTAATAGACCCCAGACTTTGGATATCTAGACATGGATTTATGTGACTCTCTCTTACTGTGTGTGTGTCCATCTGTCTGTCTTGCATGCATACGTATGACAGGTATGATATATGCAGTGTAGTTGTAGCCTGTCAGTCCCAGGATATTAGAGAAACAAGGTGGGTGAGGTAATATCTCTTATTGGACCAGTTTCTTTTGTGAGAGGGAGAAGATATTATTATTTCACCCACCTTGTCTCTCTAGGTATGATATAACTTTTAGCATGTATAACAAATTTTCAAAGCCATGTTTAGAAATAGCTTTCCCGGTGGGCACTGCTGATTTAGTAACCCTGGCACCTGTCAGATAAAACCATTTATCAGATACCACAACAGTGGTGCTTTAGAAATACCCAAGTGGCTCATGCATGGTAGAGCTTGAAAGACTCAGCTTTGCCATTTGAAAGCATTGGAAGTTGGAGACTTTCAAAGTTGTAGACTTTCAAAGTTGTAATAAGAGTGTGCATGTGTGTTTTGTTGACAGTTTCTGGTTAATGTAGTCATTACCTTGAACACTCCTGAATTAACCAAAATATTTTAAAATAGTGGTCATTGTCCTGACAACAACTTTGAAGTTTCTGATTTCTAAATGGCTGCTTCCTCTTATATTTGTTATTTGGTCCTTTAATTAGATAAGAAAATCACTAAGTGTCTTAATATAAATAACAGAGAGTTGCAAGCTCAGAGTATATTTGATAATATGCTGTCTTTTCCTTTATTGTTTATGGCTATTTCTGTGGGCCCTAGCATCAGGTGCTCAGAGGGAACACAGCAAAATCTGCAAGTGTAAAAAGTACCTCTTTTTGCAACAGAAGTGTCACGTGGAATTAAGTTCTGTTCTCTGAACACCTGAAATGGAACATTTGTGCTCACAGGTTACTCTGAACGTTTAAAACAGAATTTTTAAAAAGTCCTTTCCAGTATGATTGCAAAGGCACACAACCATCCCGGCTGGAGAAATCTGGGATACCAGGTCCAGTCCAGGAAATGGTCTGCATCTTTCTCTCTGCTGTAATGGCCCAAAGCAAAAATCTTGTTATTTCCGGAGTGGGGTGATTTCCTTCTCTTTGCTGTTTGCGTTCCTGGCTGCATTAACACTGAATCATTCACAGCCAAAACACAAAACTCAAACCCCTCTGGTGAGCTGCAGTTAGTATCTAGGAAGAAGACAGCAAGGGAATTCTTTCCCCTGCAGCTGACTTTGTTTTTTAAATCTAGCATCACCAGAGTCTGATAATCTGGAGGATGTTCAGGAAAGATGATAAATTTATCAGCAGACTAGAGGGGATGACATAGCCAGACCCTCCTAAGTGACAATAGATGGGGAGAGGGCAGAGTAGCTATCTGTCTGAGGGTGTAAACACCAAGGAGGGAGAGGAGTTACTTAGAGTGTATGTGGAGGTACAGTAGGCGCAATAGGACGAACTAGTAAGTGAGGGGGTACATTGGTTTCTGGGAAATATTTGCTTCCATTGAGATGGAAGCTCTGGAACAGTCTCCCCTATCATGTGGGATGTTTTAAAACTAGACTGGCCAACCAGTAGCCATATGCTCCGTTGACCCCTAGGAGGAGGGGTGGTATTAGACATTGTTTCACAGGCCTTTCCTCTCTCCTGCCTCTGGTTGTTTGTAAGCAGGGGTAATGACAATGATGGGGATCTGTTTTTTGTTCCTCTACTAAGAGCTGCCCTCTGACTCCACAGCCAGCACATCTCTTTCTCTCTCTGCACATGTGCTGCTAGCTCTGCCAGGCACCAGCCACAGTCAGCCAAGATGGATCAAAATCTGAAGTGGCAACTTCTTCTCGTTCCCCCCCTCCAAACAAAACAGACCAGGAATCAAAACATGTGTCCCGGGGGAGCGCTCAGCATTTAATTAGCCACAAACTTGGGGCTGCGCACTCACTGCGGGGATTAATTTGCCACCTGGTGCGGAGAGCTGACACCACAGGTGTCATCTGGGAGTCCAGCAAATAGCACAAACAGGCTTTCCTGCAACTGTCTTAATGTGGAGGGGGGGGGGGCCTGAAGGGTCCCTTGTTTTTGGTTCCCAACTCTGAGAAGAGAGAGCCAATTGGGGGTGAGTTCTGCATGGGGGAAATGGAGCTCTCCCCCACTCACGGAGAGCCCAGCCAGCCTCTCCACTCTCTCTGCTGCTCAGAGACCAGACCCTAATGCATCTTTGTCTGCTACCTACAATGCTAGTCTCTGCTGACCATAGCTCTGGTAGCCACCATGCAGACTTCTGCAAGCAGCCCTTGACTGGCTTGAGCACCCCTTGCACCCTGATATCCAGTCCTGGTGGGCAGCAGCCTGAACGCTGTGCTGGGTCTAATAATCCTCTATGTGCCTAGATCAACAGCCTCCCCCAAAGTCAAGTGGAGGAAGGGTGCTTACCTGTCTGTGTAGAAGTGTTTCTGACACCAGTGGCCATCTCAGAAGCAGTTCTGAATCTTCCCACTGAGTAAGGTTTTCTGCAGAGCAGAGGTCACTGTTAAAATGCAGTACTTGCCCACAGTTACAATGCAGAGCAGTTCCCCTATGAATTATCTCAGAGACCACTAGCTGGTAATGGTGGAGCAGTGTTGGCTTGATGGTGAACAGAACCGAGCTTACCCGAGCCTCCCATCCCTGCCATGCTACTTTCCAGATCTGTAAGGTTTATGCCCTTGGACCCACATTGAAGTATAGTTTGGAACGACATGGGTGATGTTAAATCTGAAGTGTGACTGATGGATTGGCATTTCTTCAGCAACAGCTGAATGCTTGGTCTGAAGGGCCACAGGAGACCTATCCAGGGAGGGCCTGAAGGGAGTAAACTAACTCAGCTAGTTTGGGGGACACTAAATTTTTTGAGGTTTACTGCATGACATTGCTGGGGACTATGTCACTGAACTGGCACAGGGATTCAAGAAACCCCATTGCTTTGCTGAGATTTATATTACAGGTCATCAGCTCCTAATGCAGCACCTCCATCTCCCCTCAGGCTACTATTTAAATCTCTTCATCATGTTCACCCTAGTGCTTTAATGGCTTTTCTTTTTAAATGTCCTTTGTTTTCATTCACTTCCTTTGTGCTTGGATTCCTTCTTTTCCTTGTTCCCATCTTTGCTAGCTGGACTCTATGTAATGCATTTAGATCTGGATAATCCATACTTGGCTTATCTGTGTGGCTGTCTCTGAAGATTAGTGGAAACCGATGTTATGGGCTCGATGAACAGTGGACTGGCATCTAATCAGAGTGTGTTTTTTCTTCATCAGTCTGAAGCCAATTTGATGGCAGATCTGGTTGTAATATCTCCTAACCTCCCCACGTTCTACTGGGATGTGGTTAGTGTCTGTAGAATAAAGTGCAATGACTTTTTACCCTACTGACTTCAGTGAGACTGTACAGTGTTGAATTTGGCCCAACATGTGCCTTTGGGGCATATATTTATTTATTCTTTGGTGGTGAATTGAGCTTCATGAGTTTTTGACCATGGCTGCTAAGGGTTGTTTTAGGAATTATTGGATTAACTCTTCCATTTTGTTTCCATTTACTTGCCTGAATAGTTGTGTATTGTGGTGCTCTGTGCACTAAGTGCGCCCCTCAGCAGTCTGCAGTCTGGTTTAAATGCACTGAATTCTTGTTGTGATTAATCTTTGTCTCTTTATGAAAATTAATAAAATGAAAAGTACAAAAAGGTAAATGACTTACAGCTTGTGTATCTGTCAAATACTGCATGTTTCATGGAGTCTCAATAGAAAATTGCAGTTGTGCAATTTTACAACCCACCAAAGCTGCAAGACCAGACAGTATTTACCTAGCTATCAGTAGGGGTGAGGGTTACAGTAATAAAATAGCAGACGTACAAGAAGAGGGAGGGGTGGAAGGAGGGATTAAGTGGAATAGAAATCTGGCATTCTTTGAGCAGTCTCTGTGGTTTTTATTCAAAATTTATTTAGAAATGGGATCCAAATACTTTGATTTCATTAACTGATCTCTACGGCAATAGGTTAGTCTATCTTTGGTTGCTAATTCAGATGGGTCCATATATCACTGTCCTACTCTTCCATTTGTGTAAAATCACGTACTTGGTGATCACTGTAACCCCAAAATCCAGCTGCTCCTTGGAGGGCTGAGAGTGGCTTCACTGTCTGGTAATGAGCCAAGGTGCTGACTTCAGTGTGACCAATTTGCTGTTTTGGGAGAGAGAGCCCCAATCACATAAGAACGGCCATACTGGGTCAGACCAAAGGTCCCTCTGTCTTCTGACAGTGGCCAGTGCCAGGTGCTTCACAGGGAATGAACAGAACAGGTAACTGTCAAGTGATCCATCCCCTGTCGCCCATTCCCAGCTTCTGGCAAACAGAGGCTAGGGACACCATCCCTGCCCATCCTGGCTAATAGCCATTGGTGGACCTATCCTCCAGGAACTGCTCTAGTTCTTTTTTGAACCCTGTTATAGTCTTGGCCTTCACAACATCCTCTGGCAAAGAGTTCCACAGGTTGAGTGTGCGTTGTGTGAAGAAATACTTCCTTTTGTTTGTTTTAAACCTGCTGCCTATTAATTTCATTTGGTGACCCCTAGTTCCTGTGTTATGAGGACTAAATAACACTTCCTTATTTATTTTCTCCACACTAGTCATGATGTTATAGACCTCTATCATGTCCCCCACACGTAGTCATCTCTTTTCCAAGCTGAAAAGTCCCAATCTTATTCATCACCTACAATAAGATCCTATTTCTTACTCTGTTTCCCAGGTGTGGAATGTGCTGTCAACATCGACGAGTGCAAGGATGGCCCCTGCGAGAATGGGGCTACCTGTAAGGATGCCATTGCTGACTACTTTTGCTACTGTGCCCCTAGTCAGGAAGGCATCATATGGGGAGGGAAGAACTGCTCTGTTGAGCTTACTGGGTGCCAGATGCATGCTTGCCAAAACGAGGCCTTGTGCATCCCAACATACCAAGCTGAGACCCATGGACACCTTTGCCAGTGCCAGCCTGGTTTCTACGATGCCAAATGCTCAACGCCAACAACGTTTTCCTTCAGTTCCCGAGGGTATATCTTCATTGACATGCCCATGAGTAATAATCGGAGCAGGAGGGATGTGGCAGGGGACTACCTGGCCACGGTGTCTCTCCGGTTCCGAACCACCTTGCCTGATGTCATCCTCTTCTATCGGGGCAATGAAGCAGAATACCTGTTCCTGGAGCTCTCTGATGGCATGCTGCATGTGGGGCTAAGGAGAGACGATGCTGAATCCTCTTTGCCCTTGAAGGGGCTGAGGGTTGATGATGGCCAGTGGCACAAAGCTGAGGTTCTTCTGCAGGACTCTCTACAGTTAAAGCTCTGGCATAAAGCTTGCGACACAGGAGTCTGCCTGCAGGACTTTCCTACTAGAGACGGGGTCGCTTCTCTCTCACCTGCCTTCCTAAAAACTTACATCGGGGGAGTTGATAGAGACTCGACAGCTAACAATACACGGAGCCGTGGGAGTTTCATTGGCTGCCTGGAGGACCTGCAGATTGATTATCAGGCTATTCTTCCCTCGGATATACTCCACCACGAATCCTCCCCAGTGGAGCTGGGCTGCAACAGGACTGAATGGTGCCACTCCCAGCCCTGTTCTCAGAGAGGCCTGTGTGTAGACCTCTGGGCAACCTTTAGGTGTGACTGCACTAGGCCTTACGAAGGCCAAACCTGTTCACATGGTAAGTGCCAAAGGATGGCATCTGCTAACTCCTCTGGTGATGAGCGATCTAGAGACCTAAAGTGACACTGGCTTTGGAAGCAACAGCATTTTCAGTGTAACCAGGGTTGGAACTGAAATTGAACCCTCTGTAGATAGATTTTCTATCCAATCCTCTTTATGTTGTGACTAAACAGAGCTGGCCCCTGCTAGACTGACTGTCAGCTACATGGGGTAAATATTATTGCAGCCAGAGCCAGATGCCCTGACCTCCTCTTTGCACCAGACCACAGCAATTACAGAAGGGCAGTGACGCCATTTCACTAGGAAAACCTGTTACTCGCCCATCTCAAGTTCAGGGGGAAAAGGAACATGTTGTATTTGTAGATAAAATGCTCAGTGCTAAAGGTAACTGTTTTATTGGAAATCTGAGCGGAGATTATTCGTGATGCATTTTCACAGTCCTCCAGGGCTTGTATTAATACTGTTGTCAGTTTCTGGTTTCACTCCCATTCTCTAAACATAGCAAGTACAAAAGCTCCTGTGATGTTGTGGGGGCTGGGAATTTTAAAAGCAGCTTTGTAGCTTAAAATTTCCCAAATTAATGTGCCACGTGTCAGGGGCCATGATACATGCGCTCTTCCTTGGTGTGCCAGGTGTGTATGAGTTACTGTCCCGAGGGAGGAGCGAGACTCACCTGCTTTCTGTGAATAGTTCACACCATAAGTTTTTGGCACTTGCCTTGCCCAGAGTCTCTAGGAGCAGGGTCCAGTCCTGTGATACACAGTGGAAAGCAAGTTTGAAAGAGGAAAAGTCATGCAAGGGTTGGAGCTCAAAACTTCCCCAGGCCACCTGCATTGCCCTGCCTTACAGAACTGATGTGTCTTTCCTTTCCCTTCCAGAGTACCCAGCAGGAACATTTGGCTTGGAGGATTCTTCCAGCTTTGCTTCCTTCACAATTGCTGATAATCCTGGTGCAAACTTCAACGTCTCCTTTTTTATCCGTACTCTGAAGCCAAGTGGCCTAGTGCTGCAAATCAGCAATGGGACTGACCCCTGCCTCACTGTGTATCTGAAGAGGGGCCAGCTCCAGATAGCAACATCATCTGCAAATGCTGTGACTTTCTCAGAAAACCTGGCTGATGGGAGGAGGTATCTGGTAACTCTCACCTTCCAAGGAGGAAGAGTTCATGCCAGCCATTCAGACAGAGATGTGGAGCTAGGGCAGCTGGCAGTGCTGCCTCTTGTAGCTGGTTTTGAGGTGTATGTCGGTGGACTTCCTCACCAAGACCAGGTGAGCACCTGGGGAGGATATTTTAAAGGCTGTCTTCAAGATTTCCAGCTCAACAACCACCGAATGGAGTTCTTTCCTACTCAGGCTGAGAACTACAGTCTGCCACGAAAGGTGTACGTGGGACAAACAACTAACCTCGCACCGGGCTGCATCTCTGATGACACCTGCAAGGTAGGGACTCTCACTGCTCTCTGCACATGTGCATGGTTGTTTATTACAAGCAAGCCTCCGTGGCTGTACAGCAGTTCAGCTGTTTCACTGGTGTGATTTCAGGAAAAGCGTGAGTGTTTAACTGTTGAACTCTCAACTCTCACCTCCGGCCCACAGTGCTCCATCTCTTCAACGATAATTGAGTCTATCAGTACCATCAGGGGAGTCAGGATGTGTCTGATGGGGGACTCTCTCTCCTTCCTGCTGTATGTGAAGGGTGCTAGGCTGTGCTCCCGCTGCTGCCTCTCCCAATTCTGCCTGCATTCATTGCACCTGTTGCAGGGAGCTATTGCCACCTCTCGCTGCTCTGCTTCTGCTGGTGGGAGTGTCATCCTGGAAACAGCTGCTTGTGTTGTTTTCAGGGACTTTTGCAACTTGCCTCCTATGTTTCTCACACTTCCTTCTGTGCCTCACAGTTTTGTTTTCACCTGCACCTGTGAACTCCAGCGAAGTTATTTTAGTTGGTTATAATTAGCCGCTCTTCGCACAGCACTTTGGAAAGGGAATGCGCTATATAGGTGCTAAGGGTTATTATTATGATGTGCTGTGTTCATATGCCACTGAACATCAACGCTTCAATTAAAGGAGTTTTAATGGAACCTGCAGGGATTGGCACCTTCTCTATTTGTTTTAAATGACTTAGAATTGGCCTTTAGCTCTTGATGACTATTCTCAACTGCATGTAATTAATCAGCAATTACCTAGCACCATGAGGTTTCCTGATCCACCAATAGCCAATGTTTCCTTGCAATCTTCATGCTATCAAAGGACTGGGCAGCAAAGGAGAGGCTGTGTCAGAAGGGAAGGCCCTAATTGCCTATGAGAGGTGTAGTATGGAACATGTCTTGCCTCTGTTTGTGTGTGATCCATAACCATGAGTTCATCCAGGTCCTACTCCATGACATGTTTTTCTCATCTCTGCACCTTAGTGCATTTATTTCACAGGGTGACTTTTTAAAACCAAGAACTGAGAGTTTTTGTAGGAGTTAGGCTCTGGAGAGCTATACAGCCATTGCTTTGATTTGAACACACAAAGACCAGATACAAAAAGATGTTGATCCAAACGTGGTAGGCCCTGGTAGGTAATCAACAGCATAGCCCATAACAAAACAAGAACAGCAGATTAGAGCTGATTCTCCCCTGCCCCCCAATAGCTAACTCCTTGTGTCAGATCCCACAGAGACCCAATTTCCCTCCAAAGCACAACATACTTGTACCATCTCCAAACACCTGTTCAGGTAGATGAGATTTGCAGCATCACCTGAAGGTCGGCAAATACAGACTATTTTGCATCAAGGGAGAGAGTGAATTCTAAAGTTAGGAGGTTCCCACAGAGGCCAGGCAGCTTTCTTATAAACCGAGGAAACTCATTTTTGAGTGATCACAGATGCAGCAGGGTCTGGGGGGAGAGGAAAGATCCCAGCTAGGTGTTGGTTTCAGAGGATATTTCTGTTGTTCTTATCAGCATTACCTCAATATCTCCCCTGCCCAATTCAAACACAATTCATGCAAGTCTTGAATGTCACATTTCCCTCCACCAAACTCCATTTCTTTTATCCAAAGATGAACCATCCTCCTCCTAAATATAAGTTCTCCTGTTTTTCAGTCTGGGCCATGTCACAATGGTGGCACGTGCACTATCACCTGGAATGACTTCAGTTGCAGTTGTCCAGCAAATTTCACTGGGAAAACCTGTGAGGAGAGAATCTGGTGTGCAAGTGACCCTTGTCCCAAAGCCACTTCCTGCGTGGATGTTCCAGCAGGATATGTATGTAAGTGCTGCCCTCCTGATTATGTGCAGGAAAAGGCTTCACAGCTGACTGTCTTTAATTAGTCAATATTTCCAGTTATCACCATTGCAATAACTGCCAGAAGCACTTGGGAAACTAAAGGAATTCAGAGAGAGGAGCTCAGCTCAGCAAACTAAGAATGCCACGTGCTGTGTGCTGTCTCAGGTCTGTGCTCCAGATGGTTTTGTCACCTAGACTGTACTAGTGAAGAGAGAGTGCTTAAGCATTTTCTTTTTGCTACTTTCACCCGCTTAGGAAAGAGACAATTGTCCATTTCTGGCACTGATTATAATGATGCTAAGGTGCAATCAGTGTAAGGATCAGCCCTTTTCACTTAACGTCCTGCCAATTCCAGAACCTCAGGCTATTTTGCAGAGCAGGACTCTTACGCTTGTGGATGACAGCGGCTTCTGAGTCAGCTAGGAGATAACCGCAGCAGCAAGATGGAGAAGGCCAGTTAGATCATCTTGGCCTCATGAGAGATTTCTTTGACAGGAAGCCAATCATAGCTAAGAGCTTTAATGTCACCAGCTGCTAAGGCTTTAAAGTATAGGATGAGGTACAAACCCCACCTCCCCACACAGCTTCCCAGGATACTAATGGGACAGAGTCTTCCAGGAGTTTGCCACGTGGCTCTTATCAAACGTGACACTTAACGTCCCTCAAATCCCTAATGCTAATTTCCCTCAAATCTCTCTTCTAATTTCAGGTCTGGCTAATGCAACATTTCATGGCAATGCTGCCATTGAATTCACCACCAATGCTTCAGTCACCAGAGCTCTCAACAGCCTCCACCTAGACTTCAAAACCAGGGACCAAGACGCCATTTTGCTCTGGGCTACTGAAGAAGTGGACTCCCTCCAAATTGCCATTCAGAACTCCACTCTGCTTGTGGATATTAGAAGTGGGAATAGCATTGAAGGGGTCAGTTTCTTGAGTCAGACACCCATCACGGATGGCTCCTGGCACAGAGTCTCTCTGTCTATGGAAGAGCCGTCTGTGATGTCTTCAAGGTGGCTAGTTCATTTGGATGGTTCTGTGAACGTGACTCTCCAGGGGAATGCTGGGAACCTGGACTTCTTAAAGAACAACGTGCTGATTGTACTAGCTGAGAACTTCACAGGCTGCCTTGGACATGTGAACATAGGGGGAGTATATCTGCCGTTCACTGGCCAACTCTCTTACCCTCAGCCAGAACAGTTTCTGCAGTCTAGCAGGGGACACGTCCAGCTGGGCTGCACTGGGGCTGATGTGTGCGCTTCGAGCCCTTGTCTCAATGCGGGCACTTGTGAGGACTTGTTTAACTCCTTCCGGTGCGCCTGCAGGGCCGGATGGGAGGGGCCTCTGTGCGAGTCTAACATAGACGACTGCAAGTCCAGCCCGTGTGTCCATGGGGACTGCGTGGACTCAGTGGCAGATTTTCAGTGCGACTGTTTCCGGGGCTACATTGGGAAGAAGTGTAACATCAATGTGGATGATTGCATGCGACACCAGTGCTTAAATGGAGGGACCTGTGTTGATGGGGTTTACAGCTACTCCTGCAAGTGCCCAGCTCAGTACTCAGGGCCTCGCTGCGAGTAGGTACCTTTCTTGGTTTGCCAGTGATGCTGGGGATAAAGTAGCTTCCAGGTGTCTTGGATTTTACCTTATCAAGATGTTTAAAAAATATTTATGGTGCTGAAAGGTCAATGATGAGTGAGATGTACTGTGAGTCTGTGACCGGCAGGTGTCTAGAAGGCTTGGCATGTTCTGCGTACTGTGGCCCTGATCCCGTAAGGTGCTTATTGCCATTTGGAAGGTGCTGGGCAACCTTCAATCCTGTTGAAGGCTGCTCAGCACCTTGGAACAAGAAGGGCCATTCTTCAATAGTGACAGCTACACGATAAATTGCAGAACCAGGTGGTAAAGTGCATTTATTGTGCATGTCTTGCCACCTCACCTACATTCTATCCACAAATCCAAACATTCCAAACCTCTGAGCAGATTCAGACAGTTGCCTTTAGAGTAAACAAACAAGAACAGCCTGTTAGAGAGAGGTTTCCTTCCTTCCTCAAAAAATAAACTCACCACCTCAGACCTCCAGTTCTACAATTCCAAGTCTCAGGACAGGAAGTGTCAAATGATGCACCACGGACAGGTTCTAGAATCATAGAAATGTAGGAGTGGAATGGACCTTGAGAGGTCACCAAGTCCAGCCACCTGTGCGAGGCAGGACCAAGTAAATCTAGATGATCCCTGATGGGTGTTTGTTCAACCTGTTCTTAACAACCTCCAATGATGAGAATTCCACTAACCTCTCTTAGAGGCCTGTACCAGAGCTTAACTACCCTTATAGATAGAAAGTTTTTCCTCATATCTAACCTAAATCTCCCTTGCTGCAGATTAAGCCCATCATCACCATCATATAATATGTGTGTGTTTATCCCCCTGTATTGAACAGGATCCCATTCCTTGAAACACATCAGCATCTACAAGTAATGACAATGAACTTCAGATCAATCCACTAGAAAGAGCATGGGACTTATTTATGCATGGCCCTTGGTGACTGTAATGGAATTGTCTCTGAGGAGAGTGTGGTGGAGCATTATTTTTCTGTGTTTTGCTTTTTAATTGATGACTCAAGCATCTTAGGCACTTGAGGAACTCCAAGGACCTTTGATTCATAAAGTTAGTCTGCCACCTGAGCCTGCAGCTGGGAGGACACAGCATGAGTGGCAGCATGGTTGAGAGCTGTACTTTTGGAGCAGATCGCAAATTTTGTTGTTAGTTTACATAGACTCCAGCATTTTTTAGAAGCGAAAGAATGTTTCTAATGAATAAAAGAACTAGAAAACAACGTGTTATGTAGACAGGATACTGGAGCACTGAGACTTGGTGAACAAGCACACAATTGAACTTTATTGATCACGTCTATACTAGGACTCCTTAAAAATGTCACTCCATTACTATTGCAGCATCAGTGGGCATGCACGTGAAGACAGTTTGCCAGCATTTTAACCACTCTGTCTTCTAGTCCTTCTGTGAGGAGGAGGGGTTGGTCAATGTGGTAGTGGTGCCCGGTCTCCACTTGCGCTCCCAACATTGCCATGACCAGTAGAGCTGCATCAGTGTTAGCAAGATTGGGAAGTTTTAGGGGGAAAATCCTAATGCAGACATAGCCTAGGAGAATTTGCATAGCACTGCAAAATCCTATCCCAGCATTCTCTGGGCTGAGTGTAAACCCATGGATGGACTCTCAGAGGTTTGTCTTATCTGTGATTGTTCCAAACTGCTGGTCAGGGATATCTCTTGTCCACTACTCCAGTGCGCGCTATTGCTCCTTTCCCTCAGTGATAGCTGACATTCCCGCTCCTTTGAATAGGACAGTTTTAATGTGTGTGGTTGTGGTTTTGCCAGATGGCCGTTTCCACCTCAACAGTGCGGCAAAAACTTCACCTGTCTGAATGGAGGCAAATGTACCAGTGGGACATGGGGAGCCAACTGCACCTGCAAGCCGGGCTTCACCGGAAGGAAGTAAGAAGTGCCGTTCCCTGACGCTGCCTGCAATTGTAGATGATACTAATGCCAAAGTATCACATTTCCCACAGTGGAGACTGTTGGAGCCGGCTGGCAAATACTTTTCATCACAGTTATTTGTCTCCCCCCCTCCCCCCCACTATTGAAATGATTACTCCTAAATTGTCACCCAGCCACGCTGTGGAAGAGGCAGTCCTGAGGCATGGCAATGGTACTGCCCATCCTCCCAGAATGTGTGCTGTTCCTTCATTTTTGAAATGTCTGTGTTTCGCGTGTCGTAGTTAGAGCCAGCACGTGTAGTGATAACAATGGTGATGTAAATTCGGGTGCACAGGGATACTGACTGCTGTGTTGGGCGGGGGGGGGGGGGGGGAAACCCAGCATGGGCTACCCAGCATGGGCTACCCAACTACAGGGAATTGCCTGAAACCCAAAGATCACCATTTTGCAACAGAAACTGCAAACATTTGTTTACATTTGTCCATCCTCTGCTCTTTCAAACGCTGACCTCAATGGCCACTCGCCTAACTGGAGTTCAGTGCCTAGCCCGAAGAGCTCCACTGGCTTTTTCTTAGCTAGAGATAGTGGAAGGAAATGAGTGTGAATGGGTGAATTTTTCAAACTATTGTGCCTTTTGGAAGTAATTACTGCAAAGTCCTATAGACCAGTGGTTCTCAACCAGGAGTATGCGTACCCCTGGGGGTATGCAGAGGTCTTCCAGGAGGTACATCAACTCATCTAGATATTTGCCTAGTTTTACAACAGGCTACATGAAAGGCACCAGCGAAGTCAGTACAAACTAAAATTTCATACCGACAATGACTTGTTTATACTGCTCTATGTACTATCTCAATGTTTCTCAAGCAGGGGGTTGCAATTTATTTTTATAATTATTAGGTAAAAATGAGAAAATAAGCCATTTGTCAGTAATCGTGAGCTGGGACACTTTTGTATTTTTATTTCTGAGTTTGTGAGCCTGTCGTTTTTAAGTGAGGTGAAATTTGGGGTACACAAGACAAATCAGACTCCTGAAAGGGGCACCAGGAGTCTGGAAAGGTTGAGAACCACTGCACTAGAGGCTTTTGCACCAAAGGACAATTCTGTAGGATCAAAGTGTGTCCTGGAGCACATTCTTTTAGTTAATTCTAATACCTTTTCTCCCTCCAGCTGTCAAATTAACATCAATGAGTGTGATCCAAATCCGTGCCAGAATGGAGGGACATGCCAGGACTCTGTGAACAAGTACCAGTGTGTGTGCAGTGCCAGCTACACCGGAGAGCGCTGTGATATTGATGTAAGCATGTCTTTTCCCCCTCTTGTTAGCATCAGGTCTGCTCTCTCCTTCTATCCTAGCTCCCTAGGTTGTAAGGCGAGAGCAGGAGAGGCAGTTTGGCCAGTATGAGGCAGGCTGAGCTGCTGATTCTAGGGTATCAGTGGAATAGCCTTCATTCCTTGACCCATTTAGGATTCCTACATGAATCTGGCTAAGGGAAATTTAAGCAATACACAGAGAGCAGGCTGGAGAGTGAGGTGCACTGTTCGGCACCACTGTAGCGTGAATATTACACTCGGGAGGGGGGGGTTCTAGTTTTCTAGAATTTTAAATAAACATAGCAGATACTTTGCTGAGTCTGTAGTGGCTTATCTAGACAGCTTGGCTGTTGTTTGTTAGCCTCTCCTCAGGTTGCACCAATCTCCTGGCGACAACCAGAAACACTGCACTTGGGTCCAAAGAGGGGTGGGGTTGCATCTGTGCCTACTGATGCAGCTGCTTTCCCATAACTACTGCTGCAAATGGCAACCCAAAGCCTCAGTTACAGCCATTTCAAAAGGAAAACAAGGAAACCAAATTACATCGAAAGTAAATGGAGCTGGACAGTAGCCAAGTGATGTGTCTAAATCCTCAAGACTGTTGCCACTTTCCCATATTGGATTCTTTGTCCATATTCTAAAATCCACTTCAGTTTGCTCCAGAGTAGGTGATAAGTGTGAAAAAACTTGAAATGGAAAATTACTGCCGTCTCCATTAAAACCAGACATATCTGATTAATAGAAACCAACTAAATTCCAGAAAATCCAAACATGTTGGATTCAAAGGAAAAATGAACTCCGTTCTTTGATCTGGTATATTCTAGCAGAACCCTAGCAATTGAAAAGAGATTTTAGCAAAGCCATTCAGTAGTAGCTGGCTGCTTATTCAAAAGTGATCCCCATGCCCCATGGGAAAAGCCTCTTAAACAGTTGGATTATAGGGGGTGTGACAGGTGCATCCAGTCCACAGGACAAGGCATCGTTATCAGCTGAATGTCTCTGGTACGATTATCAGTGGTGCAATGATTGATAATAATATCCATTGCAGTAGTAAGTGTACTTAAGTTGCCACGCTCTTAGAAAGTTGGGTGATAAAGCAGAATACAGGGCAACTTCCTACATGGTATTCCCACCACCCCCTCATGCTCTCTCCCACTAACTGTTTTCTGGAGACTGGAATTTCAGCTGGCATTTTAACGTATGTGAATGGGTTAAAAAGCAGCAACTTCCCCTCCTAAGCTCATTTGCTAGGTTGAGCTCTATGTGCCTGGAGTCTGGAGGAAGGAATTAGATAAAATCAAAGGTAAACGTGATTTAAAAAAAAAATAGCATATGCTATCTACCTACTGGAGCCAATCCTCTTCCTAACCCCTTAGAGATAGTGTGATGGACAGTCTTCATTAAGCCTTGTTGTTTCTACCTAAGCAAGCAATGAATGGGAGAGCAGGGCTAGAATCTTGCTTTAACAAGCTGCTAGTAAGGCGGACTCTTGCTTTTTTTGAGGTTCTGAAGCCATTTGCATGGGTAGGTAGTTTGTCTGGTAACTTGGGAATGTACTAACCCACAATGCATGGAAAGCTGTCTAGCAAACATGGCATGTGTGCCAGGGTGGGGTTCACAGCTGCTGCTGTTTGTTATTTAGGGAAAATCTAATGCATGTGCAATGATGAAGCCACTTTTACCTTTCCAGTTTGCATGCGTGAACCCCCTAACCTCACTTCTGTCACAGGACACTTCTTGTGGATCTCCTGTATTACTTTGTGCTATCATTTCCCTATGATGCTCTTCCTCTTCTACCCTGAGTTCAGTGTCTATGAACTCTTAGTATTTTTGGGGGGTGGCAGTGGTGGGGCCTGGATAAGGGGAAGGAAGTATGCTGTACATTTCCTCTAAACAGTGAGAGATCTGTTCTCCAGCTAAAGCACACATAACAGAAACAGTCAGTAACATCAATACAGACTGGCAAGGAGACCTTTAAATGAGTAGGCTCCAGTAACAGGTCTGCATTCTTGAGCTGGAGTCGCATGTATGCAGTGCCAATATGTGACTAATCTGCATGCTGTACTAAGTTACACCTAAGTCCTATCACTGTGCTTAACTTCAACGTACATAGGAGAATACTGTAGGAAGTTGTTTATTTAAAGAGAAAACATCAACTGGAACTTGAGTCAATTAAAAATAGATTCAAAAGTACATCCAGGTGTCCACATGTGCCCCCAAATCCTCCTGCCTCATGTTGTGGTTTTAAAATATTTCCCTATTTTTTAAAATGTTTTATTGTCCCATGTTGCTGCATCACAGAGCAACACAAACGGGTGAAACAGTGACACAGACTGTACTGCCAAATGTGTTAAGAATTACAGATGCTACTTGTAACAGTTACTAGGTAACATTTTTGACTTTTTTTTAGGCTAATTGACTCTTGAAAGTTGCCTTATTAAAGAAAGTTTGTATTTAAAGATCCCACAACATGTTCGCACATTAATCTCTCTCAGGACACCTCTAATCCTAAAGGAGCCAAAGGAATGAACATATTAATGCATTAAGTTCTTCCAGGAACCTCATCTTGCCTTTTAAATCTTTCATCCATATACTGACCTAGTCCAACCCTGCATAGCTTGTGAAAGCTGATGAGATCAGAGCAGGAAGTGGGTGCTGCTTAATTAATACCTTTTGCTAGCCCCCCTCGCTCCCTCCCAAGGAGGAGGGAGAAGGGTTAAAACGTGAATCCAGCTGCCCCACTTTTGAGCTGCTATTTCTTAAAGCTGGAGCCTGTACTGTTTTTAATAAATAAAATTCCTGTGTAATTGGCTGGATGATTAGTAACACACAAGTTACAAGGTATCCAGTTGTAGGGATTTAGAGGCCAGAACTCACTACTGAAATATTTTAAAATTTCTTGTTCCTTCGAAGCCTCCTCTGGTCAGATAGCTATGCTCTCTCTGTGCTGCTTGGGTCCCATACAGCCTTTTCCTCTGGCTGTCAGATGTATTAACTGCTGAGCCTGCAAACATCTGTTTTTAGTAAAGCTTATGTTAAGCTAATGTCCCAAATACAGTTTTGCAAGTATGCTCTGAAACAAGGGCCTGTGCATTTAATCTTGCTGCAGATGAAAGTTTAATAGCTGCATAATTTCTCCAACCCACTAGCAGACATATTAAACAAACCATCCCTTTGCATCTCTCGCTAGGGTAGGGGGAGTTCTAGATTTACTGGGGCCTACATTACCCTAGATTTTCTTGTCAAGTTTTGAAAACTTTTTCCGATTTTGGATACCTTGCTAGTAACGCCCACCAGCTTGTTATATTTTAGTCTGACAAGTTTGTTAATGAGTTTCCTTACAGTTCAAGATTCCCAGCACAGGCTCTGATTGCATAGGCATCTGCATCTCAGTGGATGGGCCCATGTTCATGAAGACTAGAGAGCCTGTGACCTTACTTGGGCCATTCCACCTTTTCTAACACTGACTTCTGAAGGGCTGAGCAGACCGCACCTGCTGGTTTTTACAGTTGTATTGCTGGGGTATGATGCAGTTAGGTTCCCAGCATTAATGAGTTCCTGCTCTTCGCTTCCTTGGGATAATTCTGTCCTTGTGACCCTGCCTGAATTATCATAATACTGCTAACGATCCCAGCGACTCGTACTTGACAACATTCTCTCTATGACACACATTAAGTGTCACCCTTCCTGAAGACTGGAAATACAGCACCAAAGTTCTTTCATGCACACGGTCTTTAGGCTTGGCCCTAATAAGAGTGGTTAAGGCAAAAAATGCAGAGGTCACTGCTGGCTGTTTTTTGTTTAGACAAACATTAAGCTATGTGAATTTTTATTTCAATTTATATCTGGCTTGATGGAGAGATTTAAGCTTAAAGCTAGCCCAGACTTTTCTCTCTGAAGCAGCCCGCACAAGCTCTATGCATCTAACTTTTGTTTGGGTTGCAGTTTTCTTCCCCAGTCCTTTGTTTATTTTTGTTTGTTAGTCTCGGTTAACGCTCTAGGCCAGTTGGGGCTCCTTGATACCGCCCTTGACTCCTGGAGCACAAGTAAGCTACATCTGAGTCCTTGTAACTGCTGGGGTCTCATTGTTTCTCCATTAATTTCTTTTGCAGAAAGGGACTCCAGGTGCTTTCTTCCCATTCCCGTTAATTGAAGTAGCTGCCCCTGTAGCCTGTGGCTGTTTGCTGTTACTTATTATTGGTCTCATATTTATGATTCTCACTGCAAGGAAGAGGCGCCAATCGGAGGGAACCTACAGCCCAAGCCAGCAAGAGGTGGCAGGAGCTCGCTTGGAGATGGACAGTGTCCTAAAGGTGCCACCGGAGGAGCGTTTAATATAGGCACCACCTTGGCAAGGAGATGCACCTGCAAGGTCTGCTTTGACCTTGAGATTTTTCCAGCACTTGTGGCAACAGACCCTCTAGCTCAGTTCCTTTAAGGCATTGGTGGTGACCTGGACTTACATGTACACAGTAGATTGTTTAAACAATGGCAGTTCCAGCATGTTACATGTTAATCAAATCAACTACCCACTGCTGGACTCTGGCTCAAAATAACCCCCCTGACCTACTTCCTTTCACGCATTCACTGGACTCCTATGGAGACAGGCGCTCTGAGGTGATGTAGGTGTTTGCACCTGCTAAGAGATGTCCCATGCGCCATTCCACCTCTTGTACAGCAGTCATATTTTTAAAGACTGCTGCAAAAGGAAAAATTAATTAGACACGAAAACTGCTGCAGGCGGGGAAGCTTTTCCTTGAGTTGCAAAGCAAACTATCTACTTTAATGTTAAATACTGAATCAAAATGTATAGAGGCTATTTATGATCAATTTGTGTATTAGTTTAACTCTCCAAAAATTCAAACTGACTTACAGCCTTCTGTGCAGCCCTATTGGGTTGAGGGGTAGAGTGTTTCCAAAACTGTTTTCACAACGCAGTCTTTAACAGCAACAGCAGCTGTGAACTCCTGCCTCCTGATAGACACAACATTTGAAGGAACTGTCAGGAACTACTGAAGTCATTGTACAATCAACACGTTTTATAAAGTAACCTCTGTTTGGGATAGAACGTTAGACATTCCCATGGGTACCGCACAGGAACTGTGTAGTAATAACCTTGTTTATGAGAGGGTGGACTGAGATACCTGCAATATTTGTGCTAGTTCAGTGCCTATTCCCAAATGTTAGTTCTCTGAGACTGAGGGATGGGGACAGCATCACCCAACAGGCGACAAGGAGGAAGCAATGCAGTTGGTATTTGCCTTAATAGATGGTTTTCATCTCTATGAAATAGAGGCTTTGAGCCACAACCACTGCACCAAGCAATTTTCATCTCCACTGAGACTTGATAAAATGGTTTGTTCTTCTCACTGGCCTGGAAATTCTCACGCTAAAATGCAGTAAAAATTAGTGGTGGAGGGAGGGGCTAGACTGGGCTGGTGGTGGCTTTGATTTTTCATGTAATATGCAACTTTCTACCAACGCGCGCTGTGAGTAAAATCAGTAACACCATGTTCCACCACAGCAGCCAGCATGGGCGCATCTTAGCAACTCCTCGTTTGTGGGAGCAGTTGGGGCTGCAGGGGCTACCCTGCTCCTTGCACTTGTTGCAGCCTCTGTGATCGCCATGAAGAAAAGGAGAGCAACTCAGGGAACATACAGTCCCAGCCGCCAGGAGAAAGACGGGGCACGAGTGGAGCTGTGGAACGTGATCAAGCTGCCACCAACAGAGCGGCTGATATGAGCACTAGGTATGATCAGGGGCTGCAGTTTTCAGCCATTACAGTTGCTAGAACAACATATACAGACGCTCTTTGTGGGGCAATCCCATTCACCACTTGGTTTCTCTACAGGAGGGGGCAGCTGTCCACTCACTGTTGACTGGAGTAATGAACCTTGTTTTCGCCTTTGTGATTGCCGCATAACCCTGGTGAAAACAGCTCAGCCAGAAAGGGCAGGGGAACAAAAGAAAGCTTTTGAGGGCAGTTACTGCTTGAGTTGTTTGTATACAAAAGTGTTACACAGCCTACACTGATTAGGAAAAGAGAGGGGACAGAACCCATCCTTCCTCTCCCTTTGTCATTTGATGGTTCATGTCAGCAGTAATTCTCACTGCCATGAAATCAGCACAAACATTATGTTGACCGTTAGCAGATAGCAGCAAGAAGACAGTTCAGGGAGGCTTAGTTAACAGAGTAAGCATTTAATTTCTTCACTTAATGCTGAGTGCAACTCCAAGAAATCTGCCAGTGCAGAGGGAAGGAATCCCCTCTCCCTACACGGCAAGGACTGGCTGACTGACCACTTGTGGAGGATGCTTTCCATAGCTCCCTTCTTCCAGGGCCCAGATTAGAATCACCACTTATGTTGAAGACAAATTAAAATGTGCGTGTTTGTTAGACACTTGATTGTTCTACGACTAAACCACTGGAAGTGCCTTGTTGTGAACGAATCACCAGTTACAGTATTAACGTTTTCAAATCGAATGTTTAGGTAGAGGAAAAACTGATCACTTATTGGATCAGCATTTATAGTGAGGATGGTCTTAATGGCCTGGATCCTGGGTTTTTTAAATTATTTCATAGGTGTAGCATCTGCCACCTACACACAATCAGCTAGAGTAAAACTCCTGAATTCCTGAGTAAAAAATAGGGATTGGATTTAGGTTGTAGAAGTGCAGAGAGCAGTCCCACTAGGATTTCAGGCAGTTATGTACTAAGGGTGAAATTCCCTGGTGTGCAGAGGGCCAGCACTTAAGGCAGCACGATGGAGTTTGGGGCTGGCCCTTTACACGGGGGTGAATTTCACCCCATGTAAGAATGTGTTGAATTATGCACTGAATACATAATTAAGTGTTCTACTGTTTTGTAAAATATTACATTGATTTTTCTCATCCTAATTTCCCTGAGAAGGACAAACTAGTTCTTGTGTGTTCTTCATTCCACCTTTTGATAGCTGCCGCATGCAGTATTCCCTGACCACCACCGTGTGTCAGACACTGTGCAAACCCCTGCTACAGCACATGCCAACTGAGATCTAAAATCATTAGCATTTCATCATAATTATTACAAAGACCAGTGAGAAATATTTTACAAAACAGTGTCTGCTCATATCTTCAGAGCACTCCTTAATAAGCAGAGGTGTGAATCCACACGCACATCACAGCAGACTGCCTTTGGAAGGAAATCCTCTATACCAGTCTGGTGTTTGAAAGTATTATTCTACTTACTGTTGCTGTCAATAGTTCTGAAATTCTAATAAAAGGGAACAGGTCTAAAACTAGAGATTCAGCCAGTCCTCTTCAGGGCAAGTCCCCTTTGCACAAATAAGTGTTTGAATGAAGACCATATATTCTGAAAACACCTTTCACTTCTATTGTAATCCTATGTGCAAAAATTCAGTTAAATGTCACATTACAACAATGCTATCCCTCTAATATTGATGGAGGAGAAGCAAGGGGTGACCATTCAAGGGTAGGGAGTTGTGAACATCTTTGCAGAAGAGATTATCTAAATCAGGGGTTCTCAAACTGGGGATCAGGACCCCTAAGGGAGTCACAAGCGGTCAGCCTCCACCCCAAACCCCGCTTTGTGCATCCAGCATTTATAATGGTGTTATAAATTAAAAACACTTTTTTATATATTTAAGGGGGGGGGTGGGTCGTACTTAGAGGTCACATTTGAAAGGGGTCACTCGTACAAAAGTTTGAGAACCACTACTCTACATTTCAGTACATGGAGACTGCCACAGATGTAGTATTAATGCTGATGTAATTTACCTTTAAACCCAGTGATCTGCTCTACCTGTTAGTTCTCCAATTGTTTTCTACTGAGGTTTAACTCAAGTATAACACTGCTGCTTCCAGATCCTCTAGCAATAGAACCCTGTCTGTGCTATCCACCCAGCTGCTGCAGGGAGACTGGATGAACTGCAAATTCTGAAACGGTGTTTGTGGCCATCAGCATTTGAGCAATTGTGGGGGAAACAGGTCCTACAAGACAGGCACTACAGAGCTGAGCTGTTTGCTGAGTCTTTTGGAAAGGGGATGAATCCACTATTACAAAACTACTGAACTATCCCTATAGCTGATAATCTATGAAAAACACAGTAGGGTAGGACGGGAGACCTATAAACAGCCTGAAGGTAAACTGAAAGCAAGAGGTGCATCTACATCCCTCTTCTTAGGTAATCCCAGTTTCTTTACAAGATTATCAAAGCAGGTTTACTAGCCTGACTTCAGGTATTCCAAAACCACAACTAGTGAAAGGGTACAAGACCATGACAAAGTATTTTTAACATTTCTGCTATTTAATTTATGGAGCATTTTTTCCACTGTGAATTTAATTTTCTTTTGATACTTAATTTTTGAATATATTTTTTCACAAACCAATTTGCTACAGATGATATTCCTCAAAGACAGTTGATTTTTTTTGTAAATGTAAATTGCATAGATGTGTAAAGATTAGACACTGTCTCAGATAAATTTATTTACAATAAAAGGTGGTTAAAAATGCATCTGAGCCTTGTCTCTGATAGTATCTTTAGCTGATAATGAACACAACTAGGGCTTGTAGGCATTACAATAATGCAAATAATAAAACATCAGCAAAAACTTGGCTCACAGACTATGTGGTAACTTAGTTACGAGCTTAGATGTAATATAATACAAGCTTTCAGTGGGTGAAATGAGGGCAAACTGCATCACTGCTGGCTGAGGGACTTGCTCACCATTAATTTATTTTAGTCCCTCTAGAAGAGGGAGCGGAGAGGACACAGCCAGCCATGAAATCAGGAGAAAAGGTGAAATCTCCTACCAGACTTTGAGGTCTTAATTGGGACAGATTGTAGTGACAGCCTCTCCTGGAGTGGAAATGAAGGACGCTATGTGGCAGAGGCGGGTGGCTTTGGGGGAGGAGCACGGAGGATGACAGCTATAGGGAGTATGCATGAAAGGATGGTTCTGCCCCGCCACCACTTGAATGTGTGGTTTTAGGGAGGCTGGGTGGTTAGACCCAGGAGTCTTCACTTCAAAGGCCAATGGCCTGATTTTCAGAGAGAGTTTTTCTCCACCTTTACTGTGCCTCTGTTGAAATCTATATTAAAACATTGTAAATACTTTCTGGCACACAGTTAACTCAACACAGTGGCTGTATCCCCTTGTACTGCTATCCCTTTCTCAGAGGGAGGTTAGTTTCCATGGAAGGTTGCCTCCTAACAGCTGGACTCATGTTGTCTGGGGATGTCAATTAAACTAGAGACCAGGCTTGTGACTGGGACTGACACTGTCAGTTGTGCCACAGAAGCAGAAGCTCATGTTTCCACCTATATGGCTCTCAGCAGTGCCACCTGCACAGACGTTTAGCTGTGTCCCAGATAGCATAACCCCATCCAAGCCTGTGATCTCCATTGGCCAGCGTGAGTGTGGGGTGACACTCCTGCCACAGCTGCAGGATAAGCTGTGAAGCTTTTCCCCAAATGAGAATATTGAACCTGCAGTCTGGAAGGAGCTCAGCTCCAACACTGCTAAACCTCACTTTCCTGGGAGAATGTAAAACTGCAGAGTACAAAAGCAGCAGTAGCAGAGATTAGAATTCATATGTACATTAGCTGGATGTGGATTTAGGAATGACTGTGCTTAGTACAGGGAATGCTAAACAATGTCAATATGTAACAAAAGAAAAATCGCTAACCTATAGAGCAGTACTAGCACATACGAACCCGAGACCTTCCACCAAATAAATAAGGAAAACACACCAGTTAGTGGAGGGGTTTGGGCAGATCAGGCCACAGTGACATGCTTGGTGGATATGCCCAATAGGCTGGAGTGAAAGAACACAAACACCTAGATACCAAAGTATTTGGTGCATGGAACACAGTCTTCTAGTCTGAGTGCGTCATATCTTTCTAAAACAGAAGTGAGAGAAGGCCAGATATGAAACTGACTTTCATAAGATTGGAAAGATCTAACTTCTATGATCCAAAGAAATCACACTTGGGAAATGCACTTATTTAGCAGCCAACCATATAGGTGCAAAATGCTGGAAAACTTCTTTAAATTATTGGAGTAAATTCACATGCCACACTCAATGGAACAGATGGCATAGTCCAAGAGACCTAGGCCTGTTCTCTAATTCTGTGCTTCCAGTACGGAATAGAAGATACTCTAATGTAGATAAGGAGACTTACGCGGTAAGAGAAAAATCTCCAACAGCTGGTTTACAAAGGCGGAACTCAATGTAATCAATTAATTGTTCAAACATGCAACTGACTGTAGCTTGTTTATAACATTCCATCCATCCTACCAAGATACAGAAACAACATTCACTTGACCTCTGCTTAGTGGCAGTAAAACATCCACATCCCTGGTACTCCCGTGCCCTGTAAGATACCAGCGACATCAAAGCACATCAGACACCCAGAGAGTCGAGCTTTGGCAGGACTGCTGTGTTTACTGAGCAGATTTTCATCTCTAGCTATTTACACAGAGATTTGCAAGACACTAACTTTCTCTTGAAAAATATCCAAATATATTCACCATCCAACAGATTCACACACCGGTTCCCACACCCAGTGGTGGTAAGAAGCACCAGCTAACAGTATGGGCTGTTACTGCTTCTACCCTAACGAGAGGCTGTGTAGACACATTTTCTGTTCCAGAGTGAACAGAGATTCTTATACCTATGTTCACAGCTCATAAAGCTTTTGTCTCATTGCAGAATGATGTGAGCGGAGAGGCATTGATAACATGATTGTTTTTCCCATTTAATATCTTAAAATCACGACTAGGATAGAAGTGTCATCCTACTACTTAACCCCTCACACGCCACAACTTCTATCTGGGATTAGCTCCACCCTTCCCCCCAGCAGCAACCACACTGACAGCCCACGCTGAGACGTGGCCTATTGAACGTCCTGCTCTTACTCTGAGAACCAAACAACACTGAGTTCTTATATAGTGGTTTTAATCAACAGATCTCAACGTGCGTCACAATCTTTTAACATACTAACGCCTGATATGAAGGAATAAACAGCTCGTTAGTCAAACGTTGAATGGGGGCCCGATCTGCTAAGGGCTGAACACCCTCAACTTTAAAGGACTTCCATTGGAATCGAAGACGTTCACCACAGAGCAGGATCAGACATGCCTCTCCTCATTAATTCTCAGGCACCTTGTCCAAAGGCATCTTGAATCAAAGTTTGCTCAGTGGTCAACAAGACAGCTAGCTAGTCCATTCAGTGTGCTTTTCTTCTATTTCAGGAGTTATGCTAATGATTAACAAATAAAAATCGTACCCTCTGATCACTGTGCTTAAATATTTCCTCTGTTGGTTGGAATGAACTGTATAAGGCTCAGTAAACAAGATTTACCTGTTCTTCAAAAGGTGAACACTTTCTGAACACACCTACTGTAACAGATTCAGTCCTAGTGGATGGCACTTCTCCACAGACTGAACTGCATCTCTGCTTTCATCACGCATAGTGACTTCTAGGATGAAGGAAAAACACACTGGGTATAACCTGAAAAGGTACGGTTACAAAATAAATTGTTCATTGCACAGGAAGAACAGGCACGAAGGACACGGATTATACATGAAACTTGCCCTGGATAATATAGCGTAAGCAATGTAAGAAGCTTAAGCTGACAAAGTAGTAGTAAAAAGCTTATAGTGTACAAGTCATAGGGACCCCAGAACAGACTGTGGAGACTATAAATGACTCCAGGTAGATTTCTTTTTATTATCCACTCTAGTCAATCTATTCCCCTGGCACAGGAGGGATCACTTTGGTCATAGGGGCTGATGTGGGGAGTCTGCAGGGAGTGAGAACTTTAGTCTGTTTAAAATTTTTATTCAGCGCTGTCATAGCCATGTTGGTCCCAGGATATGAGCGAGACAAACCACCTTTTGTTGGTGAGAGAAACTGAAGATAAGACCTGAGGATCTCTGTGGAGCTTGAAAGCTTCTCTCACTGACAGCAGCTGGTCCAATAAAAGATATTACCTCACCTACTTTGTGTCTCAGATTTTTTTAGGGAGTTTAATGTGCCTGGGCCCCAATTCAGGAATGCATTTAGGCACCACGTGCTTGAGTGCTTTCATGAAGAGTGAGGTTTTCCTGAAGTGGGACCATACTGCATATATTCCAATAGCACCTGCTTAGCTGAAGGAACAACAATACTGCATGCACTTCACTTCAGTCAAGCTGTCTCCAGACCTGATTGATAGTTTCATCTGTTTAAAGGGGTGTGCATTTCCCTTGAAAGAAAAGCTGCACTCTCTTGTGCTTATGGATTTTTACCCCCTTCTATTTGGAAAGCAAATTGGGCAGATTCTTCTTCTCTGGTTTGAATTTTTAACCTTAAATTCTAGAGCAAGCTTGGAAACCCCATTTTATGCCAGGAAAATGCTGCGTGTGTACAGTGCAACTACAATTCTCGGAGGTAATTTATCATTTGTATAACATTAGCACAGGGAGGCCCAGGGCACTCAGCAGCAAAATTCTCACCTGCCTACTGCAAATACAAGTTCTGATACACTGAAAAATAACAACAGATTATTTGGGCATAAGCTTTCATGGGTAAAAACCCACTTCTTCAGATGCATGGAGTGAAAATTACAGAATTACAGACTTTTCACTCCATGCATCTGAAGAAGTGGGTTTTTTACCCATGAAAGCTTATGCCCAAATAAATCTGTTAGTCTTTAAGGTGCCATCGGACTCCTTGTTGTTTTTGTGGATACAGACTAACATGGCTACCCCCCAATACTGAAAAATAATAAGATGTCATGTGACCCAAAAGGGGCAGTTGCTAACAATGACTGAACAGCTGAGCTTCAAAAGGGCCTGGCTGGGTGGAAATACATTTAAAACTATATACACACACAACACAGCAGAAGAGCTGGTGCATACTGAATACAATAGTTTGGAAAGTGTAAAGGGCAACTCATGCCATCTAGAAAACAAGAATTCTGTTTTGCAAAAGCGTTCAACATTTAAACATTTGTTTCCATTCTGATCCGGAATGAGAACTTTCACATTTTTTTTCATGAAAACAAACAAAAAAAATGGACACACACACAGCCCACCATACTAGAACAAAAGAGCCAAAGGCCCAGTTGGTGCTGAATCTCAGAGCAAGGAATTGGACCAGGGTCTCCCGCATCCCAGGTGGGCGCCCTAACCTCGGAGTTATTATGTATTCTGAGGCAGGGTCTCACACACTCACTCTCAGACCTGAGAAACCCTCCCGGCAAAGTTCAGTCAAAAATGAGGTTTCATGAAAAGTTTTGGTTTTGACAAATGGACATTTTACTTACGAAAAATATTAGCTGAAGAACTACCAACCAACTCTAATGGTTATCTCAGACATTTCTGTGAAGATTAATTCAAAGTAATAAACTCACACTTTATATAGGCTTCTCAAGGACAGAGACACACAGAAATCAAATAATTTTTTTTTAACCTAAATTATCCAATCCTAGACCCTAAAATGCTTCTAACTTGATCAGTAGGACAAGTCAGAACAGCAGTTTTGATTACCTGTAGGAGCATTGCTGAACTCTGGCCCATACACTTAGTGGCTTTTAAAATGAGAGGGAAAAGAACGTTCTAATGGATAAGAGCACATGTAAATAAGGAATGCAATAAAAAACCCCATCAAATGTGCACATCGCCAACTAAGGGGAGTATAATGCCATTGGGAAATTGCTAAAAATGTGTTAGCTGTTAGGTGAGTGCAATGCCCAGCATACCAGATCTCAAAGTAGGTTCTTTTAAAACCAAAACAGCAACATTACATCTGAGTCCTGCATTAAGTATCTGAGACATCTCTTCCAACCACACAATTTGCTTAAATCTGCCACTATTAAATGAAAACCATGTCAGATATTAAACAGTTTATATGAGACAAAATTAATACCACCCTTGATGGTTTGATTCTTTTATTATGCTAAACCTGCAAAAAGGATTCCCTTATTTGCAAATTCAATCCAAGAAGTGAGGAAAAGGACAAACATTAGCCAAGTGCTCCTACTAGTAAGGATCTCTCTCAGGTGGGCCCAACTGTTTTTTCCTTCTGTAAAATAAAGTGAAGGGTGAATAACATGATAAAGTGTTTTAATACTTTTCAGTGTCTCAGGATTGGCCTCTTAAAATCAAGACGTATTTGTGCATTTCAAAAGAACAGTGTAGGAGACTGCATACTGCAATACGTTATAGCAATGGGTGAACAGAACAAAACATTAAATACGGCTGGAAAATACCTTGCAATGATACAGAAATACCGTAGGATTTTCCCACTTCGTTTAAAAGGAATACTCAGTACACAGCCAGTGCAGAGCATTAAAAAGGAGACACTAGAAGTATATGTAAACGAAACGGCAATTCATATGCACCACTTTATAGCATACACCTAGGAGAACTGAGAAAGTTTTGTGACTCAGCATACAGCAGCTAAAGGGGTTCAGAGATTCCAGACCAAATTGGTAACTCAGACATTCACATTCTGTATAGTCTAGAACAAAATGCAGCTAATCTTGTAGACTTTAAATATTTTACTATTCAGAACTAGGCAATATCAAAACCATCCGTCTTCCAGCAAAAAAAAGAAAAAGAAAGAAAGGAAGAATACAAAACTGATTGAATGGCTTGTAAAAGCAACAGTACTTTACAGAAATATAACAAATGCAACATTAGGGTCTCCCCCAAACTGTTGGCATTCAGTTATTAGAGTAGATTTCTCTTGTATTGCACAGGCTCCAATGTAGACAGCCATTTTCACACACTAGAATAAGAGGGCCTCCAAGGAGACTATAGGAACAAGATACACTGCAGAGAATTCGGATAGAGTCTCAAGAATTTCCCATATGTCCACAACTGCTTCTTTTACTTAAGCAAAGACTTAATGGTGACAAAATCACTTTTGAATAGGTTTTTTTTAAAGCAAGTAAAAATCCAAAACCCAACAACACTGAAATAACACAAACAAAAATGATCACTGTAAAGGTAGCACTTTTTATAAGAAATGCCAACCTTAAGCATTGAAACGTTTGAGGTCATGGTGGCCAGAGAGAAATATCTTGCAAAATGCAAATCAATAAATCCTTTAACATGTTCATTGCTTTATAGTACATCGCATGATCCCACCACCCTCCACTTGTGTTCTCAGCAAAAGTAGGAACAAAGTTCATGACTTTTCAGACAGGATGAACAAGGGAGGCTGAGCCCTGTATCCGGTGACAAGATCTCAGCTGCATCAAGGTAGCACTTAGTGCTTCCAAAAATACAGCAAGGAGAGGCAGCTGTCACCTATTAACACTCAAATGTTATATCACTTACTCAGCAGTATCTATAGGTTGTGATTTCTATGTACAGACGTACTGTGGCTTTACCAATCTGAAACTAGGCCTCCTAGTCAATGTACTACTGTTTGGCTTGGAGAACTCAAAAGCTGGGAATACTTATGCCCTAATTTTTGTTCTCTTTTTTGTAATAAAATAAGATACTATTACATCCAGTTCAAATACTGCCATCTAGAACATTTATATATAATATTAACATAGGATTACAGATGAACTAGGCTATAGTTTAAGGACCCCATCAAAAGACATTTTCCGATGTCTTTGTCTAAAAACTAAATTGCTGGTGCTTCCAGTTTCCCATGGGAGACAGAGGATCGAGCCCTGAGCTGCAGGGTGCTGTGCTCTGTGCTGTACTTTGGCTGTAACTGGAAATTGTTTGGATTTTGTACTGAAGAAGTCCCTGCTCTGTGGGTGGTGGTAGTGGGGTGAGTGTAAAAACAAACAAACCCTACAACAAAAGCTGATAAAATTGTGTAATTAGTCAAGTGTATATATTGCTAGACAGGCTTTTAAACAAATTCAATTTAGGCCCAGTGGATTAACTCAGTACAAACCACAAGTCTTGGTTAGTTTGTTGCACACTACATATGTAAGCAAAACATTATAAGCAATAGGTGAAATTGATCTGAACACTGTTCACACAGGTAGGAAGCAAAAACTACGTGCTGTGTCATGTTCCAGGCCGTGCCTGGGACTGTGAGAATACAAGGGGGGGAAGGAGCAGTTTCTGGTTCAGTAGTCCCTTGAAAAGGCTGTTTGTGGGGAAAGAAAAGAAAATAATAACCTAATAACCTGAATGCTCTGGCTAGCGCAAGAGTCATTGGAGTTTTCACTGACTGCAGGCAAAAAGCCAGCTAGGATACCAGTGAGAAACCATAGCTGGTAATGGGACAATGTGGGGGTTCATCAGCAAAATGGACTCCAGCAAGTAGCACTTGTATGTGAATTCTAGAAGAGCAGTTGTGTTTCCTGTGTCTATAACTTTCCATATAAAGAAAAATGTTTTTGTGCTGGCTCAAAACAAGCCAACCAAATAACAATAATAATAAAATAAAAAATCCAACCCCCCCAAGAAATAAGGTTGGGTGGGAGCATTATTCAAAGGTTTCCCATTGCTTTCTGAGCTGTTCTACTTTACCTGGCGTGGCTGAAACCTCCTGTTTTGTCTTTTTTAACAAGTCTTCAAATGGATCTTTTGTCTCCTCGGGCTTTGAGGGAAGTAACACTGACTCTAAGCCCTTAGCGGGCCTCGGGGGAATCAGAGGGGGGTCGTTAGAACTTAGCGCCAACCCTTGCTTGACATCTAGCTTTGAGCCAGAATGGCTCGCTGGTAATGTTCTGATTTTAGAAGGACGTGCTGGCTGCAGAGAGCTGGCTGGAGAAGGGTTATGGCTCTGCTGCAGGAAGGAACTAGCCTGTGGTGCTGTCGGAGCCTGGCCAAATAGATGGGGCATGGACAACGCTGCAATGTTTGGCTTAGGTCGCTGTGGTTGGTAAAAGCCAGAATTAGGTGTCATGAAGCTGGAGCTATAAGCGTGGCCTAAAGGAGGGGTAAAGGGTCCCCCTGGGGGTCTGACCAGCGATATCGTCAGGGCTGCTGGCACTGTCTGTGTAAAGGGATTGAGGGATGGCTGCAGAAATGGCGGTGCTGAAGGAGGGTATCCCAGCGGCTGGGTGAATGGTGCCGGCGGAGGAGATGCAAAGTCGCCCACCACTGAAGCAAAGCCAGCAGCAGAGCTTGGAGAGGCTGAGCGCTGCATACTGCTAGAGCCTTGCTGGGATCCCATGTTTTGCCAGCTGGTTGTTTTTAATGGATCCAGCAGACTAAGAAGATAGTCACTTTCACTACCGGCATTTTCTGTGTTAACCTTGACTGGCTGGAGCATCTCAGTAGTACTGCTAGAACTGGACAGAAGCTGAGAGGGGTGAGGGGAATAAGTTACTGACTGTCTGAATTCTGGGTCAAGGGACACATTCCTGGCTCCAAAGGGCTCCTGCATGAGCTCTGAAACCAAGTCGCTACATCCCGTAGTGTAGGTGTTCACAGTGTCTGCTGTCCCAGCTGGAGTCTGGGGTTTGGTGGGTCTGGGCGCAGGTGGTGGAGGGACTATCCCTTGCTCTGGAGTTTTTCGGCCCTGTGGTCTAGGGATGGTGATGTTCCCTTGAATAGCCGTGTTCCCTTCCTCCTTTTCCGCAGGCACCACCAGGATGCTGTCTCTGCTCCGGGGTCTCCGTGGGATTGATGGGATGGTCCCAAAAGAAGTCAGGGGCCTCTCTGGTGAGCTTTGGGCATATTTGGTAGGAATAGCCATGTCATCGTGACCCATACTCCACAGCTTGTTGTAGGGGTGAGAGAGTTTCACTGCTGGCACAATCCTGCTCCTCTCAGATTCACCAAGATCCATCCTCTGCCAGAAAGTACAAGACAGATTAACATCTCCTGCTCAGCACAGATGTGAACAGCACAGCCATAGGGGGCAATAGGAGGGGCTGGAGAGAAGGATGCACACATACTGCAAGCATTTGCAGGTGAGGGACAGAGAAAAGACTGTGGTCTAGGCATGAGGATAGGAGACAGGAAGTCAGGCCTCCGGGTTTTAATTCCAACTCTGCCACAGATGGGTTATGTGACATTGGGCATATCCCCGCACCTTCCGTTTCCCAAATGTAATCTGGATGCAGTGAAATCTACTTATGGGGGAAGTGGAGGAGACCAGGCTCAAAAGCTTTAATTAACATACAGCAAGTGCTCTGCGATACCTGGCTATAAGCCCCTAAGTATCATTATAGGCGTGATGCTACATGCCTTTGCTTGGTGTTGCACAAAGATGTCAAAGGGTCTATACTTTAATTTTGCACTTGCTAACAAGGCTATTCAGGAAATAAATCGATTCCTCTTTTTGACTCATGTTGGCCAAAATGCAAGCAACTCAGAAATGAAGGGGCCGCAAAATCTCTGTCCATCTCAGGTACTCATCTGGCCCCCAGTGCTGTAATATCTGATTGCCTCAAAAGCTGTACTGTATTTATGCTCACAAACTCTTGTGGGACTATTATCCCCAATGTACAGATGGAGAACTGAGGCACAGAGAGACAAAGTGACCTGGCTGTGGTGGAGCAGAGATCTGAACCAGGGTTTTCCAAGTCTTGGGCTATTGCACCATCCTTTCGCTTCCTAAACTGCTTGGCATTTGCATCGCTGAGCACCAGCCTCACGGCTATCGGTGTACTACAGCTGGGGGACACGGCAGATTCTGGGAAAAAACCCTTGTAAATGGATCAGGATTCCTGCTTGAAAACGAAAGTCTTGGTTTCTCCTGGCTTTTGTGTCGCAACAAAAGACCACTGCCCTATAACCATGTTCTACTTCATGGACAATCTCTCATTCAGAAATGAATCTTCTAAACATACTGGGACAGGATGGGGGAAATGGATGCATTTACATTAAAATACAGAATTCTTTCCTCCAGAAAGCTGGCTGATGGAGGGCCCTTTAATTCTGCAGAAACCCTTCCATTCTTTATCATTTACCTTGTATAAAATCATGCCCATACCTGGTAATCAAAAGTACATTGCAGCACACCCTCCTCTTTGGGGGTCCTTAGGTCTTCCAAGCTTTTGGCTTGGCTGAGAGGTTGAGGCTGTTTTTCCACCTCTAAATTAGTGAAAATGTCCTCCAGGAGGTTAACTTCTGTGACCTTGTCTGGCGTAGGAGAGTCTGGGGGCAGAGCCTCCTCTGCTTTTTCTGGACTGAGAACCTCTTCTCCATCGGCACTATCAGACTCTTTCAGGGCCCGGTATGGCTGAGGCCTAAGAGACAAAAATGCTTTATCATCTCACATCTAGAATGATTTTCTTTCAAATCCTTTTTGAAGCGTGCAACATTTCAAACTAGGGAGTGAATCCCCAAGAGTGATCTCAGCACGGATACAATACACCTGTCATGTGACCCTTATGGTACCTCCTGTAGGGGCTGGCTTCAGCCCATTGTATTGGGTTGAATCCTGAACATTTTACTTATTTCCCTTTTGTTGCACTTTGAAAGTAACATACACCTGGGCCTAATTTAGGAGACACGTGGGTTTAAGATAGCATGTTTTCAAAAGTAAGAGTTTCTTCTAGGTCTCATTACTACTTAGATGATCAATACTTTAGAATATCCCATGCCTTTACTTTCACTACAGATGATGTTGGTTGACTTTTTGCGTTTCCGTTGTGATGATGAAAACAGTTTAAATCCAAATTGTGTTAACTGATCTTTTAATAAAACATTTCAATAAACATAGTTCCGTGAGCAGCAGTAAGGAAAGAACGGTTACTCCATTGCCGTCTCTTTTCTTGACAATCCTCCCAATACATCAAGAAAAGGTGGTCATGATTATTTAGCAGCTTTATAAACCATAAAGTAGAACTCAGGAATGAAGGGGATATAGAGAAGTTCAGTTTTAAGAGGACATTTACTGCCCCATTAAAAATTATTTTAATTTCATTATCTTACAAATAGCTAATGAATTTTTAAAGTAAAAGCACACCTTTTACAATCTGTGCTGTTTACTTTTTACATTTCACTCAGCTAGGACAAATGAAATAGACAAGTCAGGGTCACGTAATGGTTCTCAAAACTCTAGCACAATGCTGCAGTGTTTGCAGGGGAATGTTTGGTTGTTTTTTTAAAATCTTTTCCCACTGGAGTTTAGAAATATCACAGTCCAATTTCTTTACTTATATGTTTATGAAAATTATATTATTGGGGGCAAATTACTTTTGACAGTATCCCATTACCAGAGGGAGTGTGTACATACAGTGAGCAGAGGTGGAAAGAAAAAAAGACTACTTTTAAGACTGGAGGATTTTAAATGGAGGGAGACGGGTATTGAAAAGGAGGGGTGAAAAGAAAGCAGTGATGATGCAATTGAAAACTCACTGAGCAGAGTTGTATTTGAACATGAATTACCTGACACTAGCTCTCCACTCTGACCGGCTCTGAGCCTGCCCACATGGAGAATACTGCAACGAGGCCCAGTTGTTTTATGCAGGAAGTTGGATATTCCCAACAAAAAAGTGCAGCTGCAAATACTCCTGTGTTTTGCACACAGTGACATTCTCTAAATTCCAGCTCACTCAGCACTGAATGTAATTCATGGGGTTTTCTTGCAGTAATTGGGAGTACTGTGTATAGGTTCAATGATTATACTGGTGTCATCTTATCAAGAGACACTGCAGTCCATGATGGGGAAATCTATTTTACATTTACAGCCAACCCCTGGGTTACTAGAATACACTTCTCACATGTACTTCAGAAAAACATTCCTTGAACACCATTAGATTTGCATATCAGTTCTGCGTATGGGAGAACAGCAGCATAATGTGTATCCAATTAATAATGAGACCTGACATGCATTTCTGTGGTGACTGGCACTTGATTAGCAGCAAGTCTCTCAGTGGCATTTAAACAAGGTTTTGGATTAAGAGAAAATATCTGGGAGTGTGGGGAATGCAATGTGGAAGAATCCTTCTCTTTCTTTCCATATATATATATATAATGCAAATTTACGAGCGAAGTGTACTTTGCTTCATTCACCATTACACAAACACTGGCATCCAACCATCAGTGCAGCCGTGAAAAGATGCACAAGACAGAGGCACCCAGTAGTGCATATCTCTAGCTAGTGACTTCTCCTACAGCATAAATCTATTTCATGAGGGGCAATAAAGAATGAATTAATAACGCATCTTGTGAAATGCAAGTTCAGGTTTGCATGAAGAGGAGTTGGCGCAACTAGGTGGGATTTATGAGGGTGGAAATGCAGCAGTGTCGATTACGACAACTCAGGTCCTGATCCAAAATCCACTGAAGTCAAGAGAGAGAGGTCCACTGACTTCTGTAGGCTTTGGATCAGGCCCTTGGTGGAGGCATGTGAAAGCACGATCTTTACAGGTGTGATCAGAATTTCCATCTTTAATCTCACACACAACTTGCTCACAACTCTTTAACATCAGATCTTTTTGGAAAAATACTGCAGGGTGGGGTCCTTTGTGAATTAAACATTTCAGGGGTCTTCCCCCTACGTAAGCACAAGTGCAAGATCTTCCTTTCTGTCCTCAGATGGCCAACCCATGGTAGGTCTTAAGTGTCCTCCTGCCTTCTCTGTCATTATGGGGTAATCTTACCCACTATTAGAGGTCTCTGAACCCAACCTCCTCCAATCCGCAAAGAGTCAGCTGCCCTGGCTGCCATTATGTTGCTCCCAACTCATTGTGGTGCTAGTTGGCCAACTGAAAGCAGGCTAAAATTCTCAGTCATATTCTTGTTACTCCAAGTTTTGAATATTTCCTCACGTGTAGCAACAGCTAGGGCTACAGGTCATAAATCAGGTGACCTTTGAGAGCACACTGTCTCCTGGACACCACCATATTAGCCCCTTCCCACAGGCTAGTCACACACAGCTGCAGTTAGTCACAGGCAGCTTGGTTTGGAGAAGCACTCAGATCTGACTCCATGTCAATCTCAGTGGTGGAAACTGCTTGAGACCAGGCGCGGTCTAGATTTTAGGCACTTCCTGCTCTTGGAGCAGTCATAAATAGTCTAAGAACAGGCTCCCTCCCAATATTTCAACACCTCATTCTCACACTTTGGGCACAACCAGGAAGTGCATGGAGTTGCAAGAATGAACAGTATTTTGTAGGAATTAACTTTTTTGGGGAGGGCAGGGGGCCCTCAATGAAGGTTCAGGTTTGATCTGACTAGCCCATTAGGATCAAGGCCTTACTGCTCACTGCACTCCCCTGAGGTATGTTCAGAGCGCCAATGACAAAGAGAGGTGTGTATTACAGGTCAATCTGCACTTCACCCCATGTGAGCTTTTTTCTGCATGATTACTCCAATTTTGAAGATGTGGGAATATTTTAATATAGGTCTGTTTCATTCTATTCTGTGCACCAAATTCATGGAAACTGACCAACATGCAAATTTTCAAAAGTGGGTGCTTTTGAATAATTTCAAAATCCTATGGCTGACCACCTAATCAATATACAAGTGCCTCAAACAGGCATTTATAATCCAAACTGTTGATCTGGACCTCTAAGTTCAGGGTTTAGACATCTCCATAGGAGTCTTTGTTTGAAAATTGGGCTCAAAAGTGTTAGAGAGGTTTGGGAATGAACTCAGCAGGTACTATTTACAGATAAATAACTACATATGTGGAATCTCTCTCTCTCACACACACACACTAAATAAAATTGCACATTGATTTATGTAACCCAAAGCATTGTAGCTGTTACCATCATGAAGAATGATTTCTGGGACTGTATTTGAAAATGGAATTTATAAAGAGTTAAAGTCAAAAGTTCTTGCCCTGAATGAATTAACATCAAGTTAATAAAATGGGAGTTCAATGATGGGCACAGACAATAAGCAATATCAACTAACTACTTGTGTTATTTCCTGTGTAATTTTGGGTCACATTGCACACTGAGAAGCCTTGGAAATCCTCTGGCTTTGGGAGGAACCTGAGAGGAACTCCTCCATGAGCCATTGAGGATCTGGTATGGGATGGAACAGAGATGCTGGGAATAAGAGGGTGGAACTGGAGGAGGTTGACGACTGCACTGAAGCAGAAGAAGCTCACAAGACAACTCACAACATACAAGTAGCCCTGGATGCAGAAGAATGACAGAAGGGCAAAGGGTTTGAGCAGGAAAACAGGAGGGGAAAACAACACACTGGAAGGAAGAGCTAAATGGAGGGTCACCTCCCACACAACCCAAGTCACCAATAACATGATAAGTTTTGCACCCACATTGTGGGCAACAACTAGCACAGTGCTTCATGCAGGACACATGCGCTTGCATGCCTCAGAGAATCAGAACAGTCAAGCAGGAGAAATATTAATACAATCATCAAGTGCTATAAAGAGATTTTAAAACTCTTTTAAAAATCCAAGCATAAAAGCAGGCAGCCTTGACTGGTGCAGAAATCACCGTTCAAAGCCTGAATTAATACAATGAAAGAACAAAGACTAGACCATTCAAAAGGAGCTGAGAAGAAAAAGTTTTCAGAGAAGGCAGAGACAGGATCCTCTTCCTGCTGAAATTCATCACCAGAAGAGTCCTCAGAGAGGAAGACTGTATAGTGTCGCATGGGCTTTACAAGGCTGAAGGAAACAGGAAGAGAAAAGGAAGTTATCGAGTTGTCACATTCACAGTTGCAGAAGGGAGAGAAAACCAAGCAATTCAGGTTCTAAATAATTTCTGAACTCAATTGCCTGCTCCAAGGGCTGAGTACAAGATGACTCAATGGAGTAAGTGTACAGCTTTACTTTGCAGGCTGAAAATACTGTTTTTCTAAAACATCCAGTGCTGCTGCCTCTTGGGAAAAGGTGCTGGGACCTGCAGACCCATCACCACTGTAAGAGGAGCTAGGATGGAAACCAGCCTTCCCACCACAATTCCCAACCAACAATCTGACTTCCTTCCAAATTATTCCTTTGAGCTGTTCTCAGCTTCATTGTACAATCTAATGACATACAGGTTGAGATATCAAGCAGGATAAGCAGAAGAGTACTGCTCAGGTGGGTAAAGAGGGACAAATATCCACAAAATGTATGACAAACCTCCTTGTCCCAAAGCCACACAACTAATTGTACCATGCTGTGCTGCACTACTTACCTACACCATGCTTTCTCCAGAAATGCTGCCTGCTAATGTCTTAATATTTGTCTTAAAATTGCTCACATTTGAGATATTGTTGCTACCACGCGCTGCTGTAGAGAAGGGGTGTACGTACTATACACATACTGTATAGTACAGGTATAAATGAAATATTACCCTCTCCCCCATTAGTTATATACGGTAATACGTACACAGCCTTTCTGCTGGAGATGGTGGCTTAAAGTTTTTGCCAGTAAGATTTTACAGTTTTTTTTTTAAATCTGTGATACATTGTTTAAACATTTGTTATAAAAATATATGTCTTGTCCAGCTGATCCTATGAGCTGTGCCTACATATAAACATACATTACGTCTGTGTCTCTGTGTGTTTGTAGATTAACAACAGGCATATACACACACAAACTATATAATAAACAATACACAGATCAGAACTCCAGGTCTGATCCTTTGCCCACTGAAGTCAATGACAAAGTTCCATAATGAAGAAAACACCATAATTCTGTGTGCATATATACAGCTGGCTATCTGTATAGTAAGGAGAAGACATGGTGAGAAAGAGAAAGCATATAACTGAGAATGGGACACAGAATAAGTATTTCAAGGACACTGATTTTGTGGATACTTTTCCATTAATAATTGTAGCTGTCAACTGCTTTTTTATTTTGTTTTGTTTAACCTTAAAGCAGCTAGATTATTCTTTCCAGTGTAAAGCAGAAATGATTTACTGAATTTGCTCCAGGGCAAATGGAAGTGGATACTACTGCTTTAAACATTCAGAGTGATCCTCAGCTGAAAAGTGGAGGAGATGGCAGAGAGGGCCCATGTCGGAAACATACTGGATGCAAAGGAGAAAAGAGCCATGAGAAATTAGCAGCAACCAGGAGAGAGTGCATGCATGTAGTACAGCACAAATCTGCCATTCCTTTCGATAAGATTAAGCCATTTATTAAACAGAAGCATTTAAGAACTCTCAGAAATATTCTAAAGCATTTTAAAGAACTAAGAAGTCCCAAATAGAAACTTAAAAAAAAAAAGATTCAATTTAAAAATATTAACCAGAGAGCACTGCATTTTAATCTGATGAGCTTTATTTTACAGCATTGTGCTCAGGTCTGCTTTTCATTCCCAGATGACTTAAACAATGGGGGGGGGGGGGGGGGGGGGGGGAGGAAGGGGAAGATAAATCATACAGGATTATGAAAGCATGCGTCATTTTCAACCATTCCCATGAGATCTCTGCCCAACCACATTCATTTTATCTGCTGAACACAGCTGAGTAAGATCCCAGCTATCTCCATGAATAGCGATACACTGTCAGGAGCACAAAGCCATATCGAAAATCAAAAGATGAGGCCCTGATCCTGCTACCACTGAAGTCAACAGCAGAACTCCTACTACTTCAGTGGGTGCAGAGTTGGGCCCAGTACGTTCAGTGAGGAGCTGGTTCTCATCTTGTAGATGATGGAACCATGTTTGCACATTAAATTACAGCAGTTTATATTATGGGCTAATATGCTGAAATCAGAACAGGACGCAAATAATGGTGAAAGAGAAAAACTTGTTGACCTTATGGTTCAGGCATATTAAAGCCTCGTGGCTCTTGTGTTCGAGATCAGTCTTCAGTGTTTTCTTATTAGTTCTGTTGTCCTGACTACTATTGCAAAAGATGGGCTGAAAGAGCATGTAGAAGAGAGGAAGAGAGTCGGGAGCTGTGGGCAACAACCCAAGAGGGTTTGAGATGCCCACTGTGATTTTTGTGATGAACATTTACTCACCATTAGGCCAGAGTAACTGGGGCAAGATGGGCACAGTTGATCAGATTACACTGTAGTCTGTGTTACTCCATGGAATGGTCACATGAGCTGTTCCTCTCTCCTCATGCTGTAATGGATATTCCAGGGAAAACCAAGTGCTGGTGCTGAAGTAAGCTACATTTGCTACAAAATGTTTGAAACAAACTCCTCCAGGCACTAGTTTTATATATATCCAAGAACATTTCAATTAATGTTAGTAAAGAGGCTAACAAAGACTTTTATAGTCAAAAACATTTTAAAAAATGCTTCATCCTTTCTTGACTTATGTATAAACACTCGTTTTCTCTTTCATACATGGGAATTACCACTTGACAGTATCCCAGAAAAACCTACTAGAGTTTCACAGAAATCAGAAGAAACTTGGAATTTCCACAGCTTTTTGCTGAGGAATTCAACCTTTTGGTTATGTGCAGTTAGAGTCTTGAGGTTGTGAATTTCAGATAAGTCAGTTCATTTCCTTTCCCAAGTGTTACTAATGACCTCCTTTGCTTGGCCAGGGTCTGTTTAAATTCAAGTATTTTTTTTTTTAAATGTGGAATTAATTCACCAGGAAGGAATATCTAATTTGAAAGAGGTAGTTCAAAAGACAGACTGGTGGATCAGCTAATAAACTGCATTTCAATGGAGATCAATATAAATAAGATGGAAACTATAATGATAGTTAATAGGCACTTTTTTTTTTTTTGGCTGCAAGGCACCTTACATGACAAAGTGGGATTTCATAATAAAAACTTATTTAAATTCAGCTGCTGCTGTAGTTCCATAGAAGATTTTTGTCAAAGACAAGAGACAAACAATCTAAAATGTCCAAGTTTAAATTTTTTATTAGCTTGAGGCAGTAGAATCCAAAAAAAGAGTGCCTATTCCCTCATTAACCCGATTCAGCGACGATCCTGCAGTCTACCACCCACTACTTGCTAGGATTTCATACACAAAGAGCTGTCTCTGAAAAGGCAGGTCACAGCAAGCCCAGCTACAAGGCAGGCAATGCTGTAGTCTTAGAGGGGAAAAAAGGATCCTGTCCGTCACAGCGACAACCCTCATCATCTCCACATGACTGCACCAGCTCCTGCCTACCTAATCTCTTAGCTGAGTTACCATGCAGATGACTTGCTGATCTCTTTCTAATGTTTAGTTTAACATGTCTTCAGTTAGCACTAGCATATGACAGTACTGACAGCCGTGGCTGTTCCTTTTAAAATATCATGTCAGAAACACAGTGCAATAAAGCCAGGGATGCGCTCCATGGCTCTGCGTACCATTATGATAGTATGGATTTATTTTTTAATGAGGAAGATCTGCATCTCGGGAGCTTTTTTCATGTGTCAGGATGCATGGACAAATCAGCAGCACATCACACTGGCCAAAAATGAAATGCTGACAAATGTAGATATTTCAAATTTAATTGACACCTAAATGTACTTAAGATAAAAATATAGAAAATCACTGAGCACTGGGGTTTGGGAATTAATGAAGGGAATTCTATAATCATTTAAAAGGTTATTTCATTTACAGAGAGGGAACTTTAATTTATATATTAAAGTAGATGCTTTGGGTTTTTTCTGATTACACAGATCATACTGTACAGGTGCAGCGTGGACCCACTTGTATTGTTTTTTCCATGCACCGGGTATTCCAAGTTTCACATATTTCTTGATTCCTGGAATAGCTGTGCAACTTCTCAAGGGAATTAAGGGTGTAGTAAATATGAAGAGAGTAAGGGGTTTGGATGTGTGGAGTACTTGTTACCAATATGAAATGGAGACCAGAGACTGGGGAAATCCCTATTTTTTCTCACTAAGAACAAAGCACAAATCCAGCACCTGTAATACTTTCCTGTAGAGTATGAAAAATCATTAAGCCTGGGTATGCACTACCAAAAAAATTCCAATATTTGCTTGATTTTTTTTGTAATTAGCTTCTGCCATCTTTGCATGAGTTTACTGGTGGGAATGTTCCCAGGAGCATCGAATGTTAAGTGAATAGGCACACTTAATTGACAAACATTAGAATTCACACTAGAAATCTGATGCTAAGAGTTACACTCATCCAATCAGGTAATGAAAACAATACCATGTGACCTGCATGTCCAATGAGAGCTGACAAATTGAATTTTGTATATTTTTAGTGAACTGCTCACGACTCTACAGAACATGATATATTAAAAGTTGCCAAGTAATTTCTAATCGGGATAAGCTGAAGAAAGTTATCACCTGCCCTAACAATTAACAGGTAAGAGTCTAATAAATTATTAGTTTAACATTATTTGCTTATCTCAAACAATGCTAGCCTGCACAGAGCGCACTTCCACTGCAGATATCAGACCTCGTTACAAAAGCAGGTTGTATGTTAGGTAGATTCTTCCTTAATTACAAATGGAGGAACTGAGGCCCAGAATTTCAGTTACTTGCCCAGTGTCACAGAGGAAGTTGGTGGCAGATTCAGGAATTGGAGCCAATCTTATTCTGAATCCTAGACCATGCTGCCTCACTAACCAACAGGATGTAAGGGGTCTTTGGAAGACTATGCTTTCATGTTGGAGTTTTGGATGAGAAGGGCCCTTGGTGGCATCTACATCCTCCCATACTGCTATCAAACCCATATGGCCTACCTTCTCATTGCTACCACTCCTCTCTGGCCTTCTAATCAAGACTGGCATCATGAAACAAAAACATACAATGAACATACCAGTGACTTCCATAATTCTATATAAGACAGAGGAAAAATGCCAGTAGGTAAGTTTTAAGGATGTTTTAGTTTTAAGATTAAAGATGCTGGGTTTTGGCTGGAACCTGACACAGCCACGTTGGAGTACCAGAGAAAGCCATCTCTTCTCACAGGTGATTGCATGTCATAATATAAGTGCCATGGTCTTGAAACCATCTTTGCTCTACAGGAGTCAACTCAGAATTTGGACAGGAAAATATAAAATATAGAATACCATCAAGTTTTGTTTTTAAGATTACACATATTCCACCAAATACTGGGCTTGCTGTGCATGCACACAGGAAAGCTGTGCATGGAATCTGATGCTCTACAGCAGGGGTCGGCAACCTTTCAGAAGTGGTGTGCTGAGTCTTCATTTATTCACTCCAATTTAAGGTTTCGCGTGCCAGTAATACATTTTAACGTTTTTAGAAGGTCTCTTTCTATAAGTCTATAATATATAACTAAACTATTGTTGTATGTAAAGTAAATAAGGTTTTTAAAATGTTTAAGAAGCTTCATTTAAAATTAAATTAAAATGCAGAGCCCCCAGGACGGGTGGCCAAAACCCAGGCAGTGTGAGTGCCACTGAAAATCAGCTCGCGTGCCGCCTTCGGCACCCATGCCATAGGTTGCCTACCCCTGCTCTAGAGCATGTGAACAAAAAAGGACTAAGATTTTGGCTCTGGGTGCCCAATTCCCATTAATTTTGATGCGAGTTGGGTGTCAAAATCTCACAGGTGGCTTTGGAAAGCTTAGCCTAAATGCGCCGTTTTCTCTTCCTCCAATGTACTAAAAAAAAAAAAAAAAAAAAAAAAAAGGACTTGCTCTTTTGATCACGAGCTCCTTCCCACTTTTTTTCAAATACCTTTGCAGATTCATCGTGTTGGGCAACCAACCTCAGAATTCACAGTTTCATTGATGAGTCAATACTCACATGCGTGAAGCAAACAGCTTTGTCCTGCATTCCTTTTCCTACTTACAAACATCTGTGCTTCAGGGGAACAAGTAATGTTACAATGTGTCACGTCAGAGTCAGGCATGGTTTTTCCTTAGACAGCAGCTGGATGGAACATTCGAAAGTATTTCTCAAGCCCAGTAGCATTAAGGGCAGCATTAGAATGACCTGGCATAATGACAGCACAGTTAACCCATGATTAACCTTGGCAGAACGGCACCATCTCCACAAAAGCGAGTCTCTGCATCAGCACAGCCCGGGAACACACATCCCCCAAATCTAAAACCCTAACAACTATAGCAAGTTATGAAAAAGGATGACTGTGCTCCAGTCACCCTTTCTCCTGATTTACTAGTTCCATGATTGGATTCGGTTTTCAAGGCATCATCTTCTTTGTGTCTAGCTTCCTCCATGACAGCCTTTCCCCATGAAGATGAAGAGGACAGCATGTAGCAGATCTTTCTGCAATATTCTGCAGTGATTTTATGTATTCATTTTTGACCCAGCTGCATTTGCTCAGTTAGGAAGCAGGCTGGCTTAACCACCTTCCCAATAGATGTTCTTGCTTACAATGGTGCTGTGCGAAACCTCTGTACCATACACAGTAATTTCCAGGTGGCAGAGGCTCTAGGAAGCTGGCCACAGCAAGTGAAATGCAATGTGCTTGATAAGTTACCACCATTCAGCTGAGCCATCATGCTGATTTCATGCTAACTTCAATGTAATGAGCCCACTATCACACAGCAGCCAATTTTCATTCATACAATACATGGGAAAGTCATTAGTGCTTCTATAGTGAGTACTGCATAATTTCTGGAAAGTCATAATGAACGGCTGCTGTTGCAGTGATGTTGGTTTAGCCTGCCCAAGAGCCTTTCAACTTGCAGTTAATTGTGAGCTTAACCCTCTGCTTTTCCATTTTAATTTCTACCCACTCTGAGTGCCCTGGAAGCCAGCTAGTCAATATTTAATGTGAAGAAACCAGAACCTAGAGCTCTCCCTGGAAGCCCATTGTGTGCTTAACAGGCAATCTGGATAGGTTAGTTGGATGCAAAAGAGGTCTCACACACAGTAAAAATGGCCTATCAGAGCCATAACTATTAGCATCAGCTCTCCATGCTGTAGGGTCAGAGATAGAGATAACCAGGATAGAATCAGGTTTTAAAGCATAAACATTAATTTTAACAGCTGCATCCCCCAATTATTTCTATGAAAATCTAGGTTTGTGTTTAGAGTGTGTCATGGATGACTTGTCTCAGCCCAGGATGGTGACCCAAAACTTCCTGGGTTCTTAAATACCAAGGGCTAGTGGTATCTGATCCTGGCTCTGCCTCTCTGCTGATTCACTGTATGGCCCTTCGACAAGTCTCTTACGGCCTCCTTGTCTGAGGCACTGAGCAATCCATGCAAACTCACGGTGCTCAACTCTTCTGAAAATGAGCTCAGTAACCTCTCTGCATGAATCTCCCTAGGCGTAGGGCACTGCTCCTACCTGGGGGGCGTCTGGGAGGAAGGTTTGCAAAGCACTCGGAAGATGAAAAGTGCTGTACAAGGATCAAGTGTTTTATGTTTCTTTACCGGGGCCAAGGGAAACTCAGATGGGCCAGATTCTGCTTTTTATTCAAGCTACAGAGCTTTCCTTTTGGATTACCAAATCAAGCATGATAGTGCCTAAGAGTCCACAACCACTGGTTACATATTTACCATAAAAACAATTTTTAATAATTGGCTTTTTGCACTAACCAGATTTTTTTTCAAAGAAAAAAAAAGATTGTTTCTGTCCAAAAATTCTTTTTTTGATGAAAATTTTGGAGAATTTTTTGTTGAAAATAAAAAAAGCTTTAGGTTTTCAGTGGCTGAAGAGCAGAAATTTTTCAGTTTTTGGATTTTTGATAAAACTCTGGAAAATCTCAATGAAAAAAATTCAAATTTCACTACCTTTTTCATGGGTGAAAAAACAATTTCCCCACAAACTTTAATAATGTATGTGGCATAACAACAGACTGTCATGCTGGAAACAACCCAAGTGCTTTTGGGAGGTGCCACCGCTACCCTCTGGGTAGAATCCTTCAGACTTTTGATTTTAACCAACGATCCACTGGAAAATAAAAACATGCCCCAGGAAATGACATGCTTTGCTCGTACAGGAAAAGTACTAACACACAAAACTAGAGACAGTAAATTTCTCCATGTTAAATAAGTGCCTTGATAAATGTAATGGCTGGAAAAGGATGCCTGAGTGGCAATTGACTTTTCAGAAAACGGATGCTATGTTACAACTTCAGAGGAGATTGTGTATTGTGATTCATATTTGCTGTAGTCCTTTATAAGAGCTAATGCCACATTTTTGTGTTTTTTGTCTCCTTCAGCTAGAAAGAGGATGCAAGACCCATAGACTGGGCTGGTATTTTAGAGACGTTGAAAAATGCCCCTTAGTCCAATTGGAGTCATTCAGAACCGATATACTAGTGGTGCTGAAGGTACAAAACCTCCCACTGAACCCAAGCTCCTCCTTACAAAGACCTTCCACATATGAGAATCTGAGGAGATTCACTGCTTAGTAAATCATTCACTGTAGCATTAGTGCAATTCAGAGCTATTTTGGTCAAGTCCGGTTTAAGGGGAAAAAACCACATCCATATGGACTAGGTTCACAGAAACCTGTTTTGATCTGCAATTAGCAGCAGTTGTGTGTGTGTGTGTGTGTGTGTGTGTGTGTGTGTGTGTGTGTGTGTGTGAGAGTGAGAGAGATTCTGTAGGTTCGTTCCGGGATGCAGCGCACGGCAGGTGTGTCATCCCACTTTTATACAGACATTTATTCTTATGCTGGTTTGGGCTTTCTTTTTTCTTTCTTTTTAGTAGCAATGCAGAAGGGAACGCACAGTACCAACTTTCCCCTGTGGGTAGTGATAGAAATATATCCGCTGCCAGGTGGCATTGGCAGCCATTACAAAATTAAAACAATTACAATAAAATTTTAATTGGTAGAAGAAAAAAAAGCAGGAAGCCAGCTGGTCTCCTGGTCCATTTCTGAATCCTGACTGCAGGTCCCTTGGCAAGGTGGTATCGCTCTCCCAATCGAGTAAGAGAAATGTAACTGGCTCTGTTCAGCTAAGACCCTGGGATGAGAGGCAGGCGCAGGTTGAGAAGTGCTGCTCGGTTCTAGTTCGTCAGGGGAAAACTATTGGTGCTTAGGGAGTTATGAGGAGAAAGATTTCCATTCCCACTTGTTTACATTTTCCAATGAACAAGGGACTAGAATTAGGTCAGATAAATGGCCAGGTACATTAATTTACTGGTAATAAGAGTCAGTCTTCAGGGGGAGTTTTATACCCCAATGTAAGTGTTACAAGTGCTACAAACCAACCATGGCTGTTAACAAACCAACCATGTTAACGGCAGCTGTATGTGTACAGATTTCTGGGCATGGTTTGGAGAATGTTTGTTTTAGTGTCAGTCTGATGAGATTGTTCAGTACAATGCATTTACCCAAACAGAGGAGAAACAGAATAAACCAAGCTCTGCCCTGCAGGAAGGAAGCGAATGGACCAAATACCTGATCCCCCAGAGCTTCCTCAGGGAAGGAACCCATGGCTTTCAGGATCAGGTCTCTGCATTAGAGAAAGGGGGAGCTTTTGAAGTGCATTATGTGAATTACATTGTGAAACGAAGACTATTTGTCTGAGACCCACGTCACTCCCGATAACGCCAACAGGAGTTATGAGCACCCATCATGGGGATGGGAAAGGAAACATCGGGGGCTTTGAAAGTGTGGGTTTTCCTGAGTCAGGTTTGTTTTGTTTGTCCAAACACTCGCCGCCCTTCCCATGGAAAAGCCCCAATGGAAACAGAGAGTATTACTGTAGGCTCTACTGCAAAATCTCCATTTCTAAACATGCTGGAAACCTGCTGATCACAATTCTGCTCATATGCAAAGTCAGCAATACATGCAGCAGGCCTGCCGGGAGGGAGGAAAGGTTCATCTGATGGGGAAGTTCTCCAGAAAGCAGAACTGGCGAAGGGATATGGAAGAGAAGGAGGGAAAACATAAAATCAGAAACACTCTCACCACGAGCTGGGTCAAGAGCTGGAAAGCACATGCACATGTGATCGCTGGCTGCATTGTGCTCCTGGCAAAAGGAGTGGCCACATTCAACTGTTATGAGTGTGATTGGGAGGAAATGTAAATCTTTCTGCACTCATATCCTTCTTCCCATAAACCAAGATATTATCTTTTCCTATCTGTGTTGATCCTCCTGTGTCTCTCACACCTTCCCACTCTCACCTTATAGGCTGCAGCATGATGCAGATGACAGACCAAGGGGAGAAGCATCAGCGCCCTGTGTGGAAGGGTCGCTCTGCTATCGGGAATGGCTTATTGCTCGGCATTAAGAACAAAGTTATTCTAAAATTTAGAAACACTTTCACTCTGAGGAGGCTTGGAATGATTCTTAGTTATCGTTTGTGACACCGTAGCCCCAAAGATCCCCATTTGGGCAAGGGCCCCACTGTGTGAGGCACTCTGTGCACCTACCGGACTGCATGATCCCACCTGAAAAGCTGAGACCCTCATTTAAAGATGAAACACAACAAATGAGTGTAGCAAAGAACAGGGTGGCAGGGGATGGGGAACAGCCCAGGGTACCATCCCCAGCACCAGGTGGTTTCACAGGGGTACACTGTAATCGCTCTGGCTGAAGCATGTAAAGATTTTTCTCCAATCATTATTTTCAAAAAAGTTCCCCATCAACCATAGCAAACTCCAGTGCCAGGCCTCCCATGATATTTCTCCCCGTAGGAGGAAGTGTCCATGCTCTATTGTTTTCAGATAGCAACATATTTATTTGCCTGCTCCCACCCACCCACCCACTGACTCTCAGTCATCCCTCTTACTGAGCATTCCTCTTCACTCTCCTTTCCCCAGGGCAGCAGTAAAGATAAACCATCCCTGGTGCTTACAGGGTGGAAGACAAGTGACCCCACGAGCTGTACAGTCACTTCCACAAGCAAGGTGGCTATTGGTCTTTGTACAGTAAGAGAAAGGGCCCAGTTCCAACTCAGGCGTGCTGCTGCTACACCACCATCACACACTGAGCTCCTGCCCCCTGCCCCAGCGTATGATACTATTGCACATACAGTCCAAAGCTGAACTCGCCTTGTTTGGCTGCCGTATTGCTTTGCAAACTCGCATCTAATTAGCTGTCCTCTATCACCCCTGAGTCTCCGTTGGCATTATTGCCTTACAGGTTTCTCACACCCACTGACTGTGCACTTTGCATGATCTTTGGACGAAAGCCTCACATGTTTTAAAGCTGAATCTCATTTTGTTACGTTCCATTCACATTTCTAACCTGTCTGGGTCCCACTGTTTTTGTTCCTCTGACCTGAATGGTGTTTGCAACTCCTGCCAATTTGGTATCTGTAAGTTTCATTAACAGGCTATTCATTTCCTCCTCAGCCCATTCATGAAGCTGATGGAGGCACTCACCAAAACAGCAAATGGAATCTGCCTGTGTAAGGGGGGAAAGAATTTCCCATTGGTGGTTGCAAACCTTTCGGTTTCACTGCCAGGTGAAACAAGGGTTCACCCTTACAAAAGAGGGACAACCTGACTGGTCATTGAAGAGATAAATAGAAGACAAATTTGTGTCACTTGGAAAGGCAGAGGTAAATGACAGGTGAAGGGTAAAAGAGTCTCCTATTCAACTCTGCCTACATCTGGGCTCAGGAGAAATCTGACCAGCAAGGAACTCTTCTTTGTGTATTAGAATGATATAGCAGAAGGCTGCTATAGTCTAGTTTCAGTTGATTGCAGAGTGGGAGACAATACAGAGAGATGGGCCAAAAACAAGCAAGAGAGAAAACCGGGTAGCTTTTAAAAACAAATCCTGTCTTTGTGGTTTCCTTTAAGGAGACATGGGAGCACTGTCCCCTCCTGGGAAATACAAAAGATAATGGCTTGTAGAAAACGGTCTTAAGGTCCTCTCTTTAATTAGGGTCAGCTATTCTTTTAAACGTTTTTCAATTATTTAAAATGCTGTTCTGGGGTAAATAGTGAGGAGGGAGGTCAGGATTAATGAGTCTCCTCCTGTTCAAAGGCACCTGCCCAACCACACTTGAAAGTCTCAAGCCATTTACATTAGCTTTCTTATTAAACAAAAGATACTATCTATTTCTGACACCACCACACAGCTAATCCTCACTGGTTTGTGATCTTGCCCGGGGTGATGCTCCGGAGCCGCACATACCATGTTCTCCAGAGAAGATTTCCATCTTCTATCATAGCACCTTGAAAGCTGCATCTGCCTCTCTTTCTTTTCCCATTCATCTCCCCAACGCCAACAGGTTTTTGTTAGAATAATGCTTACAAGGTGTCTGATCTATTATAAGATTGTAGTATTAACTGGCTGGCCAGAGGCTCCCTATGTTTGCTCAAGTTTGTCCTGCCAGCTAAAGTTGATGACAGGAGAGAATGAAAATACATCTAACTGCTATTGTGACATGACATTTGGATTGGGAGAAACACTGAAGATGGGACAGATCAGAAAGAGATTCAGAGAAATACTGGCACCACACACCAAATGTCACTAGCACTAGAAGCTACTCCTTTCCCAGCCCAAAGCTCCTGCTGGTCATTTAAAATGTAAAAAAAACCCTCTTATGGTGAAATGCCAAAATGTAATTCTTTGTCAGTGCACGTGCCTAAAGAACAGGTCAGACCCCTGCAAAGAGTCATCAATACTGTTTGCATTCACAGCCATTTCCACAATACAGCCATTTAGTGATTTGTTCAGTTTCAATAGCTGAATTTTTAGGAATTTCTAACAAACTAACTGCAAAAAATTAAAATTTAGAATAAAATGGTAATTTGTATTTAATTGATGGGTATAAGTGTAAAATACTGGTGAGCTTTTTCAACTAAATTTCCTGATCTCATATAGTTTTGATTCTTTTGTAACATGAAATGTAAATAAAGTTTAGAAGCAAGTCATATTGAATGATGTCAGGCAGCTTAATCCAAAAATGTGTAATCCTTCCTACAAAATATGCATGGTGGTTACACTAATTCCTTTATCCTATCCCTGTAGTCTATTAGTCATGCAACAATTCAAGGATCAGCATGTTAATGAAATTATTCACAAAATACATTTTCTTAAATAAAAATGGACACTATAATCTTTTTGCAAGGAGAGCCTTTCCCATGAAGCACAATATACCTCACAAACCCTTGCGCAGGACTGGCTTGCAATCTATTCCACAAGAGGGCAATCATATTCCACTATAAAATGTATAGGATGATTGTGGCTCAGTTTAGAAGTGACCAGTTATTTCCAGCTGAACGCAAACACTAAATACCTCCCCATTCTGCTGTGTTTGGGAAAAGTGAAACAAATATCTAATTTGAGATGGCACTCACTCTCTCTTCAGAGCTGAAAATAAATAAGTTTACAGAAGGTAAGTGTTTTCTTGTTCCAAGTTTTTGAATAGTTTCAGATTTAATAGTTATCTGCAACCTGAAATACTAAAGATATTTCACTGCCAGGACACCCAATCACCTCAGATTAGAGAACAAACAAATAATATAGATGGGACATGACATAAATGATTATTAATACTGTGGTTGGATAGGAACGCTAAAATAGAAGATATTTTAGAAACTGAAAGTAAGTCCACTTTTCAAGAGCATAATTAAAGACGTTCCAAGGGCAAAAAATATAAATTCATTCTTTTTGTAAGTTTGGTTCAGACAACTTACATTCTCGGTCTAGTGCCTGCTGTTCTTACCTGGCTGCCTGAGCGTTCCCCAGGTGAGTGCCAAACACTCTGTCTTGACACTGGCAATATTTTCCAAGACATCCTTTTCTACCTAACATCAGTGGCCCCTGGCAATATGCCCAGTCCTCGGCTTCCCAAATTCTGAACCAAAATAAGGCAACCTGCTTATTCAGACACTCAAAAGTACAGCAAACTAGTAGTAGATTTTGATAAGCAAACAGAGGTGACATATAATCACCTCTTTTGTAATTGTAGATGATGTAAACATTTAAATTCTTAATAATTTGCCAAATAAAAATGAATAATAAATAAAGTCAGATATGTATGCTAATGAAATACATCTGTCAGGTACTGAAAGTGTTCTTTAGTCTGCATTAGTAAGGCGGGATATCCATTCTCTCTTTAGGTTTATACTTGGTGGCCTGTTGTTTACATACAGGTTGGAAAGATTGTATTCAGACTGAATCAACTACTCAACAAATCTCTGTCTTCTATGAAGTCCTTTTGTCTGGTAGCTTTCATTGAGAAATCTGCAAAACCTTCTCTGTTCAGGGTAACAGATGATGCATTATTGTTTTGAACAACAAAAGATGCTGGAAAGCAATGCCTGTGTGTTGATTGCATGTGATATGTGATATTTTTCAGTCACAGGAATGAAACTTATTTAAAGAAGTGATTTAGAGAAGTTTTCAATCAACTTTACAGAGATTATGAAATTTTAGCTACTAAACAAGAGACATCATGCACTATAAAGCTTTCACTATATATAGGGTGACCAGATGTCCCGATTTTATAGGGACAGTCCAGATTTTTGGGTCTTTTTCTTATTACCCCCCACCCTCTGTCCTGATTTTTCACATTTGCTGTCTGGTCACCCTAACTATTTAAGGCTCTCTGTAGAGCTTCAAGCGGCAGAAGGACTTCAACAATCATACAAAAACAACCTTAAATGTCTGATCATAAAATACTCCCTGGTTCCTAGGCAAGGCTACTCAATGATGGTGGGTTATAAATAGAGCTGGTCACAATTTTCCATTGAAAATTTTTTTAAATGAAAAGTCTTTTTCCAAACTAAAAATGTTCATAAAAAGCTTTTTTTTAAAAAATTCTGTTTAAAAAAAAAAAAAAAAAACTGGAAATTTCAAAAAATTCATTTTTTAAAACTCCTTTCTTTCATCTAAAATTTTGCCCAAAACTTTAAAAAAATGAAAAACTGTTGTGTAATTAAAATTACCCTGAAATTCTGATTTTTTTTTTGTGAAACTATATTTCCTTTCTTTGACCAGCGTTAATTATAAACAAATCCCAGGCCCTTTACATGCTCAGGCAGATGTCGAGAAATGCAGCAACAAAATACTTACTGTTCTGGACTAGAAACTGAAGTCCTTCGCCCTTCCACAGCAATGTTGCTCTTGGGTCTCTTAACAACATGAGGTCTTGGAGGACGAACCTATTATATACACACACAATGGAGACATTTCATCAAATACTCTAACAAGCATCAAAACAATAGACACATTCCACATAAAATCTGCAAAAATTGATCCATTGCCAGCTTAGAGATTGCTTCCATTCAGAATCCCTCTTGAAAATTTATATATTTCCGTGCCACACTAAAATTATCATTAAATCTGTATTAAACTGAACTATAGTAACCCATATCATTAAAGGACTCTAATGGCACTTGTGCAAATTTATATCTAAGTTTAGACGTCTGGGCTAAGGGTTAAAATGGTTCAACTTATTTTACTTTTTTAAAGCAGCAAATGTCATGTAAATGCTTTTGTCAGTTTGGAATCATACTGAAGATATGAGTAATTGGAAGAGTCAGGTCAATACACTGACTGATGGGTATTAGCCATGTACTCAAAGTTTATTTCACTTCTGCATGCAGATGAACAAATAGTAGATCTTCTGACTGAGTCCCCAAATTGTGTGCTTCATGTAAAGACTTAATTGCTAAAATGAAAATGGGAAAGCCTTGTATTTAGTTGCACAATGTACAGGAGACCAGAGTTCAACTCCAAAACCACACTCTTTTTCTTTGCCTGTTTGTAATAAACTGATTGACTTTCTACAGCAATCACTTCTGTGTAGGGAAGACAGCACTGAAAGAAATGAAGAAGTGAAAATAAAAATAAAAGCATGAAAAGCATTACCAATTTCCATGATGCCATAAAGAGTTTGGTTCCTTTAATCAGTTTAATAGAACGTATTATTAGGTGTGTTTCCATAAACACTGAAGAGTTGCAGGTGAATTTTATTCAGTAGCCATTCAATAAAATCTAAAGTTTTTCTGCAGTTAGATGATATATTTGATATACCGTTTCTATTAGTCTTATCTGAAGTTACCGCTTTATCATCTTCTGATGCTGAGAAACATTGCTTTTTTTTGCCAGCACAGAACAGGAAATATACAAGCTTCAGATTAAGGAATGTTTACACACACGCCTAACTGTTCTCGCATGAGCAGTATTATTTAAGTCAATGTGACTACTTACATGTGTCAAGCTAAGTGCATACGTAAGTGTTTGCAGAGTCAGGGCCACGAGGTACAGATCACCTTCTCTGATGGGAGTTGTTCATATGTAAGAATTGTTCTCATAACAAACCTCTAAGTTGTTGACTTAGCCCAACATCAGTTTCAGCAAGAATCTCCAAAGCCCCCAAATAAAGAACGGAACACAACTAAACTTCTGCCATCCCTAAGCTTGTGTTTTCTTAATAGCTGCAGTATATAGAAGGCTGTTAAAGGTCTACAATCTAAATGCTCTTTGGATGATGGGTGAATTTGTTTGCAGTGAGAGATGATGGTCTCTCCTCCCCCATATCCTCACCCTTAGTATGGTTATAGGAACATAAAGCTCTAATTTCCACAGCAGGAAAAAGCCCTGAACCCTGTGTGTAGGGTTTGCGACACATGAACATGCATAAGATAATAGCAGAATTACCTTTTGAATTTTTGTTTCAAAGGCAATAGTGTGCAGCAGAAATGATGGAGAAGTTCAGAGACGGATTGCCGCTACTCGGGGGGGGGGGGGGGGGGGGGTGGAGGAAGGGCTTATAGGAAGGTCAGATGTTAAGGTCTCAAAGATCAGTCCCCACACAAGACTGTTCCTTTCTACAATAAAGACAACTTAAGAATGTGAATTTATGGCAGGAATGGAAGGATTAAGTTTGTGGCAACTTCCACTGAACTTGCAACGTGGTGAAACATGGGGAAAAGAACAACAGAGCTAATTAGACGAGCTGAGCTGTCAGAGTGCAGCTGAATGGCTCAGTGCCAACAAACAAAAAGAATGGGCTGGCAATCAGCGGGATCGATGGAGAAGACTGCTTCATTAGGGATGATAAAACAGAGAGAGAGAGAGAGAGAGAGAGAGAGAGGCAAGCAAGGGGGATACAGGGAGAGAGAAAGAGAGAGGGAAAGAGAGAAAGGAAGAAAGAAAGCTGTTTAATTAAGCCTGAGCTGGAAGATGATGCATAAAGCTGGCTTGTCATCGTGCTGTGAACACTTTCACCTTTTGGGTGGTACTCAAGGGGGGACGACTTTGGATGGCTTCTCTAGTGTTACCAGCCCAGCAGTGTCTGGGGAAAAATGCTAAGAAGGATTTAGAGCACTGTTCTAGGGGGACTGCAGGGGAAAGTCAGGAAACAAGCCAATTCCTTGCTGGATTTGAAGCTGTATATATCCAAGCAGGCTGGGTTAAATGTGCACTGAATGCACAAGCACCTAGAAAATCTGATGGCATGAGAGCGTGTATGAGAAAGAAAGGGTAAATACCTAATGTAGAAGGGTTAAACTAGCACATAACACTCCCTACTTCACCCAGGGCCAGCTCCAGGGTTTTGGCCACCCCAAGCAGCAAAAAAAAAAAAAAAAAAAAGAGGAAGGCGAAGTGAACCAGAGTGAGGGACCGTCCACCAAATTGCCGCCGAATAGCTGGACGTGCCGCCCCTCACCGGAGTGGCCGCCCCAAGCACCTGCTTGTCAAGCTGGTGCCTGGAGCCGGCCCTGACTTCACATTACACGTTATTACTCAATATTTGAAGTGCTTTTCTTTAATTGAAAGAAGTTTCATTCCAGCCCACAGGTCGTGCTCACTATAAACAATGGTTCCTTTGTCAGGATGTCACATTCAGTCCCAAAAAGTGAAATATAAAAAGCTTATTTCTTATGTTTCCTTACTGTGTTTTTACTTCAAACTGCCTCAGTGATGTATGCTACAAACATTCCTCCCTTGAAAATGCCAGTAACTAGCATCTTCACACAGCCGTGGTTTTCAACCTTTTTTCATTTTCAGACCCCTAACAAATGTAGAATAGAGATGCAGATCCCTTTGGAAATCTTAGGCAGTCTCTGGACCCCCAAGGGCCCTTGAACCACAGGTTGAAACCCACTGTTCTATGGTAACAACCACCCTTCGTGGACCCCGAGGCAGAAGTCTGCGGACCCCCAGGTGTCTGCGGACCACGGGTTGAAAACCATTGGGATAAAGCATTCCGTATTTCCTGGCAGCAGGCAAGGGGAGGCAGTGTTGTGTGGTGGTTGAGCCTGGGCACAGAAGTCAGGGTATCTGGAGTCCCCGCCTTGGACAAGTCACTTCCTGATACCCACCTTTGCAGCAGGCTCTAAGATAGAGAGCCGGAAAAGCACTCTGCGCACAATGTTATTCTTTACGCTAAAAAAGTGTGTTTTATCTATTAAAAACAAAACAACAGTATTGATAACACACATAATCTATGGATTTAGTCAGCTTTAAAGACTAATTACGATATCCCCCCGCCAGTCACTTATCACTTAAAGCCACGTTATGGCAGCTCTGTATTCTTCTGAGTACATGCAAATACGATGTATAAGTCATACCTGCTGTAGCTATGCACAGTTGCTGGAACAAAAGGTCTAGAAATGCTTTAAGAGCTATTTTAATCATACACATTTATCTTGATTTTCATCCTGATGAACGCAGCATTCCAGTTGCATTTGTTAGCACAGGCTGCTGAATGCAACTGGAGCTTTTATTATTACTTTCTAACCTTTTATCAATCACTTTGGGAGCAAAGACAGTTGACACAAACACATCATACTGAAGACTACTAATGTAGTACATCTGAGAGATTAAACAGACTTGGCAAGATCGGCTTTGATGCAATACACTATTCAAACTGAAGCAATATTGTTCAGAAACATTTTGTCCACAGAAGTCCCTGCATGGCCTGATGGCACACCACCAGCCTAGAGCAGAACAAGAGGAATGTGAAGTGCTACAGGGAACCTCTGGTTTTAGAAAGAAGAAGGGGAAAATTTGTTCCCTGTGTACCATATCCTGGAGGGTCTCCAATATAAATTACATTCAAGGAGATGCATAAGCATAGTTAGCACTGCCTTTTATACATGTAGAAGGGATGTGTACAATGCAGAAGTCCATAACAATGACTCTTAAGCGCCACACCCACAGTTATAAAAGAAAAAAAACATGCCATCTAAATATAAATTTAGGAACATGCACTGAAGGTTAAAAGTGAACCCACACCCAAGTGCACTGGTTAAACTGCTTGCCTGCACATCACAGAGACTAAACATCTTTAGCAAGTTTTAGCAAGACTAGATTTGAAAACTTGCTAGGTTGTTTCATATAGATATATAAGGAAGCAAATAGAGAAAGCATTTGCCTTCTGATGAAATTATGCTCGCTGGGCAGAAATCCTAAACAGAATTAAGTACCCTCTGAGTTTGTTGCAAAAATAACTGTCAGCTTGAACTGACACCAACTTATTTCCTTTGGTAAATAACAGTTACAGCCTCAGATCTCGCACAGTCTCCATTTTTAAAGGCATCTGGAATAGTTAATATGCAACAGTATGGCTACAAATCAGTGTTTAAAATAGAAAACTGCTTAGACAACATTTCCTTGCCTAACACAGGTGCTGCACTGATTTCTGTGTCGCTTTTCTGTAAAAAGAGGCATTTGGTCTTACCAAGATGTTGGTGCCTGAAATTTTTTATACTATAGATAATCAAACGGATCTCCAGCTAGCATTTTAAATGAGCATTATGCACATTTCTATACAGGGCACAATGTAGTACTGCCCAGATACAGATTTCCTATTCTTTAGACCTATCCGACACACCTATTCTGGAAGGAAAAATTTAACAATCCATCCCAATGCATTTACAGCAAGACCTGGGGAAAATAAATAACTTAGTGTCAGATTTTTGCTTCCTTTCATATTTATGAGTTTAGTGCAAGTCTTCAAAAGCTCACTGGCTAAAAACTTATGTCAGCCTAGAAGGATTTTTGTTTTAAATAATCACCACAAGAGTAAAAACAAATGTCACACAACAGAAGCATCAGCTACCTGCAGAATTGACCTACAGCTGCAGAACTTGTCAAAGAAAAGCAGAATAAAATGCAGGTCCCAAGGTTGTGCCACAGCGGAGAAGGAGGCAGTTTAGGAGTATAATTCCCAGGTTGCTTTTTGCAAGGTTCAACAGTCCAAACTACCAAGATTTAGTAATGCTACTGAGAGAGCGATTCAGGCAGTGTTAAGCTGCGGCAGTGAGGCAAAACTACCAGCTACTCACGGGCCTAGATGAACGCTGTATCTTTGGAGGAGGCGGCCGAGGTGGACGTACTCTTTGCTGCTGTATCAAAGTGGAAACTTAGTAATCAGTACATTAAAATATAAGCACCACACATGAAAATACCTTTGATTTTGTATCAATAGCAGTCCATGTGGACAATAGCATGTGCTTTAACCCCACTCCATACTCACCCCAACTGGTGCCAATACCTTTCAAACACAGGAATGCTGTCCTGACCAGTAAACAGAAAGAAATAGTAGAAGAGCTCTGTATTGGTAAGGGCGCATGTCTGCCTCCCAGGTGTACGTTATACCAGATCAAGCTCAGCACACAAAGCTCTCCAGATTAGACTGTCAAAATGTATTATGACTTGAGGACAATCAAGGAGCACCATAACTGGTAATTTCAAGTACTCTAGATGACATTTCAGGATAGAAAATTAGAGATTATACTATAATTGGCTTTTATTCCCTAAGATTCCATGAGTGATTTTAGTGCTCATAACATTTAGGGTACGTCACTGGAACAAAAGCCCTGTGGCACAGCCACAGCTGGCCAGGCCTTCACGGGGTCCCGGAGTTCAGGCTCCAGCCCAAGCGCCTACACAGCCCTGCAAGCTACGTCCCATGAGCCTGAGTCAGCTGACCCCGGCCAGCCATTGGTGTTTAATTGCTGTGTAGCGGTACCCAGTGTGACCGAGGCCCCGAACCAATACTGCACTTAGGCTCAGTAGACCACCTGTTAAAATCAACCGGACTCTTCATGTGCCTGAAGTTGACTACATGCTCAAGTGCTTGGCTGATCAGAGGCTAGGTGCAATACCTAAAGCCAGGAGTAGAGTGGACAGGAGCTGTGCAAGTTTTCTATATTTACTTCTGTCATTGCACTTGCAACCCCAGCCTACTGTACCAGCCCTGGGCCAAACTCGGAGCAAGAACTACTGAAGGGCAAGCCTGTGTGCTAGCTTAGTGAGGTGGACAAATAAGGACTAGGATGGAATCTGTCAGTCATCAGCACTTTTGAATGAAGACGCATGTCTCTGGAAGCGAAAGGTCAGTGTGTTAACTGAAGGTGCCTATTTTGGTCCCCTCAATTTTAAATTTTGTGTTGGCCAATTCCTTGCTGCTGTAACTCTGCTAGAAACACTCCTACTCTGCTGCTTCTGATTACGTAGCATAATAATAAGCTTCATACAAGCAAGTTTTTGTGTGCACCCTACTGTTCTGTAGAACTGAGACGCAAGTGAACCACATGAGGTGAAGCTGAATTAAAAGACCCCAAAAATTCCAAGTGCATTTTAGGGCTGAGGACTTGACAAAAATGAGAGTGGAATGTCCTTCTAGTGATTGCTCAAATGCACATGGGCTAGGAGAGAAATGAACAGAAACCTGCAATGAAGTGAATACAAGAATTTCTAGACATGTCTGCTAGGGAGAATAGCAACAATTATATCACTACCTGAAAAGTACCACACATTCTGAAGACAAGACTTCTGTCAACTATATGGAGAAAGGATACATACAGGCAGGGAGAGTCAGATTCAAAAATAAAGTCTGCTCAGACAGGTTAGTATATTTCAATGAAGACAAAGTTTCCATCACTATCTCAGCAGCAGTTCTCAACTTTCTGCTGGAGTGCCCTTTGCTCTGGGCTGCAGATGGACATCTCCTCCCCCCACACTCCCACCCACACACACTGCTCGGGCACAGCTCTGCAATCCAGCCCTTTTCTGGCGTTCACATTCTTCTGTTCTGTTCTCTTGCTCCTATTCAATGTATTTAAAAAACACATTTTGCATTTGCTGATTTTTACTTTATTGTTTGCTGTCCCAACCCTTCCCAATCAACAGAAGCCATGGGCTTGGGCGTCTTTAGTGGTTCTCAGGTGCCAGGCAACACGCACTGTCATGGGTCAGCTCCTTACATTGATAAGAGAGAAGTCTGGGCAGGGGAGTTGATGTCAGAGTCTGTCCATGCAAATGCTTCCAATAAAAGTCATCATGGGAACAAAGAGATTCTCATAGTGAGGTGACTGCTCCAGGTTCATGTAGCTTTCTATCAAAATTCATCATTCCTCTCTTCTACCCAACTCCTCCCTGGGACTAGCCTGGGGTTCCAGCCCATCTTCCCATCCCATCTGCTCGGGCTTGGAAGTGCTGCCTTAATATATTTAACTTCCTTCACAGAGCTTGGGATATTTATTTTTTTTATTAGGTTGCAGCAGTCTCATACCTTCTGCAATTTATTTTCCTATTCATATGCACAGCATTGACTACCTTAGTTAGTGACCCCCTGGCTCACTGAAGAGGAGCAGCGCTGTGTGATTGCTAGAGTATTCTTTTTATATTACTTGCCATTTTTCTACGCTTACATTTCTGTTTGCCTCCTGCATATATGTTTTGCTTTTTATTGGTGTAGAAAACTTAAAGAATAGTACATGACTGAACTGCCAGGGTGGAACAGTGATTTAGGAAATCTTAGTGTTTTCCTGATGCCACAGATTGAAGGGCGGTAGGCAGGTCAGTAATTCTATTTACCAGGGCTGTTTTAATTTAAAACAAAATTGGTTTAATATTTCTTATCTAACAAAAGTAAAAAGTCAGTCAGTAAAATGATATTAGGCAACATTTTCAATAGAAGTTGATGCTACCACTTCTTCAGAATTAGTTCATTTCACCAGCTGCCTTTCTTTACTATATTCTATTATGGAAACCCTTTTTGGTTTAGTATCTGAATTGCCTTGCAACAGCAAAAACCAGGCAAGTTTTGGAGAAAACACTGCAAGACTATGGCATCAATAGCATCAACTGAAGAGCCAGAACCAACCGTTACATTGTTAAATCTTCCGAAAACAGGCAACACCTTCAGAGGGGGACCGACCACACAGCATCTGAGGATTACCTCCTATTGAGATGATCAATACATTGATCACAGCCATTGCAAAGGCACATACAGCTGAACATTATTTGCCCACCTTTATTACTCACTTGGTGATTTTGTTGGAGAGAATGTGACAGGATTCGTTATATTACCCGTTCATATTGTCACTTGCTAACAAAGAAAGGCAATGACAATAAAGCAGGTTTAATTCCTTTTATAAAGACCTGAAAGTTATCCCTCCAATCACGCTGGAGGATACACCATTAGTTGCACCCCTTTTTTTCCTCCATGGAGTTATTAACGCACACTGTAGAATCTCTACATACAAATCGGAGAAGCATCAGAGAAGGCTTTGAAAGGAAGCACGCAGAGGAATGACAGCATCCGGGATACTCCCTTGCAGCAGAAACTGGAGAAGTTGGTGGATAGTAAATGATTTCATTTTTTTCTTCTTGCCTATTTGCAAAAATAATTTAATTCTTCCGTCTGTCATAAATCACTTAGTATTATTTCAGCATTGCCAACCCTGTTCAACAGTCACTAGTTAGATCTCAAAAAATCATGCAGATAGCTTTAAAATTATGAGATTAAAAAACAAGTAAATGTTGGGGGTTCTTTATTTGTCATCTGGCCTCTGAGTTATTAGGGTGAACTCAGGTAATGTTTTCAAGCTCTTCTCAGAGAGGGATAGAATCTTACTTTTTAAAAAATAAAAACGAGATTCTGACCTAAATCATTTGACTACAGGATCTGGGGTCTTAAGAAAAACACAAATATTGCAAGATTCATGATAAAATCACAAGAGCTGCAACACTTACTTACAGAGGTTCCCCACTGTCTGCCTCTTTCTGGCCCTTGCTCTCTGTGTGGGCAATTTACATTGGCTTTTTTAACACCATATTATGCTGGAAGCTCAAATCCAATGTTATGCCCACTATTGCCTGCACTCTCTTTCCAGCATCTTTCCTCCTTTAATACACTTTCCCCTCAGCACCAGCATTCATTCATCCTTCTGCTTTTCTGCACCTTTTTGTTTTACTCATTACATTCTTTAGCTCCTTTTCCTATTAACATTATGCACATGTGCAAACGTTTTACTAGATCAGGACCTTAAGTCACTGCTGGAAGCCAACCCAGGATGGATTCATCACTGTGTTGCCATTAGATGGCTGTTCATTTGCATTTGGTGGCCACAGCCCAGCTCCCCAGCAGACACATATCATCCTCATTCCAGGTGACACCGCTGTTACCAGTTTCACCAATGAAAGGAAACCCTGAATAGGTTACAAGAATTTTACTGTCTCTCCCACCTCTGGAGTTGGTACCTCCTATCAGGGTTGAGGCTCATTGGCAGGTAGAGTGAAGCTTGACTACAGACAGCACAGCACTTAGTAGTACTAACAGGGCAGGGAGCGTCTGGCCTGGCTAGATGTACAGTTGCTTGCAGATGAGCCAACTTCTAACTATTGGGGCTTAGGAGGAAACTTTCCCTGGGGGCAGGTTATTCCTCGCTGCCTACTGCAAGCTTTCTTGCACTTTGTCTGAAGCAGCTGGTACTGGCCTGTTTTGATGGCAGGATACTGACCGAGATGGACCCCTGGTCTGATGCAGTATGATAATTCTTATGTTCCTATGAGCAGCAGCACGGATGGACTCCAGAGGAAATCTCAACCAACTACTCTTTGGTCAAGGATGGGTGCTGTGATGCAGGTCCTTGGGGGAGGGGAGGAAGCTTTGTTCTTTCCCTAGACTACAGAAAGTATTCCATTAGAATGCTCCAAATTGCCTAAGGCTAGAACAAGGGTTGATTTGAGACAAGCCAATGCACATTGTGTGCAAGTATCATTTTTGTTCCATGAGATAAGCACAAAATCCATGCAAGTGAACATGAAAATTACCATATATATTGCTGTATAAGCCAAGAGATTCAGGGTGAAATTCAAAGGCCACAGGAGGAAGAAGAGAGGTGTGGCAGGAGAAGGGAAAGAGCAAAGCACCAAGCCTACACCAAATGAGAAAAGTAGCTTCACAAGCATGCATGACGTTTAAGATGCAAAGCACATATTTGGCACTGACTTATTATTGAAATTAGAGGCCTGCTTATATGCAAGTCAGTATACAAAGTACAGGTTATGCTGGAACAAGTTGCGGGGGGGTGGGGGGAGGAGAGAAGAGGGGAAGGAAGGGAACACAGAACAGTAAAGTACCCTTCTAAAGAAGGTGGGACCCAAATACCCCTAAACATAATGTTTCCTGAACAGGCAAAACAACACAGATGTGGAAGTTCTATTTCCAGGGGCAGTTAATTCCAGGAATAATGAAGCCACAAAACAGGCCAGCACCCACTGCAGTGTAGGTAGGACCAAAGTTCCCACAATACCTGCAAGAATGGATTAAGGCAGGATATGTGAATCTATACCTTGAGCTGGGGAGGGGGTCTCTGAACGCCAAAGTCTGGATCTAATGATTGAGAGACACCCATAAGCAGTGGTGGAGCGTAGCACAAGAACTGGGGTGGAGATGATAGTGAGCCGGGAGTTCTGTGAGCACTTTTGTAGGAGAAGGGGGCACTTTGACTGGATTGAATTCAGGCACCATTTACTTTTGATCCACCAATGAATGACTGTTCCATTCAAAGCCCCATGTTGGAAAGTCCCTATTTGTTTTCTAAACAGGTCTTATTTATGAAGTTTAATTTTAAATATAGGCTTAAGTCATAACCATTCAGCTCATATGATGAGTGCTTTTCCAGAGCTTACTGATGAAGCTTACTTTTTTGAACATTTATTTATTAGAGCTAGACAGGCCCATCAGATCATCACCAGTCCATACTTTTGCAAGTGCAGAACTGCTCCTTACAATATTACTTCTAGTGATTTATCCAGTCTAGTTTAAAATGGCTCCAGTGATGAGGTTTTCACCACTTCCCATGGCACCCTATTCTACACACCTAATAGTTCTTACAATTAAAAAGTTAAGTGACTTTAAGAAAACGTCACTTCAGCTTTAGAAGCTTTTGGTTTCCTTGAGGTTCCTCAGGAGTAAGCAGTTTATAACAAATATGTCACACCTTATAGAACTGTAACCCAAGCAATGGCAATTCAAAGCCTGGCCCCAACAGCCTGATCCGGAATTCATCTCCTTCACTTAAACACGGCTGGAAAACCAGATCGCTGTGGAATGCACGGACGGACAGACAGGGACACACACACACACACATCTGATCCCAAATAAGCTTTGTGTAAGAAAGCTTTTAATCTCTGAACCTTTCCTCTGGTCATTGTTGAGATGAAAAAGCAAGACCACATATCTATGGCAGCATGGTTTCCGAGACTTTCACACCGACGAGTAACTACTATGGCTAAATCAATATTGTAAAGCACAACACAAAAAGAACAGGGTAAGGGCAATAGAAAGTAATTGACATACAGGTCTACCAGAAGATAACAGTTATTTGCCCTTTGCCAGAGCTTCATTTTTAATGTTGATGTTAATATCTGTCACCAGGATGGGATAAGTAAGTATATTCATAGTATATGAAGATCATATTTACTAGACTAGCCTCTGATTGAAGTTAATTTGTTGATGGAGCAAAACACATTGTTTCACAGGTCAGTAGGGGAACTGGTGTTGGAATATCAACTTAATTACCTGTGCTGCATGGATGAATGGGTACAACACAGTGCATGGCTGCATTGCTAAAAAGCAGCTAAATTACCGTAGTGGGCATGTTCTTGAATGCATGGACCGCAGAGCCTTTTCTATGAAGGGAAAAAAGTCTAAATTAGGACATTCTTACTCATCTCTATTTACCAACATACTTTCTTATTCTGAATATTTTCTTAATTGTGTTGTTCCAAACATTTCTGAAGTGACAAGACACTAAGCAACTTTACAGAAAACTAATTCTAAGATGCTTAGTGGGCGTTGATTTACTAATTATTAGACAAGTCATTTTACCATAAGCTGCCTGGGAATAATTCTTAGAAATTTTTACAGTGCAAAGGGCACATATTTAAAAATGATATAGCCAAATAGATTATGAAATAACTTATACTACATCTATGGAATTTTCACAGTATAACTTTTTTTTTTCACACCAGGGAAAACTTTTTAAACAAAAAATAATTTTCAATGTGTGAATTAACAGCTGGTGAGCAGAATATTATCTCAAACTATCACTGGGAATATTTGTTACGATACAGCAGTTATTCTTCAAAAATGGTATTGAAAACAGAGCCTTTATCAGTAGATTAGAGGTGTCATTTCATTTGCAGCAACAAGTGCAGCTAGAAAAAGCTATGGACAAAGGCAGGGTGTCACTGTAAACAAAAGGAATTCTGCTCACTGGTCCATGCAGTAAGAAGTGTTTGCTCACAATCACAGAAGTTCTAATTCTAGAGGCAAGGGGAGGGGGTATGTTTAATGGATTCCACAGCAGAGTTTCTTATACATTAAATTCATGGCTGTCTCAAAAACGTAGGATGGTTTTGGAAAATGTTATTGTGTTTTAAAGACAGACAGTGGGGCAAGAGATGGACAGTTCTGAATGTATCAACACTTACTCTCTTTAGAAGGGTTCTAATATGGCGATTTTGGAACCTGAACTGGACACTCAATAAAAATGGAGACAATAACCACACTGAAAAATGTACTGAACCAAAAAAGATTCAGTAAGGAAAGTAGGTGGAATCTATGAGGCAACTGCTTTATTATCAGTAGCACATACACTATTTTATACATACTTTCGTATGCAGAGCTCACAAATTGGGATGACAGGACTACATATATTTTTAATTCGTAAGTCAGGATCAGAAATCTCTGTGCTTTAAACAGAGGTCTCCTTCCTTCAGTCACGTTAGAGGATTGGAAAGGTAGCACAAGCAAGTAAAGAGATACAGAAAAAGGTGGCACCTCCCCTTCCACCTGGCTTGTCCTAAAGATGTGCCATGAACCTATGATGAGGGAGAGAAAGAGTCGCAATTAAACTCTCTCATTAGCTTAATGAGAGGGACTGAGAAAATTCCCTTGGTTAATGTTTCTAGCCAGGCAGCTCCCACTACAACAACTGGAGAGGGAAGTGAACGATTTATACAACCCTCTCACTCCTTTGGCAATACAGAGAAAAGATCACCACTTTGTGGGCCCGTAAGCGTGCTTGGCATGACACCAACATAGGTACCTCCAAAGTGACAGTGATCAATAAAGCTCTTTCGAACATTCCACATTATCAAACCAAGGACCCCAATCAATGTCCAGAATGGCTCCAGCCACCACGAGACTGTTGGGAGCCCACTCACTGAGATATATAGGAGGGATTTTTTTTCTCCTCGACAGAACTGGGTTTTTTTAAACTTTGTTTTTTATGATCAGTCTTCCCTCAACTTAGACCAGTACGATCCACCACAGTGGAAGCCAAAGGATCCTTTCTTCATGGCTTCTCTAGGATGAGAGGGCCACAAGCCTTTTCCCAGGGGAATCAATGGCAAAGCACACAAGCTACACCCATAAATCCCACGCTTTGCTAATCCTCCCAGAATAGCTGGGAGTTTCTTTTACAGTACATTTTCATGTTTTAATATTAAATATACCACCTTTTAGACTGAGAGATGAAGCTTGAATCCGAGGATAGACAATCCAGAGAGCATTGCTTAGACCAGGGATTCTCAACCTTTTTCTCCCTGAGGCCCCCCTCAACATGCTATAAAAACTCCAGGGCCCAGCAGGGGGAGGCCTTGGGTCAGGGGCCTTGGGCATAGGTGTAGTTTGACTTCTATTGGGGGGGGGGGCGGTCAGGGGCCAGTGGAGCTAGCCGCATGCTGGGGTCCAGGGAGGGAGTACCCACCTCCTGACTCATCCCAGCCTGTTTGGGTTGGGGGGGTAGGGGCACACAACCAAAAATTATAACTTAAAGGTGGGGGGCTTAGCTCAAAAAGATTGGAAACAGCTTAGGGTGCAGGGAGGGGAATAGCTGGGGTTGTGTGCAGGCAGGGCGTAGCTCAGGGTGCAGGGAGAGAGGTACTAGGCAGGGCCGCCCACAGGATTCAGGGGGCCTGGGGCAAAGCAATTTCGGGGGCCCCTTCCATAAAAAAAAAATTACAATACTATAGAATACTATATTTCCGTGGGGGCACCTGCGGGGCTCAGGGCAAACTGCCCCACTTGCTCCCCCACCCCGGACGGCCCTGATACTAGGGGCTGTGTGCAGGCAGGGGGTAGCTCAGAGTGCAGGGAGGGGGGGTAGCTGGGGCTGTGTGCAGGAAGGGGAGTAGCTCAGGGTGCAGGGAGGGGGGTAGCTGGGGCTGTGTGCAGGCAGGGGGTAGCTCAGGGTGCAGGAAGGGGAGTAGCTCAGGGTGCAGGGAGGGGGTAGCTAGGGGCTGTGTGCAGGCAGGGGGTAGCTCAGGGTGCAGGGAGGGGGGTAGCTGGGGCTGTGTGCAGGCAGGGGGTAGCTCAGGATGCAGGGAGGGGGTAGCTGGGGCTGTGTGCAGGCAGGGGGGTTGCTCAGGGTGCAGGGAGGGGGGTGGCTGGGGCTGTGTGCAGGCAGGGGGGTTGCTCAGGGTGCAGGGAGGGGGGTAGCTGGGGCTGTGTGCAGGCAGGGGGTAGCTCAGGGTGCAGGCAGGGGGGTAGCTCAGGGTGCAGGAAGGGGGGTGGCTGGGGCTGTATGCAGGCAGGGGGGTTGCTCAGGGTGCAGGGAGGGGGGTAGCTGGGGCTGTGTGCAGGCAGGGGGTAGCTCAGGGTGCAGGGAGGGGGGTAGCTAGGGGCTGTGTGCAGGCAGGGGGTAGCTCAGGGTGCAGGCAGGGGGTAGCTGGGGCTGTGTGCAGGCAGGGGGTAGCTCAGGGTGCAGGCAGGGGGGTAGCTCAGGGTGCAGGAAGGGGGGTGGCTGGGGCTGTGTGCAGGCAGGGGGTTGCTCAGGATGTAGGGAGAGCAGTACTAAGGGCTGTGTGCTAGGCGGACTCCCCTGCAGTCCCTGTTCCCAGAGGGGTCTGCCAGCCACGGAGCCAGGTCTCCCCCCCTGGGGGGGGCTCTTACCGACTGCCTCTGCAGGAGCAAAGGGGTCTGGGAGCTGAGGAGCAGCTTCAACTTGGGGCACCAGCAGGAGAGGAGGGAACGCTGCTGCTGCCCCGCACTGCCTGGCTCCGGCTTCCCACCTCGGACCTGGCCAGGGGGCGGGGAGAGGAGATGAGGGTGGGGAGAGGTGTAGAGCTGGCCCCAGGACTGCCATGCTCTTGCCCTGCAGTGTGGGCAGTGGTGGGAAATGCCCCCCATGTCCCCAACTCTGCCCATGGCCTCAGGGCTTCTGCCCCACAGGGAGTACCAGTGCTTGGGGCTCTGGAATTCAGGCCCGCAGGGGGCGCCGGGCTTCAGCCACGGGGCCCCATGGACCAAAGGGGGGGTCTTCAGACCCCTGCTTGAGAACTGCTGGCTTAGACGGTTTCTATGGAGCATTATGATTTAAAATCAATTCTGTGTTTAAAAGTGCAATTCTATTTTAAATAGTAGACAAACCACTTTCATTACAGAGTTCAACAGGAAATGTATGAAATACTGTTTTAATTATCTAGAGAAGAGAGCATTTTGTTATGTTTCACAGAATTACACATGCATTTTTTTCATGTGTGAGCTGTGTTGAGCAGACATTTTCAGTGCATGCCCCCAAAGTAGCACGTATTCGTATACGATGTTGACAGGAGGAGTATTTTGTAGTGGTTGTGGTTAATTTGTAGTGGCATTTGTGGTTTGAAGGCTTGTCAAGATGTCTGATTACTTCCCATGCAACTAGCTCCAGTGATGGGAAAGTTCACGTGCTGTGTAAAAAAAAAAAAAAAAAAAGGGCAGCAAAAGAAACGACAGAAGAGGATGCAAAAGTGAATTGGGACTCTGGCCACTTGGTTTCATTTTTTTTAATGTAGTGTGGCCAGCTGCAGTCAAAACACTAACAACAAAAATTAAACTCCTCTTCAAATTCCATAGTCAAATGACAGATATTCTAAGACACTGCAGGAGAATGCAGTTCTGTACGCTATACGTAGTGCATGGGCGACCGGCACCTATAGAACATAAACATACTGAGAACCTAGGGCCTTCATTACCCCAGAACACACTACAACATGCTCAGATTATACCCCCAATCAATTTTATTTTTGTTCACACGCAAAGGCTAAAAGCATCACATTCCAGGCAGCTAAACCTTCAAGCCAGAAAGTTCATCCTTGGTATTTCCATCCAGTTTCTGGCCGTTTTGTTTCTGAAGAGCTTCAGTACAGGTCCCTTTCTCTGAGCCTTCCTTATGCAACATGCTTTAGCCATTAATACCTTTCAGATATTATGTTTGCAACAATGCACTAGTTTATATGGGTGCATCAGTCATGGAGAAATAGATCAGCAAAACAAAGGAGAATCCACCACTTACAGAGGGACTTTCTCACAAAGCAAACACTTCACTCAAAGAAATCTATTCTGACAGCAGTTTGCTGTATCCCCTCTATTATTACTGCAATTGTTGGTGTTTTAATAAGGGCTCTGTGCCCCACGGCACTCACACCCAGTCCAGCTTCTTCTGGATCCCACAGTGAAATCTGAATCCTATACTTATGGTATCACAGATTCCAACCCTGCATTGATAACTGTGTGGGCACAGGGGAATATCCCTAGAATCAGGGCAAGTCTATTGCCAACAGAATGCCTGATCTGTCACAAACTCAACATCCTTCTATCTTCAAACCTAACATAACTTTCACTTGTATTAACAGACAGGGAATACATTATAAAGTCAATACAGTAGCAAGTAACAGGAGAAGATGGGCTGGGAGAGAGAACAGTCTTAATTTACCAAACTGCTCCTATTCTGGGTCACTAGCTAAAACAGCAAGGAACTTTTTAAAGTCAAGTGCACAGGTAAAACAAGAGGGGAGGGTGTTTGAAGTATGAAATTGATGACAATTTTTCATAAATTCCAATGCGCCTCTTCCAAAATAGGACAAGTTTCTGCTGAGAGTGTTTTTCCTCTCTCTTTCTGATCTCCAATGCAAATGGATGGAGAGAATGTTTTAAAAATTCCTGGACCCTGGAATATATTTATTCCCATGTGTGAAAGTCTATCCATCCACTGTCTCAGCAGAGTTTAAAATCACAGCTAATAGGTTAACAACTGTTTTTCTTCTGCTTCAAATGAAGAATATCAGAAAGCTGGGGGAATGTTCGGCTTCCCAATTTGTACTGACTGCTCACAGCTACCTGCAATGTCTGTTTGACAGGACTGACATTTTGTACCGCTGTGAGATGGGAAAACGTGTGACATTTTTATTCATGGTGGCGTACGCCCTTGTAATGATCAGCCCTGGTCGATGTGCTTACTGCAGCAGCCCCTGAGCCCTCAGAGAACAAACAGGAACCGAAGGTGCCAGCAGTTCGACTGCCTTATTAAACACCACCAGGATTCTAACGAAGAGCAACTGCTGGAAAATCTCACTGTCAAATCCTCAAGGACATTGTCAACGCAGAGCTAACTGCATATATTTTTCATTTAAAATACTGGAAAATCCAGCTATGTGGTATTAAAAATAAAGAAAAAAGCCACCCCGTTTTTTGTGGGTGTGTTGTTTTTTTTTTAAGCTGGTCACTTTGTCAGCTTCTTACAGGACTATCAGTGGGCCTAATATCAGAATTCAAATCTAGGAAATCCATGCTGCCCAGCTGATTTTAAATGAATATCAGTAGATGGATACATACTTCATTATTTTTTTAAAAGCCGTTTCTCTCTAGCAGGCGGGATGCTTGAAATAAGCAGGCCTCTCATTTAAGGAATTCTAAGAACAGCACTGCCTATCTGCCGGTTTGGCCGCAGCATTTGCTGAGGAAGTCTGTATTATTAGGGCAATATCCTCTCCACCACCACAAAAAAAAAAAAGTACATTGCTTCTAAATGTGCAGCACGGCGCTTTGTAACTGTTCTACTCTGTACTAACCAGCCCTGGCTGTGAAAGGCAAATCCAAATACAGCTGGCCACACAAGCAATCACAGTGAGCTTAGCAGTTAGAAGAATGGCATGTTATATTTCACGTACTCCCCTTTTAATCTTTCTGTTCAATCCAGGGGCCCAGAGGTCAATTTAGACAGTTCTGGCCTAACTGCACATATCCACTTGATCAGTTATATATAAGAAACTTCTGGATGTTGACGTCCATTGACAACGTAAGCGAGTCATCCATAAAACCCTCTGAGCTTTTCTCAGGTTGTCAATCTAGGTGATTTGGTTAGCCTTGCATGCACGGATGTATTTATTTTATATATGTATGTATTATTTATAAAGCACAGTTGTGTTTCCATATGCCAGCAGTGAGGTACCAAGCTACTCTCTGCAAGTCATTTATGGGTCCCTCAGAGTAACAGGTCTAACAAGGAGACTGTACACAAATGTTACAGTTGCTATGGCTTGTCACAAAACCCTAGGAGGGCTGCTAAACTACAGCGTTCCTCCATACATCCCAATCCAAGGGTTATCACATTTGACTTACATGTACCCAGGGAAGTACTTTTATTCTGCACAGCACTGTAGACCAGCCTTGTTTAAAGCATTTGGAATGCCAAAGCTGGCAAAACATATAGGACCTGATCCAGAATATGCAGCTGTGTGAACAGACACCTTTGCCTCTGCTGATCTGAATGCAGGATTGTCACATTAGTCTAAGCCTGAGCTTCTATGTAATGTGAGCTACACAAACGGAACTGTTCTAGTAGCCAAGATCATAGCGGTCTTGGACTCATTAGAAAACATTGGCAACTGAGGTATGCACTGCAGCTGGTATAGGTGTACGTCTTCCTAAACAGAGAGCCAGGTCTCACTTGTCAAATATTTATACGCATGAGAAGAGCGTGAGCCTTTTAGTCAGATAATTCCTATCCTATGGATTGTCACTCCTGCAAATCTCTCACGCCGTAAAGCTGGGTTTCACCCAAGTGCATTATTTCCCTGGTGCATTGACATTATTTTCGGTATCTGCCTAAGAACAGTGTCACGATAAAACAGCAAAGGACAGTTATTCTGCAACACACACCAGATGAACAACTGTTTCTTGGCCAAGAACAGTCCTGTCCCCTTTAAAATTCTCCTCTCCTGCAGGGGCACTTCCACTGAAGAACACTGAATTCCTGTTGAAAAAGATGGGGGGGAGAGGAGTCCTTTCCTACAGAACAGGAAGAATTTTAAAGGGCCAAGACTATATTTGTATTAAACCAATAAGCACTAGGCAGAGGGAGGAGAGGACCCAACCTCTGCTCATGTAAAGGAAGAGGGAGGCCACCTTGTCCATTAGTGGGGAGGAGAGGGATGGAGGCTTGTTTCCTTAATGAAGATGCCTATTCCATTAGAGAGTTGGGAGCAGTGTGGGGGGAGAGGAGGAGCCTGGCTCTGAAACCACAGCATACAATTGCGTGAATATTCGAAAGTGAACTTGTTTCCCCCTTTGATTTCTACCTCACTGCAGTATAATTCCTGCTGAGACGAAGAGGAAATCTGCTATTGTTCCAGTGCACCTGGGTGTGAAGGGAGTTACATGGTCCGGCAAAGCAGTCTTCATCCCCTCCTCGCTTGATCTCCTTTATATTGGAGATCATCCCTCCTTCTGCTTGCCCCTGGCCTTCCTGATCCGGTTTTGCATTTCTGGAATGTAGCTGGCTTGTTCTTTTTTTTCCTCCCTGACCTCCTTACGCTGTTTAATCTTCTCAAAGAAGAAACCTGCTGCCCTGCCCCAGTAGCATCGCTCGTTCTGCACCTCTAGAGGCAGGCCATAAAGGAGGAATGAACATGCCTGCACAGCTCCCTTACACCAAATGATCAGAACAGCCTGCAACGCCACAAAAGTTTAATTGCCAATAAGAATCCAACTCGGAAGAGCATTCTGGATAAGTGGGAAGCCCATTTAGATTCACAGATAGATTGCTTTAGTAATGTGAATACCCTTTCAATTTAATCCACTATTCCTGAAATTCAGTTAAAATTGGTTCCCCAGAATGTTAATTCTTCCTAATTTGCATCAGAAGTGGAATATAATCGAATCTCTTAAATAAATGGCCACTTGACAAAAGTCCTTTGCATTTTTTCCTCCCTTTCCATTTTATTGAATTCCACCTTTTGAAAACATAAATGAAATAAGAATAATTCTATTCCAGATAACAACAATATTCCATACAACCTTGAACACATTCAGACAGTCTACGAACAATCAGAGAAGTGATTAGCGCTGCCAGTATAATTCACTTCTTGTGGAATGATGCATGAAGGGAGAAGGGGCTGAACATTTCCCGAACAGCCAATGGTTTAGTCTGATCAGCCACATCGGCCTGGGTTTGTTTTGCACTGTATTGTACCCTGCGGTGCTGTTAATGGTGTAAGCTCTGCAGGGTAGGAACTTTGTCACAGGGTGGGCTGGCCCTTTAAAGAAGCTGGAATTAGTCCCGCTTGTGCCTAGTTAAGCTACCTCCCAGATGCTGGATTTGAAACCAGGAGTCAAGTGCTAGCCCTGCAGGTCAGCTGGCCCTCATATAAGAAGCAGGCAATCGGCGGAGTCACAGGTGGAATGGCAGGGAGACTCCTGCAGGAGACCCTGGGCCTTGGGAACGGACCTGGGGGTACTCCAAAGCAGCTAGGTGGAAGATCTGGCTGGAGACCCATGTGCTGTGTGGGCAGGGGCAGAAGTGTTATCAAGAAGAAGCCGGGTTTATCAGTTCTGAGTGTGACAGTTACGCTTTGGATAATAACTCCATCCTTCAGGAAAGGGACTAAATCTGCTGCTGGTGGATGTTTTATTTGATGTGTTGGCCCCTCAACTAGGGCTATTCGATTTGGCACACCACCTACTGTACAGCACCATGAACCTGATTGTTCTATATAAACCAACACAACTGCAGAGGAGATACTGAATCATGACAATTACCTATTAAACTAATGGATCTGTTGGACCAGGAGAGATCATGGCATATCTTGACTTAGCCTGACGAGAGTGAAGGAGGCATGTGCTCAACTTCATTCCTATCTATCTCATAGAACTGGAAGGGACCCTAAAGGGTCATCAAATCCAGCCCCCTGCCTTCACTAGCAGGACCAAGTACTGATTTTTCCCCAGATCCCTAAGTGGTCCCCTCAAGGATTGAACTCACAACCCTGGGTTTAGCAGGCCAATGCTCAAACCACTGAGCTATTCATGTGGCAATAGTTTCAGGCCCACCCAGTAAGAGTTAGATCACACATCCAGGATTGCAATTTATATACACACTCATTAAGCAACCCATGACTTCTAAGTATTCAGAACCAATTAAAAATATTTCAAGCATACAGCATCCATCCTCCTGGCTGTGCTGCTGGAGACCCCAGACGGGATTATCCCTCAGAGCATCTATCACAGCAATAGCTGGCACACCCATAGCATGGCAGCTCAGCCGTACTTAGCCGCAGAGAAAAGTAACTCTAAGATGGCTCCATAGCCACCTCTGCCTTGGCGATAAAAGCCTCTACCTAGTGCAAAGTTAAATACATTTGAAATAATTATGAAAGTTTGTTGCTCAATAAAAGCTCATCAGAATTCAGAGAGATGTTAGGTGTTTCTTCCAAACCATTTGAAATGAATCAAATGGTGGAGGGAGGGATAGCTCAGTAGTTTGAGCATTGGCCTGCTAAACCCAGGGTTGTGAGTTCAATCCTTGAGGGGGCCATTTAGGGAGCTGGGGCAAAATAACCTGTGAGGGACGGTACTTGGTACATGGCTAGGAAACAACCAAGTGACATCAATCCACTTGGCAGGAGGAGGATGGAAAATATCATCCCCATTGAATGTTATGGCACATTTCTTAATTACCTGAATGGCACCTAAATACTATGGTGAGGTACCTATTGGACATGCACGTAACAAACAGGGTTTGAAGAAGCTGCACTCATCAAAGGAGCAGCCACCTCGTGGTGATCTGACAGCAGTGTGCACTAAGCTCCCCAGGACCTGCAGGGGTAGGAAAAGGAGTGGCAGAGGGGTGCTTTGGGAGGTTACGAAAGTTCTGTGGATGAGCCAGGGCATGACCATTCCAGCCCTCTCTTCAACCAAGCTGATTGAATAAAAACAAATCCAATGTTGACTGAATAAGTATGAGAGAATAATTTACGATGCCGGATACACTTTGTGTTCCTCAGTCATTGGCTATGATATTTTTCCTTGTTCCCTTTTATCTGAAAATAGACTAATAGTCACTAAATAGATAACAGCCGAACACATTCAGGAAACACAGACTCCATAATCAGAATCACCTGATTTTTTTATCTCGATGCTTGTGAGTGTGTCCTGAATCTCACTTCTCTCTCAGCTGTCAGTTTTCCTCCCATTTTTAAATTTACTTGATCTCATGCTGTGGCATCTTTGTCACTTAGTGGACTTAGGTTTGTTTTTCTAAACGTCTTGTGGCGATGATGTGATAAACTCAACTTTCGAGATTGGGCTATTAAAGGTTAACGTGTTCTAAGAATCCAAATGACATACCAGGAAGGAGGATGGTCTTGAGATGAAGGCACCACTGTGGGACTCAGAAGATGTTTGTTCAGTTCCCAGTGTGGCCACTGATTTCCATGTGGCCTTTGAGCAAGTCACTTAGCCCTTCTCTGCCACTGTTCCCCACTTATAAAATGAGGATAATAATTTTTTAACCTCTCACAGTGGTGTTGTGAGGAACTCGGGAAGCACTCAGGTAACTATGTGCCGGGGATGCTGTATGTGCAAAAACAGGCAGATTGATACTACCACATTATCCTTGCAAATCAATGTCCCATCAACAGACAAACTTAAAACAAAGTGAGAAGGAAAGAAGAAGATGAGCTATTTGAACAACTTTGTTATGAGAGAAACACAGTAACTCACATAACAAGTTCTTTGATCTAATCTCTTCCCCAGACCCCATTCCTGAGGCCAAGTGGCTCATAACTGCATTATGGATATGGTGTAAGGAAGGAGAGAATTAACACTACTCACGGATCTCATTTCAGGAACTTGAGGAGAGGTGGTTGGAGAGGATGAGGGAGCAGCTGTCCCTATAATTCTGGGGCTCACTTTCCCAATCCACATTTTGAAGGAGGGTTGCCATTGGATCAGGTTGTTCTATAAAGTTAGTTTGTAAAGTGGGAGGACCGATTTTCCTTTCACAGCATGCTACTAACTGGTCCCTATATAGTCAAACTTTGTTTTTCTTGCACTTATGTTCCTATTGCATAAATGAAAAAAAAGTCTGAATATAGGGGCCATCAAGTATGAATGAAATCTATTCCTTAGTTCATATCAAGATCCATACACATGTAAGATCATGGAAGTCAGACTGCATTTACCAGGTTTTCTCCTTCTTCAACCACAACATGAAAAGGTAATTCCCTCCACCCAGTCTTTTGGCAGTAATATTGATCTGTAAATATGGCACCTATCCAAATATTTGCATGGGATGTAGAAATGTCTACTTCTGTGCAAGTAGAAAAAGAATAAAGTTCAAGATTTTTGCCCAGCTGATCTACTCCCTCTCCAAGTTGAATCCTGTACCAAGAATAAGAGCAGCGCTCTTTTCCTAATGTGACTGGCGTTACTGCTGTGACTCAATTTTCCTGGTAGCAGAACATGTTATAAGTTGGTGTGTGTGTAGGGTGGGGAGGAATTAAAAGCTTCTTACATAACATCACTTCTTAAATCTATCAGAATTGAAACCCAGACTTTAATTTATCTGCTGAGCAATCAATTATGAAAATTGTGAAGTGGCAGAGCCCTGGGGCTGTTTAACATTAGGCTCTATATGGTGCTCTCATCACCACAGCTCCCCCATCAATAACAGACTAGTGATGGAAGCTGAAACTTCCAGCAAAAGCTCACAACTCAAGCATCACTAACACAAATTCAGAATCTGAAAAACGCTTTACGAATGTTCAGAGTCAGACACTCACACTTATTCCCTACTTTGAACATAAAAAGATTAGATCTATGATCTACCCAGAGAGAAACAGTATTTTCGCAGGCATGCACTCATGTGGGAGAAGAAAATTGAGATTTTGTTCAAATTCTTCCCAGACATTCTAACCAATAATCACGTCCCGTGTCATAGTGGGTCCAACTGCTTCCAGTTCTGTGTCTTGACAAACATCCAATACAGCTGTGTGTATAGAAGAGACATGTGGAGAATAGGCTGGAACAACACCTATTACAGACTCCAAATTTGAACTGACAATGTAAGTCACAAGGAACAATCCAAGAGTTTATAGACTATTTGCCATGTAGTATTGTGTTTATTCTCCATATGGGCAAAGGATAAACCTGTACCATCTACCTGGAGAGAGAATGGAAAGAAAAGCTACAACTTCTAGGTCAGCAAACCTGTCCTGTATGCCATTTGCTATAGCTGCTCTCATCCACCTTGCTCCAAAGTCTATGTTAGGTGCAGGACAGGCATTTTGAGGCCCACATCCATTTCATGGATGATTCCATTTATAGCCATGGCAAGCAATGTGGCAGGGTGGCAATGGTGGACACCAACATTTGAATGTGTGATGCAGTCTGGTCTAAAGCTTTAAAACAAGGGAAAGAAAATGATCCCTGTCAACATTAAGGCCAGCAAGCCGTTGGTAGAGGAAGTATTTGGCAGTGGTGCATCAGACAGACAGCCTTAGTTATCTAAAGAAATGAGGTGAAGATCCAGCCTCCTGGATCCCTCAAATGGTTTTTAAAAATTATTCCCCCTTCTCTCCACTGGCTAAACACTCGGTGATTTTGCAACCATTGCCCCTACTATTTGTTGGATAGCTGTCAAGGTTCTTAGTGCATGATGGTAGTGTCTTCTACCTGAGTCACCCTAGGGCTAGGATCACAGCCACAGTCCTAAGCAGAACAGAAAAGCCATGAAAGTTAAAAAGGAGAGGAAAGGAGCTGCGATTGTCCCATCCTGTAATGACCCATTACGTAATTTTGTCATTTATATGGGCACCAAGGAGAGCTTCTCTCAATCTCTGGGCAGTTATAGGAACAGAAGTCAACAATTTAACCTAATTATCTACCCAAATTAAACACCTTCTTAAGGGGATGCCTGATTAAATAATTGCAAAGCAAGATGAGACATCTTAAAAATCTCTATGCTGCAAAATCTAATAGTTAAGATGCTAGATAATAATACTGGATAAATTCTCAATAGAACTGAACAGTTGAGCATTTAATATTTAGCCTCCTTAAGATGTTTTACTTACAGTTTTTGCAATTTAATAACTGCTAGTATGGACACAAAACTATACGAGAAATGCTAGAAACTAACTTAAAATAGGATGAGATATAATGAGTTAAAATTAAAGGTTGCTGCTAGCTTCCTAGCCCATCCCCCTTTAGCTAATCTGTCATGTAATGAAGAGAAGCACCCAACATAGGACAGCTAGCTGCCGGCTCACTTACAGCAAGCTGATTAAGAATGTTCAACCAACAGCAGACTGCAGACCTTTCCAACGAAAATAAATAGACTGTATGCAAATGTGTTTGTCACTTTGACAGCATGTCTCAATTAAGGCATATCGCTGCTGTTGGTAGGCTCTGGCGCTGCAGTGGTATGGGTGAGCCAACTGCATTACTGATACACAGGGCTTGACCCTAATCCGCATGCATGCATTTTAAAAAATTCTGCCTTCACCACATACACTAGCATAATACTAGCAGACATGGAAAGCAAGTGACAATAAGAAAAAAGCCTCTTTCATCCTCCCCAGTGTATAAGGCCTGCGAATGCACAAATAGCTCTTGTTTCAGCAGTTTTCATGCCTTTTTAATTGATTTTCCCCCTCACTTATTTTACAAGGAGTTAAAAGTGACACTAAAATCTCCCCCTTTAATCACTAGTTAGAGCTCATGTACCATTGAAACAGTAAAAGTTGATTTTTTTCAAAGCCTCAATTTATGTTTCCTACAACTGAACACCTTTCACCCACTTGCATGGAAGTATTGTTTAATTGTCTATATTGTGTGGTGCTATGATCAGGAGGATCTGTAGAAGGACAAAGACTGTAAGCAAGATAGCCCTACAACTACCAAGTTACACAATTTTTTGGAAACTGACATTTGTATTTTAATGACAGTAATAAGCACTTAGCAAGTGAGCCTTTCACCTATGCCAGTGGTTCACTAAAGCTGATGCATGTTTCTTTTGACAGAGAGAAAGCGATCTTTAAAAAATTTGAAAGTGATCATATCCCTCCCCCCACATGACTTTGGGTAAGCACTGTCCACTTGATTATCTACTTTAGTAATCCAGCAAAGTGTTGGGATGATCCACCGTTCACGCAAATGTAAAAAAAAATTGGGGGGGGGGGAGGATTCTCAAACAAAAAACAAAAATGTAGGGTTTGTCTGGATTTCAGAATGTTTCTAATGAAAGGCAATGTTTTCCTGGTGGATCAAAGTGGCTGCATTTCTTCAGTAGCCCCAAACCCCCTCAACTGTACTAGAGCAGAAAATAAATGAAAAATAAACCACCACTTCAAAAATTTAATTGGGGCGCAATCTGTTTGAGAAAACCTCCAACAACCTGCATTTAGCACAGCAGCCAAAGTTCTAAAAACATGCAATCCAATTCTAAAATGATAAGGAAAAGGAAGATCAAAAGGAAAACTGAAAATAAGATGCTGTAATAAATTATTGCTTCTTATGCATATGTAGACATGATTTAATATCTAAATAGTAAGAAATCTAGTTATATTAACTTGCTAGGCATATGCTTTACTACTATTTACTACTATCGTTTACCTAAAATATGGCTTGCCTGTCATTTTAGAGCTTCCATTTTCTGATAATGCACTGTTTTTTAACCATATTAATTCCAAATTTGTCCTTTAAGAAACCAGATAGTTATTTCTGTGCTCTAATGAGCCTCATAGATACAAAAGGTAAAAAGATCAGGAATAACAGAGGACATTGAATACAGTGACAAAAATATCTTTTACAAATAAAAATTGTTAATGTAAGCTATGCTGGAAAGCTGATTGTGAATACTACGTGTTTTTCCATTCTGATTTTAATGATCTGAAATAACATTTTCTACATGATTAGCTAGTATAAAACCAGCTATTTTTGTAGACACATTGTCAGAAACATAATGAGGATAGCTCATATTTGGAGCTCAACTGTCGATATTGAAATATAGAGCACGATTAAAGAATTATTAATTGATTTTTTTCCACTGGAGTTCATTGCTTTTAAATTTTGAAGTCTGCTGAAGTGATAATAATAATTAGATGTTCTGTGCTAACACTACTGATCTGCTTAGATAACTGAAGACACCTTAAATAACGTACCCTGTTGTACTAAAGGGATGTAGCACGATGCACGCTAATGGAGCAGAATAGTTTATTATTACATTGCTGTAAAGAAATGCTACACACTCTTGCAAATTCATCTAAAATATAATTTGCCTCAGAAAAATACCTTATACATGAAAGAAACCATTGAAACCACTAAACATGATAAGAGCCTCCCAAATGTGGAGGTGAAATGGAAAATAAACCCAGAATGATGTAACTGATCTGTAAAAATTAATGAAAAGGCTAAAGTGATCTTTAAACAAACAATCTTTCAATTAAATTTGCATATCTAGAACAAATACCATTTAAACAAATCTAACATCTCCTACCTGCCCAAAGTGTACTGTGATTGGTCTTCTATCTTCTCTGAGTTTAGGGTCCTTCTTTTCACCCAACGGAGAAGGGGCTGTCCTTGGTAGGGACTCTTCTGGTGTTGCAGAGCATCCATTCTCAGCAATGTCCTGCATGGTAGGAAAAGGTGAATTGCATGGCCAGGAACATTCCTGATTAAGGGTAAGGGGCAGAAAGGAGGCACTAGAGGATAAAGCTGACTAAGCATTTTGATGTTAGGAACAAAAAACAAAAGCACAGAAAATAAAACAAGTAGCATAAAACATTTCATTGTATTTTGTTAATCACAGTCTATGTGCAGAAATCCCATAAAATACTAATGCTGCAAACACAAACATTAACTACCAACTATATTAAATAAAATGTGTCTGACTTATACAGACAAAAGCCAGAAATTTGAAAGGTAGGGCTAACACAGCTCTAACTCTAGCATTGTGAGTATAAAGACAACCCTACGAGGAAAGGTCTGAATGCAACCTTAGAAACTGAGCTTCCTTGCATTTTGTACATTTAAGTTGTACCTTTAATATCATTTTATGTACCTACATAAAGTTCTGTTATACAGAATTCTATCTATGGAAATACGAACTCAGGTGTAGTGGTATTACGGGAGCAAATTCACAGCTAAGTTAGGTAAGTTGGCCCATGTGTGGCCAATGTTGATTATGTCTTGAAGAGTATACATGTCACAACTTGCTGGCTAACATCAGTTTCTTTTTGACTTAAGTTCTGATCTTAAGTAAAGTGAACAAGCAACCTAGGTGACAAGGTTTGGTGAGTGTGTGTGTGGTGTAGATAACACAGGAATATAAAACAAAGAATGGACTTGGAAAAGACAAAGGCATGCAGACATCTTATAGAGAATCAGAGAAGATGGAAAGAGTGGGTACAATCAGTTGAGAAATAAAGTCTGCAACATAGTGAGTCCAAACCTTAAATCTCTTTGCAACAATGTCAAGGAAATAAAGCTTGGTAAATATAGAGGGAAACCTGCACACACTGTAGCTTTGCAAGACTGACCTGAGGTTGACTGCTGACATAGACATTGCTTTGAAGGAGTGACCTTTGACATGCCCCCTCAAGTTTCAGTATTGCTAACGTACAATAATGAGACATGTAAGCTGATAGCCAATTAGAAATGGTTCTTTTGGACACAGACTGACCTAATGTGTTTAGGTCAAGTGAAACAAAAAACGGGATGGACTTTCTAAGGGGCTTTGTCTGCTCCACACAGAAACTGAGAGACCTTTTTAGATCCAGCTGGTGGAGCAATGGTTCACCAAGATGGGCATAAGAGTGGTGGGGAAATTAATAACTTGTTAAAGTGAAACCATAGAAGGAAACTTTTTATGTGTACACAATTCCACCTTCTCTGGGTAAAATGTAACAAACTCCAGTATATTAGTAAAAAGCCTGCAACAAACACTATTATGAGAAAGATCGTTTTCTGCAAAAGATACAGAACTTCAACTCACAGGGGCCAGCAAGAGGGGACCTTGCCAGTTTTGGAGCCCCATAATACAATAATAGTATATATTATTTGAAACATAAGATGCACATGAAAGCAAAATGCAAACTGAAAACAAAGCAAAGGAAAAGCAGCTTCAAAGAAGACTTCTGACTGATGAGTGGATCACAAAAAAAGACTATTGCAAATCCCTGATGTTTTTTCCCCCTTATGGGTCTGCTACACTTCTCAGCTGATGGCACTGCATAGAGGAGAGAAGCAAGTGTTCATTAAGCATTCTCTCCAGTGCTAGAGAATACACTAGCCACCATTTTGCCTCTAATTTTAACATTTAACATTTCTGTTTGAGGACATGGCCAAGGGATCTGTTACAGATTTCATTAAAGAGGAATTCATCATGTTTTGATTCATAGACCAATTATCAATGAACAAGTGACTTAAGACCTCAGTATCTGTAAAGGTGCCCAAAGAGGCAGACAAGTCAACAACATTGTCTCAGTCATCAGGAATAGAACATACTTGGCTGAAAAATGTTTCTGGCTTCATAACTGAAAGCACATCTGTGCCAAACAGTCACAGAAATCGGATTCTTCAAGAACGGAACTAGACGCTGAGCTCACGGTACAAATGACTGAAAATTAAGGTGTCTGGCATTAGTGTACTCAAAAACCATCCAATGAACTAGGTTAAACTCCTGTCATGTCAGTCTGTGTGCAGCAGCCTCAATTCACAAACAGCCTTTAAACATGGGTGCAACTGATAGGTAGTAGGAGATACAACCCTCCCTTAGATGAAGAGGAAGCATAGAAAGTAATACTACACGTTGGGACGTTGAACCTTCTCACAAGTCTGAAGCAACCAAATCAGTCTCAGATATGGTACCCAGGGCAAGCTGAGCTGCCTTTAAAGCAATCTCTTGTCTTCAGGACCAGCATTGACACAAGAATTTTCAAACAATGTAAGACTTCAAATCTGGAACAATGTCAAAGGAGCTAATTGCTAACAAACAAGTTTCTTAAGGAAAGTTAAAACCTCCTCAGCCTCTTATTCTCATACTTCACTTTGCAATCCTATTGCTGTCTATGAAACATGCCAAAAGTCCAGGCAGGACGTTTCCCAAAATCAGCAAGACACTTCTTCAACAACTTAAACTTACGCTAAGTACAGTATTTAAAACAAGACACCATCCAAAGTAAAAATATTGAAACAACATACCCACACCCTATCAGAAAGAAATTAGCACATGATGTTGTAGATATTGGAAAGGAAAGGCAATTTAATAAAATATTAAAATGCCACACAAAATAAAACCCTGAGAAAAAATATTCTATTGATTTCCGCAGAAAAGACTGACAACATTCATTCAATATATATCTGTATATAATGTTTCATATACGGATACACCCTAACACCTGTGCCTGGAGGAAAAGCCTTTGCTAAACTGAGGTATGAATTTGCTACCCCATTGCCAGGTGACAGAGTGTAGATCAATACATAACATTTTTTTTAAGATTATATGTAAGGCTATGGAACATTTACAGATGTGTAAAATGTAGCCACTCTATTGAATAATTGCTATTTAATCAGCAAAATTCCTTCATATTTTTCTAACTACCTATTTATTTAATAGACTAGAAAATCTATGTATTATAATTCATACAGCAAACAGTAAAAGCATAGTCCAGAGGGATTCGTTATTTTATATAACCCTAAAAGTGGCATTTGCAATAGCCTGGATAACAGACCTTTAACTAGAGAGCACATGCAGATCTAGTAAATAAAATAACGTTGAATAAATTATTACTGTGAAATGTCTGATCATTTATTTAAAGCTACAGATTGTCTAGTCTTACCTAAGGTGAGATGCTTTAAGTAATTTACATTCTTCTTACTGAAAGTTGAGGATGGTACTATTCACATTCCTCCTTCTTCCTAATGCTATACAGTTAGGCTTCAAAAGAGGCCAAGTAACGGAGTGACTTGACCACCTTGCTCCATTTGGGAAATGAAAAAATTTGCCTTTACTTTAAAAAAAAAAAAAAAAAAAAAAGTGTAGCAGGTATAAAATAAAGCTACCATCCTGTATCTGTTAACAATTATTTGCTATCAGTCATAAGGATCCTCTGAAAACTATTTCTGTTGCTTTGAAATACTGTACCACAAATGAACAAGGGATGGGAATAGAGCCCCATTCAATCTCCACGATCATATTAAAGAAGGACCTTACACACACCACAATGACCTCTCAATAGGTCAATCCCACATTTCCCATTTGCAATTCAAACCCAAAGCTGGAGCAGACCAAGGGCAAAATGGGCTCTTGATTATATTTAAGAGGTCATCATTGCTATGCAGAGTTGTAGGAAGCAGACCTCCAGCTCTACTGCATTTTTAAATTCTATCATTGTATAGAATCCGCTCCTATTTGGCAATGAAAACTGAAAAAGGGATGTTTAGATTTGACTTTTCCTTACCAGTAGCCTGCACGCTTTTCACACTAATACTGGAAAATAATATTTTAAGTTGCAGTAGGCAGTGAAGTCAGATTAAGAATAGTTTTAAATGACTCCAGAAAATGGAAAAGTAACACCCAAGATCAGCACAATTACATATGTATTTAATGAATCCAGAATTTCAGTTACAAAATAACTCTGTCATTAGCAAGCACATGAAAAAGATTAAACTCTCCAGAAATTGGTAAAAGCAAGTGAAAATTGATAAGGGTGCACTAATGGATCTGTCAACAGTTGAGCAGGGCAGACACATTTCCATTAAAAAAAGTATGATGGTTAGTGAAATAGGTTTCACCATTTGTGTCACCTAAAACACACTAACACCTCATTCTAACATTATCTCCTGATGTTGTGCTTGAAAAGAAGAAGGGGTGGGTAAAAGCAAAAAAGATCAGAGTGATTTGAAAGGGAGAGAGGTAGAAATTCTAAGTCTTGAGTATTTACATGAATATTTTATAATGATTCTTTTAAAGTATAAGATTAACAATGCAATCTTATTTGCAGAAATGCTAAATAGTAAGAAAAATGCATTTTTAGTCCAAATGGGATCTAACAGGTTGAATGGAGGAGGGTTGAGTGCGAGTGTTTTGGGGGAAGATTTTGATCCACTCAATTTTAAATGTCGTTTGTGTTTTTAAAAATGAATGAAGGTATCTGGAGTACTAGGGAAGGAGCAAAAATAAAGCTAAATAAATGAATGAACAACAGACATCTCAAAAATTGGAAAGTGTCTGACCCTTTTGTATATAAATGTCACAGAGCACAATATAATACTAGCAATAAAAAGGGTACAGTAAAATTCAGTGATTGTACTTAGTGCTGTTTGCTCTACAGATGCATGTGTTGGGGACAGGGGAAACAAATTTCACTAGTTATTAGATTATGTTCAGAAACTAAAATACATGGAGTTAACTATTGCATAGGAAAATGCTGCAGGCAGAAAAACTGCCTCCTGTTTTCTATCTGTGATCAAATTATACTATCAGTTACCTGATATGAAGTAACAAGTAAATATGAGGTTATTTTAAATCAACTGAACCAAATCTCCACCAATGTGCCCAACACTGTAGTTAATAGTCTACCGGTCCTTGCATTACACTGGCCTTATTTCATGAGTTTATTATTACTACTTGGTGGTATTATTACCCCTCAGTACTGATAAGCTGAAAAGTTTAGGCAGAGAAGGAACTTTTCCATTAATATTTAAAATAGATATATCCATCTGACACAGCCTTAACATTGCTTTGGGTATTCTGAGAACAACAAATTAAATTACTGAAATATTGATTTTAAAAATCAGCAGTTGTGTAAAATGCAGTAAATCAGAAAAACATTCTGAGTGAGACCTTTGCAGTTACTAAATTGGCTACCTTGTATTCCCAATAGACTGTAATGGCTCTGATATATAGACTAAATAGAATAACTAGGAGAAACCTAAAGGCAGAATCATCGATATAGTATGTATCTATATGACTACCCCAACAGCCTCAAAAGTAGCAATTAATATTGGATACACACTGCTCAGACACAATTTAGCATTCCCTGAATTTTACTGTTTAAACACAAAAAAGAATGAAATTCAGAGACAATAAAATGTCATCATCATAAGCCCAAAGTGCTGGCAAACTTAAAACTGCAAGAAATTCAGATTTAAAAATTACTTTAACCCTAGTTCTACACCACTGTGCCTAAACTTCACACTGATGACATGTGCTAACCATGTGTCCAATGAGAGACCTTCGGTTATTTCCCCTGAGAAGTTACCAGATGAACATAACGGCAATTTGCCATTTGGAGCAAAGTTCACTGTCATTACTGTAGGCATGATCAGCCATTTTATGCAAAGCCCCCTCCCACAATGTCTTGGCACAACGGGCAGGCGAGGGACCGTCATAAATGGAACACTCAATTTTCTGGCTTTCGTGGGTTTAAGTCAGAGCCTTAATGTATTTGAAGATAGTTTTTTGTCTGTGAATATTTATAACAGTGTGAAAAATCCAGGACAGCTGGTAATGCATTTTGAAGTGTGCTAACAACACTGTATCAAACAGCTTTCTATTGATCACATAATGCTTTTTGTGGCTAAGTATTTCATACATAGCGCTTATACATTTTGAATAAGAACTTCAAGTACCTTTTGCTTCAAGCGGTTTTTCACCTCTTTTATTCCCATTTTTGCATGATCTTTTGCCTGCATGAAAAATTAATTTAAGTTAAAAATCCCTTTTTATTTCCAGCAGCGACTGTGCTTGATTTAAATCCATCAAGACTCACCTTCTCTGATTATTGAAAATAGGAAGGAAAAATTGGATCATCAAGTTGAAAACATAATGGCTATAAAAACAAATACAAACCTAAGAGGTTAAAAAACCTTTAATGATACTGCAAAGATTTTGTTTTCTCTGTTTTGATGGCAGGGATTTTTGTTTCCCCACCCCCCCAGTTCCTCCTCCATGATTTTTCCTCTCTCTAATTATTTATCTCTGCTGCATGGTGACAATTACTAGTAATAGCACAGCTGTAAGCTTCCTCACTGCAGTGCTCTGAATACCAGTTACATTTTACTAGGGCAGGACCTAAATCTCAGGACCTTTGTCAGGCTGGAGGCAGGCAATAAAGGATAGTTTGAATAGACATCTCACTGCTTTTTGTCATATTTCATAGAATTCAGTATTGAAGAGATCCTGACTTGCTTCCATATATTTTAGCCCTCTGCAGTGAAATTATCAGTTATAAACCATGTTACAATAACAGTTATTAGCTGTTTGTTAACCAAGCACAGAAAGATTTTCATTTAGAAAACAACCCAAGAAGCTTGGCTCAAAATAAGCAGGTATGAAAAATCTCTGGGGAAAAATAATAGACATTTACAAAAACTGGAACAATTGGCCAAATGAGAGGATTCCCTCATTTCCATGTAGCTACTCGCAGAGGCCCAGGGGTAACAATGGATTTCCAACAGTGTAATGATGAGATAGGAGAGGTGTTTAATACAGGATATAGGGACCGGTCCATGGAAATAGTGCTATTTACTAAATAGGAAAGCAACGTCTGCACTTTGAAGATAAATCACCAGTCAATCTCATTTTCTGTTACAGTGTAATTAGTATAAAATGGTTCAAACTGGCATTTCAGTTGAAGAGAAAATATTTTCATAGAAGAATAGAAATTAAAAACATTTCCTGATACATGCTTAATGGCCTAGTCTCTAGCACTTTATGGTTAATATGCATTTATCTTGTTCAAATAATTTTGTTAGTATACAGAGAAAAATTTAATCTATGGATTCATTTAAAACAGCATGATAGTTAGATTCAGTTGTCTGGGTCATAAGACAATACCCAATACTTACAAACTTATAGACAGTCTTCATGGCCGGGTTAGCCTTCGTCTTTACTGTATTGATAATGGCTCCACTTCCTTTCTGTAATTACAGTAACAATGGAATCATTTTAATTGAGGTTGTTTAAGCAAATGTCAGCCCAGAGCTATTATTTTAAACAGGAAATAACAGAAAGTATCAATTGTGTTAGATATCAGAGCAATATGCCTAAGTGGTAATTTATTTTTATTTGTGGTTACATAATTCCACTCTCTCACCAAGGATTAGATACTACTTTTTCCAGGGCAAATCTGATCCATTTAAAATCATGTTTTAGGACAGAAATTTGCAATATAAAGGTTTCAGTTTCTCATAATAAAAATCACTCCCTTTACCATATCCAGGCTTCTTCAGAGGTCCTCTCACTAAACAGTGTCCATAACAATTCTTATCACCCTCAAGGGTATCCTGCACATTGCATTCAAGTCATAAACATGTTTAATACTAAAATACCCTAGCAGTTCAATGGGAAAGATTTGTACATTCAATGAAAAAACCCTACTCTCTGCAGTGCACTTTCCTTTTCATCCCCTTGTTTTCTTTCTTAAAGATTCTGAATATCAAGTATGCAGCCTTTCTTAATATTTAAATACTGGGATAAGGGAAGAATTGAGACAACATGAAATCCAACTACAATTTTAGCATAATTCCAGAAAAGCTGAACTGCATGTAGAGGACACACTAAAAGGCATATAAGGCTGTGATATGTCAGCCAGAATAATCTATTAGGCTAGTTAGTGTTTTGTTTATCTTCTGCACACCATTGACTCTTGCTGCATAGTACGTTATTTGATAAATAAATCTTGTGTGAAGAGCAGATGGGTAAAATCCATGGAATAAAATCCCACATAATTCCATGATCGTTTATCCTAACATAAAATTATTTTTTCAGAAGTATGCCAAATTTTGTTTCAATGTATTGTAATATTTATTATGTTATTACACAGTATTTATCTTACTTTAACAAAAAAAATTGTAAACTACTGAACATAACCACTTGGATTTTATATTCATTGACTCCAATCCTCTCTTCTCCTTTCAACGTTTTGCATCCTACATATATATAAACAAGTATGATAATTTTTAAAGCGTTATTGGTATTTTAAATGTATTTAATGCACAAAGATCAAGATAATTTTCAGCCTAGCTGTTTGTGCATTAGAGAATTATACTCATAATCAGGACTAGAGAAAAATGGGATAATATATTTTAAAAGGTGAGCGCTCCCTAAATAATTAATTATTTTCCAGTCACACACAGCCTTAACTATGGATAATTTTAATGCATCACTTATGGTGGGAGGGACTCTTTAAAGTCAGATCCCAATTATTAATCTAAAATCATCATTTATTATTCACAAAGTGACAAGTTATTTATAAATATTTATATAGTATATTTAATTTATATCAATTAAATAGAGCATTAGTCTAAGAAGACACAGATAAACTCATTTGCAGCCTATATTAGGCTACAAACAAAGAATGCTGTCCCCTATTCAGCCCTTCACATTGTTCAGCTCTGTGAACAGCTTTTCACTGTGGTTTAGGTTTCCACAACAATATTAAAAAGAAAGAAAATGAACTATGTTCAGACTAGGCAACAGCATATATCTACATGCCTTTCATACGGCCTCCAAGATGCTAAAATCAGGATTGAAAAATATGAGAAATATAAACTTAGTTTTCCTATTTTTTTTTCTTACTAGGTTTTCCCTTTTGTTCTTCACTCTATATTAAGAGCACGTTATCTTTTAGCTAGGTTAGTTTTATCTGGTCTCAACTAAATATTGTGGGATAGAAGCTGATCTTGCTCACGCCAGTGAAGTTTAATAGTGGTGCAATAACTGAATTTTCCAGTAAGAACGACAATGATTAGAATACTGTATTCTTACCCTTACTGTAGAGAGCCACTGGTGGTACAGTCTGTCACTCCCTGGTGATATAAAGAAAAATTCTTTATTGATAAGAAAACGGGATACAAATGAGAAATGCTGGCGTTCAACTGTGCCTAGTGGTAGTAAAGTATAGATAATTTAGAAGAAGATGTTTACCCTTTTCCCCTTCTGGGAACAGAAAAACCAAAAATTAACAAGGTAGCCAGTGGGAGGAAGAAAGGTGAGTAAGTGGAATTACTATTTTTCCTGGATTTTCTCATATACATTGAGAAAGTTAATGATTTTTTTTAATGGTCATGAAAAGAAAGAGAAGGTGTCAATGGTTAAATCCGAAGTTTTTAAATTCTGACATGCAAGACCTGTTCTAGTCTTGTGTTAGCCATCTAACCAGACAGTACTGCTCAGAATAAGGCAGGGATTTGTAATGCCAAATAGACAATGAAGGATATATTTATTTATCCAAGTTGGGATTGAGCTCTCCAGAGAAAAAAGGACAGTATCCATCAACACACTTCAACCCATAGAGACTGAAGCTGCTACAAGTACTCAGGCGAGTGATTTCTCTGACCCATTAAATCACAAAGTATAAGGTATGAGATACTATCCAAAATCAGTGGAATGAACAGATATTTCTTACCAGCATATTCTCCCATATTTATCTCTTCTTCAAAAACATCACTGAAGCCCTCTCCAGAGTTGAGACGATCAAGGCGTCCATCAATAAACTTTAAAACAGGGGAAGTATAATAAAAATGTGAGAACAGATAGAGCATTAAATTATATTGCACTTCAAAAGATTATTCTGTACTTTCTCCAGAAGGACAAAGTTCCAAAGTCTTTGTGGGGGGGACAGCCTTTAAATAGGTAGAATGGAGAAAGGAATATCATTTTGCCAACCAGTATGACAATTCTTTATTTCAAAGAGCAGTCAACGATATGGTTTTTGGCCTTCTTGAAATGGCACAGTAATACCCTAGTTTATACACTGAAGCTTTCAGATACATCAGCTCAAACTGAAGCCAATGGGAATTTTGCTATGGACGTCAATGGGAGGTGAACATAAATTATAGCTATTAAAACACAGAAATTGTTATAAATTGGGTTTAATCCATGCCAGAAAATAAAAATTAAGTTACTGTTGAAGGAGTGATATATATCTTAATTACTCAATGAAGGAACTAATTTTTCTGAGTACGTGGTGAGTGTAGATCAAAGAACATAGGAATAGTGTTTATAAGAAAAACAGTTCTTTTGTGAAATAAGCTACCACCATGCTGAAGCAATTAAAACAATACCTGCTTAAAGAGCTGGAGCTGAATAGCGTTCTGAAGAAACTGCCTCATGGCAGTAGAACGATGAGACACAAACGTTTCTTCACAAAAAGTGATTGGCTCCTCCTGTAAAGTTCAGAGCATTGGAAACACTGAAAAAGCTTTGCTTGAATAACTGAGTTTGCATTTTATTCTATTTCCCTTCAAAAAAAATTAAAGACAAGTCTGATATGAAGTTGGATAAACTACAGTTCTTCTCTCAGTTCACACATGAGAGCGAGCGAGAAGGGACAGAGCTGCCTTTAATCATATTAGTTAGAGATAATGTACGAAAATTGTGAACAGTCAAGATAAAACCCATTTGCTCTCTGCACATTTTGCTATGATTGACTGGGGGGCTTTCATTCACCCAAAAGGTACCTTCTGATTTAATACCTCAAGAAATTGACAGAGAAAAACTTCTCTAGTTTTGTGTATTCAAATCCTCAAATACCTCAAAACTTGCTTTGAATAGACCCAGAGAGTTAACCTGCACAAACAAGTCTGTAATTTCTGCTTTGTGTTCTCTCCACAGTTCAGAAAGATAAGACTTTCATATCCTGAATTGAATGAAATTTTCCTTTTTCACAGGCTTGTTGGCAAAAGACAGAGATTGTTTTGAAGCTCTACTTTTATCTTATTTTAACGAGTTATGTTAATGCTGAAGTCTGCTGTGCATCTGCCATAAGGGCACAAATCTCCTCCACATTTAAATCTACAAATTCTCAGCATAGCGAGTAAATACATTTATGAAGTTTCAAAAATGGCAGTAACAAAGAATGATAAAATTATGTTGATGTAAAATTAATGCTGAATTCTTTTCATGCTCATATAAAAATATATTCAGGGCTTTTCATCTGGAAAGAGTTTAGAGTCTATACTAGACAGCAGAATGCCTGAAAGACAGAACTCCTCCTTTAAGAGCTCGTTTTGGTTTCAATTCCCCCAAATCCCTCAGTTTAGGAATCTGAACTATTGGTGGCTGTGTTATGTCTCAATCTTAACACAGTAAGCAAAGTAGCAGCCAGTGCAGCATTACTAGAGGAGATGGGAATGAGTTTTTTAAGTGACACTGGATCAAAGTTCTGGATAGATTCATGTCTTAACTTATCTTAGCAGTATAAACTTCAGCTGATTCACTCTCACAGGTATTTAAGGGACCCCAACCACTGCAGTATGTAGGGAGAGAAAGTGTGAACTACAAAGATGTATGTACTCCACACCTTTGCTGTCTCCCAGGGTAGGCTGATGTAACGTACTCCTTAATGGATGGTTTCAGAGTAGCAGCCGTGTTAGTCTGTATCCGCAAAAAGAACAGGAGTACTTGGGGCACCTTACAGACTAACACAGTTATTAGAGCATAAGCTTTCGTGGGTTTCTTTTAAAAAGGATCTAGAAAGAAATGTAAGTGTTTGCAGAACATGTCTGTATACTTGCTGCTCAGGACAGGAATGGCCTCACCTCCATGGTCTACACTGGCTGCTCATGTGCAAAAGGCCGCATTTCAAGAGTCTTTGTACGTAGATAATACAGGGCTCTATGTACTTGAGTGACTGACTGTCAGCCTGTGCTCATGCTCAGCAATTAGACCTGGACAGGAAGAGTCTGCTGGTAACAATGTCCCTCTGTAACGATTTCTAATCAATGCTTGAAACAGGACTCATGATTACTGCTAAAATTGGGGAGGTAAAAAGGCCAATGCCATTTCACTGGGAGTATCTAGATTGCTTTGGTCCCTTTGGCGAAAAAGCTCATTGCACCCTTAGGGTACGTCCAGACTACCCACCGAATCGGCGGGTAGTAATCGATCTATCGGGGATCGATATATCGCGTCTCGTCTAGATATATCGATCCCTGAATGCGCTCCCGTCGACTCCACCAGGGCGAGCGGCAGTAGCGGAGTCAACGGGGGAGCTGCGGCCGTCGATCCCGCGCCGTGAGGACCCGAGGTAAGTCGAAATAAGATACGTTAACTTCAGCTATGCTATTCCTGTAGCTGAAGTTGTGTATCTTACATCCACACCCCCCCCCCCCCCCCAGTGTAGACCAGCCCTTAAACATGGTCAAGCCTATGTTTGTTCTCAGAGCTCAGGCACAAGCACTGCAAAGGTGTGTGGGGACTAAAGGGACTGAAAAGAACTGGTGGGCGAGTGTCAAAAGGAGAGCTGAGGCGCACAGGAATTTGGAAAGTGGGAAAACCTATTAGTCATATTTGGCAAGGAATTGGTATTTTTGCCCAATATGATGTTCCCTTGTAACAACTTTGCATATAAGTAAAATAGTTACTACCTCACTTTGTAAAGGACAGAGTCACAATGCCACAGATCACTACAACTAGAGACAGGTGATCTAGAAAACGTAGACACTACAAATGCTAGACAGCACCAAATGAACTATTCTCTTCTGGACACACGAATGCCACGCCCCCATTATTATTAGTGAAGCTATAGGTGTAAGGCTCTATTTATTATTGGGATCAGAGAGTGGGTAGCTACAGTGTCCGTAACAAATGGTGTCACAAGTAGGATTCTAACAGATTCCTTGACCAGTGTAAACAGGGATTTGCCCTGAGAACCCAATTATAAATGCTTGATAAAGGCTCTGGCTCACTACGTTTGTAACTGACATGGCCAGGGCCCCAATGTGAACAGGACATGGAGTTCTCTACAGAGAGCAGCGTGTGTGTCTATACACATTTACTCGGTGATCAGAGAAAACCCTGAAGAAGATTTGGCTTTCATTTAATCCTTCATTTCAAAACATTTGAAAGGAGAACAACCAACTTACTCTTTCATAGCCTATAAAACTTCTGAGGCTCCCACAAAGATCACACAGGATAAGAACTCTTTGCAAGGAGCAAACCACTATCAAATAGAAGTTCATTTTGCTCCATTTTATACAACATTTGGCACTATGACACCACATTTGCAATATGACACAAACTCCGCCCCATTCAATTGAAATGATCTCCTATCCCTACACACAAACATGGAAGCAGAGGGAAGCCTGGTATAATGTTAACACACTCTCTTCCCCCAAGTAGTAATGATTTAGTTAGGTGGCCTGGTTGATAGACCTTTTGGCTTCTGTAGAGCCAATTCAGGCTCTACTTTTGCTGGACGATAAAAAAAAAAAATCCCAACAAACCTACTTTAATCATCCAGGTCAAGACGTGAGTTTTCCGGCTTAGATCCCATTAGTACCAGTTATCCTCCATGACCTGAAGGAGAGTGAAAACTCATACTACTTAACCCCATCCTCAGCTTCATTACAAAAAGAAAAGCTGGATTACAGGACTGTCTTCTTGACAGATGTAGTCAATTGTAAATTATACAGCTAATCAGCTCTGCTGTCACTGACAGGTGACATTGTGCAAAGGGGAAATTCTAGGAGGTGCAGGTGTTTTGTGAAAGTAATGGATTTGCTCAAGCATAAGACCATAATTATAACAACATCAGTTAACAACTCTTTCATCTATTTAACTTGCAGTTTCCAGCAGTAAGAATTTAGGTTTTGATCAATCTAAAATGTAAATGTTTGTTATTCTCTTTTTCCACTTCAAATTCTCTAAAGAGGCCAGGATCTGGCATTGTGGATGCGAGAAATGTGTGCCTATTGCAATCCTGGGGAGGATGTGAGAAATGCGTGCCTATTGTAATACTGTCGCAAATATGTTTAAAGTTCTGACACAGGGAGAACTTTCTTTTAGCAAAAGAAATTATGCACACATTCTAAAGAGATTTTGCTTATAACCATATATACAAGGGGGACATTTTCAAAAGTAAAACTGGAAGCTATGTGCCCATCTCTCACTGAATATCAGTGTCCTTTGTGCCATTGGAAATCTCCTCACAGCATAATGAAGATCATTAAGACAGTGTAGCTACCTCATGACCCTTTATAAACTGAAGGATCTAGCGTACTGCTCACTCTGGCCATGCAATTTGTTGTCAGCCTCGTTATTTTTAAATTGGCAAGTCAATTACATTTTAAAATAATGTTTAATTCCAGTTTAAGATAGCCAGCCCTAAATGAAGAGCCCAGCATAGTACAAGTACCACTCCAAAGGGATTCACTTCACACTGTTCTGGAGTGCTGCAAACACTCAATTTCTTCCAAATGCTGCTGTTTATTTTGGAAGCCACAGAGTAAGGCGAAAGAGAAAAGCATGCATTGCCTAGCTATGACATCCGCGTCTTGTAAGGGGATCACTGCTTCGCAAAGAGGAAAATGTTCTGCAAGTGGCTATAGGAGCAGTAGCATTGGGGACCTCTGCCAGCAATACAAGTATTGTATCTGAAATGGTTGACTCAGCAGAGCAGTAGGGAGGCCAGTTGGCTGGTGCTGGCAACAGCTACCACATTCAACACTACAAAAATCATCTAAAAAGAAGGGAGGCAAAGGACTAGGGAGGCTGAAGAGAGGGCAGGATGGTGCAAGGCACAGACAAAGCAACTAAAGAAGGGAGACATGAGGAAACAAGAAAAAAAGAGGACACAAAAAGCCACCTGTGAAGGGCTATGGATACTAAGAAAGAAAGGAAGGAAGACCTATCCACTTGGTGAAATCACAACAGTGCACAGGCCTAGAAGTCCCTTCTCATGCAGAGAAGAGGTGACACTTAGATGAACGTCAGTGGTGTAGGATAGCATAGCTGTTGCTGTAACTGCTGGAGAAAGCACGTCTCATTAAACTCCAGTTTGAATTATTATTTCAACGCTGAGGGTCTTGCAAGGAGAAATGCAGCCTTACAATCTGGTACCTAGGGTAAAAAATACTGGAGACCTGTTCAGAGAATCCAAAAAGTTATGCCATGGAAAATATTACTAGCATCTCCGGCATTATCATGGACACTATGTGGTGTGTGCTTCTGAATTCCATGCTGGTGTGTACGTGTCTTTAAACAATGTAGCCTCTCTAATAAACACACAAGCCATTAGAGCTGTTCTGTACCATAGTCATTAAATGAAAAAGTGGTGACAGCTTGTAGGCTGTTGGTTAGTCACTGCACAATTTCAATATGTTGTGAATATAACAAAAACCCAAATAGAGCAAGAACAATGAAACTATACTGCACGTGTAAGAGAGTCAGATAGCATTGTTTTATTACCTTGATGTTACATATAATGATGGCCTTTAGAACACTGGCTATGTTGTCAATGACAAAGTGAAGCCTGCAGTGACATTCTGGGAACTATCATCCCAAACTCCAGCCAGAATTAGAATGAAACCAAGACGCGAGCATCATCCAACTAATATGCAACAGCAACCCAAGAAAGGCAACTCCTCTGCAGACCTTACAAGAACTATGAGTGCAATGTCAAGTAAAGATTAGTTTATCATAGCTAGACACAGATGATCTCTCAGTCAGCAGGATTCCATACAGACAATTTTAAGTTGGCTATAGATACATAAAGGGCAAATGGCTTATTTCAGTTTCTCTTTGCAATGACAAATAACCTTGCCATAACCAGTGCATACATTCAGCACAAGAAAGCTCATCTCTATCTGCCTCGGTCGTAATGGAATCAGGAGGGCATGGATCAAATACATCCTAATAAGCAAATGATACCATATTTTATTAGCAATTCAAGATACCGCTCAGGAACAAAGAAATTACTCACTCACATATTTAACCACATTTGTCATAATGAACAATAAATTAAGAACCAATGCTCAAAAGAGCAAGACCAGTGCATGAGGTCCATTAGGATGCCACCAATTGTGACAAATTTGGATTGCTAACAGAAGCTACTTAAATTATTTGAATGCAAAGAATACTTCATATTTACCCATTCAGGCTGTACCTTCCCTTGCATTCTTATATATACACAACCTCTATTACTGGTATCTAAGAACTGGTAAAGGGTTAGGGCACTATTCTTTTTACGAGTTTACAATGTCAAAAAAACATGGATAACTCCCCTAAATACTCACAACTACAGGCTATTGGCAGATTAGATTGTCTCTCCAAGTGACACAAAGTTTGACCAGCTAAAAACACACAAAAATAATATTCCACTTCAGTAATAACCTCACAAAAGGACAGGAATTGTGATAATAATGATCACAGGACATCAAATCACCAGCCATCACCTTAGTCAATATGCCCCTCCTTGGTAATATGAAATGACTGGGGGGGGTCCAGGGAAGTAGCAAGTTTGTAGCCTCAGTAGAGAAGACACAGGACCTAGGGATGTTTTGCTGATGTTGCTAGACACAGACAGACCCTATCCGGCTCTATAATGCCCACATGGACTTACACAATGTGTTTCCCCAAGTCCTAACCTGGATTGGACTAAACCGTCACAGAAGTGAATCCTGGCTACCCTACAATGTAGTGGGCTCACCCTACAAAATGAGGGTTTTTTTTCATTGAGTGAGGAATGGGGGCGGGGGGAGGGAATTGTTGAGTGATTTGTGAGCAAAAATCCTATTTTAAAAAAATGACTGTCAATTAGCACTCTAAGTCTCATTGAAAGCCTTCTCCAAGTGATCTTATGTAGATGTTGGAAATCGATGAGACGTAGGTTCCTAGTGGGACTCATTGGCACTTCCAAAAACGCCAGAGAGAATTCACTTTACAAGCCTTAATTGGAAAGGAGCAGATCTGTCCATTTTGATGCAAGTAAAACTACACCTACAGCAGCAAAACCAGAAAGAAAAAAAAAATCCTAAAAGATTCAAGATTTATCATCTATTCACAAAGAATATGTTCAATATATTCACCTACTACAGCTGTTCTATAGTCACTAACAGCTTAAGTCAATAAGGGCAAAGCAAAATTAAGGGATTTAAGACTTCATATCAAGTGAAAAAATACACTGATCAGCTGTATGATTTGCAAGACAATCTTTTCTATCATAGTTATTAAAATAGTGTTAGCAATTATATTTATTTTACTCCATCAACAATTCAGTGGATTGTGAATTGTGATCAATTCTAAAAATATCCTAAATATCTTAAACTCATACTATTTAGGCATATTAAAGACACAACGGAACTTTTATTTGTACACGATAGGGTGTCTGCAACACTTAAGGGCACAACAAGGTAGAATAAGAATGGATATTGCTTCTATTTATGTAACTGTATCTAGTTATATCAGATTTGATTATACATTTTGCATATAAAGACTATTACAAGGAAGAAATGACTACACCAGAGATCGGCAACCTTTGGGACGCGGCTCGCCAGGGTAAGCACCCTGGCGGGCCGGGCCCGTTTGTTTACCTGCCGCGTCCACAGGTTCAGCTGATCGCGGATCCCACTGGCTGCGGTTCGTCATCCCAGGCGAATGGGGGCAGCGGGAAGTGGCAGCCAGCACATCCCTCGGCCCACGCCGCTTCCTGCGGCCCCAACTGGCCTGGAATGGTGAACCGCAGCCAGTGGGAGCCGCGATCGGCTGAACCTGCGGATGCGGCAGGTAAACAAACAGGCCCAGCCCACCAGAGTTCTTACGCTGGCGAGCCGTGTGCCAAAGGTTGCCGATCCCTGGACTACACAATAGTTTGTTTTAAAAGACTTCTATTACGCAAAACAGAGAACATTGTGGGATAAAAAGGAACTAAAAAGACCATCAACATTAACCAGTCCAGATACCTAATTAGACTCAACAGGCAAAATCTCCCCTCTACAGCTACAATATTTTCAAATATGTGAATATTTCATTTGATTTAACAATATTTTTAATCCATTATTGAATTATCAGGTAAATGTGAATGGTTAATTCAGGCTTCCCAAGCTCCCACTACATTTATTTACAAATAATTTTAGGTTCCCATTATCTTTTGCCACAAGGAATAGTCAAAATTTTAAGAGACACACAAAGTTCAAGGAGATGTGCAAATTTTTATGGCAGAGCAACCATACTAACAGAAAATAAATTCCTGCCATAATTAGCTGCAAGACGTGTTTATCGAGTTAAACTCACTTACAATTTGCACTTCTTAATCTACCACATGAAATGCACCTGTCCCACAAGTATAAGTGTTCTCCAGTCAAATATCTCAAAGGAACAATATTTTAATAAGCTAGATTGGCCAAATAGTTATTCTCTCCAAAAAGAGTAAGAGAACACTGATGGGAGTGTGTCCATCTTCTCCAAAAGGCTTCACCTCAAAGACAGATCTTTCTAATCTTCCTCTTCCTTATGCATGAGGGCCCTGATGACCCACAGCTGTATCCTACGACAGCACAGTCCCAAAAACATGCCAATCCCTGCGAGAGATCAGGACTTGGGTGAAGATCACCTTGTTCCAAGTGAACCCAGGTGAGTGATGCTGGTTGGGAGAGTGAGCATTTACAAGAACTTGCCAGGACAATGACTTCCCCTTCCACTGCAGCTATCTATTAAACCGTCTATCTGTTAAACTGGCATGTTGCCATGGAGTCCTACTGAACTTGTCACTCACCCTGCAACACCAGGTAGAAAGTGTTGAGAAATGTCTTCTTCTACCATAAGTTTGTTGAGAGACTTACCTCTTCTTCTTGGACTTGTGCCTGGCTACGGTGATCCACGTAGCCACCTGCATGAGGCTGGATTACTGTAGCACAGCAGTCCATTTCCCAAACTGCTTCATGGCTGATTCAAGGCCCTGGGCCTGATACTCAAACACTCAATCATTCAGGCCCCAGCTATACTGGCAACCACACCTTCATTCATGATCCAACAAGACAGCAGCACTACTTTGGAAGAATGTAGCTAACAAAACCCAGAACAAAGTGCAGGGAAGCCAAAGATAAAGCATTCCGTCTGTGGAAAGTATCATTCCCACTTTACAGATTAAGAACAAAGGGACCAAGATAACAAGTAACTTGCACAAAGTCACAGAAATCTCTGGCAGAGTCAGGTATAGAGCCCCAATTCCTGGAGTCCTTGTACAGTGCCTTAACAACAAGACTATTTCTTCCTCTTCCTACTTAGAGGTATGTCAATGCATTAGTGTGTTTAAAGACTCATAAAATAATAATATGGAGTTACGAGCAGAGAGTCTTTAGTGTGATCAGAAAGCAAGCCTCAATTTCACTACCTGTGCCCAGCATATACGTTACTGCTACACTGTCTACTTTACTGGTCTACGTTGATACGTATTATTATACAAAATCCCTGTGGCCTGCATGCAATTTCATCATTAGAAATTTCAGCTGGCAAGGTAATTTTGGGCCCGATTCTGTAATCGCTCCATATGCAATACTCCTATTGAAGTCAATGAGTGATGCATGCAAAGCAGCTACAGATTCAAAGCCTCTATAATGAAAAAGTCCTTTTCTATTGTGGGAGTACTAGTGACACTACAATGAAGGAGAAAAATTAGTGTTGTTACTCATGTGAGCTATTATCTACCAGGACAAAATATTACGAAGAGTGTGGGCTTGAAAATACAGATAAGCCACACATTAAAAAAAAAAGGTTGACATTTGAACAAAGAAAATTTCAATATATTAAACAATGTTTTGCTAATAGAAGATATAAGGTGATCCACTTCACAAGTGAAAAGTAGGTGGACAGGATTTAGAGACAGCCTATGTTCCCAGAGATCAAGACTGGAGATATTTTGCTTTCCTTTAATTTCTTAGATGACTATATCAAGCCTAAACTCAGTCAGATTATACTCTGTATAATCACTGAGGAAGAACTGCACAGAAGAAAGTAAAACTCCTTCCCATCCCATGGAGTGACTCAAGAAAGGACTCAGATGTTACCTACTGATAGAAAAAAAAAATCTACAAAAAAAACATAAAAAGTTCAGAATCATCCTCATATCTTATTCAATGTCAGAACAATTGAAACAAGGGGGGGGGAAGTATTTACAACCTTTCATCCTGTTAATTCAACCAAGAACCCAACATCAGACATTATGTCCTGCTGGGGACCTCAGAACAATATTGACAGTGTCACCCTCCAACATCAAAATGCCTGAGGGTTCAGAAATGAGTAGTGAATTGATACAAATGAAAAAGCAGAGGAGAAAAAAAATGCACGTGTTGTGGGGGTGAGAGGGAGGACAGTCAGAGATGTAAGAGTACTTGAGTTTTGGAGATAAAATATCCAAAAGAAATAAGGCATCAAGAAAAATTCCCGATGTGGACATTTCTAATTGCACGAATAAACTGCTCTTCAACATAGTGTATGTATTTGAATCAGAATAAGTTCCTCAATTAAGTATGTAACTTCTATGTATGATGATCCCAACACAAGAATCACACCTAGCTTCGTGCTGGAGTACAATGGCTGTTTTGAAGGTTAGAAGCATCATAACATCCCGCCAGTGGAAGGTGGGGTGGGGGGGAGGAAGACAAAAACTATGGCTAACTTGAAGCAGAATTTGGGAAGAGAGGAGAGAAACTTCAGCTGTAAAAGTAGCACATAACAATCCTCTTCTGTCCTAACCCAATAATATAATCCTCCCCACAAATAACAGAAATCTAATGGAATGAAGAACATATTTTAATTTTCACTAGCTAGGGACACCTAGTCACTCATGGGTTTAATAATATGTGAAAATAAAAGGATGTAATAGCAATGAACCCTCTCACTATATTCATGGTAATAAAAATGTCTATTATAAAGCCTGTAGTTCAGCCTGATTTGTCCTCATGTTACTTGTCCTGTTAATTGGGTGGGGAACCCTCAGCAGGACACACAAAGAAGGAATTTGAAAATTCTAAAGGCTAATTGACAATGCAGCAGGACTGTTATTCCCAGGAAAAAGGATGGTTTAGAGGAGAAGCCTGTTTAGAGGCTGAATGTATTAGATCCTCTGGGAGGGTTAATCACATTTCTTCTGTTCTAGTTATGTAATGATCTCTGGGGAAATCCAATCAGTCAATGAAATAAAATATATTTACTATAGGTATTTATAAATGTGGGATTCTGTGACCCAACAGCTTGGGTCACTGGGCTGTTAATAGTTACGTGACAGCATTCCTTCATGCGGATGTGTAGAGCTGCTCAATCATTTCACCTATGTTGGATCCAAGGCAACTGCCCATTTATTATCCTTATCAGAATAGAAGAAATGTATAATACATATCTCTGGTTAATACACAAGAGAATCATGAGATCAAGTCCAGAATGACCCTAGACACTTTTCCTTAGAAGTGGAAAAGGGATACCAAATAGCATTCATTACATTAAAAAGTAAGGAGAAATGTCTTATTCCCTTTCTAATGTTCATACACTCATTATTTCCCTACAGAGAGTCAGATTCTGTACCTGAAGCAAGAACGTAAGTGTCACTCCTAGTCAGAACGGAATTCATTGGCAGAATGGCAAGAGCATGTAGCTATAAACTACAGGGAACCTATTCCCATAGCCAAAAAAAAAAAAGGAGCTCATCCTGACATCTCTACTTTCCATTCACTTTTGACAGAGCTCCTGCTTTATTTGAACCAAGTAGAAGCTCTGTGTCTTGCCTTACAAATAGGCTTCATTTGCTTTTGTCATATCCAAAAGCTGTAGACCTTTTATATCCGGCCTGACTTTCTTCTTTTTCTCAGGCTTCCCTGTAAAGTGACTCCTCCTCCTCAGCAGAGTATCTCACCTCCTACAAGTTTCAGAGTAACAGCCGTGTTAGTCTGTATCCGCAAAAAGAAGAACAGGAGTACTTGTGGCACCTTAGAGACTAACAAATTTATTAGAGCATAAGCTTTCGTGGACTACAGCCCACTTCTTCGGATGCATATATGCATATATGCATCCGAAGAAGTGGGCTGTAGTCCACGAAAGCTTATGCTCTAATAAATTTGTTAGTCTCTAAGGTGCCACAAGTACTCCTGTTCTTCTTTTCACCTCCTACAATCTCTCAACTACTTCCTATCTCCAGCCTCCCGAGAGATTGAGAGGCTTCAAAACTCCATGCTAACAGTATTAACATTCACTGAAAAAGAAGATGCCTCTTACTGTCACTAAATTCTTTCCTGAAATGGTCCTATACAGAGAAAGCTATATTCAGTATGAAGGCAAAAGTATATTTCCCTTTCCCCACTTCACTCCTAGGATGTCCCTTTGTGCTTAACCCATGATGAAGTAATGAAGGGAATTTGTTCTGCATTATTGCAGAGCTCACTGTAACACTGAAGTGGAGCTTTGCAGCAGTGTAATTATTTAAAATCTGGCCATGTGACTCCTCCCCACTCCCATTATTCCATCCTCACACATTTTCAACATGAAAACTGTGCAACATTTCTGCGCTTTTTTGCAAGAGGAAAAATGCCGTCTAATTAGACCACATGTGCAGAGAAGCATCTGGCTCAGAACGCAGCAGTTTACACAGCTCCTTGAGTTGTCGTGGAGACAACCACATGACCAGCTTAGAGCTGAAACTCTGGGGCATGAATCCAGATGCACTCCTAACATATTCTGACAGAGAGCAGATGGGCAGCTATTTGCAGGACCAAAAAATGCCAACTCTGCTCCCCTCCAGACCTGCACGCCCTCAATGATAATTTTCATCTCGTAAAGTTCTTATCTGCCCTGGAACCACAAGTTTTTTTCATGTATGAATCAGGGCGATAGCTGCCATGAGTGCAATCAGAAAACTGCCTAAACTTAAACTCTTCCACATACATCAGTAAAAGCACTAACAATTCATGACTATGTCTCCGATACCTGCTACTTCGCTCATTTTGATGCTTTATTCTTGTACTCAATTCAAAGTACATTCGTGAACAAATGCCTGCGAATTTCTGTGACTCACATACAGTGAAGGATTATGTACAGTTGGTGAGACCTGATGCCAGTTCAATTATCACTATCATATCAAAACTAAATCCTCTCTGCACTAGGGCAAGATTTCTTTAAATACACACGTTTTTAAAGAGTAGAGAGACCTTGTTAAAATGAGTTTGACATCTGTCACCATATTCTCAGCAAGGCCATGTGCAAAAGTACATTTTGTATATTACACTGGTTATAAATACTAATAGTTAATAGCTAAAAATGCAACAAATAACTTGTATTTTGCATTTTTAATTTAAGATTTTTTCAAATCTAATTCTCTTGAGGTTTTCATCCCATTTCTTATTCTAGTCTGCTTTACACAGGAGATCTTTGCAACACATGATAGAGTATTTCCTCCTGCAATATCCTCAACTATAGGAAAAGAAGAGTGTTAACAGATGGGATATATCCAGCAACAGATAATGTAAGTGATGATTGTACATGGTTAAGTGAACTCAGAGCCTCTAAAAAAGCTAACAGATGACAAAACTTATTTTGCCTTACCACTTCATACTGTGTTATGTGAAGAAATACCCACTGCTATCCAAACACAAACACAGAGCCAATGAAGGAAGTAGCAGATATGACAAACCATGTACTATAGGTGTTATAAACAGACAGTTATTTTTAATCATATGAGAAATTATATATATATATATATATATATATATATATATATATATATATAATTATAGGTGAAACTGTTAACATCTGTAGCCATTGTAAGACCCCATTTTCAGTTGCTTATAACTTTGCCGAACTGTTTGAGCTGAAATTTTCCATGCCCAATATCTGCATCAGACTGATTAAAAAAAAAAAAAAAATAGTTCAGCTCAATTGGTTCAGTCTTTCCTAAGAACAAGATTAGAGAAAAATAAGTTTTGCTCATATTAAAAAAGATATTACAACCATTTCACGGAGCAGCTCAAAGCAGGCTTGATATTTGACAGGGGATCGCCCGGAGGTCAGGGATGGAGCCTTTTGCCACAAAAATGTGCTCAAGTTTGTCTGAACGATAATACTTCAACTCAAAATAAAAGTGTTTCAGTTTGCACACGTTCAGTAGACGCTTGCTGGGAGTTCAACAGGTCAAGTCTCTGAAGGTTTTTTTCTGTACTGAGCGAGGTCTAATCCAGGGCTGCCGGGGCTAAGCAGGACTTGGCTTGCAATGGCTTCTCCTGGCTGCCTGGCCCGGGAGGTGAGAGAACTGAGAACTGAGGCAGGGAATTGCAGGAAAAGACAGGACAGTCTCATAATTAAGGACACTTGGCAGCAGTGCATTCAATACCTGCCTCTGCCACAGAGTTCCTATGTGATGCCTGGCAAGTCTCTTAACGTGAAATTTTCACAACTGGTCACTAATTCTGTGTTCTTCGTTTTCTGGTGCCCAACACGAGACCCCAGGGGCCAGATCTGCAGAAGAGCTGGATGGTCACAGCTGCAACTGAAGTTGACTGGAGCTGTGCTTTGGACATGGAAAGTGCTATAAAACGCTAAGAAAATCAGTCCCAAGGCATCTCAAATTGGACACCCAAAATTAGTGGACACTTTTTAATTTAATCTCTCTGTGTCTGCCTCAGTCCCATATCTATAAAATGAAGATTATAAATACCGCCTCATCTCACAGGTGTGGTAAGAAGATGAAGTCACTAATGTTTATGAAGCATGTAGATGTTATGGTGAGAGCACTACAGAAACACCCATGAAAAAATTAGTATTTCTATATTCAGTGCAGGGTTTGGATGGTGTGCATGAAATAAGGCCTGGGGTCACACACTAAATGAGGATAAAAAGAAATATTAAAGAACTAGCCATTCACTGAATGAAGCAGGCATCCTGTGGAAGCAGACTTATGTGGTCATGTAATTAAAGACTGTCTAATGTATACACACAAGGGGGCTGAATTAAGGTTGCATATGAAACACTTACCATAATTCTTGCATTTCCTAACTTCTGAGTGCTCTGCACGCTTAACAGACTTTTAGTTTAGCTTTTTTGGATGTTATCTTCTCTTTAGATTGCAGTCCTGATAGCAGGGACTGTGTTTTTTCCCACTGTTTTGTGAAGTACTAAACTTACTCTCAGAGCTGGAACAATAAATTGCACACCAAATAAACTCAGGTGAAATAATGCACAAGCAGTTACACAGAGGTTGGAGGACCCACAGATGAACTGTGTCAGAGCTGGGAACAAAGCCCAGGTTTCCGATCTCCCAGTCCACTGGACCAAATTGTCTCACATAAGATCATGCAGGTGCTTTCCTACACAGCTGGTGTCACAACAGTTGCTTTCCAGCAAGATGGACACTTCAAGCAGAAGACTCAGGAGAGCTGGGTACCATGAGGAATGGTTAATAATGGACAAAGCATGAATGTTGAGAAGTGTTTTGAACGATTCGACTGATGGACTCAGCAATGCAGTTAGAGTATCCTATGGAATTATATGCAAAACAACATCCTATATGGGCATATTAATAAGTGTCTTGGGACAGCCATCCATAGAAAGGGTTACACATCTATACTGGCTGAAGAAAGCTTGATCACACTTTTGTTTCTTTAAGTTTAAAGGAACAAAGGTCTAATCCAAAACCCACTGAAGTCAAGGGAAACAAAATCCCATTGATTTAATCTAGCGTTTGAGTCCTAACTGTCTAATTCATCAGATTGCCCATTTTAAATTTTTTTAATATTATCTTTTCTAGTCAAGAATTGCGATAATTTAGTTAAAATGTGTTGGAATCCTGTGGGGCTTCGTGGCATTTGCCTAGAAACTGCAGTCTTTGCTGAGTCTACAGCGTGAATCTGCACAAGTTTGCGGCTGCATGTTTTATCTGACAGCAAAGGAAATTTCCTGCGGTGATTTAATTTTTGTTAAAATTCCATGTAATAAATGAATGGCTTGTTTCACTGTAAAGAGGGTAGAGCTCTTAGGGCAATACAATCAATCAAATATCCAGCTTCAAATAGTCTGTATAGATCTAGAATTTAAATGGGCACTTATTATATTTGCTGGGGTTAAAAATTACATGAAAACATTTCTCAATTAGCTGACTCTAGTCATTGGCAGATTCAAGAATTGACTGAAGACATTTTGTCTCCCTGATTTCTATTGTTTGTACAATGCAAATTTTAGTGCTTCAAAAGCACGCTGCTCCAAATCTAAACGTTGCTCATTGATAGAAGGGAACACACATAGCAGGGAATTCCGAGCTCATGGAACAAGACATCCAATACATTAACATCAGGGACTCAATTAAGATTTCACACTACAAATAGGTCAGACATACATATGTATGTGGGTTTTTAAGCATAAGATCTTTGGGTGTCTAGTTTTATGCTTTATGTAATATGTTCCAAACAACTTTAAAAAGAGCTCTCAGGCATTTAAAGAGTTAATATCTTCTAGCACGGTCCCTGTAAACAAGCACAATTTCAGCTACGCAACGTTGCTGGCAGAGTCCCCTGGCTTTGCAGGTGTGGGCAATAATTAAAGGGTTCAGCACATCTACCTGGGCAAAGTATTTTTGCCTCCTATTCCAAGGAGGAAGCCCTCTCTGTGGAGAGCAGAAGAGCTCATTAATGAGGCTAATTAGGTGTAAAGGGGGTAGAGTCTGGCATCAGCTGCTGCTTATAGTAGCTAATCATTAAGCTCAGTAATCTCGACCCCAGAACAGCAGATGATCGTGATCCTAGGTGACTGATGTTGCTGAGAACATTTCCAACACCTGAGTACCTTAACCACATACTTTTTGGTGAGGCTGAAAATTCCCTTAACCCTCTGTATGCCAGAAACAGGACTCAGCATTATCAATACATCACACATCTGATTCTGAACAAAGAATATCTAAGGAGACCTGGATCCTTTAGTAGACCTAGAAGTTGAACCATTTAGACGCCAAAGGAAGTGTTGCCATCTACACGCTAAATAGAGAAAAACTATTTTTTTAAGCTGAATCAGTGGGTGCTGGAGGAGAATGCAAAAATAATGTACAACAAGATCCCAAAATATAGTTTCCTATTTAAATATAAAAAAGTGAAAAAAGGGAATTGTATTGAAAGCACTTATGGCCACTAGAAAAGTTGTACTGAGATCAGAGGCCCCCTTTCTCTCATATATTGCACAAAGCTGTATATTCTTATAAAAGAGTTAAGATTTTTCTGACACTTTGTAGCTGAAGAAACTGTTCACAAAAGTCACAAACACACATAGTGCTTACAGGGGTGATCTTAGTTGAATATGCAAGTTCTGATGTAAGTGGCAACAGCCTTGGACATGCTGTGTACCTTTAGAAATCACACAAAAACAAAACCTGGAATATAATTTCTTGAGTCAGACTGCATAAATTATAGACTTGCCAGTGGAAAATTCCACCATTTGTCTGCTCACTTTTATGTGAATGGTGTCATTCAAAAAAGTCAGACACGTATGGGTACATAATGAAGCCTGTACTTTTTGATTATATCCAATGGAGAACTGGCAGCTTTATTTGGACAGTTATCACAAGGCCAAAAATATCAACGTGTTTCTTTAGGAAAAACAAAACACTTGAAATGGCTGTTTTAAACTTAACCAAAGAATTTTCAAATGAGTCTAAAGGAGTTAAACCCCCAAATCCCTTTGAACTGGGCACCTAAAGCCTAAAGTTAACATAAGGGTCAATTAATTACTTGACATTTAAATACAGTATCATTAGAGTTATGGTTGGGAAAGTGAAGGGCATAATACAAGAGAGAGAATTCAATCCACTTGGGGGTAGTTTTCCACTTATCAAATAAACTAACTAAACAATAGTTTCTTTAGAAACCTGCTTTAAAAAAAAAGTGTAAATTTTCAGTGATCACAATACCTCAACCTTTTTGCCTTCTCTCAGGGAAAAAAAAAAAAAAAAAAAAAAAAAAAAGCCAGTGAAGATGGTTACAATACCATAGGGAGGAGAATCTTGTTAATAAATATGTAAAATACAGATTTCATTGTATTCATCTAATTCGGAATAAGAAAAGGCCATCATTTCCATGGACAGAGAATACATCATGACAGACCTCAGTCTGGAGCTCATTTTGTAAAACAAGGTGCAAGGATAGCAAATGATCTGAGAATCTGATCAAGAATTGTTAAGTCAATCAGACAGAGCAATCTCTTTGTTGGCAGGCTTCTGAAGGTTTTTTTTTTTTTTTTTTTTTTTTAATCTTTTCTGCTATCAAAACAGAGACTTCAAAAGACAGATTTTCTTAGGTTCTTGTTTGACAAATGTGGAATATTCTATTATTGCCATTATTTTACTAGCACATGGAATAGCTTGTACATGGTTTAATAATTGTGGGGTTTTTTTTAAACCGTTTCCATGCTGGGTGCACTAACCAGATGTTTTGTTACCTATCCTACAGGTATATCAGCTCCTCCACTGTATATACAAAATTACACACAAAAACAATGACATCAAACAACGTTAAGGATACAAAGTGAAGAATTCAAACGTTAGGAAATTGCCTGTACAACCTTAATTCAGCCTCATTGTTCATATGCATTATGAAATATTGTGTGAGGCCTGTCTTCATCTCTTCTTTTGCTACAGAAAAGGAGGAAAACATACTAAAATCTCTCAGTAAACACCAGCTAATGCATAAAATTCATACCCAACTTGGTCAGAAAAAAAATCAGTGGTGAGGGAAATTCCTATACTCTCTTTCAGAAGTGAACAGCTCACACATAATAGACTGGACAGTTCAATCATTAGTTACTTTCAGACATGTGAATACCTCATACAGAGCATCCTGGAGCCTCTCCGTAATTTTTATAAGGATACTATTTTTAATCTCTGCTCTTTACCGCAATATTCAGATTAAAATCTTCACTGTTACATTATAGCACGTGGTGGTGAGAAGATGGAAGGTGCATGCTCTAAGAGCAAACCAACAGCTCAGTCAGTATTCTGGAATAGAGGGCGTTCCAGGTCTCCCAATCACCCAGTCCCAACTAACACCATCAGACCCCTCAAAACTCAGTATTCAGATACTTATACTAAACCTAACTAATACCCACTTTCACCCATTTCCTGACGCTAAGGTCAGACTATGGTCAGTCATTCACAGGTTTAGTCCACTTTTCTTTTCAGAGTCTATAGGGTGTCTGGGCATTTGCTCTAGCCTCCCAAGTGCTACCAATAGCTCCCATATCTGCTATCATCTTTACATGGACCACAGGCACACAAATTGCCAGCAGCTCTCAGACAGACACACCTCATGCAGAGAGTAATATCCAGCAAGTAAAATTTCAGAAATACCTGATAACCGTGAACAACTTGCCAGTGGAAAGATTTTTGTTCCTTAAGAAAATAAATAACTGACACTGCACCTCAAACGGAGATTCTAGAATGCTGAGCACCATACAAATGCCCATTAAGTTTTGGCCCATACTGTGTTCCCTAACATTATATATACACATTCTCTCATACCGCTTACACTCATTAAACATTCATGAGCTAATGTCACTGCGGGTCCTTTCACTGCTCATGACTGTGAATATTAAAGCAAAATCTGTTTTAAGTGCATCATTCCAAAGCATGTGATTTCATTGTTACAAAAAGTTGTGAGTTTTCATGCTGATTCAGAAACTAAGATACAACCATAACGTGGCTGATCTGTAAATAATACCGATTGTGACTGAAAAGCAAAAGACCAGTCCGGTCAACAACCAACACCATAAAAATGAGAAGTGAGGTTGTATACGTTAGCTGGTGCTATTGGTTTATTTTATTTTAAATGTCTGTTTTGCTTAATATTAAAAATAAGATTTCACCACCGCCACAACTTCCCTTCATTGCTAGGCTCCATGATTAGAATTGTGAAGAACTGATAGGAAAAAAGCTGTGCAAAAAAAGAGAGGCTAGAATCTAACCCTGTGGCCATAAAAAGCTGAAACATGTTTAATATGAACCCCCTTTTCTTTATTTGCACTCTGGTCTGAATGGCCGAGAGCACACAGCTTGTCAGAGTTGGCACTTATTCTCTTTATGTGCAAGGAAATAGCATGTGTATAAAAATACAAACCTCACCAGGCTGGAATCTTTGTCTTTCTCCTGTCCTCTTCTCCCCTAGAAACCAGCATCCCATCCCATAACAAATGTCTAAGAAGTGAAAAACTGGCCTTGATCGATTATGTATTTTGTAGCCAGGCACTAAATTATTTTGGATGCACACACACTACATGGAGCAAGATAATCAGGGGGCCCAGTCCCATTCCCCACTATAGTGAAAGACACTGAAAATTGTTGAGCATTCAAAGTTTCTGCTGAAATCAACAGCAGATTTGGGTGCTCAGCAAAGCCTTAGAAGGGGCTGATTTAACAGATCAATTCCGGAGACTTGCACTGGAAAAAACGGTTACTCACCTTCTCGTAACTGTTGTTCTTCAAGATGTGTTGTTCGTGTCCATTCCAATCAGGTGAGTGCGTGTGCACATGCACAGTAGCCAGAAGATTTTTCCCTAATAACAACCGCCTTCATGGCGCCCAATATAGAACCTTGCCGACCCGCCACCCCTCTCAGTTCCTTCTTGCCGGCTACTCCAACAGAGGGGTAGGAGGGTGGGTATTGGAATGGACATGAACAACACATCTCGAAGAACAGTTACAAGAAGGTGAGTAACCGTTTTTTCTTCTTCGAGTGCTTGTTCATGTTGATTCCAATCAGGTGACTCTCAAGCCCAAGTTTAGGTGGTGGGGTCAGAGTCGTCCATTGATTGGAGTACTGCTCGTCCAAAGGCCGCATCGTCTCTGGCCTGCTGAGTAATTGCATAGTACATGACGAAAGTATGGATAGAGGATCATGTCGCTGCTCTGCAGATTTTCTGAGTGGTGACCTGCACCAGGAATGCTGTTGACGAAGTCTGTGCCCTGGTGGAATGAGCAGTGATCGGGGGTGCAGGAACTCCTGCCAGGTTGTAACATTCCCGGCTGCAGGATGTAATCCATGACGAAATGCATTGTGACAACACAGGCAGTCCTTTCATTCTGTCCGCCACTACTAAGAAATACTGGACCAATTTTCTGGATGGCTTCGTTCTCTTGATGTAAAAGGCATGTGCCCTGTGGACATCCAGAGAGTGTATTCTCTGCTCCCTGCCGCCGGAATGTGGCTTAGGGTAGAATACAAGGAGAAAGATGTCCTGGTTGATGTGAAACTGCAACGCAACCTTCAGGAGGAAAGCAGCATGAGGTCTGACCTGCACCGTGTCCTTATAGAACACAGAATAAGGGGGCTCTGAGGTTAGGGCCCCGAGTTCAGACACCCTCCTGGCCGAGGTTATTACCACCAGGAATGCCACCTTGTAAGAGAGATAGAGGAGGAAGCACTTTGCCAAGGGCTCAAAGGGCAGTCCCATTAGTCTAGAAAGGACCAGAATGAGATCCCAGGCTGGGTCAGGCTGTCGGACGTGAGGATATAGCCTGTCAAGCCCTTTTAAAAACCGCCTGATCATAGGCTTAGTAAGCACAGAGAAGCCCTCCTCACCCAGGTGAAAGGCCGAGATGGCAGCGAAGTGCACTCTTATCGATGACAACGAAAGCCCCTGCTGCTTCAGATGGAGGAGGTAGCCCAGAAAAAGCAGCAGTGGGACCAGCATCAGGGACGAATGGCCCTGCACCAACCAGACTGAAAATCTCTTGCACTTGGCAAGGTAGGTGGCTCTCGTAGAGGGTTTTCTACTGCCAAGGTCAACTTGTCTAACCTGGTCTGAACAGGAAAGCTCCATTGGGTTCAACCATGGAGCTTCTACGCTGTGAGGTGAAGCAAATGGAGGCTTGGATGTTGAAGACGACTATGATCTTGCGTCAGAAGGTCTGGGAAGAGTGGAAGGGTGACTGGGGCTTCCACGGACATGTCTAGGAGAGATGTGTATCAGTGCTGTCGGGGCCACACTGGAGCTATCAATATAACCTGAGCTTGACGCCATAAACAGAAGGTGTGGGGGTCACTTTTTGGCATGTGCTTCATGCAGTCCTTGCATATCTTGAAGCCCGGGGGATCGCGGCATGCCCCAGAGGGAACACATAAGTGAGGGAAATGGGGGGGACCCCGTAAATGAAATTTACAACTGACTAACTATACTAAACTACATTATCTGAATAAATAAGGTGAGTACAACAGGAATCAAATTGCTGGTCACGTGCCAGAATAAGAGCCAGGGAAGATACAGTTACCATCACTGGCAGTAAGAAATAACTGAGGAGGTGGTGGGTCGGCAAGGCTCTATATTGGGTGCCAGGAAGGCATGACTCTGGGGGGCACCCAGGCCAACCCTACAGTTGCTGCTAGGGAAAAATCTTCCATCTAGTGTGCACGTGCACACACATACCAGACTGGAATCGACATGAATAAGCACTTGAAGAAATTCAGTTACTTGAAGACACTTATTAAGTGTATCAACCTAACAATTGACACCAGATTTTCAGAGCCTCAAAAGCGAGCAGCTAATGCTTAAATAAGCCGTTAAATATTTTACGGATACAATGAGCTACACTGTGTAAAACAAAAAGGTTCATCATCTGTTATAGGCATTAGACAAAAATAAAATCTGGAAATTCTCATTTCAAGTACAAATGCTAAAGACTAGATGGGACCAAAGTCCATCAGTGAGCTACAATGGCATTATAGGTATGTTTCATCGCCTAGGACTTTAATATGGATTTAAAAGATTTCGCAAAAAAATCAGGAGAAGTTGTCCCCTGGGAGACTCTACTGTGGTTTTAGCTTTCTATGCTCCAAAGTCACATACAGAGTTACATGCACAAGAATCAGGAAAATTTCATATTAGAATTATTCTGTTAAATTTCCACAAGCAGGTAAGGTGAAGAACAGCTTCTTAAACAGCAAATCAGCCTTGATTAGTCAGGACTACTGGAAAAAGGCCTAAAGTCTAGTGACTTCATGGTCCCAGAAACAGTCTGAAGTGGTGATGGGCTTGGCGAGTTTTGCCTGCTCAGCGTTAAAGTCTATTTCTTCTTTTATGATCTGTTTTACCACTCCCAACGGTCACCCCTTCTAGCTATTAAAACCCAAAGGTGGGACAAAGACACAACATGAAATGAATCAAGAAAAAGAGCAGGAAGCGTACTGTGATGCATTCATCATATCTTTTCTATACATAATTATTATAATAAAACTTTACATTTGATGATTCATGATTCCTACTCTATATAAACTACCATCTGAAAAGTGAGAGAACACACCTGTTGTGTGCAGGAGAGATGTCAAATAGGGGTCTGTAATGAGGAATAGGTAGGTTGATCAATAGGGATAAAACAAAATACTCAGAGTCTGAATTCTGGTAGAGAAAGGGGTGAGCTAAAACTATTTGCTCTTCTAATCAGAGGCAACAATTTTACTTTTCATATGCCCCATGAATCATCAACACCACCGCACAAACTCAAATGTGTTCTGTGTACCTACTAAAAACTGTGGATAGTAGTGATCCCAGTGTTTAGCATTATTCCTCTATTGTTTTAATGTTCCCCGACAAGTTCCCCATTGTTCTATAGCCATGTATGTGCTTCATTCTAGTAATTAGCTGTCAGCGAGGGCCCAACAGCAGCTTAGTATTGTCTGCTCAAATCAAATTAATGAAATGCAATCCACTCAAATGTCCTGAATGCATAGCTGTAATTGCATTAAATAGAGAGGCTGGGGACATCAGCATCAAACTTCAGCTTCTGAACAGAGCATTACGATCAAGCACATTAATCCATTATTTCTTCAGGATCTGACAACCAATTAATATTACAGGACTTCATATACAGAAAGGATTGAAGTTCCTGTGTTATTTTTATTTTTTTAACACATAAAATGACTTCAGATTCTAGGATGGCAAAGTAAATGCTGGGCTTAACATTTGCAATCAAAATCAATTGTTGGAGATGAAAACGTAATATGAAAATGTTAGACTTACTGCATTTTTGCAAAAAGGATTTTCACTTATAAAAATTAGACACCTGTAAAATGTCATTCCTACACCAATGAATGCATTAAAAAATTAGATTTTTTTAAAGCAAATCAGGATAATGTTCAACATCAAAATATATTAGCATTTAAATCTTCCTAGAGGGACATTTTTAGGATTCAGTTTCTCTCTGTCTCCCCTTTTCTTCTCCTCAGGGCAATAAAATCAAGCCTTAATCTCTTGCACTCACAAACTTGCATTTACCATTAATAACTGGTTCTATGAAGCCTCTAAGTTCTTACTTAATTTTAAGATTCATATTTTCCATTAATTACCAAAGAATTTTCCACAAAACAGAAGTTGCGCTAGACTAAAAGCAAGAAGCAAGGAAAACATGAAGCAGAAATATCCTGTGGATACAGTAGACTTTGAAGAATGTTCATGTCAGTGGTTATTTCAGGTTTGTGATAAAATTTAATAAGGTTTGAGCACAATAAGTTATGACAATACTATGGATGGGATATGTAGCTTGAAGGCATAGTTATGACATGCAGAACTCTAGACAGATATGAACTTAACTACTTTTGTTCACAACTTGTTTGGCAACAATTTACAATCTTTTAGGATTTCTAGAAGAGTTTCTCATAATTAGTTACAATGAACTACTGTATGTACAATCACTGAAGAAAATGAAATCCAAGCATACAGCTAATATAAATGTCTAGAAAACATCTCTAAATATTTTTAATATTGTATTTTGGTAAAAAATTATAGGACTTCTACAATACACTTTCTATAATTATATTATTTATCAAATAGTAATTAACATTTTCTATTTAATTTCAACTAGTTTCAGACCCCAGTCCCGTTACCCAAGTCAAAGAACTTTCTATTACATCTTGCATGTCATCAGACAGTCCAAAAACACCAAATATCACCCAAAACTTTATATATATAGCCCTGCTCAACAGGGACTGGGATGGAAGATGACAGCCAAATAGCACATGCTGCATCACAACACAGTATTTGAAGGTTACAATTTGGCCAAGGACATTGGGGCAAACTTCTATTCTCATGGTAAGTACCACAGGACCTTTAATGCCCATTCACAGCAGGTAAGATTTCTGTGCTTAATATTACATCCAAAAGACCCACCTTTGGTAAAGTGCTGGGAATTCAATTTCTCTAACATGTAAGGAAGCAAGGCTGAGTCAAGTCTGCTGGATTTAATAAGGGGTCTAACATATTCCAAACCTGATGCTTATAACTACTAAGCCATTCCATCAGATACTAAATCTATGCTTTTCTTCTTTTGATTTTGAATAAAAAATTCTTCTTGCCAATGTGGGTCATCTCTAACTTGCAGTCAGTATTTTAAGGCAGAATATATAACAATTTATATCACAGATACTTTTTTATTGAAAGTTTCAATGTTTATGTGATAGTAAACCATTTACGTTAATAGAAAATGCCATTTACTTTATCCAAAAAACTCTGATACAAGACTATATTTTCTGTTACCATATCAAGCAATTTTTAAATTTACTGCTTTCTAAACAATGCTGGGCATATGTTTTTAATTATAGTTATTGTTCTGGGATAGAATGAGTGATATCACCAAAACAGCCATACCCCAATTATCCAGCTGAGAGTAAAATTTACTTCATATGAGTTTATTTCAAAAAGCAGAGCTGATGTTTAATGGTATAGCTTTCTTCCTGCAAAAAAGTAAGTTAACTGACGATATTCTAATATTTTACAGTAACAATAAGGCATTGATTATATTATAAATTATGTGTTGTATTCCCAGGACAGATGCATCTTTAGAACACAAACTGCTATTTACTTTCTATAATGTTCTCCTTGGAGTATGTGCAGTAGATCATTAGTAGACCTATACAAGCTGGACTTTACCTATACAAGCACAGATGGATTCTGAAGGAAGACAAACTAATCACTTCTGTAATCTGTACAAATTGCTTCCATTTTCATCATTAAGCTTCTCTGTTTAAGAAAATATGTTCTGGTGATACAGATTTCTACCACTGAAATGATAGCTTCACAGAAAGTAATGATCTAATGTATCTTTGATTTCCACTGAACAGTAAGAATAATTAATGTACATACATAGAGTTCTTTACAGATTATAAAGCTAACAGAATAAAAAGTGCCGTATTTATTTCTACGTTTTTTTTTAAAGTATTATTATAAGTCAATAGCTATCTGGATAGACAGTAATGAAGAAAAAGCTTATACTGTATGTCAAGTTTTTTGAAGGATCTTCATACCTGGACTTGGGAAGCAACTCATAAAAGAGGAGGAGCAAACGTATGGTTGATTAGCCACAATTTTTCTCTCAAAGTTAAGCCATTTAGCAAGTCACACGTGCCTCAGGGGCAAGTTACCTCATCTATTCCAGGTGACCATCTGAACAAAGTTCAACAGTAAATCAAAGGAGCAAGGAGTTTGTATGGTTCTCAGATTACTTAATGGATGGTAGTAACTCCTTTTCAATGTTAAGCTGCTCTTTGGATAAACACAATAGGCACAAAACCTGCAGCAATGGTTTCATAAAATGGAAGAGTAAAACAGTAAACAGAAATACTTGGACAAGACAACCATAAAGTCCATTAATGTAAAGCATCCAGATGAATAAAATTAGGCACTCTCTCTCTGTTTGGACAGTTATTAATACAACCGTCTCTTATGCACTGAGATGACCATAGGACCTTTTGACTATCCCCTGCAACAAGCCAGAGGGAATCAAATACTACTGAGGCTATCAAGTCAGACTCTGATTTAACAATTCATATTTTCACAAAGAAACATGTTGTCTTGGGTTTTTATCAATGGAGAGAGAGACATTTGCCTACTTACTATTTACCAGGCCCCTTTTATACTTTGTTGCTAATAGACGAGGCCAGCCTTTGGGAAACCTATGCATGATTTTAAAGACTCCAAAGGGCCCTTTGGGAATAAGTGCGGTTCTGGTTTTTACGGTCTCATCCTAGAAATGCACATCATCCAGCTATGGATACAGGTAACTGCATCCGCTGCAAACACTGTTAAATATCCTCTGAACATGAATATTAATGCCCCCAATAACTCTGGGAAACAAGTATTTGGTGTGGAACTGAGATGCCACAAACTTCCAGTTGGATGCCTCCTGGACTTCATAATCTAGGCATGCCAATCTCTGAAATCATTGATTTGATGATTTGGGGAATCTGTTTAGTACAACACGAATTCCGTTTGATTTTATGGGTTTGCTGTATCACTAAATTCCTCAGGAGATGTGGAGTCCGCCACAGATTATCAGGGCTGGGATTATGTCTCTGTAAAACCAGGGACAACAAAGAGTTGTTAAGCTAACTGGTTTCCATTTCAACAGGAGCACCTTAGGACAATGGGATAGCTGATGCCTAAGGAATCCACCTGACCACGGATCAGTCTGCAAGAAGAGAGAGCTTGGTCTAGTGGAATCTCCCCAGGAGAGGGAACAAAAAGTTGAGGTGTGGATGTGAGACTGGGTTGGTCAGAGAGAGAGGAAGCTTGGGCAGCAGAGAAGCATAAAAGGACATGCTTTTCTGATTATGGAGCCAGCCAAGGTCATGGGAAGCTGGCTGGAGGGGAAAGAGAGCAGAAGGAAGCTGGCTGCAGGAGGAGAGAGAGAGAGAGAGCGCAAGAAAGACTATAATTTGTAGGAGAAGCCAGGTGCAGCAGGGGGATCCCGGACACCCCAGAGGACTCTTGCCAAATCCCAAAGAACACTCCAGAGTGGTGAGGAAACACAGGCAGGAAAGTGCATACAGGCCTTTTATTATTTTGCCTAGAACTGTGTATTTCTTGTGCTGACTAAAGTAAAAACTAATTGTTTTAGAACCCACGGCAAAGCCTTTGTGTTTTGTGCTTCAGTCATCACATGGTCCTTGGAGAGACAGATGGTGAACCAGAGTGCCCACAAAGTTGGAACCTGGGAAAGGGAGTCCTAAAGCTACTAGGGGGTCTTGGTGGGGGGCAGCACTGGTCCTGGGGGCCTAGGCCATAAGGTCTCAGTACCATGAAGGAATAACAAAGACTGTGCCCAGGAAGCATGCCAGAGAGCCACGAAAAGATAGTGCTAGAGCCCACCCAGACCAAGAGACCTCACACATGGGACCAAACTGGTGGTGACTATCCAGCAGGGGAAAATTTACCAGGGCTGTGACAATCCACAATTGTTGAAACCTGATGTACAGAAAACCATCACGCTCCACTAGGACAGTGTAAATATTATGAGGCTGGACCATCTGGTAGTAAATACTAGTAACCTTCCTCGGTAGCCCATGAATAATGTGGATGGTGCTTCTATAACTTTTTCACGTTCCTGTGGGTTTTCATCTAGAGAAATTAGAATATGCCAACCCCAGAGTCTCCATAACTTCCCAGTGTAGCCTGGGTTAAGGATAGCAAGTTGAATACAAGAGAGGGGGTAAGTGTGTGGAAGGACAGACAAAAGGGAAAAAAGCCTTTATGTCATCATCCTACTTAAGGTATAGAGAGAATTCAGCATTTACTTGAAATCAGACTTTAACTTTGAGAATCCTTTCCTCTAGCCCCAGAAACATCACTGTTTATGCTAACTACCTTTTCTATACTAATACCAACAGGCGCATGCAAACTGAGACACAAATCAAAGTAACCTACAAGCACTGATAAACATCAGCATATGGCCATATTGCGTATATGGAAGTAAATAAGTAAAATACTTAATACTTAACACCAGGGCCGGCTCCAGCATTTCTGCCGCACCTAGCAGCAGGTCCTTCGCTCCTAGCGGGAGTGAGGGACCTGCTGCCCCCGAATTGCCGCAGGTGCCGCCCCTCTCCCTTGGCCGCCTCAAGCATCTGCTTGTTAAGCTCGTGCCTGGAGCCGGCCCTACTTAACACTCAGGTACCACACTTGTCTTTCAGGGGTGTCAAAACCTTTTATGAAATATACAGCCTCAATGCAACTTTGAGCCTTTATAGAACTCATTTCCCAAATAGGGAAACAATCAGAGACTGGTCAAGTGATCTGCTCAGAATGTCTGTAAAGCACAGGATATGGGATTCAGGAGATCCATAACACTACCCAGCCCCATGTTCAATCAACTAGCCAGGAACACAATCCAAGAAGCTAATACCTAGTCACCTGCTCTCATAACTAAACTCACCATGCTGCTGTATACTGTATATTTTTTAATTTACAAATTCTTCAGGCATCCCATTTAGCATTAATGTCCATTCACGTTACTCACTGGTTTTTAAACAGATGTTCAGTTTTTATACTCCTTGACTGAGCTGCATGGATGTGTCACTGACATTATGATTTTATATACAAGGTGTACTATATTCATTCTCCCAATATATGAACCTCATAAAACAAAACAAATGTACCAAAATTAGTGAACATTGTTATTAAAGCAAGTTTGACTATTTAGACACAAAGCAGCCTTTAAAGAGTTAAAATGTCCCACTAGAAACCATAAATTGAATCTTATTTAATTAGGAACTCTACTTGGGGAAAAAAAGTGATATAAATCCTTTCATTAACTAAACCAAACTCCCTTAAAGGCAACAATATGTTCCCCTCTGTCAGGACAGAGTGCAATGAAATCTGTATTTTAATTGGGGTTAGCTAAAGGGCCATTTGGCTTCAGAAGCTTTGTTTATCAGCCCTAAAAGCATTATAGCTGAACCAATACTTGAAATATCCTATTACACAATTATTTCATTTAAAAACCCATTTTCCAAAGATTTTTGCATGTGAACTGTTTTAAATGAGAGTTTTGGAAATTAGAAATACAAGTCTGAAAGATACTGCAAGGTGAGCAGAGATATAGCCTCAAGTGAAAAAGCGTTTTTTTTCTTTTGCATTACTGCGATGACTGTTTCATTTTCAGCGTACACCATACACATGGTCCCTGCTCACCCCCTACCAGGCAATCTAGTGAAGATAAAACAGCGGGACAATGGAGATGATGGTCACTATAGCATCTGAATCCTTCCCAACTTTCTGTTTCCCAGTGTCACAAGCACATTTCTTTTGTGGTGAACTCTGGATCAGAAACCCCTCAGACTATGATGATTTCCATGTCCAAAATAACCAGCGCTGTACGACATAAGGGAGAGACTGAAATGCATCACAACTCAGTGACAAGCTTCTTGAACAGAACAAAACAAACTTTTCTATAAAGTTCACTCAAGAAAATATTTTAATCTACATTTTGTTTCCTGAACAATTTTGCACCTTAACATCAGAAACTTTTTTTTGAGGAGCCTGGAGGTATTTTAAAAATAAAATAAAATTAATTCTTATTCAGTAGTCATAATAGATTTTCTCCTATGAGAAATGAATGTACAGAAATTATGCATCTTCTGTAGCACCCAGCAAAGCACATGTACCGAAAGGAATACTAGAAAAAGGAGTTAATATAACCACACAATCCAACCCTAACCAAATTGCAGCTAGAATTAAAGGAACAAAATTAATGAACCAATGAGGTACAGGTATTTCTCTCTTCTATCTTTAGTGTTAGGATCAAGCGTAAATAGAATTTTGAATGAATTTAATAGAATCACAGAGCCTTAGTATTGTTAATGCTCAAATATAAAATCTTACACAACAAAAATCCAGCACCAATTTCCATAGTGAGGTTTCTAGTCCAGGATCTGCAGCTGGACCACGATTCTTTAATGCTATCTTGTCTGGGGCCGAACTTCAGTAAAACTTGATCGACCATGGAATGACTGAATCTTTCTTTCAAAATTATTAAATCTAAATTAGCTCCTATGGTTCCAGGTTGCTTTGTGGAGGATATTACTGCTCTGTTATTGCCATCCTCCCATTGTATACTTCTGCAACCAGAATGTAATGACACCAAAGAAAAGCATAGTAACTGTCATACTTAGCCTATACGTCCAGTTCAGTAAAATGAGGCGTTTTAGTTTTAAAAACAAATAAACTCTGCTTTTTCATTTTCCGAAATGACAATATCACTGTGGCTGTACCTGACAATAAAGTTTAATTCAAACAAGTCACCGAGTTTTGTGCTTCATGTTCATGCTACCTTACAGAAAATACAACCACTTCAAATTAAATGGATTATTCATGCCTTTGAAATTTAGAGTTGACATCCATAGAGTTTTTTCATATAGTTTATTGCAGATCTTCTCTGAACTATTCCCTCCTGAGAACTATAATAAAATGAGCTGCTTCTGAAACTTCACAGCAGGTATTTTGATTTGGAAGTAATCATAGTTTTCTCCACAATCGTTATACAATTTATGCCGTGATCTTCTAACAAATAAGTAAAAGACTTAAATTGACATCAATATGTACATTTTTTCTAACAATGCAAGCTAATTGTATATCTTTAATGGAGAAAAATGTTTATTCAAAAATCTATTGAATATACCAACAATTGAGTTCAAAGTGGAGACACCACATGCATCTAAATAAATATCAAGGAAGTGTCAGAGGTAAACGAGGAGAGACCAGGTGAAGTGTGTGTGATGTGTTAATTGTATTCAAAAAATAATAATATAAGCAAGACAGAGAAGCCGAACTTCCAATTATCATAATGGTGTCTACTTCATAACACATTTTCAAACTTGAAAGAGACATTTTAAGCCATAGGAATTCTGAGCAGAATATCTCCAGCTGTGTTCTGCATAAATCTCATACTCTGTACATACACAGTTTATTTAAATACCAAGTGCAGTTATGACTTACAAAATGCATATTTCAGTCACAATAGAATTTCTGTCATTGCCAAAAGCTACTCGTCATGAAATGAAAGGAACAGAAAACAATGAATTAAATTAGAAGAAGATAAGAAAAGAGGGAACCTTTTCAACTGATGTTTTACTAGACTAAAGTAATTCTTTTTAAAAAACAATGCAGCTAACAGCCCTCTGCCGAGTTTACATTACCATGCCCCGAAATATAGAAAGTTGTAAGTCTAGAAACTCTACAACATTAAGTCAAATTTTGCCTATTCAACGTTCCAATGATGACCCATAATTTACCTTTCACCAACATGATGTCCATATTGAAATTTAAAAGGAGGAAAAAAACAGTGCTGGGAATCCCCACCCACCCTGTAAAAGCCAAGCCAGACTGGAAAAGAGAAGGCTGGGCAGGGCCGGCCCACACATTTTGGCACCTGAGGCGGGGAGCTCAAATGATGCCCCCATACCCCCTCACTTGGGCCAAAACGTTGAAAGGTCTCAATTCTGCCTTTTTTCTGTTCTACTCCTCTCATGGTACTGCTCTGCTACCTACCCCAATAAAGGAGAACTAACAACTTAAAATGCCTTGTTCAAAAATTTTAAGGAACAATTAACTTTCAAATGTGTGAACAACAAATGTAACTTTTCTTGTCTGCATAGTAGACACTGACATTTTTATCTGTTTGAATAATCAAAGTGGTGCTTTCCGTGCCTTCTTGGTTGCAAAGATTTGAACTGCTTCCTGAAGGTCCACAGTTTGGGCCAGCTCATGCTCTACTGAGATGGTTGCAAAGCCAATCAGCCTCTCCTGTGTCATTGTGGAGAGTAGATGTGTTTTTATTAACTTCAGCTCGGAGAAGCTGCGTTCTCCACTGGCAACTGTTACAGGAAGTGTTAGAAGTATGCGCAGAGCAACAAAAGCGTTTGGAAAGAGGGTGGCCATCTTATTTGTGCATATATATTCCAGAACAGCCTTTGGAGTTGATCCTGCTGAAATGTATCTTGAAAGGGCTTTCAGTTCATCACCTAAATCACTCGCATCAATATCACGCATGTCATCATGTGTCAACACTGTCTCCAGTGCCCGGCATTGCTGGTGTAGGTCTTCTTCAGGTATAGTGAGGAGTTTGGGAATATACAACATCCCAAATATACTGCTGTGTTCCTTGAGCTGCATGAAACATTCAACTGACTGTATTGCACAATCTAGCACCTGGTTAAAGAATTCAATTTTGAATTGTTGTTCGGGGTCTCTTATGGGATTATCCCCATAATTATCCCCTCTTGGGGGGAGGAATAGCTCAGTGGTTTGCGCACTGGCCTGCTAAACATAGGGTTATGAGTTCAATCCTGGAGCGGGCCACTTAGGGATCTAGGGCAAAATCGTGAAGGCAAGGGGCTGGACTTGATGACCTTTCAAGGTCCCTTCCAGTTCTAGGAGATAGGATATCTCCATTGATTAAAATTAATATCCTGTGCTTCATAATCAAAATGTCTTCTTCTTTGGGGACTCTTGTATTCTTGAATGTGTGGGAAAATAGCTTCAGTGTGAAGTTCCTCTGCCAACTTCTGTGCACTCTTCAGAACGTTTTGAAATCCCTCATCTGACCAGTAAGACTGTAGGTAAGACTTTGCTTTGTCTAGTTGTTCCATTGCTCCAGCTATATCAAGGTCAACACCTTGGAGTCTCTTGCTTACAACATTTATTTCAAACAGTATGTCATGCCACAACACTAAGCCACACAGAAATTTGAAGTCAGGTATGTTTCTGGTGATTTCATTTCCCTCTGCCACTGTTCTCCCACGAACAGTTCTTGTCATAGCATTATCCTCCATAATGGCAACTCTGGCATCATCTATCTTTCCAATCTGGTGTTTGATAGGCTTTATCGCCTCCACTCGACTTTCACATCGTGTGGCACTCAGTGGTTTCAGTGTCAGAGAGGATGTTCCCAGATGTAGCTTCAAAATTTGCCATCGATGAGTTGATGGAGAGAAAAATACATAGATGCTTTGAATTACATTAAAAAATTCAGCAGCCTTACTAGAAGCTGATGCAGCATCACTGACCACCAAGTTCAATGAATGAGAACTGCATGGGACAAAAAAAGCTCGAGGGTTTAACTCTCGGATCCGTGTCTGCACTCCTGTTCTTTCCTCTCATGTTGGCCCCATTATCGTAGCCTTGACCTCTCATGTCAGCTATCGCAATTCCCATATCTTCCAGCTTTTTAAGAAGCACATTTGTCATACCAGCTCCTGTAGAATCATCAATGTCAATAAATTCTAGATAGTCACCATTGCAGGGACATTTTCACTAGGTTCTGATGTTGTTACAAAACGCACCATTAAAGTCATTTGTTCCGTATGGCTGATGTCAGGTGTGCAGTCCAGAATAACAGAGTAATGTCTTGCTGACTTCAGATCTGCCACAATCTTGTTTGCCTTTTGTTGCCAGTAACTGTATGATCTCATTTTGAATTGTTTTTCCAAGGTAGTGGTGTGTGTACATTTCTTGGGTGGTGACTCTTCTTAGATGCTCCTGGAGTACAGCATCAAACTCAGCCATCAACTCCACAATTTTAAGAAAGTTTCCATTGCTTGGCACATACTGCTGATCTGAAGTGCCATGCAGTCCTAGGTTTGGGTAGCAAGCATTCTCACAATTGCAATGAGCCTTTTCAGAACATTTTGCCAGTAAAGAGACTATGATGCAATCTTCTCTTGATGCTGATCATCTATGGTGGCCACATATGGAACGCTCTCTGGTCATTTGTTGCTTTCTCATGGCATGCCAGATTTCTAGCCAGATTTTTCCAGTCCTTTGTTCCTGTAGAAACCCAATGTGGCTGGAACATTAGACTGGAAGAGTTTGCAACAAAAACAGTATGCAGCATTCTGGGTTTTTGAGTGCATAAGCCATGGCCTCTCCACTTTGTCACCATTGGAGATTTCACGCCAGTAATGTGTTCGATGGAAACTTCTATTTTCATTGTCTTTGGGGAACATGAAGTTTTTCACTTGCTGTGGCCCATGCAGTACAAGGAAGTCCCTCAGGCTACTGCTCAAGTGGGTCCACAGTCCTGGATCATCTAGACTTAAGGAACTAAACTCAGCAGCAGCTGTTTCTTGTGCCTCCACCACACTCTTCTCTAATCTACACTTTTCTTCAGGAATGTGCATGGTTACATCCATTTGAGATGGAGATATGGATGCTGCAGTAGCCGACAGGGCACCTGCACTCCGACTAACTGGAAGATCTGGCATCTCCTCACCACTCACTGGGGCCGGAAGGCTCACCATGAACATGTGTGTCTATGTATCTCAGGAGAGCTCCTTCCTGCTTAGATAGAAAAGCTTCCTTTGCTTTCTTTCTTTTTCTGAATGCTGCCCCAGAGGCGCGTTTTCTTCTTTCACTCATGACTGCTGTTCCGTGCCAGCTAGAGTGGCTCTCAACACTCAATTGAAGGGGACAAATAAGCAGGCTGGTAGCAGGGCCTGAGTGAGGGAAGATATCAGTGTCTTAAGGGCCTAACTGGCTCCTACTACTTCAGTTGACTGCCTGTTCTCCTCAAGTGGGTTCAGAGAAGCAACAGGAGACAGGAAGCTCCCTGAGAAGCTAGTTTTAATCAGTCCGGGTTCCTGGGGGTGCTAGAGAGGTACATAAGAGGCTCCTCCTCCTCTCTCTTCCTGCAGCTCCTGCTGCTTTCTGTTATTCCCTCTCACCTTTTCTCCTGCCTGCCTGTTATGTCTCTTGTGCCCTCCTTCCTCCAGCATAGCACTCCACCCTCTCTGTGCATCTAGAGCAGAGAGAATACATATGCACCAGCAGCAGACACAATTTTTTACACTCTGGGTCCTAGTGGCGCCCCCACACAGTCTGGCACCTGAGGCGGCAGCCTCAGTTCGCCTCATGGTAAGGCCAGTCCTGAGGCTGGGGGATTCTCTTTAAATTCCCTCCATCTCCAGGAAACTTTAAAACCATGGGAATGAGTACAATATGAAAACCCAAGCAGACAGGCCTCTCTTCCGTAGGGTTACGTGGAGTGGATGATTGTGTGAACACCACTGTTGCGGCATCAACAAGTGATGATGCTGAGTCATGGTCCAAAATGAAAACATCACAATAGGATTCTGAGGTGAGCTGTGACTCCATTCCACCAGCTCTCCAGTCCGGCCTCTCTCATGGAAACAGTGGGTGATCTCATTATCCGTGTAAATGTCTCATCCTCTCTTTAATCTTACTAACCTCTTGGATTCACTGAAGACAATGAATTCAACAAGTTATTTATATGATGTATGTTAAAAATAATTCCTTTAAACAATTTTAAATTTGTTGCCCTTCAAGCATAGAGAAATAGACGTGCCCAATCTGCCATCTTTATACCATTAATTCTTTTATGCACCTCTATGACATATTTTCTCTGAACTAAGAAGTCCCTCTTCAGTCTCTCCTCATACAGAATTTCTATGCCTCTAACCATTTTTCTATCATTTCCCCCACCTTTCCATCATTACTTTCTATCCCATTCGTACAAACCCTTAACACCTTGTTTGCTTTTTGGGCTCTTTTTCTAACAGATTGCAAGGGGACACTTTACTTTTGCAGAAGCTGTGCTGGTTTGTCCTCACATTTTTTCCCAACTAGCTGTATTATAATTCTAGTTCTAATTATTGTTTCAACCAATTTACCTTATACTGAGGTCCAGTTTACTAGCTTAAGTAGCAGGACCACTCCTAGCATTTTTTTTTTATTTAGTCACAACACTTGCTACCCACTAGTTCCTCCATATAGCAACTCACTTTCAGAGTGTGCATGTTTTTCCCCAAAATAGTTCAGAGAATTCCTCTTGCTCTCTTTGTAAAATACAAAACAAACTTATTCACAGATGCTTTTATAAATATACAATCACTGACATGCCTGACACAAAAGCAGATATCAGCTGGTCACATTATTTTATGCTTGTGTTTGTTTACATGCTGCTTTATTGTTCTATTCCAAGTCCCTTGCGCATTATTAGTTCTGCAAATGCCTCCAACTTTTCCTGCATGGCAGCCCTTGGACACTGCTTCACTGCTTGCTGAGGTTACACACCCTCAATTACAAGTAAAATAATAGGGAGGAAAGGCAGGCTACAAGTATGTCAAAATGCACAAATAAAATAAAATCTCAAAACAAGAAACAGAGGAATAACAAAAACACAAGTATACATAAAGGCACAAAGAGAAAAGCAGGTGAGGACGTCACAGCAGAATACTGTCTTAGTTGAACACATAAATCCTTCCGTAGTAAAGCTGAAATATTACGGTGCTACTCGCCATTGTACAGCTTTCTGGTAATGGGTAGATTTAGAGACTTTTGAATAAAGCAACTTTTATTTCTTCTACACTTACATAGAAGACAGTGACTCCATCCAGTCTCTGATGCCTGAGCACACTACCATGACTGAAGCTGCAAAATTACGGATACAGTAGAATATAGGACGCTTCACTTTAGCATTCTCATGGGTTATGTCAAACCAAAATAACAGAACACTGAAGTGTCAGTAGGTAACAGGTAAAGTGCTCCTCACATTAGTAGTCTCAGGCTAGTCCTGTGAATACCATCATCCCAGAAATAACATTCAAGTCACAGTATCGTGTTCTAGTTTACTTTCCTGGTAGTGCTCCTCTGAGATGCACAGTACACAACTCCTTTCCTTCGGTGCAGACTCTGACCTGAAGTACATGACCCTCACTTACATGCTATGCTTCTCTAATTTTTATCAGACAAAGTTAGAGATGGAAAAGCCCTATTACACCTTCCAGTCCACCTCCCAGTGCAGGACTGTTCTGGACAAGATGGATTAACTAGTGCTTTGTTCAGTCTACTTGTTAATCATGCAACTTCCATCCTTCCCCTTGGATGGGATTCTACCTCCTAGCACAACTCACAGCAAATTTCCACAAACTTTTCCTTTCCATTTCCATCCCAGCCCTACTACCAAACTAAATATTTTCCTCCATGAGAAGTGAATGAATAGAATATTTGTAGAGTTCTGTCCCTGCATTAGTCATTGTTTAACCAAACAGTAATATTTTGTTCCATTGATCTATTCTTGTAAACTAATTTAGGTTTTTTTGCTCTTCTTTGAACTCCCTCCAATTTAGTATTTGTCTGGTAGCAAAGTGCCCAGAAATGAACTCGGCCCAGTTACATGAGAATTATACAGAGAGGGACTATAATTTGTGATAGGATGCCTTTGTGTATGCAGACCAAAGTCATATTGGCCATCTCAGTGTCCATTCATTACTGTCCCATTTACGGTGTTTTAGCCAGTTTTCAATCCAGTGACATTGTTCTTTTCCAATACAATGTATAGGTTGCAAAAAACAATATTCTTTCACCTAACATTTGAGAAACAACAAAGTTATTGCATTCAAAAGATAATTAACAACTGTTATATAAAAGAAGAGATTCTAAAATATACCTTTCCTGGATATCATTAATTCATATGGATATCAATATCACTCTCATTAAATATTGTTTACAACTGTATTAGAGCAAGCGCTTGTGAGAAAAAACAGCCATCTTTATAAATTTAAAAACAGCAAAAGCAAAGGCAGGATAATGTGACTGCTTGGGACCACGTCTTGATAGAAAATACACAATATCAGTTACTGAAATGAAAATACGAAGAACTAATCAGAAAAAAATAGTTTCCCCAACATTCAAAGAAGCTCTTCCTTGCAGTGATTTCAACTCTCGGTTAATTTTTTCCTTGAATATTTTTCATTACATGTTATATACTTAAAAAGAACACAGGCGGCTTAAAAATGAGCATGTGCAAACAGTGCCTTAAAAAACTACATGTGTCATTAAATGATCTTCACACTAGAGGAAATTGCAGAAGTTTTGTTCCTAGAGTACACAGGAATCCAATTCATCTTAATTCCCATGAATATCACATAGGGTTTCCCCTCTCTCAAAATCCATCTTTGCCTCCTCCTACTTGGCAGTGAAGTCATGATGCTGAATTTGGGGCTCTGCAATCATTAAATAGCAAGAGATTGTTTAAACAATCAGAGGACTGGGAGTACACTATAGAAACTGAGCAGGAAAAAAGTACTGAGTGGGAGAAAGTTCCTTGTAAATGTCCAAACAGTAACTCCAAACAAGAGCATGCAGATTGTTAGCAAAATAAAGTGCTTTTGTTTAGATGATCTCTTTATTCACATTTTCCCCACAGTCGGATTGCTCTCTTTAATGAAGGGTTTTGCACACATGTAGTACAAACAGTGATAACCTCTTTTCACTGCTCTTTCCATAAATGGACAAAGTCTCCGTAACACAGTCAAAGGAGCCCAGACCCCTAGAAGAATCTGGTGTAAAGGGAAGGACACACACCATATTCAATGCATACATTAAAAATGTATATTTGAAAAAACAAAACGATCAAAAAGGTGGCTGTGTAGGCAGTCAATTGGTAGGGGAGCAATTAGAGGGAGTTTGCAACAACTATTTACTGTTCTATTCAATTTCTTAAAAAACAACTCACCATGGCAACAGCAATACCATGTTGTACATAAAGTAGGTGTGAGATGCAGAGCCTGTTTAGGAAGAATCATGCACCCGTATGTAACGTGCACATTTTGGTATACTCACAAACATTTTCCAACACACTGCTGCACTTTTGGCTCATTTGTTATTTGACACTTTGCTCTGTGCTACATAATCTATTTTTTTCTTTTCATATTTTTGTCCTCCTTAGATCTAATGGCTATGGATTAGTAGATATTGATGTCAAGAAAAGATTTTGAACAAGGGACAGCTATAGAATCACTAATATTTCGGTCCTGTTTCATGCCATCATATTGCTGCTTTAACACCTTCTCGAACAAAAATACATTAATTTCTATGTACTATTACTTCTTGTGTTATGGTATCACCTAGACATGAACCAGCACCTAACTGTGTGAAATGCTGTACAAACACATAAAACAAAATGTAATCCACCCTCCTAGTACTGTCCCTTTAAAACTCCCTCCTTTCTTGTACGAGATTTACTTCTCTGAAGGGTGATTTCCATTGAACAACACTGAGTTCCTGTAAAACAGAGATGTTGTTTCTTCCAGAAGAAATTTTTAAGGGACAAAACTAACTGCAGAATCACTGAGTGGTGCAATGGCTTCACAAACACCACATTCGATCTTGACATACTACTCCAGTTTCCTACTGTTGCCCAATATGAAACCAGCGGGGGTATAAAAGACTTATGGAGTAAATTTATAGTTTTCTGACTACATAATACAGTCTCAGTAAATCAGATTTAATTGACCAAGTCATCTCAACTGTCCATACTACATACATCCTAACATTACAGGACATTTTCTCAGTTTTATTCACAAGAACTAAAATGTATAACTAAAATCAGTTGGACCATGCTAATGAAACTGAAAGATAATAATCAAGATATTTTCAAAACCACACACGTTCATAACAGGTTTTAATAATGACTCCTTCTGAGAGGAAACTTCCTGATAAAAACTATACAATTTCTACACTAGGAACTGCATTGGAGATATACATGCTTCACCAGGAAGCCAACCTGTAACACACTGAATACAGACAACAAGAATCTACATTATCAATCCCTGCTCACATCTGCAAATGTAACCCTCATGAAAATGAGATGTGCCAGCAAATGAAAAGGAAGATTGTGTGCTAACCTCCAAAGGACTATAGCTGAAACCCAGGCCACAGTGAGAGCCCTCAGCAAGCCCAAGGATCCATGGGAGCGGAGGTGGTCTACATCTATCCATTCTATGCCCCATACCAACTCTGCAGGGAATCTGGATGAACATTCTACTACCATACGGATCTGTATTAAGTGCCCAATGGATCTCTACATCTGCTGTGGAATCCCCTTTAATGGGACTTCTCAGAGACAGCCACAGACAGCAGAAGGGGAAATCCTGTCCAAAAGCTGCAGAGGGAATGGGAGCCCCTTCTGCCAGGGTGGAAGTGCTTAGAACCTCACAGATCCAAGGTTCTAGGGCTGAAACCACTATGGGGGAAGTTGGTGGAAACACCTCAGAGCTCTCCTCTTCCCTACTCCATCTGTAGAAGATGTGCAATTTTCTGTGGAAGAGTGCAATCTAAAGAAGTTAACAAAATATGACTTTAACTGACCAGCTTGTAAACTGTTAAAGGGTAAAGAATAATACCACCCCACCCCCCACAAAGTAGTAATCTTAACCAGCACACATACTGCACCAGAGCAACCACACTGCTTTTACTGCATGTGGCTACAGCATCCTACTCAAAAGAAAACTCATCCACGGGTTTGCATAAGGAGAAAGCTTATAAAGATGAATCACTTGTTAAACAAGTAGTCTGGGGTAGTGGAGGCCTATGACAAGCCATTTGGGGTAGTCTAGAACAGACTTCTCTGTCCAGGAGAAACTTATCAATTCAATGGCTATGCCACATTTTATTACTATCACAATTTATAATAATGTCTATGAGACTTAAGATTCTGTAGTAAGAGTCTGCTGACAACAAAAAAAAATGGTCGACTTTTTAAGCTACAATATTTAATTTTTGAAAGCAGCTTTGATGGATTTTAATTGATAAAGGTTTCTTCTCTACTTAAAAATCAAATCCTACATCGAGTTGAAGGTATCTGAAGCTCTTGATTTGAAAGACAGAACCAAGTTCCAAGGTCAATGTTCAGAATAGATTTACTTGGAAGCATTTAACTGTATGGAGCATGCACAAACAACATCCGGTCAGTGCAGCACAATCAACACAAGGTGTCAGTACCATGAAATGGATCTTTTAATCTAGAAGCCCAGGTTCTGAAGCAGAATTCACAGCCAAGGGACTGAAACAAGACTGCTGTCATGCACATCAATTAGCAGAAACACCTTTATCAATAAATACAGGATGAAGGGATAAGCTTACAAACCGATAGCAATGGTTTTTCAGAGAAAGTAAATGGTGGAACGTACAATAATGGAAATCCCTTCAGTTTGTTTTATATTCATCATGGGAGTATTACATTCCACTTTCTCTTTTATATTTCCTTACACTGATATACTACTACAGGGATCAGCAACCTTTGGCACGCGGCTCACCAGTGAAAGCACCCTGGTGGGCCGGGGCGGTTTGTTTACCTGCCGTGTCCACAGGTTCGGCCGATTGCAACTCCCACTGGCCGCGGTTCGCCGCTCCAGGCCAATGGGGGCTGCGGGAAGCAGCGCAGGCCGAGGGATGATATCTCCCATCTCCTCTTATTTAGAATCCCGCTCTAAGCCAACATTCCCCAACTAGTACAATAAAGATAAGAAGAAAGAAATAACAACTGCTCTTTGTGCAAAGAAAAGTAAATGGAAAAGAGGACCAAATTTAGCAAGTACAGCAATTAAAGAATGCAAGACAACAGAGGAGCTGACTGCATTGCAACCGGAGATGTGGCACGGAAGATATATTTTCATGTGTCAATTCTTAAATGCATAGCTGATGTAAATACAGTAAGTAGCTCACATTTGGAACTTATTGTTGAGATCCAATTGGATCCTTGCTCCTAACTCAGTAATTTCTAGTGGATAGACAAAGATATTTCCCATGATATGAGGTATACGGTCTCTCCTCCTCCTTTCCCTCTACATGCACACATATACTACATAAGTCAGTTATAGTATATTATCAGTCTTCAAATTACTTTATATTAACAGGTTATGGCTATTTGGGGTTGTTTATATATTTTCTATTTTTGTAAATCTAATAATTTTCATAGCAAATTTTGAAGTATTAGAGTTACAATAATGACTCTGACATTCAGTGCACCTGGCAAATAATATTTGCCCACTATCTTTAAGAAATGCAGTGGGTGGGTTAAAAATAAACCTGAACATTCAGTCCTCCTTGTCAGGCTTAGTAAATTACCAATTAACTTCATCATGGAAAGTGCATGATGTGTGTGGAAGTGGAAAGGTACATTTGCTTCTGTCCACTGAGATTTCGGTATTTAGTTTTAGCTGGATGTATCTGGATATGATTTAAGCTAAATTCGATCCAAATCAATTCAGAACTGTTAAGTCATTCATAAATGAACCAATTACACAACAAGTTATTGTTCATTCTGATAAACCAGTATAATGTAAAATAAATCAACAATGAGGACAGAAAGGAAACTAATTAAGATTTCATTAAGACATTTACTTGTTATAACCAAATAATTGTCAATGTGATATCTATTTACTATTATTTAACTTGAAATATCTAGGTTATACAGAAAACCTGTGATAAACTCTTGTATCATTTAAAATTACCAGCAATCTTGTACAGGATCAGAACCACTGTAGGGATACAAGTAACTATCTATGCCAGTTATATTTTTATTAATTATTATCTTAAAATTTCAGTAATATTGTTCCCTATTAATTTTATTGCTGCTGTTTTCTTTGCAAAACATTCTCCAATATGTTTTGAATGGAACAGAAAACATCAATTGGCTCTTTAAAACAACACACACACACACATATCCCCTATCACTTTAATACCTATTGTTTGATGCCGACACAGATCTGGGAAGAATATAGTAGCTTCACTGATGCTGCAGAGCCAGCAGTGACAACACAAAACAGTTTTGATTTGTACGGGGCCTACAAAAATAGGGTCACAAAGAATGAATGCAATGCAGTGCCAGAGTTAAAAGCAGATTACAAATCCAGAGGTCCCTCTCAATAAGATGACGACAATGTTATGGAAGGGCAATATTTGGCTCAAACTCTTTTTCATTTTGTTTGACTATGAAATATATAATCTGTGGGCAGCCTGAAGTTATTTTTTTTCTAACCACTACAAACCATTCCTTTTATTAAGAAACAGTATAGTCCTGCTGAGTAACCAGGGGTGCCTCAATATGCAGGACAGAGGTCTGAATGAAGTAATGACAACACTCTGATCTAGCTAGAAAGACGAAGACTATGCAGTAGGGCAGAATGCTAAAGGACTTGATTAGACCTTATTAAGAAAACAATGTGAGCCAATGAGGAGATGTAATATAGTCCTCACCGAGGATAGTAGAATAACTATATTAGTCATTTCACACCCCCATAGAGGGTGTCTGAAAGTAGAGGGGCAACATGCCATACGCTGGCAGATATTAAAACACATACAGATGTCACAACAGACCCACTGAGCTGAAGAGAGTTGCCTTCTTACGAGAACTGGATATAGGGTCCTCACAATCCTCTTAAAATGGAGGATTAAACAGATTTTGTAAAGAAGAGAAAAGCAACACAGTAATGAACGCAAAAAATACTTTGCAAAGAATGTGAAGTTAAACACCCTGACAAAAGGATTACTAAATCTCTGGTGAACTAGGCCAGCTCCTTAAAAAATAGCAAACCAAGACCCATACTTTTCTCAGTGCACATTAGAGAGCATCACTCCAGTCAGAGTTCTCAAACACCATGTCAGAAGAAAAAGGGTCTATTTAAGAGTTTATGTCATAGTTCATATACCTATCATATCAAGTATACAGAGTGTCATTTTGAGAAACGACAACTTTTATATATATGGTTGCATATGATAATAGCAAACTCAGAAGGAAATTCTAGAGAGGACACTAAACTTAGAATGGGTCCTTCAGAATTAGATTTCAGCGTCTAAATAGGATTGGAAAATTAAGTCTTTTTTCCCAGTTTATCTATGAAAGGTATAAGATACCACATGAGAAAAAGGGTCCAGAGGAAGTTTAAACTCATGTTACACTAATGCCAATGAAATATTACTGATCAGAACCAAGATGTAAAAGGAGAAATATTTGCCCAGATTACTAATGTGGCCTAGTAAACAAAATACAGGTAAACAAGATCCTCTATCTACCCTTCTATCAAATAGAAAATATTCTAGTCCGCGGGTATGATTCTAATGGAAGAATTCAGGAAATACAAATGTGGACAAAAGAGAGGTAGCACAGGTATCTTTTCATGTAAGCTCATCAGCTACTGCCACCATCCTACAGGGGTAAAGTCTTTGGAACATGGCAGACACTGACTTGTGCTGGGATTAACCCCAAGGCAGACAGCAAAGAATTGAAAATCCATACCTGCCCCAATGGAAACAAAAGAGATAGCAATGCCAGTCCTTTGAGAAGATGGCATGTCAAACTCAGTAGACGAGTCAGATATTCAGATAAAGTGACATGCCTCTAACGTGCAAGCACTCACCTGTAGTTTAAAGTAGGCTGTTCTGCAAGATACAATTTTTTAACCTATACATTCTATTATACTGTGCCCTAAATATTACTCCTTTTCATGGAATTTGTCTAGTACGCTGATCTCTATCATAGGTGTTATTACATTTGTTTCTTAATAAGAGAATATGAATATTAACTATGTAGGAGAAAGAAAAGTGAGGAAATGCTAGCTCTAACCACTAGGTGTCACTCCAGGAAAGAGCATAGTTAACATTTTTGATGAGACAAACTTGAAAGTCTTGACTCTGTCTTTCTCTACAATTACCAACATGTACGTAGCTATAAATATTTAACAAAATATTATATTTATTTCTTTTGAGGATGACCCAATTTTCGGGCTTTAGTATTTGAAAGATGATCATGAATTCATCTCTTCTTAAAAGATGTAAAGAATTAATAATCACAAAAATTCAACATAATCATTCAGGTTAACAATAGGAGGCATCTGTGATGTCAGAAAGGTAGATGTCTTTTAAAACTGTAGGTAATATATCTAAGGGTAAAATCTTACCTCAATAAAGATAAATACGTTGCCTCTTTATGTACTTTATTTAACAGAGAAGCGGAGAACAGTATATACACCATATGTGACAAATTCTTCCATGGTTTAAGATTTGACATTGAACTGTTACAGAAAAACTCAGTGGGCAGTGAATGCATCAGTAATTTTACTACATTAGTCTTTGTGCTTAAATGTAGTGTTGTAGATTCTACAATCTAGAAATACTTCCTAATTCAAAAGCTCTAGATTACTAAAGACAGTGGATAGCTTAACATCACAACTAACTGCTGGTCAAAGTATTGTCTTATATGTCTAGTATGTAACCTCATAACCTTTAGGATGAGAGGCTCCATGTAATAAAAGATCAGATAACATTAGAGCTGGTTGGGAATTTTTTCCCCAACAAATGCTGTGTGTCGACACTGAAATGTTTTGCAGAAAAATTTAATTGGAAGGGGTTCTCAGGTACAAGATGGAATTTCTGAAGGGGGGGGTGGAGAGAGAGAGAGAGAGAGAGTGTGTGTGTGAGAGAGACACACACACACACACACACACACACACACACACGAAAAGCTAGTAATTCAATAGTTAGGGATGTGTAAGACCCAGGTTCCAGCCCCTGCTTCAAATCAGGCAAACTAGGGATTTGAATTTGGGTCTCCAACATCCCTAAACACTGGTGGCTATTGTCAGTCTCTCTCTTTCTCTCCTCTGGAATTGTTCCACTTTGTATACATACTTTAAATAGTCATTGGGCCAAAGAGAGAAAGAGAGTGACTGAGTCAGAATCAGGCAGAACAGGGACTTGAACCTAGGTCTTCTGTATCCTAAATGAGGTGCCCTAATCTCTGAGCTATTCGCTATTCCGGGATGGGTCTCTTGTCCTTTTCCGTGAAAATTTTTGAAAGGTCTCATTTTCATTCCGAGGTGTATCAAAAACAAATTTCAACCCTCCCCCCCAATTTTTTTTATTATTATTATTATTTCTTTTGCAAAACGGAATTCTTATTTTCTAGTCATCCCGAATTAACATGTTTCCTAAATATATCAAGTGTTTGGGAGTCCATCTTTTGACAAATTTTGGGCCACAAAGAAAAAATAAAAAAGTAATGATCTAGCAGCATGATCCCACTTTGCTTGCCCCCAAAAGTCTGTACACACCACATGCGCTAGTTTACGTCAGTAAACCGTCTTATAAAATTAGCACTCCCCAAAATTAAGAGCAGCGCTTTCCTGGCAATTATTTTCCTATTTAGCACTCATTGTTCACTGTATACTGTGATTCTGTAAGAGGTGGGATCTCCACAGATCACGTCCAATATTGCCTAGGTGCACGTTTATACTGACATGCTGAAGAGTGAAATAATGTTAGAAAAGACAGTATCAAAGGCAGACCAGGTTGAAATATCTGAAAATATTACTCGTCCTCTTAGAAGGCCTTTGCCTAAAGCTGCTTCTTCCATTTGTTTTTCAATTCATTTCAAAACACCCAGAACAATTTAATTTGACCCTGTTAAATTCAGTGACATAGTTTTGAAAGTTAACTATAGCAAATGTGAATTAAAACTAAAACCTTCATCATTTGGAAAATGTTGCCATGAAGAGCTTTTTCAGTTGTAGGGTTCTTCCAGTCCACAAACCTCTGTTGGACTCCTGCCAAACCAGAATGAGATTCAGCAGCTGAAGATGTCTCAGCAGTGCAGCACAAGAAAGTGAGCTTCTGCCTTGACCAGACCTGTTCAATCCTCCATCATGAGGGAACATTTCTCCTCACGCTGAATACTGTTTGACCACATGGATGATGTCTGACTGAATGAAATAGGCTGAGAGGTGACCAAGATGTTGACAAAGGAGAATTTCCTAAAGCTGACTGGCAACTCTCCTGCATCCCCTTGCTTGTTTCTTAGGCCTGGTCCACACTAACCCCCCACTTCGGACTAAGGTACGCAAATTCAGCTACGTTAATAACGTAGCTGAATTTGAAATACCTTAGTCTGAACTTACCGCGGGTCCAGATGCAGCAGGGAGGCTCCCCCGTCGATGCCGCGTACTCCTCTCGCCGAGCTGGAGTACCGGCGTCGACGGCGAGCACTTCCGGGATCGATCTGGGATCGATTTATCGCATCTAGACCAGACGCGATAAATCAATCCCAGAATATCGATTACCTGCCGCCGGACCCGGAGGTAAGGGTAGACGTACCCTTACTTATGCTTGTGCTCTTATAAACAGAGATTTGGCCCATAATGGTTCAAGCTGAGGTGTCAATCTATTCACAGTTTGACTGTATGGGTGATCAGTCTGGAACTATGTTCTGCACTCTGACATTCACTATGCATCAGACAAAATTTAAAGTTTTTCCCCAATAGAATTTGAACTAATTCCCAATGCATTGCACCCTTCAAAACCATCCCTCTACACTGAAGTAGATAAGTTATCAGTATTTTACAGAAGAAACCCTGAGGTATTCATGGATTGTATGATTGGGCCAAGAATATGCAGGAAGTCCTTGGCGGAACTGGTAACAGAATCCAGGTCACCTGACTCCTAGACCTATGCTTTAATTACCAGTCCATTAAGACAGTTTGAAAAGTGTGGGGTCTGAACATAGCATTCTAGCCAACTCCATCGAGGTGGTTCTAGTATACAAAGCTGCTCTGTTTTCATAGAACATCGTTGTTACATCATCAAAAATGTTATATTGTTATGAGATCACGCATATAAGGACTTAGAAATTGCTGTTCCTTCATATTCCCTGATCTTTGAGATCAGACTAAGAATCTCCTATAAAATAGGGGTTTTAAGACAGATTTGTACAATGGGACTTTTCAATTATGTTTAGAGTTTCTGTTTGTGGGAATAATGTGCAAACCAAATGAGGCTTTTTACTTGTTCAGATTAGCTCTCCCTAAAAGGGGGAATTGTAGATTCAAAGGTGTGTGTCATCATCAACCAATTTTGATATCTCATCTGTAATGTTCAGCCTTCAAAATACCAGATGTTATTCCCAGTAAAGCAATTTAAAATTTTATTCTTCTTCATAAAAACCCCAACCTTAACTAGTTAATCCCTCACACATATCCAAGCAGCACGCACACCAATACTCCTAGAGTTGCCTGGCAACTAGTGGGAGGAGTGTCAGAGAGCAAGAAAGGCCTAAACGAATGAGGGGAAGTCGGTGTCTGCTTGACATGGATAAAGGAGGCTTACAGCCAGGCTGCCTTGCTGCTTTCACTTTTGTTAATTATATGGATGGGAATTAAAGTAGCCCCTGTTAGTTCATATTTGGTACTTTAAAAGCATAACATTCACACTTGATACTTTTGTGAGCCATACACAGATAGATCAAATGCATTATATTTATACACATATAAATGCATGCATATATCCTTGCTATCAGAATAGGAGCAACTGACTCAGCTCTGCTGAATTCAATAGTGTTATTTTTGAACAGTGAATATGTCGGAGTGGAATGATGCTCATTCATTGAAGATGTTGGATAGGACCATTTAAAAATCTGATCAAACTATTTCCTTCCCTGCAGCTTTATGAAATCCACAAATAATTCATAGTATGCAAAATATTAAGTGCAGTAATGAAGGGGACAGGGAAAATATAAGGAAATCAAAAAACAACATCTGTAGCCCAAATTCTGTCTTTTGTTCTAATACAGTGTGTGTGAAATGTGTTTACATGCCTGCATACCAGAATCCTGTATTCATCCCTAAAGACAGAATGCAGAAGACAGCACCCTTTCTTGAGTCATCACTAACCCATCCATCCCCCATTACTCCAACTCAGCCTCTCCCTATATTATTCCTGCTCCTCACTGCAGCCACCAATTCTCCATTCTGATCCTTGAATGCTCAAGGAAAAACAATCATGGATGAAAGCATTACGGCAAAAGGTACATTCTCCACTCAGTGGGGATTTTCTTGTGCACCTCCCATTAGTCTAAACTGCAGTGGCCTTAATGAGTGCCTGAACATCGGGTTAAAAATATCCCCACATTTTGCTTTAATTTACCTGTGTGGTAGTCTCCTCTGTTTTGAGGAAGGGAACAGGACTCTCACTAAGACAGTTAGAGATATTCTACAGATCATTAAGCTATTAGCCCCTTCCATCCTCTATGTGCCTTCTGGCTCAAACCTTGTGCATTATAGCTAACTTGTTCATAATATCATCTACACAGTCCCTATCTGTCATAGGCCAATAGGACTACAAAAATATTCTGTGTCCTCAGGGGAGGCCAATCACCATGACAAGAGCTTCATAAAACCCTTACATGGGAATAGAGGTATTGCCAGACTGGATCAGAACTGAGGTCAATCTAGTCCAGTAAAGTGTCTCTGACTGTAGTCATTGCCAAATGCTTCAGAAGACAGTACAAGAACTCCACAGTAGGTAGATGTGGGATAATCAGCCCTCACATAGGTCTCCTCCTGGTCTATAATAGTTAGACATTGGCTTAATCCCTGAAGTATTAGGATTATTATCTCTTCAAAACTTTTTTGTTATTAAATATAACGACTCTGGCTATTGTCGCTATCCATATAAATATCAAATCTCCTTTTGAATTTTGCTAAATTCTTGCTCTCAATGCCTTCCTATGGCACTGAGTTCCACAGTATAAGTATATGTGGTGTGAAAAAGTATTTCTTTTTATTTGTTTTAAATTTTCCACCTTTTAAATTTCAATGAATATCCCCTTATTTTTGTGTTAGGAGACGGGGTGAACAGAGGTTCCTAATCTACCTTTTCCACACCATTTATTATTTGACATACTTCTATCGTGTCCCCTCTGAATCATCTCCTTTCTAAAGTAAATAATCCTATTCTTTTCAATCTCTCTTTATACAAGAGTTCTTCCAGGCCCTTTATCTCTCATTCCTCTTTGGTGAACCCTTCTATTTCTACAATCTCCTTTCTGAGATTCAGTAACCAATATTACATGCAGCATTCCAGCTGAGTTTGCAATATTGATTTACATAAAAGCCTTATAATTAGGGCTCTCAATTAATTGGAGTTAACTCATGCGATTAACACAAAAAATTAATTGTGATTAAAAAAATTAACCATGATTAATCACAATTTTAATCGCACTGTTAAACAATAGAATATCAATTGAATGTATTCAATATTTTTGGATGTTTTTCTACATTTTTAAATATATTGATTTAAATTACAACACAGAATACAAAGTGCACAGTGCTCACTTTATTATTTTTATTACAAATATTTGCACTGTAAAAATGATAAACAAAAGAAATAGTATTTTTCAATTCACCTCACACAAGTACTGTAGTGCAAGCTCTTTATTGTGAAAGTGCAACTTACAAATGTAGATTTTTTTTGTTACATAACTGAACTCAAAAACAAAACAATGTAAAACTTTAGAGCCTACAAGTCCACTCAGTCCTACTTCTTGTTCAGCCAATTGCTCAGACACACAAGTTTGTTTACATTTGCAGGAGATAATGCTGCCTGCTTCTTGTTTACAATGTCACCTGAAAGGGAGCACAGGCATTCGGATGGCACTTTTGTAGCCGGCGTCACAAGATATTTACATGCCAGATGCGCTAAAGATTCATATATCCCTTCATGCTTCAACCACCATTCCAGAGGACATGCTTCCATGCTGATGATGCTCGTTTAAAAAAAAAAAAAAAGTGTTAATTACTTAGTGAAGGAACTCCTTGGGGGAGACCTGTATGTCTCCTGCTCTGTTTTACCTGCATTCTGCCATATATTTCAAGTTATAGCAGTCTCGGATGATGACCCAGCACATGTTGTTCATTTTAAGAATATTGTCACTTGCAGATTTGACAAAACTCAAAGAAGGTACCAATGTGAGATGTTTAAATATAGTTACAGAACTCAACTCAAGGTTTAAGAATCTGAAGTGCCTTCCAAAATCTGAGAGGGACGAGGTGTGGGCATGCTTTTAAAAGTCTTAAAAGAGCAACACTCTAATGTAGAAACTACAGAACCCGAACCACCAAAAAAGAAAATCAACCTTCTGCAAGGGGCATCTGACTCAGATGATGAAAATGAACATGCTTTGGATCATTATCGAGCAGAACCTGTCATCAGCGTGGATTCATGTCCTCTGGAATAGTGGTTGCAGCATGAAGGGACAGATGAATCTTTAGCGCATCTGGCTTGTAAATATCTGGTGACACCGGCTACAAAAGTGCCATCCGAATGCCTGTTCTCCCTTTCAGGTGACATTGTGAACAAGAAGCGGGCAGCATTATCTCCTGCAAATGTAAACAAACTTGTGTGTCTGAGTGATTGGCTGAACAAGAAGTAAGACTGAGTGGACTTGTTTTGTTTTTGAATGCAGTTTTTTTTTTTTTTTTTTTACATAATTCTACGTTTGTAAGTTCAACTTTCATGATAAAGAGACTGCACTACAGTATTTGTATTAGGTGAATTGAAAAATATTATTTCTTTTGTTTTTTACAATGCAAATATTTGTAATAAAAAATAAAGTGAACACTGAACACTTTTTATTGTGTTGTAATTGAAATCAATACATTTGAAAATGTAGAAAACATCCAAAAGTATTTAAATAAATGGTATTCTATTATTAACAGTGCAATTAATCACAATTAATTTTTTTAATCGCTTGACAGCTCTGATAGTATCCTTAGTATTATTCACCACTCCATTCCTTTTGCATACAAACAGCTCTTGGACAATTTCCAACACGGCTACACATCTGCATTTGTGTTAACATATTGATGTCCTACTTACGGGTTCAATTTTCAGTGCATTTCTGTAGCTTCCAAAGAAAGAGGCCTGGGCTTTTAGGAATGCTCTTGCCACACCATCCCCAGTTGTTGTGGAGACTTTCTTTAATCTGTTCTTGAGTGCAGAAACCTGTAAGTACACAACAGTTCTAGATCATCCTCATAGCATAAACAAATAACTTACTGAACTGGGAACTAGCCAAAGAAGTTTCACAAAGTGTCCCAGCATCCGCTGCACTTGTGAGGAAGAATGACACCAAGTACAACCCTGGAGTTTTCCATTTTCAGCTACTTGTTTTGGCCCACTAGCAGATGATTACATTCTGCTTGGAAGCCTGCAGGCAGGACTGCAGGAAGATAAGGACATGTTTTTTAAAGCCTGCCTTATTTTCATCTATTGTTAAATGTTTAAAGCTATAAGGATTTTGGTGTTCTTTCGAGGCAGTCTGTACAGTTGCACATATTCCCCCTCAGGACCCACCAATGAACTTCATTCCCTTAGTTTCAGCATATAAGAACAGTCATACTGGTTCAGACCAATGGCCCATTGAGACCAGTATCCTGTCTCTGACAGCAGCCAGTGACAGATGCTTCAGAGGTAAACAACAGAAAAGGGAAACTTATCAGGTGATTCATCCTGTTGCCCAGTCCCTGCCTCTGGCAGCTATAGGTTTAGGGACATCTTGAGCATTGAGTTGCATCCTTGTGCACCTTGGCTAATAGCCATTAATGGACCTATTCTCCATGAATTTGTCTCATTCTTTTTTGAACCCACTTGTACTTTGGCCTTCACAACATCCCATGGCAACAAGTTCCAAATGTTGACTGTGCATTGTGTGAAGAAATACTTCTTTTGTTCAGTTTTAAAATCGCTGCCTGTTAATGTCACTGGGTGACCCTAGTTCTTGTGTTCTGGGAAGGGATAGACACTTCCCTATTAACTTTCTCCATATCATTCTTGATTTTAAAGAATTCAGCTAATGGGTGATATGCTAATCTCTTTTCTAAGCTGAACATTCCCACCCCGTCTTTTTAATCTCTCCTCATTTGGAAGCTGTTCCATACCCCCAATCATTTTGGTTGTCCTTCTCTGCACCTTTTCAAATTCTAATATATCTTTTTCAAGATGAGATGACCAGAACTGCATGCAATTTTCAAGGTGTGGGTGTACCATGGATTTGTATAGTGGCATTATGATATATTCTGGTTTATTATCTATCCCTTTCCTAATGGTTCCTAACATTTGGTAAGCCTTTTTGACTGCTGCTGCAAATTGAGCGGATGTTTTCAGAGAACTATCTATGATGACTCCAACATCTCTTTCTTGAGTGGTAGCCGCTAATTTAGACCTCATCATTCTGTATGTCTACCTGGGATCATTTTTTCCCCATGTACATTATTTTGCACTTTTCAACACTGAATTTAATCTGCCATTTTGTCACTCAATCTAGAGAGATCCCGTTGTAATTCTTTGTAGCCAGCTTTGGACTGAACTATCTTGTGTAATTTTGTATCATCTGCAAACTTTGACACCTCTCTGCTCACCCCTTTTTCCAGATCATTTATGAATATGTTGAACAGCACTCGTCCTAGTACAGATCCTAGTACACATCTACTATTTACCTTTCTCCGTTGTGAAAACTGACGATTTATTCCTACCCTTTGTTTCCTATCTTTTAACCAGTTACTGATTCATGACAAGACCTTTCCCCTTCTCCCATAGCTGCTTAGTTTGCTTAAGAGCCCTTGATGAGGGACCTTGTCAAAGGCTTTCTGAAAGTCCAAGTACACTATACCAACTGAATCACCCTGGTCCACATGCTTGTTGATTCCTTCAAAGAATTCTAATAGATTGGTGAGGCACGATTTCCCTTTACAAACGCTGTGTTGACTCTTCCCCGACACAACGTTTTTATCTATGTGTCTGATAATTTTGTTTTTTTACTAACCAATCTGCTGGGACTGAAGTTAGCCTTACCATCCTGTAATTGCCAGATCACCTCTGAAGCCTTTTTTAAAATAGATGTTACATTAGCTACCCTCCAGTCATCTTGTACAGAAGCTGATGTAAGCAACACATTACATACCACAGTCAATAATTCCGGAATTTCATATTTGAGTTCCTTCAGAACTTTTGAATGAATATCATATTCCTGGTGATGTACTACTGTTTAATTTATCAATTTACTCCAAAACCTCCTCCCTATTAACATCTCAATCTGAGAAAGCTCCTTAGGATTTGTCATCTAAAATGAATGGCTTAGGTGTGGGGATCTCCCCAATATCCTCTGCAGTGATCAATGCAAATAATTCATTTAGCTTCTCCACAATGGCCTTATCTTCCATGAGTACTCCCTTAGCAATTTGATCGTCCAGTGACCCCACTGACTGGTGGCAGGAAGCCTACATGGTGGATCTGCACAGGAGCCATGGATCTTGGAAGCCTGGAAGGCTCCCCAGAAGCCTGCCAGCTCCAGACAAGGTTCTATTGGAACCCTGCTTGTGATCTGATAAAAATCTGTGGAACCTGAAGTGTTTTTGCAAAACATTTGGGGTTCCACAAATTGGCATTTTTCGATGAAACTGTTTCATTGGAAAATCTTCCCCCCCTCCAACCAACTCTGGTTTTTACTCTACCATTTCAACCCTACGGAAGTTAAAATGCTGATGTATGAGGCAAACATGCACAGGTGATATTTAGCTACAATTAAAGTCAGATTAAGGGAGCACGATACCCTGAGATGAGAAAGAATTAAGGATTTGTAAACGTCAGGTACAATGTTTGATGAGACACTACACAAGATACATCATCCCTGTTATTTTGGCCAAACCTGATTACAGTACATATCGTAGTTTATATGCTCTTTTTATTCAATATAGGATTGTCAACATGGTCCCTTTGCCTGCCTAGAGTAATTCTATAAAAACAAGTATAGAAAAACATTTGATGAAGTTCATTAGTTCGTTAGTGCAGGAACAAGAAATCATAAGCAGGCCCAAAGATCTGTGTTTTCTCTCTGGAGTTTAAGTATCAGACTAGTAAAGATTTTTTTCCTTTTGTGAATGGTACGAAAAAAGTTTAATACGAATGCCTGCCATATAAATGAAATTCCACAAATATTTTATAAGTGGTTTATAAACATTTTCGGATAGATATGTAGCTTTATATAAGTTTATTCTAAAAAAAGCTAAAATATGTAGAGAATAAATTCTGCATGCATGTAGAATGCCTACCACAATAGGTTCCCAATCCTGATTACATAATACAAATATGAAATAAAAGATTGAGGATATCAAGACTGAGTCACCACACTCATATCCCTTAATGTATTTTAAAAGCTTGAACTGAAATTCTAAATGAAATGTTTTTATTCAAGTAAAAAGAAAACCTATAAAAATGACAAAAGCATCTCCCAATGACAATGGTGACATTTCCATCCTTTGAAATGGTCGATATCAACTGAGGCTCTTTTCTTCCTGCTTCTCAAAGGCTCTACACCACCTGTGCGTCAGATTATTCCTCACTTAACCTTCACTGCCCTTTCTCTTTCATACTGGAGGTGTTTAATTACCTCAGATTCACAAAGCTGCACTTCAGGTGAACATAGTCCTAATGGTCTCATTACCATTTACACAAAGAAATACTCACTGATAGTAACTAAGCAAATATCAACTGTATATCCTCTTACACAGGCAAATTTAAAAACTATTGAAGCATTCAGGTTACCCGACTATTCTTTGGTCTTCTCCCCATAGTCCAAGGGCTGCAGTTTTGAAGGATTACCCATAACCATTTCCTGTACTTCAAAATTTCTCATATATAAATAGGTTGTGACTTAGTTTGATGTCTTTCCTTTTTAGTGCTTGCAGCTCAATAACTTCTGAAGTAAGGGTGTATATTTACATACTATTGTTACTGACAGCATTTTTGCTTCTCAAACACAAGCAGAGACATAAGATTAAAAAAACCTCTTCACACATTAATGTTTAACTTGCTGTGTCTGAGCTGCAATGACTGCAACCAAATCATTAACAAATAGTTTCATCAGCAGCCATTTTTGGTGTTGAAGACGCTGGGACAGGAGAAGTTCACTCTTTGGGCTTGTCTTCACCACAGAGCTAAATAGGTGCTGCTGCAAACGATGCAGTGGCATTGATTTAGCGGGTCTAGTGGAGACCCACTCAATCGATGGTAGAGCACTCTCCCATCGATTTCTGTACGCCACCTCAACGAGAGCTGGAAGCAATGTCAGTGGCAACACGTCTCCCATCAACATAGCATAGTGTAGACCCCGCAGTAAGTAGATCTAAGCAATGTCAACTTGAATTATACTAACATAACTCAAATTGTGCAGCTTAAATCAACCAGCAGCTGTAGTGAAGACAAGCCCCCTGAAACAGATGTCACAGAAGTGAAATTGGTGAAAAGACAGAAGATATAGGAGTACTAATACCACATACTCCTGAAAGAGACTCAGCTACTGCTTCCTTTGCTTTACATGACACAGAATGCCACAGCTTAAGGCAGAAAGATGTCCCACAGATGGGATGGAGGGTAGATTTCAGAGGTAAAATGGGTGTAGGAAACCAACAGTCCTCTTGATTTACAGAAGAAAATGAATGATTGCAAGCAATTCATACTGATAAATGTAATAGAAATAGCTATATCATGTAAGCCTAAATATCAAAGCCTTCTTTTGTTTCAGCTTTAGGTGTCATCTTGAGATATGTATTGGGACAATATGTTTGCTGCATTCTGTGCAAGAATCACTAATGAAATCTCAGCCATGAACTAATTCCTCTCCAGGTTATTTTTAGTGTTGAGATTCTCCTGCCTGCTCGAGTAGGCATGACTGGCCATCCTTTCTGAAATAGCCCGTCAGCTCACATGATATGACCTGATAGATATGATTTCCCAATTTACCTTGAAAATCTCAATGTTTCTTTCCAGGTATCAGAGCTCTGTGTCCCAGCCTCCTCCATGTCTCTGAAACTCTACCAAAGGATCTCGGTCTTAATACTTTTGCTACCAGTGTGCATTGCTGCTCAAAAGACAGGCTTTTGGCTAGGCACACTCATAGAAAAGCCAGAAACCATAAGGAAGTCTGAGGATTTTTAAGAGCACTAGAAATACAATATATGCATTGTCTCTGTGTAATCCTGTTTATTGTCTACTCAATGAGTGGGGGCTTGGCCTCATTGAACAGCTTTTCTTTAAACTTGCAATTCTGCTGTCCTATTTAAACATTCACCTTCTAATTTTTCTTTATCTTTCTCAAAATCTAAAAAGGTAATGTCTTTTTCGCTGGGACATGCTACAATATGGATTGCAGGAAATGAAACCCATACTAATACGTTTAACTTGCTTGTGTCAAATTTTTGTTCGAGATACAATTACAAAGAGAGATTTCTGTATATTTATTTTTAATGTTTTCTGAAGCACTAAAGTGATCTGTCATAAGAGGACTAACATTGCTATTACAAACTATAAGATGGAGAATTAAGGAAGTGTCCAGCATTGCTTATAAATCCAAATGCTATAGTTTATGTCAATGATCCATGCATTAAAGAGCCTCTAAGCACATACTAACATGACAGACCATAACAGTTATAGGGGTCTATCATGTCCATAATCTACGGCTCATTTCCTTTAACTGAAACCATAATGTCCGTGAAAGAGCTCGCTCTCAATAGGCGAAATGCAATAACAGCTCCATCAGATTTTCAAGTCTGAACAGGATACAAAAAAGCAAAATTATTATTTTCATCTGTAACTCACCCATGTTTGAAAGGACATGTGACTGCTGTAACTTTTATTTTCTTGGCTTTTGCTTTCTATGTTAGCATAAAAATAGATTATTTTAATTTATGTCTCTCTTAAAAGATTGCACTGCAGCTACATCTTGAAGGTATCTCATCATCAACCCAGAAAATTGTTAGTGTGTTTTTTTATTAGCGTAAACTTGGGGAAAGATGCACTTGATGCCAAAGTCCAGGAATGGCAGTCAGAAGATCTAGATTCTATTCCGGGCTCTGTGACAGGCTTTTAATGTGGCCTAAAGCAAGTCATAACCTCTCTGCATCTTAGGTTCCTCATTTATGAAAGAAGTAGAATAATGACATACCTCACTGGGGTGTTGTGAGGCTTAATAAATTAGCATTTCTAAATCACTGAAATCCTCAGATAGAAGGTGTTAACTATTTACTGATAAAAACTGGCGTAAAAAAATTAATAAACCCATTCCTGTGTGGTATGTATAAGAGGAGAGTTTTGCACCTCCTTTAAAATTAAATTGAACATGGTACTACAGTGTGCTTGTTTTATGGATTCACACATTTACTCATTTCAATCAAGTCTGCCACAATAACCACTTTTTACACTTTTTAATGTAAAATAATGTAGCTTAAATAACAAAGCATTAAAAATAATGTATTTAGAGAGACTGATGAGTGAACAAAAGTAAAGCTGCTCCTTTGTTTACTCTAGAATAAATTAATACATAAAACAAAGTAGACTGCATAAACTGAACTGCGATTGGTATTCTGCCTAAAGAGATGGTAATGCTTTTTCTTTTTTTGTAATAAGATGGTGACCACTCACTACGAAGATTATTTCTAACCAAACAGCCACATATACATACAGCCTACCCTGGGAGTGTTTTTAAAGAAGATTTTTATACTTCTGGCAGTTCAGGTTTAAAGGTCAGATTGAAACTATCACCATGTTTCAAAATGCAATCTGTGCAATGCAGCATAATGAAATGGTTCAGTAAAGGTGCTAGTGGAAATTCTTTTAATTAGGTCCAAGGCTTTTCAGTTGTCAACATGAATAAAGAAACATTCTCTTGCAAACAGAAAAAAGAAAATATAAATGGAAGTTACCTTTCAAAAATGGATTTGTAATTGAGAAACAGAAGTTAGTGTTGCTATGATATCTCAAAAAACATGTTTCAGTTCCCACAAAGTGGAGAAACAAACAGTAAAGTGTAAGAGCACCTAATTGTGGAAGCTTGCTAATAAATGGGATATGAATACTATGCAAAAAATAATTTACAGATAGCCAAAAATAATCAGAAGCCAATTTCAAGTACTCATGAATACATATCACAAGTAAGATCTCCTTGGTGCAATATACAAGGCATCACAAATCAATGGCCTTAATCTAATAAACATTGCACAATGAAAGATTAAACTTTATATTTTTATTTCTTGCACTAAAGTAATTATACCTTATAATATGAAGCTCTGATGTCTACAACTAAGACTCCAATGTGACACTCTTATAATTTGAAATACTTAAAAATAAATTGATAGAGGCTGTACAAAGTATATAAAAGTAGAAAAACTGACTCCCTCAGCCATTGCTGTAACTCATAGAAAGGTATGTAGGAAACATGCCAGCAGCAAATGTAACTGGAAGATCATCACAGTTCTTAATAAACCTCCTTTCTTAATATTGACAATTTTAAAAGGGATATTGCTATTCAAAGTGCTCTCTGTCACTCTCATATCATTAGCAACATGCAGCAATATCACAAACACAAAGTTGAGCAGAGACAGACTTTAGCATTTCAAACATTTACCTACTAATGCAGACGTTTGCACCTTAATTTTCAAAGGAGCTGACCTGGGCAATTCAGGAAGTCTGATAGCTAGAAGGTACTGTCGAGTCAAACCAGAGCAAAGCACTGACATTCTGTTAGGTGTTTAATCCAATTCTACTGGAACTATCGCAAGGTTATCCAACCTCTGTAACATGCACATTCACTGGAGAGACCTTTCACAATAGCCCATTTTCACTCAGATACCAGGACTGAAATGGTAACAAATAACTCACTCTGAACTATGGAAAGACCACAGTTTGGGCAGCAATGTCATTATTGTGAGACCCAAGTATGACTCTCAGAAAAAGTCTCCAGAAAAATCACAGGACTTAAGGGATTCTTTTTTCAGTGTAGCAAAAAGAGTTGTTCAGAAAAACAAGCAGACTATTAACATTTCCTATTGCATGAATAGCGTGCCAGTGAACACACCGAAGTAAATGTTACTCATCTCTGCAGAATGCAAATGGATTTAATTCACCAAAGTAAATTTTGCACATATTCAAGAGTTAATGAAGTGCTCAGTGCTCACATCACCTTGCAATACTGAAAGCATGGTTTGCCTTAACAGCTATTCATGACTGTGGAACTGTTAGCGATATTTTTAGTCCCTCAGCTAACATAGCCTGGCATAGCCTCCAACAGATCACAAATGCATGCATGTGGAGTGAGCCCAGTGGAAAGACGGACTCGCCAGAATCTCCCCCATCTCCCCCCCTCTCCCCCGAAGAAAGTGTATAATAGATCAGCTTCACAGTCTCCCTGCTGTGATGAACAACTTGATCCACTTACAGTTCCAAACACATGATGCATGAAAGAACAGACATAAATTCACTTCTTGCAAAGAAAAACAGCTGCTCTCTAGTGGTCAGTTCCTAATATTATACAGTTTAAAGGAAAGGAAAAGACCTAGAGGAGAACAATTAATTATCTAGATAACTAAAATAATGAAACAAGGAGGAATACAAATGAGGAATAAGACAGAAATACTGATTCCAAACATTAACTACACAAAGCAAAATGATTCAAGTTAAGTCTTTGTTACCAAACATATTCAACCCAGCTGTGTTTATATAGCAGTTGTGAAAAAAAATATACCATGTACATTATTTGTGTGTCATGCCAGTTAATTGAATTTGCTAGCAGCACTTCCTCTGCAATGCTCCAAACATCCTCGAAGAGAAAATGTAGCTTTTAAACAGACCTGCAGAAAACTGAATCAAGAATTTTGAACTAATAAAACACAACTCTTTACTGTTACAAACGTGAAGTAAAAGTAAATAATGAAAGGAAGGAAGTCTCTTAAAATTTATTACATTCCAAAGCTTGAAGTTTTCGGTTTATTGGTGAAGTCTCTTCTGATGTTCTACAGTGCTCCTGCAATAGCTCTTTTAATGAAGTCCCATAAAATTTAATAATACTTGATTGTTGACAAATCATATATACACATGAGGCTCAGGATTCGCTGTATCCAGACATTTCTTACATAATTCTATGAAATGTACAAGTTTGACATTTCCACGGTTGTGCATATTTGCATGAGTGATGACCAGCTGGCAGATTCGGATGCAAAGAGTAAAGTCAAAATGAAGAGCTATTTACTACCAAAAAGAGGCATTGAAATAACTTTAATAGACTGAAATGCTGACAAAAGCCAGGGCGCACAGAATCATACATAACTCACTGCTTCCTGCCCACCTGGCTATATACAGCGACGAAAGGAGGAGTCACATCGCAGACTACTGAGGAGTGAAGAGATATCACAGCGGCAAGCAGTGAGCATGCATGAGTTACCCAGTGCAATGAATGGGAAACTTACTTGGATTGGCTTCTGCCCTGAGGGAATAAGTCACTTTCCAATGGACATGGATAGTCTCTCACCAGGCTACGGTAACTGGAAATTATTGTTCTTACAGCAAACATGATCATCCAAAGTAACTTGCATTAAGCTATAACAATGCATTTGACTTATCCCAGCAGAGAAATGGAAACACTTCAGGGATAGGGGCATCATTTTGAATGCGGCAATTCTAGAAGTTTGATATATGCCACTCTTGCTGATAACAATCCCCAATTTGCAAGGCTACTGCCTTGGAACCCCTAGGGTGAGAACAGATGTTTTTAGTTATGCTTCCACTTCCTTTCATTTAGTGACTTTAAAGTGACTCAGGCTAGCAACATTCTGAACTTTTCTCCCCCTGAAATTTTGCTTCATGAATACAGCCAGGCAGTGACCAAAACCATTTCTGACTCTTGGCTGTTTGGAGTTCTGTGTGAAATGGATTCTGGGGTCTTACCCACAACACAAAAGCCGACACCTCTAGTGGAACTAGTTGGCAGACAGCAGGCAGGCCTAGAGCTGAACTATGCAGGGTGAATATAAATGACTTCTCCTATGTTGAATTATTCTTACCAGCAATGCTTGAAATATGCTAGTGATGAGTAAGGGTGGATGCATGGTGTTGGGAGGCTTGCATATCGGTTGACATTCTCCAGATTCCTCCTATCTCTGTTTATTGCACTGCAATTGGAACAGCTGTGCCATGTTAGTGCAGAATATCAAAAAGATGGATATTCTGTACATCAAAATTACATGAATATTAATTATCTAGGCAAACAGCTACAATGCTCACCTCCCTGTGTGTCAGAACTCAAAACACTGCTTCTTTATAGGCCTCAAAGCCCCATAGCCAGAAGTCATGTGGTTTCAATGTTGTGGACAAATTACATATGTGTCATGTAGGTAGTTATCTATCCAATCTGGATAGCAGATCTTCACCACAGCAGCCAAGCTACAGTTATAGGTTTTTATTTTGATCTGAGGATCTGGACTGGTGAGGATTAACTGAGTAAGTGACAGGCTAATGCTGGGAGCGAGGGTACATGGAGGTAAGTGTTTGCTCTTCTAGTTCTTGCTGCTAAATGATTCACAGTCAAGAATCATCATTAACCAGGAAAATGCATCCAACAACTACTACAAAAATGAAATAGGGCTTCCCTTTATTAAAAATTAGTCATAGTCTAGGATCATCCTACTGAAAATTGCAGCAGAAAACAACGTTATCAGCAAAGAGAATCCACCTTTCCACAACAAACTGGGACAGAGCAAGGTATTTCAGTATCACTGTGATGCCAATCATCTCTGCAACGAAGGCAAGCGCCCTCCATGTGAATGTCTGGTACTCTATTAAATGGACATCACAGGACACAGGACTATCTTTTGAGTGAAATATAAGGTACTCCTTTTTCAGTCTGAAATTTTTAAAGAAGTTTTTCAAAATGTTCCAAGCAGGTCCTATGGGAAAAAAATCTTGAAAATGTTACACTGCCACTTTTCTATGAGCTGCAACACTAGCCTGCGTTTCGGTCACCACACAATAACAATTATGCTTCAAACAGGTGAATGACAAGGCGAAGCATGGCCGAGTGTTCACTTGTTATATATAAGGCCTGGTCTACACTGGGGGGTAGGAGAGAAATCAATCTAAGTTAGGTGAATAATGTAGCCAAAGTCGATGTACTTTGATCTACTTATCGTGGTGTCTTCACTGCGGTAAGTCAACGGCTGACACTCTCCCGTCGACTCCACCTGTGCCTCTCGCCCTGGTGGAGTACCGAGCTGACAGGACAGCGCTCGGCAGTTGATTTATCGTGTCTACACTAGACATGATAAATCAACCCCTGTTGGATCTATCGCTGCCCATCGATCCAGCGGGTAATGTAGACAAGCCCTAATATTGAAAGGCTACAGAGAAATCCTTACTTGAGTTTACTTCTTCTGAACCACAAAAGAACCAGATTACATTCTGAACTACTCTGCACATCAATTTCTTATTCAACTGCACACTAACACAGGATTTTATTTAAGTCATTAAGTGAAAGGAAGCACACTTTACAAATTATGGATCCTAATAGCCAACTGAATATTTTGAGCGTGACTAGTAAGAGAATCTCAGATTTTTCTGTCTTCTCCCAAAAAGACACCAGTTGGACTAGACATGGCTTCTAGTGCACTTGCTCTACACACTTTGCCACTCATCTCCTCTTTTAGCTTCATTAATAAAGATACTCTACTATCAGGTGGCATCAATACAGTGCAACGTAAATTGGGCACATCTTTGTCTTAGTACAGTTAAAGAACCAAACATTTATGCTACACCATTAAAATTAGTTTAAACATTTTAAATGGAACTAAAGTACACCACCAATACAGAGAAAGGAGGCCTGTATAGAGGAATAATAGTTCAGAATTATTATCACAAAACAGTCTTATGGCAGGTCTACACTATGGGGCTAAGTTGACCTAAGTTACGCAACTCTAGCTACGTGAATAATGTAGCTGGAGTCGACGTACCTTAGGTCGACTTATTGCACCAAGCTGGGTCGACGGGAGGAACTCTCCTGTCAACTTACCTTATGCTTCTCATTCCAGTGGAGTACTGGAGTCGACGAGAGAGCAATCAGCAGTCGATTTAGCGGGTCTTCACTAGACCTGCTAAATTGACCCCTGGTGGATTGATCGTCGCAGTGTCAATCCACGGTAAGTGTAGACAAGCCCTTAGTAATTGATTATGAAGCGAGTGACCTGATTTCAAAATTATGTTTAAAAAAAAAAATTCAGAGATCCAGTTGGAGGAAACCAGGGGAAAAGATTCATTAAGGTATCTCCAAAAATAAATGTCAGTCCTTTATTGCTCTTTTACCACGTAAGTATGGCTTGAAATTCTCTCTTTCCACAGCACTCTGCTCCACCCCAAAAAACTGCTTGAATTTGGGCTTTTTTTGTTTTGTTTCACATTAGATATTTTCTTCCTGCAAGACTTTGTAATTTTTAGAGGACTTGGAATCTGACATATTAACTGGGTATTTTAATCAAAGTTGCAGCATTCCCAGCACAAATGTCAACTTTGCCTCCCTGTCACTCAGGGGTTGCGCAAAAAGCAACGTACGTTTCAGCCTCCTGATATTCTATTGGGTTCCATATCCCTCAAAGATTGCTAAATTCTGTCAGGCAAAAAAGATAAAGACAGGGTAAGCAGTTCACTTAACAGAACACATGGGGTCTTTGACACCATCATCAGACACATGTTAGAAACTAAACAGATAAAAAGGATTGCTATTTCTAGTAATGCAGTAGCTTAAAATATCCAAACAATTTATACGTACCACATCATTGGGAAGGCTCTGTAGATCATCAAAAGGAGTTTCCAGTGTGTTGGTATCAACATTAAGAATCACCACATCTTCCAGGGCCATATTTCTAACTTTCTAAAAAAATACCAAAGTCAGAAAAGGAGGGGGAGGGAAGTCAAATCTTATCCATAAGGAACATAAATCATAACATAACATTCTGCTAACTACACTATTCCCCAAATACTTTAAAAGAAGCAAGTGGTTTCCTCCTATTCCTCACTCTGTGTGTGTATGTGTGTGCGCGCGCGTGTTTGTTGTTTAACATTTGTTGGTTTTGTTTTTCCAAACAATAGTTAAGAATAAAATTGTCCAACACATAGAAAAACAAACTGTTGAGCAATAGTCAACATGGTTTCTGTAAAGGGAAATCGTGTCTTTCTAGTCTATTAGCATTCTTTGAAGGGGTCAACAAACATGTTGACAAGGGGGATCCAGTGGACATAGTGTACTTAGATTTCCAGAAAGCCTTTGACAAGGTCCCTCACCAAAGGCTCTTATGTAAATTAAGCTCCCATGGGATAAAAGGGAAGGTCCTTTCATGGATTGAGAACTGGTTAAAAGACAGGGAACAAAAGGTAGGAATTAATGGTAAATTCTCAGAATGGAGAGGGGTAACTAGTGGTGTTCCCCAAGGGTCAGTCCTCGGACCGATCCTATTCAACTTATTCATAAATGGAGAAAGGAGTAAACAGTGAGGTGGCAAAGTTTGCAGATGATACTAAACTGCTCAAGATAGTTAAGACCAAAGCAGACTGTGAAGAACTTCAAAAAGATCTCACAAAACTAAGTGATTGGACAACAAAATGGCAAATGAAATTTAATGTGGATAAATGTAAAGTAATGCACATTGGAAAAAATAACCCCAACTATACATACAATATGATGGGGGCTAATTTAGCTACAACAAGTCAGGAAAAAGATCTTGGAGTCATCATGGATAGTTCTCTGAAAATGTCCACGCAGTGTGCAGAGGCGGTCAAAAAAGCAAACAGGATGTTAGGAATCATTAAAAAGGGGATAGAGAATAAGACTGAGAATATATTATTGCCCTTATATAAATCGATGGTACACCCTCATCTCGAATACTGCGTACAGATGTGGTCTCCTCATCTCAAAAAAGATATACTGGCACTAGAAAATGTTCAGAAAAGGGCAACTAAAATGATTAAGGATTTGGAACGGGTCCCATATGAGGAGAGATTAAAGAGGCTAGGACTCTTCAGCTTGGAAAAGAGGAGACTAAGGGGGGATATGATAGAGGTATATAAAATCATGAGTGATGTGGAGAAAGTGGATAAGGAAAAGTTATTTACTTATTCCCATAATACAAAAACTAGGGGTCATCAAATGAAATTAATAGGCAGCAGGTTTAAAACAAATAAAAGGAAGTCCTTCTTCACGCAGCGCACAGTCAACCTGTGGAACTCCTTACCTGAGGAGGTTGTGAAGGCTAGGACTATAACAGAGTTTAAAAGAGAACTGGATAAATTCATGGTGGTTAAGTCCATTAATGGCTATTAGCCCGGACGGGTAAGGAATGGTGTCCCTAGCCTCTGTCTGTCAGAGGGTGGAGATGGATGGCAGGAGAGGGATCACTTGATCATTGCCTGTTAGGTTCACTCCCTCTGAGGCACCTGGCATTGGCCACTGTCGGTAGACAGGATACTGGGCTAGATGGACCTTTGGTCTGACCCGGTACGGCTGTTCTTATGTTCTTATTTCTTCTCATTAAATCCTTAACCTGCAGAAAGAAGTTTCTTAGCATCCTGTGTACTGGGATTTCTGGAGGAATCATAGTATCCTTCTAGATCATTCAACCAAGGAGGTATTTCAAACTTTTCTAACATTCATTTACTTCTTGTTTCCCCCTTCAATCCTGATTCAAAGCACAACTTCTAGCTGCATCGAGACTCAAAGTAAGTAATTTTTTAAAAAATCAGTATTTTGTTTAAATAGCAAACAGAAAATTGGCTCTTCCAGTTGCTGAACTGCTAGTAAGGCCAACCTTGGATCCGCTTTACCATCTCTGGCTTTGCCTTAGCACTTCCAACACTTCCTCATTCACAAATGAGATTACATTTTAGCAAAATGGACAGTGTTAAAGATAAACTGAGTGAAAGGGAAGCTAGAATTCTTTTCTTCCTTAATTCTAGGATTTCCAGGACACCACAAAAGATTACAAAATACTTCCAGGATTCTAACACAGGCCTCCCCACTCACAAGGCTTTGAGAAAAATCCCTTTTCCTGTTATTTCTTTTGGGTGGCTACCCATATAATATGTTGTCTAAGGCCTTGTCTACACTGCCACTTACAAGGCTGAAACTTTCTTCACTCAGGGGTGTGAACCCCCCGAGTGATGCAAGTTTCAGCGCTGTAAAGTGGCAGTGTAGATAGTGCCACAGCGCTGGGAGCCGCACTCCCAGTGCTGGTAGCTATTCCCCTCATGGAGGTGGTTTTATTACAGTGCTGGGAGAGCTCTACACAGCCTAACGGGACTACACAGCCACGTTATAACATCGACTGTGCAGACATACCCCAAGAGCAGCAAACTCCACAGCAAACTGATGCTCAAATCTTAAACCAATCTTTGTAAGGCAAAACAGACAGACTACATGGCCACACATATTTGGCTAAACTTATTTGCTAAGAAAGTGGATGTCTAGCATGGAAAAAATTGATAACTGTTTAGAAAATTTAAGTCTAAGACTGACCTTTGAACCTTTTAGAAATTTTATTGGGTTTTTCACTTCAAAGGCCTAGCTAGAGTTTTAGAGGAAGAACTTTGTGGGCTACAGAACTCAGTTAGAAATTGTAAGTCTTCTGGACCAAACACAGAGGAGCAGAAGGGTTCCTGGAAATGAGCATATGAGAGAACCATTACAAAGGGATGGGAATGATACAGATTTGAAATGTTGTTCCTGGAACAAAAATCTTTCCATCTTTCTGTTTGTACACATAGGCAAAAAAGTTCTACAGTATAAGCCCAAATGCACACACCCTCTTCTCAATGGTCAGCTGGAATGAGGTTTTTGACTCTGTTCCCAATCCCCAAGTCAAAGCATTGATTGCTGAATGTTTAAGTTTACATTTCCTACAATGGTACACAGATGCACAATAGAAGAAAAGCATAGCCTCTTTTTGAAAAGAATAGCCCTTGGTAGCTTTTGCTGTTTAAGTACCCAAGAAGCAGAAGACTGCCAGATTTCATTTCCCCTCTTAAGCAACATTAACTGCTCTGCTGGTGGTTTCAATAATGGAATTTAAATATTCCCTTAACAATCAATTTTTCCATCCAACCTGGGAACTGTATCTACATATAGTTTTTAAATTCACATATACATAAGTGGAATATCCAAGTACCATATTTATCTATCTATTCAGCAGATCTTCAGTTTGATCTTCTCTCTACATCTACCCAGGCTGCCACCAGCCAAAGAAGCAAGGTAACGGTCCTGAGCATGTTCTAATGACGTATTCAGACAGCTGGATGAGAAAAATTAATAGTAATCTCAACCCACAATGTTATTTATTTTGAAACATCCTCTTATGAAATCTGATCTATCTAAACTACACTTCTACAGGGACCTAGAAATGTGAGTTCCTGTGAAGCACACATCCAACAATACAAGATCTTCTGAAAAGAAAACATAGAATCCAAAATGTTTCCAGATCAGGAAGATATGGACTGACACTTAAAATACATTAGCAACTTGGACGGAGTCAAGAATGTATTCCATCACAAACCTGGCCTGTAAGGTAAAGATGGAATGAGAAAAAGTATTGATGGCGAGAGGAAGTGAGAAAGGAGAACACATAATGAACAGTCTGTTCAAAACATAGGTGGAGGAATTCATTGCAGTTTTTTTAATACTAGGAGAAAGAGTCTGGTAATTCATTGATATGTTATCTCAGGACAATGCAACTTCTGCCCTCCAAGTGATAAGGAAAGAAAAGAATGTGCCTGTTAAAGGGTGACAGTGTCTAGTCAACTGCACAGCTTCAAACTAACAAACACCAAGAAGCAACTAATAAGATGGTTTACAGATGGTTGATACTCAATATTCAAATGGTCAGAGTTCAGATACTGGTGTTATAGGGGGTGAGATACTGTAGATAGGCCACCAAGCTAGAGACTACCCACTGGATTCAACTACAAAAAAAAAAAAGAGGGTTGATGGTATCATCCTGGAGGGCATCAAACCACAAGGGTATATGTGACAGGCAATTTCTAAGCATGAGAGAGCTAGATCTGGAACAGCAGTGGTTTTGTAGCTAGAGATTGGTGAAGAGGCTCTGATATGGAGTAAACAGGCCCAGGACCTCAAAGGACAATGCCTGACAGTTGGAACCATTAACACCAAATTCACATACACACAAAAAGGAACTATGAAGTATGGTGATAAAGGACATTTTCCAATAAAATGGTAAACTATTATCTCCCTCAATAGTGCCACTCTTTTGAATAAACAAACTGGCTGCTTTTAAAGTCTGCTATAGAAATCCTTTTTAATCTCACACCCTCCAACCATATAGAGCAGTCTCTTAAGCCAATTAATTAGGTCATTTATGCACAATCCCTCTAGGTAGCAAGAACAGGTCTCTAACAAACCATTTGTGGGGAAAGGGATGTTAAAAAAGGGAGGCGAGGGAACTAAATGCGTGTCAGCAAAAAGTCATACATGAGAGAAAGCACAAGAAAAATTTAGATCAAAGTTTTAAAAAATGGGAACCTAAAGTTAGGTTACTACAGGTCGCCTTAGGCACCTAAATAAGCAGCCTCAGCTTTCAAAGGTACTGCGCACCCAGCAGAGCCAACCAACTTCAAGGGCAGTGGTTAGGTACTTACAATCAATTAATCAATCAATAAAGCTACTTATTTAGGGTACGTCTACACGGTAATCCTTCCTGCCTGGCAGTGTGTCTCAGAGCCTGAGTCAAATGATGTTCCCACTTGCGCTGGACCCTAGTCTCTGAGACCTTCCCCCCTCTCCACTTTCCAAAGTGTGGGCTCCAGCCTGAGCGGGAATGTCTACACTGCTATATTTCGTCCCATGGTGTGAGCCTGAGTCACCTGACCTAGGTTCTGACACTCGCTGCTACAGGTATATGACTTCATCTTTTTTTTTTTTGCAGTATACATATACCCTTAGGTGCCTAAGTCTGTACTTCGAACCCTAAAGTTAAGCTTCTCTTTCTGAAATTCCTGGCCTTAAATGGTACATTTAAGGCTAAATGGCTGCTGTGGTCAATGCCAAATTATAGCTAAAACTCTCACATGATCCATTTAATTACCACATACTATAAATAAGTCACTGTCTTATGCACAGAACCCAAATTGGAGTTTTTTGTTGTTGGTTTTTTTTGCGAAAATATTTGGACTAATTGGAAGACTATTCCATATAATTCTTTCCTTACAAAAGGAGCACAAGTCCTTCATGAAAAGCAATATACTTCCCTCCCCACTCTCAGGAACCAAAAGGTCACTCAGTTGGCTTACATCTGATAAACTCTAAGGTAACCCAGGAGTCTTGCTTCTTCTGGGAGTCAGGAAGCAGCAGACAAACTGATTTGCTCCTTCCTGCTTCAGAAAATTAAAAATCTCAGTTATACTCAGAGGACTCTTGAAAGCTCCAACAAAAAATCGTTAGCAATGTGCTTAACCAAAGCCAGAAGCTTTTCAAAATTGAGCACCAGAAGGACAAGACAGAAGGGATTATACCTCCTCTTGATTATTACAGGAGCAGCAGCAGTGACCTACAGATACAAATTTGAACTTGTCAGTGGGTTTTTCTGTAACTTGGATGAAGAATCTCTGGGTATGTCTACATTGGAATCATACACCCATCACTGGCCTGTGTCAGCTGACTTGGGCTTGCAGGGCCCAGGCAGTGGGGCTATAAAACTGCAATGTAGACGTTAGCCCAGGCTCTGGGACCCTCACAGCGTCCTGTAAAGCAGCATCCTTTCTCAACAAATGTCTTTATCAAGGACGATAGGTTACAACTCTTTGGGTACCTTCACTTCTGGATTGAGGTATGGGGTTGCGGCAGAATGATGTGAGGAGTTCTCTTCTAATAGTGGCATCCTTCAGCCCAGGGGGCAAGAGACAGAGTCTGGGAATCAAAGCCACTTCTCACGTGACAGCTCTCATAAACACCCCCAACTTGCAAATCTGCTTTTCACGTTAAATGCACCAAGTTCCAAAAGGTACAACTAGCTACAATTTATTAATATTCTCATTGATTCTCCATCCCCACATCCTAATACCAAATGCATTATCAGTAAATCACAAAGAATAATATTCTATTTATCACAGCCGCCTAACTAGCTAAACAAAATATTGGAAACAATGCACTGCATGCTTAATAAAATAAAGTAGACGTACTAAGTCAGTATTTTACAAACAGTACAGAGAATAAGAGGAAAATATGACTAGAAATAGCTGTATATAGCTGTAATAGCTGTCAACTGTTGGAAATGGGCCATCCTGATTATTACTACAAAAGTTCTTTTTCTCCTGCTGATAATAGCTCACCTAATAGCTCACCTTAATTATCAGAGGGGGAGCCATGTTAGTCTGGATCTGTAAAAGCAGCAAAGAGTCCTGTGGCACCTTACAGACTAACACGTATAGGAGCATGAGCTTTCGTGGGTGAATACGCACTTCGTCAGATGCATGCATGCTCATGCTCCTATATATCTGTTAGTCTATAAGGTGCCACGGAACTCTTTGCTGCTCTCACCTTAATTAATTACTCTTGTTATAGTGGGTATAGCAACACCCATTTTTTCATGTTCTCTGTGTGTGTGTGTATATATCTTCCTACTGTATTTTCCACTGCATGCATCCAATGAAGTAGTTTTAGCCAACGAAAGCTTATGCTCAAATAAATTTGTTAGTCTCTAAGGTGCCACAAGTACTCCTGTTCTTCTTGTATAAACGCTGCAACATACACAGTCATAGTATATTAGACAATTTGTGCATTAGTTTGCATTCGTCTAATTTTCCTATAGACTTTGAGCATGTGTTGATTTAAAACACTCCAGTGAAGATATAGGTCATCTGCTCATAAAAAGGAGGGGTTTCCCCCCTCTTTTCACTTAATTCCTGGTAGCCATCATTCATTCATAATAAAATACGGCAAGTCAGACTAACATCTCCACCTGCCTTTTATTTTAAATGCCACTTTTTAAAGAGTGGAGAGGTATGGAAACCCAGTTTAACAAGCACACTGAACCCATTGTTTATGGCCTCCATAAACATGGCTTAGTAAGAATTACTGACTTAATCAGAGTGAACTTATCTCCTGGTGAAAAGAGCACTTTAAATTTCAGAAATGGCACCTTTACTGTGAAAATCTCTTAACTTCTGAAACAAACTCCAGGGGGCCTTAAACACCAGGCCAGTAAATAAGCAGCAGTTAGTGTGATTTGTCCTGCTCATGAGCATCTGAACACTTGAGATCATTAAATTATTTTATGTAAAAGTTTGCAAAAACACTGAGAAACTATATTCAACAGAGAAGCATAAAAAAGGCAAGAGAGCCTGAGTAATTAAATCACGTTGTAAACAAACTTCTTCCCCATTACTAACAACAGCTTCTGTTATTAAACGTGAAAGAAAATATTAAACCAAGTTTATGTTTCACTATTTATGGCTTTCCTCCCACTTGAATAATGTACTCTGTTACACTTATGTTTGTAGTTTGTTTCATTTTCAGGTGCTTACTACTACATTTGAGTTTCAAATAAAAATTTCTATTTGTATAAGATGAACTATTGTCACTAGATTTAAAAAAAATCGTCTCTCTCGGTCTTAGGATTTTTAGCTTTTTTAACAATTTAAATTTTGATACAAATTTAACTTTATAGTGGCTCTTCATGATCCGATACAAAGGAGATGGGCATATTACAAATACTGAGGGGGGAGGTATGAGACAGAAAACGTATTTTCTTACTAAAAAAACACATGTTCAAAAAGTTTACCAAACAAAAATAATACATTTTTCTATCATAATTTTATATACTTTCTTAGAATGCAAAATATCTTTCACAACAATTGTCTAATATCTGTTTGCTTTATGACTTGTCTAAAGACTGACAATTAATGTTTATAGTTTATTTACCTAAGAACGCCACAATACTGCAGACAACAATGTGTCAATCTGGCTACCAGAAGCAGGAAAAGCAACGGATATAAAATTTTATTATTTCATGCCCCAACAGCAGCCAGAAGGACTTAATGAAATCAGCCTTAGATTTACAATCTGAAATAGCTATTCAACAGGCAGATATGGTTAAGCTAAATGTACCCTTTGACCTTTCAACCCTTTGATCCTGGCACAGCAGGTGGCCTACTACCCCCTCCTGTGCATCTTCCACTCTTCCGCCAATCTCCTAACCTTGATGTGCAGTAGCCCTGATCCTACACAGGTGATTCTCAAGATCCTTATCACAAGCAGCTGCTGCTAACTGAATGACAAAAATCACTAGTGCTGATGTGATCCAATACTATTGGGCAATACAGGAAAAGGCTTCTTGCTGCAGTTACTGAAAAGTTTTTCAGGGCTGAAATTAATAAAGATCTCTTCTAAAAACGTCATATAATAACATATCCAGAATCCCTTTTTAAATCCAAAGTCATTTTTCAATGATAGACCATTTTAAAAATCACTTTTCATGCATTTAGGTCAGTGGTTCTCAAACTGTGGGTCGGGACCCCGTTTTAATGGAGTCACCAAATCTGGCTTAGACTTACTGGGGCCCGGGGCTGAAGCCCAAGCCCCACCGCCTGGGGCCAAAGCTGAAGCCCTGGGCAGCAAGGCTCAGGTTACAGGCCTCGTGCCTGGGGCTGAATCCTTGGGGCTTTGGCTTTGGACCCCTGCCTGGGGCGGTGGGGCTTGGTTGGGTTCAGGCTTGGGTCCTCCTTCCTGGGGTTATGTAGTAATTTTTGTTGTCAGAAGGGGGTCGCAGTGCAATGAAGTTTGAGAACTGATTTAGGGTGTATTTCATCTCTGCCTCTAAAACAATAAACATCAATGCTTTCCAGTCAAAATATCTGCAAATCCAAAAATTGGCTATTTTATTTCTTTAAGTCTTGAATTAAAGAATGCCTTTTCATGTTCCCACGTGTTTGCTATTTCCTTATCATAAAATTTGGAAACTATTTCCAGAGTTATTTGTAAAAAAGCCACAGCTTGATAATACACTTATCAAGTTCAAACAAGTTAAACCCTTTAAGAAGCACTAAAGATTATCCCATCTAATGATACAATTGCAAAAATACACAATCATCACTACTACTGAAAAACCTCAATGGCTAATGGCAAAGAATTCATAGGTAACTTACAGAATGGGTATGTGAGTAAAACTGGGTACATAGGGACGGTCCAGAGACTATTTATACAACTCTTATCAGATACTTACTGTGTCCAACCAGACTAAAGAAGAACCTGAAAGTTATCCTATGACAACTATGTCTGCTGCCACTGAGATAAACAAAATTTCAGCGGCAGTAGACATAGGTGTCACAGGATATGCAGATACAATATGCAGATACTGGATTTTGATCTTGGTAACTGTTCCTCATGCTTAGGTACAATAAAAGAGAGAAACATTTTCCTTGCTGACATATTCGATTGTAATATTTTGTATACAAAAACGTCATGAATTTGACTGATCTAAAATATATTTGTAGCCATAGATAAAGAATGCCTGAGCAATGAGGGTTTCTTAAAAGTATGCTATGTCCTTTCTTTATACAAGGCTGGGATGATAGTTTCATGCCCTGAATCCAGCATCAGAGTGGCGTGCATTATTGCATATTTACCCAATGGCTATGACTGTGGTAAGCGCTGAATGGAAGACTGTACTGTCAACAATTGAATATCTGACAGCTACAAAGGAATATCCCAAAACAGTTAAACAAAACCACATGTGCTTAAATCCCAATAGATATCCTACTAGGTCAAGGGCATTCCTCTTCAATCAGCACCATCACACTAATCGTTTTAGCTACAAAAACAGTTGCTGAACCAATCACTTACTATGACAAAACATAGAGAGGTTGCCAACTAAGTTTAGCACTGCTCCTACACAAAGATTAACTTAAAATAATGTGTACTCTGAAATAACGTTTAATATAGGGGTAGTAACAAAAGTGGAAGATTGAAGCAACGAGTTAATTTGAGATGGTTTCATTATCTTATCTCACTACTATTTATCAGTACTAAATACTTATCTTTATCTAATATGAATTCGATTAGTACCATAAGTGTGCCCCATTATTCATGTAATAGTCCAAGCCGTGCTTATATAACAGCTTATAAACTTTTAGTCTTCTTTGAAGTCACTTTATGGATTGCTAAATGGAAATCTTATATAGAATGACTAACTAGGTGATGATAGAAAGACTGAAAAATAAGAGCACCACACAGTTCCATATTTTCTACCAGGATTTTCCCTCATAAATCAGCTGGTGCCCTCTGACCTATAACAGGAGATTATCTTATCTCACTAGAGAACATTTCAGTCACACCAAATTAGACTTAACAGTCAATGGATACATTTGATATTTTAATTATCAGAAAAAATTGTCATTTTTCATTAACATAGCTGCTGCCTCTATACAGACCCCATGCCACACCAGAAACTCAAAGCCAAATCTGAGGTGCACAATTGTTTGGAAATGTCTGTGGGAATAGAAAAGAGGGCGTATGTTAAAGAAAAAAAAAAGTCTTTACATTATTCCAATAATTCCTTTTAGAGGAAACCATTTTGAGAACTGTAGCACCAGAGTCATTATTTCTAAAGAAAAGACCCTAAAGACAAAGCTAATAAATTATTCACTTATCTCCCAGTTAACCACGCTTTAGCTACTTTTTTCCTCCATAGAGATGTTTCCATATTTAGGCTCCCACTAAAAACACAACTTGGAAAAATGTATGTAGGAATGCCCTGATCCTGGAATTTAAGCTGTCTGTGGCAGAAATTTGAGTACATGGGAAACCCCAATTTCTTCCATGGGACTCCGTATAGGCACAAGGGTCCCACCTGCCTAGATCTGACTGCAGGATCAGGGGCCTTAGGCTCTTCTCATCCTGGAACAAGAATCTTAGTGTGTATCAAGCACTTTGAAAAACACCTAGGCTGTAATTTATATATTAATTTAATTAAACATTTTCTATTGATCTATATATTGGACAATTAGAATATCCTTTTAAATATACTTTAATATTATTTTACTATTGAAACACTGTCAAATAGCAGATCTTAAACAATACACAACTGTTAAGAACATGAGTGAATTCTCTGATGCTAAAATATTACTCTAACATGGTTGTAAGATTCAATATATTTTTCTATGTACAAAAAAAGTAACAAGTTTTCAGCATTAGAATCAGGCTAACAGGTAAACTACAGTAAAACTACAGTAATAATCTAGCTAATTTGACAAAAGCCTATCTTCCTGTTCCAGGGTGCAGACAAATTATGGTTTACTCACTAGTAAATATTAGATCAAACAGCCCCTGGTGGATTTTTTTTTAAATGGCAAAGGCAAAGATATCCAAGACACAAAAAATGGATCTTTTAGTGCAGAGGAAGGACAGGAGTTTTGTTTGTTTATTTCTTTTCAATTTTACATGGGACTTTGAATAGCAACACTTCACCAATGTGTCTGTGTTGCAGAAGCTATGGTTTATCAAAAAAACATACTGGATAAACACTGCTAAACACTATGTTTACCCATACAGCTTACCCAAGAGCTTCTTCTATTTTGGGCCGTCTGACATGGTGTTTGGAAGGACTGTAGGACAGGAGGATTGGGATGAGGCATAAACACAAACTGGGGAAAAGTGGTGCTAGTCAGATGTGCAAAGGCATTTTGAGGAAGGAACTTCCAATACGCAGGTAGTTAATATTACTACTTCTTTATTCACCCCAAGGCTAAATGAATCAATCAAAAAACTTTGGGATTGAATTATTTTTTTTAAAGTAGAGAATAATATTTTAAAAAGCCAAAGTAAGGTAAATGTCTGACACTGGTATGAGGCAGAAAAGTTCTTGTGCTATACAAAAAAAGCAGAGAACAATGGATGCTAGGTTATCTATCTAGATATTTACATGGCTCAACACTTTAGCATCTAAATGCCTGAGGACGTATTATCCGAAACCCACTGTCTCATAAATCTAGAGAGTAAATCACATTTGCACAGATAAGGCAAACAAATCAATTTTCACCTTAACACCAAACTACTCTGATTTGGTCAGTCAATGTAATATTTGTTGCAATATGAAGCCAGGAAGAAACAAGCATTTGCACATACTTTCTGTCTTCTCAGGAAGAAAGGCTACATAGGAGGAAGAATAATGACAAGAGGGAGAACATTGTTCCAGTTGACCAAAAGTATCAAATCATATGTTCTTTAGTGACACACGATCATCTCTACCAGAAAAAGAAAAAACAGATTGCCTTTCCTAAGACTGCAGTGTGCAATGCAGATGGCCCCTGAGACACTAGATCTGAATGTCCTTGAAATTTAGAAAAGTCCATATCCAAACTTGGTGGGTGAGTCCCATTTCTTGCATTCTGGACATTTGGATACTGGGCCTGAATTTGAACCTTCCCATTCTCCCATTGATCCATTCTTTGTATCATTTTATCCCTCCTTAGCCTTGACCATTCTTGGAAAAGACAGACACATGAATTAACAAGAAAGCCTATAGTACAATCCCTTTCCCACTAGAGCTACCGCAAAACTGTAAGAGAACAGAGTTAATAAATCTTCTCTAGAAACAAGGAAGAGACTATGAACTACAACAGAAACACAACATTTACATGGAAAGTTTTCAGACTCACAAAAATGGCTTTGGAGAGGTGATTCCATCTTTGTAATTGGGGGAGGAGGGAAAGAATTGACAGTTAAAGGCTCTGATGTAGTAAGTTCAAGGATACTTAGTGCCTGCATAGCACGGTTTGTCTTTAAATCACTGTGCACATATTAACTTCACAGCACAAATTTATTATCCCCATCTTAAAGATGGGAAAAGTAAGACATAGAGATGAAGTGACTTGCTTAATGAGCTAGGATCTGAACTCCTGAGTTCTTGGTTTCCAGCCACATGCTCAGTCCACCAGACCACGCTGGCTCATTGCCAATTCCTGCTCGCCTACTGTGCAGGATACAAACTTGTTAACCTCCTGTAGGAAAGGGCTCACCACACTCAGTCTGATGTAAGTTCGCATATCTCAAGAGTGATTACATATGGGACAAGAGTTGAAGTGCGGATCTTATCTAAAAAGAGGTTTTAACACAATAATTCATGTTATTTGTACTTGTGGGGTTTAGAATTAAATCCCCCAAACTATATTTCAAGCATATTAAGTTTAATATCTATTAAATGAGTGTACTGTTGTGTATAGTTTTACACCATACTGGATAGTGGCACAGGCCAAACTAAGAACAACATAATCATCCCCTTAACAGTGCTGCATAGTGTGTTAATAATATCTAACCAACTGGTAGCCAAAACCAGCAGAATACAGTACAAATATGCCTACAGAGCTTAAATATTTTCCATTTAAAAAGGTACAGTACTGCATCTTACCACTGTAAAGACACAAAACAAAATAAAAACAATACCCTAGTAAACCAGTGACCAAACTCACTGTTTTAGATTCTCAATTTGGATGGCATTCACCCAAGAGTTCTGAAGGAACTCAAATGTGAAACTGCAGGACTGCTAACTGTTGTCTGTAACCTATTATTTAAATCAGCTTCTGTACCAAATGACTGGAGGGTAGCTAATGTGAAGCCAATTTTTAAAAAGGGCTCCAGAGGAGACCCCGGCAACTACAGGCCGGTAAGCCTGACTTCAGTACCGGGCAAACCGGTTGAAACTATAGTAAAGAACAAAATTGTCAGACACATAGATGAACGTAATTTGTTGGGGAATAGTCAACATGGTTTTTGTAAAGGGAAATTATGCCTCACCAATCTACTAGAATTCTTTGAGGGGGTCAACAAGCATGTGGACAAGGGGGATCCAGTGGATATAGTGTATTTAGATTTTCAGAAAGCCTTTGACAAAGTCCCTCACCAAAGGCTCTTAAGCAAAGTAAGCAGTCATGGGATAAGAGGGAAGGTTCTCTCATGGACTGGTAACTGGTTAAAAGCTAGGAAACAAAGGGTAGGAATAAATGGTGAGTTTTCAGAATGGAGAGAGGTAAACAGTGGTGTCCCCCAGGGGTCCGTACTGGTCCCAGTCCTATTTCACATATTCATAAATGATCTGGAAAAAACAGCGAGGTGGCAAAATTTGCAGATGATACAAAAACTACTCAAGACAGTTAAGTTCTAGGCAGACTGCGAAGAGCTACAAAAGGATCTCTCAAAACTGGGTGACTGGGCATCAAAATGACAGATGAAATTCAATGTTGATAAATGCAAAGTAATGCACATTGGAAAACATAATCCCAACATATATATATATATATATATATATATATATATATATATATATATATATATATATAAAATGATGGAGTCTAAATTAGCTGTTACCACTCAAGAAAGAGATCTTGGAGTGATTTGTGGATAGTTCTCTGAAAACATCCACTCGATGTGCAGTGGCAGTCAAAAAAGCAAACAGCATGTCGGGAATCATTAAGGAAGGGATAGATAATAAGACACAAAATATCATATTGCCTCTATATAAATCCATGGTATGCCCACAACTTGAATACTGTGTGTAGATGTGGTCACCCCATCTCAAAAAAGATATATTGGACATGGAAAAGGTTCAGAAAAGGGCAATAAAAAGATTAGGGGTACGGAACGGCTGCCATATGAGGAGAGATTAATAAGCCTGGGACTTTTCAGCTTGGAAAAGAGATGACTGGGGGCGATATGATAGAGGTCCATAAAATCATGATTGGTGTGGAGAAATTAAATAAGGAAGAGTTATTTACTCCTTCTCATAACACAAGAACTAGGGACCACCAAATGAAATTAATAGGCAGCAGATTTAAAACAAACAAAAGGAAGTATTTTTTCAATAACGCGCAGTCAACCTGTGGAATTTCTTGCCAGAGGATGTTGTGAAGGCCAAGACTATAACAAAGAACTAGATAAAAAAGAACTAGATAAATTCATGGAGGATAGATCCATCAATGGCTATTAGCCGGGATAGTGTCCCTAGCCTCTGTTTGTCAGAATCCAGGAATGAGCGAAAGTGGATGGATCACTTGATGAATCCCTGTTATGTTCATTCCCTCTGGGGCACCTGGCACTGGCCACTGTCGAAAGACAGGATACTGGGCTAGATGGACCTGTGGTCTCACCCAGTATGGCTGTCCTTATTTCAAGCTGTTTATCAACTGGGGAGACTGAGTTCAGAGCCCAGATAACAGTTTGCTACTTTCAAGCAAACAGCTTGAACATTAAACATTCTTAAAATGTAGCATTCGTCATGCTATTTGTCTCATTATTTCTGCTTAATGCAACACAGAAAAATTGCCCAGAAGCTTTTTTTGCACAATATGACCGGAACAATGTATATAATGGCGTAGTCTGGGGGTTTAGCCTCTTAGCAGGACAGTACCCTGGATGATTATTGCTGACATATACCCAAGAGAGACAGATGTCTGTATGGCAAAGTTACCAGTTTTTGATGTAGGTGTCAAATGTTCTTGTATTACACATTATTTTATGAGGTTCCTGACTAAGTGATTGTACGTTGTAAGATATCGTACATAGAATAGCTCAAATTTTCAACTCTGGTGTTTAAAGTTAAGTACCTAAGTGGACTGATTGTCAAAGATGTTGAGCATCAGCCGCTGCTACCAACTTGAAAATGCTAACCTGTATTTCCAAGCAGCAATATTTCCCTACTCCCACTGCATATGGCTTTCAGACTGGCCCCGTTAAACGGTACTAGTGACTAAGGACAAATATTCAAAACAATCTAAGTATGCAGTGTAGTTGTAACTGGTTGGTCCCAGGATATTACAGAGACAAGGTGGATAAAGTAATATCTATTATTCCACCAACTTCTGTTCAATAAAAGACATTCCTTCCATCCACCTTATCTCTCTAAAACCATTTAAGTGACATTTAGGCACTTTTGAAAATATTACCCTATGGTTAGGATTTTCAAAGGAGCCCTAGGTTCTGCACCCCCAATTGAAAAAAATGGGAGTTGGGTGATTTGCTTCCATGGGGTCTTTTGAAAATTACAGTCCATGTGCTTGGGGATTATTTCCAGTTGTTTTACATGTTCCTAAATCCTGCAAGAAGGCCAGTTTTTTCTTATTGACGATAAGATCCCTGCTCCTGGACCTATCATCTTGAGCATTAGAAACTAATGATCACCAAATCTATAAAAGCCTAAAAATGGCAAAGGTAGAGGTGGTCAATATTGTTAAAAAAAAAAAAAAAAAAATCAAGCCTGATCCACTCTGATAGCGTTAAATTCAATCGTAGTAAATTGGTCAAATGAAACAACAGGGTTCACACCATGTCTGTCTGGTGTGTCTCTCACACACACACAGATGAGCTGGACTCTGATCACTAGGTTGAAAATAGTATCCAAAGTGTATTCATGAGTTTGCCAGAAGTGTGCAAGCAACCAAATTAGGCTCCCGTGATGCAAACATTTAGGCACATGTTTAGTTTCAATCACGTGCTTAAAGTTAAGCATAGAATCATGGAATATTTGGGTTGGAAGAGATCTCAGGAGGTCATCTAGTCCAACCCCCTGCTCAACGCAGGACCAATTCCCAACTAAATCATCCCAGCCAGGGATTTGTCAAGCTGGGCCTTACCAACCTCTTAAGGATGGAGATTCCACCACTCCCTAGGAAACCCATTCCAGTGCTTCACCACCCGCCTAGTGAAATAGTGTTTCCTAATATCCAACCAAGACCTCCCCCACTGCAACTTGAGACCATTGCTTCTTGTTCTGTCATCTGCCACCACTGAGAACAGCCGAGCTCCATCCTCTTTGGAACCCCCGTTCAGGTAGCTGAAGGTTGCTATCAAATCCCCCCTCACTCTTCTCTTCTGCAGACTAAATAACTCCAATTCCCTCAACCTCTCCTCGTAAGCCCCAGCCCTCTAATAATTTCTGTTGCCCTCTGCTGGACTCTCTCCAATTTGTCCACATCCCTTCTGTAGTGGGGGGACCAAAACTGGACACAATACTCCAGGTGTGGCCTCATCAGTGCCGAATAGAGGGGGAATAATCACTTCCCTTGATCTGCTGACAATGCTCCTACTAATACAGCCCAATATGCCGCTGGCCTTCTTGGCAACAAGGGCACATGGCTGATTCATATTTCGTCCACTGTAATCCCCAGGTTCTTTTCTGCAGAACTGCTGCTTAGCCAGTCGGCCCCCACCCTGTAGCGGTGCCTGGGATTCTTCCTTCCTAAGTGCAGGACTCTGCCCTTGTCCTTGTTGAACCTCATCAGATTTCTTTTGGCCCAATCCTCCAATTTGTCTAGGTCACTATGGACCCTATCCTTACCCTCCAGCGTATCTACCTCTCCCCCCAGCTTAGTGTCATCTGCGAACTTGCTGAGGATGCAATCCCTCCCATCCTCCAGATCATTAATAAAGATGTTGAAGCATGTGTGTAAGTGTTTGCAGGAGCAGGACCTCAATCACAGAAACACATACTACTCTGAGGGGCGAGGGGAGAGACTTACCTCCATTAAACTTAAATGTATTCCAATGAGGTAGGGCATCGGGGCACTGTGAAGAGAAACAAACAGCCTATTTATATTCAGATAATGCTGGAGATCGTAAACACATACTTAAAAAAGCCAGCTGTAATATAGATAACAGGGATACAGGATTCAATTTTATTTAAAAATAGAAATCCAGATGCAACATTCCATTTGAGCCGAAAGACGTCACTTTTATTTTGAAGTCTTATTTCTTAATTTGAAAGCCACTGTCTAATTTAATAATTTTCCACTGCAGCTTGCAAGGTGAAGTTGTCGTTACTAAAAAATAGCAGTTAAAGGAGGGAAGCTACCAAACATATTATTATTTTATTATGAATACATCCAGAATGACACCATGGACATCTGTGGTTCCACTCTTCTTCAAATAATGTCATTTAAAGAGGTTTGCCCATGTGAAACACTGTGGTTAAATTACTTATATACATCACCCAATAGTTAGGACAAGCTCTTGATCCTTTGGCCAATGCATGCCAAGAAGAGAGCATTTTAATATTTATTTATTGCTGAATTCAATAGATCCTGATACAGACTCCCATATTATAGAAAACAGTCCATCTAGCCCAGTATCCGGTCTTCCGATAGTGGCCAATGCCAAATGCCCCAGAGAGAATGAACAGAAGAGGTAATCACCAAGTGATCCATCCCCTGTGGCTCATTCCCAGCTTCTGGCAAACAGCGGCTAGAGACACCACCCCTGCCCATCCTGGCTAATAGCCATTGATGGACCTATAACAGCCTGTTTTTTGAGTGCTGACAAATGTGCTCAGCACAGTACAAAAGATGGAGTAAATTAGCTCATCCATCGAAGAGCTTTAACGTTCTGTATGCCTGATGAGAGTTACACACCTATATCTAAGTGCAGAATTTTGCCCTAAGCATCCATTGGTATAACGAACTTAGTGCCTTTTTAAACCCATTTGCTGAATAAATTCATTCAAGAGCATTGTAATTGTCTGGTTTCACCCACAAAGTAGTTGTTGGGGCATTTAGTGCACCGGATGAGGTACACCACACGCTCTAATAGGCATGTATAAGATCCATGGATCTCGAAAGGTGTGTTGTGGAGGGGTGCTGATCACTGTACCAATGGAGATATGTCTGCAGATTTTGCATCTGTTATGATGGCAGGGTTTGGTGCCACTTTGAGTTGGTGTGTCCTGGTTTGTGGGGAGCTTGCTTCTGATGATGAGCCTGGTGAGGTTGGGGGCTTGTTTGAAGGCCAGAATAGGAGATTCAGGAAAGATTTCATTCAGGATGTAGTCCCCATTGAGTATGGGTTATAATTGTTTAATGATATGCTGTACAGTTGCCAGTGGAGGGTGGAAGTGGCAAGTAAGGTGGGGGTGCAGTGAGAGAGTGTTTTTTTTCTGTATTGAAGCAGGTTCTGTCGGGGTATTTGGGTGGCCCATTCCATGATGTGATGTACGTCTCTGGAGGAATGTCCTTGTTTGGTAAAGGTGGTTTTAAGTGTGTTGAGGTGCATATCCCAGACTTTCTTCTTGGAGTATATTCTGTGGTATCTGATGGCCTGGCTGTAAATAACAGCTTTCTTGGTGTGTTTGCGTGGTTACTGGACCTGTGAAGTGTGGTGATCCTGGGTTTCTTGTCTACAGTTGTCTGTAGAGTTCCATTGTTGAAGCTGGTCCTGGTGTCCAGGATGTTGATGCTGGTGTGGGAGTGTTTTAGAGACAGTTTGATGGATAAGTGATAGTTGTTAAAGTTGTGGGAGAAATCTATGAGGCAGTTTAGGTTGTCTGTCCAGAGGATGAAAATATTATTGATGTATCTCAGGTATATTATTGGTTTTATGGTGCATTTGTCCAGAATTTTTTCTCCAGGTGGCCCATGAAGAGGTTGGCATAGTATCCAGTGCTGTTCCCACAGTTTCCACAAAGTGTTTGTTGTTGACTGTACACTTTTTTGGGGTGGATATCTGAGTTTTGTCTGTTGTCTTGTAAATATTTGAGGCAGGCAATGATGCTGTCATTGTGAGGGATATTAGTGTATAGGGAGGTGACATTTATGGTGACAAGGACAGTATTCTGAGAAAGACTGTTAATATTACAGCGTTTTTGGAGGAAGTCAGTTATGTCTTGGAGGAAGCTGACTCTAGTGTGGTGATTGGTTTGAGGATGGTTTCTATTATGAGTCCTGATATTCCTTCAGTTAGAGTGCCATGGCCAGAAATGGTGGGTCTGCCTGGGTTCCCTTATTTGTGTATCTTGGGAAGCATGTAGAAGATTCCTGGGATGGGTTCACGGGGGATGAAGTTGTAGAATTTCTCTTAGAGTTGTTTGGGGATGGATTTGAAGATATCCTTAAATTTCTGGGTGAACTGGGCTGTGGAGTTGTCTCTGAGTTCTTTATAGCAGGTGGAGTCAGAGAGTTGTCAGTTGGCCTCGTTGACGCAGTCATTGTGGTTGAGAACGATGTTGCCACCCACCACTGCTTTGTCTGATGGTTTGGTCACTATTTGGTGCTTGGATTTCAGGGACTGTACAGTTGTCCTCTTGGCAGTGGAGAGACGGTGGTGGATGTGATGTTTGTTAAGGATTTCACAGTCAATTTTTTTCCTGAAGCAATCAATGTAATTCTTAAGTGTGTGGTATCATCTACTGTGGGGTGTCCAGTCAGGGCATGCTTTTTTCTGATGACTGTTGGTGGGGACCTGGTAGTTGTGGGTGGTGAAGTCCTGGTTGCGAAATAATTCTTTGAGATGGAGTTAGTGAAAGAATTCTTCTAGTTCTCCACATGTTAGTATAGTATCAGGTTCTGCGATGGGGCAGAAGCTCAGTGCGTTGGAGAATATGGGTAATTCAGCTCCAGTTAGGGGTACTCTTGATAAATTGATGGTGTTGGGGTCCATGTAGTGAGTCCTGGTGCCATGGTTTATCCTAGAGGAGAAGTTCTGTGGATTGAGGAGGAGTTGTAGTTTATTTCCCTTTTTGTATTTGTGTTGGATGGCTGTCATCAGGTTTTTTGGATAATTGTTTTGGGTTTCTTGCATGATCTCCAGGTAGGTTTCCTGATTTTTTCTTTCCAGGGTGTTGGTGTATGATGATTTCTTGTATGAGGTGGTCCCTTCTGGAGCATGTGAGGTGCAGGAAATTGTTCCTCAGTTTTTCTGAAATCCTTCTGCAGAGAGAGTACATATTGGAGTACATTTGGAGTCATATATTGTGGTCAGAGAGATAGGGTTTTGCTTCTTGCATTTGCTCAGAAAATAGATGTCACTTCCTTGCCATAACAGATGCAAAACCTACAGATATAGCTCCACTGCTACAATGATCAATACCCCTCACAACACACCTTTCAAGATCCAGGGGTCCTACACAAGCCTATCACAATATGTAATGTACTTCATCCAGGGCTAAATGCCCCAAGAACAACCATGTGGGTGCAACCAGACAATCACTGTGCTCTTGAATGAACTCACACAGAAAAATATAAAAGACAAACACCATATCTGGGCGAACACATCTCACAAAACAATCACTCCGTATCTGACCTCTCAGTCCTTGTCTTCAAAGGAAACCTGCACATCACCTTCAAAAGACAAGCCTGAAAGCTTAAATACATAACTTTGCTAGACACTAAAAATCATGCTCTTAATAAAGACACTGAATTTATGGCTTATTACAACAATCCGTAACCCACTAACCCCTCCCCCCTTTTTTTGTCCTCTGGCTGCAGAGGTGCTCACGGGCCACTTCACCTTGAATCATCCCTTAAAATGTGTGTTAATTACTTATGCTAAACAATCTGTTCCACCTTGTATTTAGTTGTGACGCTCCAAGTACCTTTCCCAGGCCTGAAGAAGAGCTCTGTGGAGCTCAAAAGTTTGTACGTTTCTCCAACAGAAGTTGGTCCAATAAAAGATCTATTACCTCCTCCATCTTGTCTGTCTTATATCCTGGGACCAACATGGCTACAACAACATAGGCACAACATCTTGTTTTATTACCAAAAAGAGGGTAAAATGCTACTAATTTGATTTTGGATATTAAATTCTTGTAGATTCACTAAAAAGTTTAGTTCACCTTTAATCTTAAATAAAAGTGAAAGGAATTGTAGTGACTTGGTTTAAAATAACCACTATAGAGCCTTCTTATCAAGTGTAGACAGAAGCTCATAAAAATGTAGTGTTGGAAGCATTAATTGAAGATGCTATTAAAATCCTATGCATTACTGCTTTGTCTCACCACTATACAAATAGTTTGACTAATTTGTATATTGATCTTCTCTATCTGTCATATAGTTTAGCACCAAAAGGCCAAATCAGGATTGCTGCCCTATTGTGCTGGGTGCCATAGTAACACGGATAGAGAGGCAGCTCCTGCCCTGGCCAGTACACAACCAACATTTTTGATTACCTTTTAAAGAGACATTATATATGAATTTTCAGTATCCTACAACAAAACTTCTAGGTCTCATTAAAGTGATGAGGTAGCATATTGCACATCAATTAACTTTGGAGACCCCAGTAAGAACACTCCTGTTTTTTTCCCCATTGTGCTCCAATGCAGTATCTTAAAGTGAGTTCCCACTTACCAGAGAGATTACTACCTCAGAAAGTCACTCAATGAGAATTCTGGGGTTCATGCTTCACTGGGAGATCTACAAGTTAGCAGTAGTGTTTGAAACCACTCTTGTATGTTGCAGCTTTTGCCATATTACAAGTGTACACATTAATGTTCAGAAAACATCAAATTGGAAAGTATTTGTCATTTTGCATGTTTTAATTGTAGGAAATAGATATTTCTTTCACACATACTGCTTCTAAAGGACAGACCCCTGTGGAACCCGCACAGAAAGTTGCAAGGGGGATGAGGAGGATCCTCTGGAGGACACACGGAAGGAGCTATTAGAAAAGCAGGAGAAGAATCAGAAGATGACAGAGATATGGAAGCAAAAAGAGGACAAAATAGCACAACTGACTGCATCAAAGACAGCTGACAGGTCAAGGAGGATGAGGATGAACTACTGGTTCTGAGCTTTGGCGAGAGTGGTTTCAGTGGCGTGCAAGTGGTGGAAGCTGGATTGGAGAGGGTCTAAAATGGAACTGGAGGAAAGGAACTCCAGACAGACTGTAAATAGCAAGTTCAAATGAGCTCAGAAACTAAATGGATTAGTAGTAGGTGAGGCAAGCAGGGTTAGGGATGAGGGGTTTTTGTTTTGTTTTGTTTTTAAGATAGGAGAGACTAAAGCGTATTATGTATTATGATTAAGGCCCTTCCAATTTCACAACTGTGAAAGGTGTGTCATGGACCGTGAAATAAACCCTTCCCCATGAAATCTGATCTTCCCGATGCTACTATGAAAGCCCCACCAAGGGGCTCCTAGCTGCAAGTCCTGGCTGGGCTGTGGAGGGACAGGACTTGTCCTTCCCCTGCACGGCTGCTCTCACTCTCAGGGGGAGATCAGACCCATCTTAGAGTGCCTCCCCCTGCTACAGGAAGCTCTGGGGCAGGGCAGCAGTTGGAGGAGGTTTGTGGATGTGGGTTCCATCTCCCACTGCTGCTGGGAGTGCCCCAGCCAGTCTGGGAAGGGACAAGACTTCCTCTTCACCTGCACCAGCTGCTCGGGGGGGGGGGGGGGGGGGAAGAGAGGGAGGAGAGAAGAACAGACTCCCCTCCAGTTACCTTTTGGGTTTACAACATCATGAAATTTCAGATGTAAACATCTGAAAACATGAAACTGACCAATTAAAAAACCCTCTGGCTGTGAAACTGAGCAAAATGGACCATGAATTTGGTAGGATCCTAATTATGAGGGGGGAAAGCCAGAGGAGAGAGAGAGAGAGAGGTTAAGGAGAACAGTAAGAGGAGGGATGAGAGAGGATACAAGGGAGATAAGGAGATGGGATGGGATCACTGAGAGAAGTGTAGGGTTCAGAGCGGGAGAGAAGATGAGAAACTTCTGTATATCACCCTATTCTGAAAAATTAAAATAAATTAAAATTGAAAAAAGCTAATAAATATAGATCTTATCCGTCAAAATTATATACAAAAAATTGAATTCTACCAACCCTACTCATAAGTGTGTGGTGAACTTTAGTAGCAGACATTAGTTGTGGATATAGAACATACAACAATCAAAGCATGTGGGCGAAAGTCACATGATGCAGACACATGACAGTTTCTCTCACACTTCAGTTTTCACCTACTGTGGACATCCTGCTCTTCCAGTCCCACAGCCATGAATACCAATTGCACAAAGATGTTTGGTGGCAGCCAACACCTATTAAAACCCAGATTAACAAAGCACTAATTCCAACCACACTTTTTGCTTAAGCAATATGAATGCCTGGATCTTTTTTTGGCATAAAAAGAAGATTGGCCATTGATTCACTGTTTGCTGTATCATTTCCCAAGGAGAACAGGGTTATTTATAATCAAATGAGTTGTACGGGTAAATATCAAATAATAAGAGTAGCAATGCATAAGCATGAATATGGATATTGTGTATTTAATGGCTTCATATTGCCATTCGTTGTAACTGCATTTTTACAATTTGTTTAATTCCTTCCCTCTGGCCAACTAGAGACCCCTTAATTATTTTCCCAAGAGGTGAGCAACTACTAATTGGAAGAGAGGCAGGTGAAATAGAAGGACATTTCTGCTTAAGTGCTAATTTAAAAAAAAAAAATACTGCCATTCAAGACAAAATGAAATTTAAAAACGACTGACATCAAGAAGATACATAATTTACAGCTCCCTAGGGATTTGTGCAACTTTGCTCGATTATTCTAAGGAAATGGGTAGTTACCATCACAAGTCACAGATCATATTTACTCTATTTGTGTCCTACCTGAAGTATAAACATAGTGTTATTCTGCACCCTTACTCACGCTGAGTAGAACCTTACTCTGCAAGCAGTCCCACTGATTTTCCAAGGAACTATCCACTGAAGGGTGGCAGAAACTGGCCCAAAACTTTTATTTGATGCAAATTAGAAACACTATTTTTTTAATTTTAAAGTGGATGAACCTAGAAAACATTGCAACAAAGGAACCAAAAGAATTATTACATGGAGCATTTAACAAGCACAGGGATGTACCAGTTTGGCCCAAGATATCTAGTGGCAGGTTCGTGCAGGAGAGCAGAGTTCAAGGTCTGAGCTCAGTCTCTTGATCAGCAGGGATTATCCTCGCTGGACAGATAAAAGAGCACACCCCAACCACGTGGGGATTTTGAAAGGGGTGTGTGTAAAAAAGAAGACTGCTCACTAACAGACACACTTGTTCCACAGTTGCTGCAGAGTGGTCTGAAAAGGTGGCTCTCAACTTGCTACTGGGTAAGAATATGCAGGAATACCAACTGCTGACTACTCTATCAAGGGTTATAAATGCTGGTTTATTCACCTTAGAAGAGATCCTGTTCTCTTTGGCAGAGCCCCCAAAACACAATCAGGGACCTTGTATTCTGGGCAACAAAGACACCAACCCATTTTATAGGGCTTAGGGAAAGACAGATTCTCCCTCCAGGCTAAGTTAAAGGAGAGAGAAAACACAAAAGGAGGAAGAAGGAGGGGGAAGAAGAGGGTAATTTTCTAGTGGAAACTGGTCATGGCACCAGTGAGCAACTTGCAGGAAAAAAAAACACCAAACCACCCCACGATTCTTTCATTGATATAAAAATATTGGTAACTTCCACTTGATTGCTATTCAGAGACAGGCTGGCCAGGGACATGGGCCACAGATGCTAGTGCAGACACACTGGCTATATGCATCAGCATTTCAAGCCCTGGTACTCTTGTCATTTGCTGCCATGCCACTGATCTCAACAATATTGGTTCAAACATCTCCCCTATCATTCTGCTTTCCAAAGAAAGAGGAATCTGGCATGAAGGTATAAAATCTAAAGCCTGGAGAACCTCAACGTTCACCATATTGAACTTAAATTCTTTCCCCGTGGAGAAGGTACAGCAAAACTGCTCATAACCAAAAAACAGACCTCACTACCACTCTCTCCATGAGTAAGAGTTAAAGCTGGAAGTTAACTGGCAAGGAGCACATGACTGAAGTCCTCACTGGTATAAGCGAGTAGCACGATGGTCTCGCTACTCCATCTCCTTCAGTACAAGCAATAATCTTGATAGAACAGACAGATTCTTATGCCATAAGCAGAGATTTCTGGAATTTTTGGCTCTATACACTGCCACATGAAATAGGTATTTAGCTCAACATAAAAGAATGGGGTATTTTTGGTCTTGAAGAATCCTTCCAAAGGTAGAAAGGAAGGCAAAGATGAAGTCTTGACTCCTTATAAAGAGGAAAATTAGAAGGATGCAGATGTGAAAGAGAGAAGTGAATGCTCCAGCTAAGACAGGGGTTCTCAAGCTGGGGGTTGCGAGGTTATTATATGGGGGACACGAGCTGTCAGCCTCCACCCCCAAACCCCACTTCACCTCCATCATTTATAATAGTGTTAAATATAAAAAAAATGTGTTTTTAATTTATAAGAGGGTCACTCTCAGAGGCTTGCTGTGTGAAAGGGGTCACCAATACAAAAGTTTGAGGACCATTGAGCTAAAACAAAAAAACAAAAAAAAATAGCACCATCTTCCTTCCTCAATTGTGAATTTTTGGGCATCAAGTAAGGTGTTCTTAAATGACTGTCAATTATCATTCACATCTTTCTGATTAAATTCTTCCTCCCAGCTGATTTGGCTCATAAGTGTTTTCAGCTTTGTGAAAGTGGCCCTATTAAAGAACAAAGGATATATTGCTGGTCTGGACTTTATTCTGCTTACACATTATAAGTGTGATCAAGTCATGATCACTTGTACTTAAGATAACGTTAATTTTTTGTTCTGTGATCAGTTTATCTGTTAGGACAAGGACTAGTAAATAATTCCCATGTTGGCTGCATTACTTTTTAAGTTAGGATGTGAAACATTTACTAGAATGGAAGCGACAAGCATGTTTTCAGATATTTACAAAAGCTGGAGATGTCTGGCTCCTTTTATTTTTCTCTACCATCTGCTTTAGTTTCTCCTCTTTTAAATTCTTATGTCACAGCTGCAAAGTAAAGAACCAGACAGTAACTGAAGTTAAAATTAAATCAAAATTAAAGCCTCAAGTTTAAAAATAAGTCAATTCCAGTTAATTTCCCCTAAAATGCAAAGGCCCATAAAGTAAAAGCACAGCTTTGGAGTAGACAGTAAGAAGTCGATTTATTAGTTTTCATGGCCAAAATCACCTCTCTCAGTTCACACAGTTACAAAATAGATGGAAGTTATTTTGGGAAACATATTTATGGCACATAAATTGGTGCTAAATTGATTTATTCAGACAATTACAGTGTGTGATTACTACTCTAATTAAAGTTCACATCAGGCTAAGATAATGAGTTGTGTTTGTGAATGTGCAATTAGAGTCTTCCTGATAATTATAGGTTTTAAAATCATACTTTTAGCCCCCTAGCTTGTTCATTCGTTATAGTCACAGGCTGAAATGCCGTGAAAGAGTCAATTCAGCCTGGCTCAGCTATTTGTATCTTTATTTCTTTTCGTACATGGCCTATGTTTTTGCTTTGTGCACACCTGTGCTCCCAACTGCGGGGTCCGGTCTTAGCCCCTTTTAACATGTCTTTGTCAGGAAGTCAATGAATACCTAATCTTCAAACCCAGTGTAAAAGCCTCTTGTGGCCCACACCGTTGTCCTGAAAACTCCTAGCAGCATGTACCTGAAGAAAAAACTGGCATTAGCAGCCTTCATGTGTTAATTACACATGCAAAGCCTATTATGCACAGAAAGGGCACCTGCTGGCAGTGAAAATGACTAGAATCTGCCCTTCCTGTGCAGTGAGTAAATTGAAGGTTCATTTCTACAGGAGATAATAGTTTTTAGATTCCATTCCGTGTATCCCCGACATGGGCATGTACTTAACATTTAAATCATCTGCAGAGGAACAAACCTCCTTTAAATTTACATGTTTCAGGCTCCTAGCACTTCACTTAAAACGCTAGTTATCCCTGCTGGTTCCTTACTTAGAAGCACTGCATAGGCTTTTGCTAAGAATGTGAAGAAAAGTCACAGAGAAGAATATAATAAAGCTATTAGCATAGACTCCAGTTTCTTGAGATTTATGGATCCTGATCGAAGCCACAGAAGTTAGCTTAAGGTGATAAAATTAAATTTTGATTCAATTATCTGTTTTTCTCAATAGCAGTTTTTTTATTTAACCATCACTGCATTTTCTGTTCTTTAAGTGGTCAAATACACCCACTGATTTTTTTGGTTGTAACACATTTACTGGTGAAATGTCAAAAAAATAATTAAAACAGAAAAAAATATTTAGCACAAAAGCATGCAAAGCCACTGATGGGTGCATGCTTGATCTAACTAGTAGCAGAGTTCTGGCCACTAGTTATTAGATATGTATTTCCACTGTATTTTATTTCAGGAATTGTAGGTAGGTATTTTGTGGCAGACTATATGGTGCCGTTAGTCTGAGTGTTCCTACAGCAAGTTTGTTTAACATGCACGTCTTCCTATGACTCTGAGGCATGATATGCATACTCAGACTGTCTTGGCTACTATAACTGAATATATATTGTTTCAAGCACAACATTTAAGGCAGGTCAGAGACAGTAGAGACTAATTTTTTGAGTAAAAATATATCCCACACTGTTCTGTGGCTATGGAGCGTTTGGTATGACACTATTCATATGAATTTACGTGAACAGGAACAGTTCTTAATTCACACACCTCCCCAATCATACAGTGAAGATGACTTTTGGCTTTCAGCATTAAAACTGAAGGATTGGCAGCATCTCTACTGGAGGTCACAATCAGGGTTAAGTAGGCACTTTTCAGCATATACATTTTTATTCACAACATCCCCAGTTCCTTTGCCCCCTCTTGTCAGTTTCACTTCACTCCCTGGTGTAAAATTAACATGGAGCAGTGCAAAGCTAAGTAGGAATGGAAAAGGGAAGTGATTAGGAGCAGCGTGAACTTAATAGGCAAGTTTTAGGTGTGTTGCCAGTTTAAAAAAAGCCAAATTGCAGAAGCTTTTCTTAAAATGTGGCATAGTATGTGATCATGGAGTCAAAGATTATATCATAATGCATGCACACAAGGAGGCCAAATTAAAATTGCACAAATCTTGCATTTCCTAATTTTTGAGAGTTGATTTTGCAACCTTAACAATGTTCTTTTAACATAGCTTTTGTAATTATTTATACGGTGCTCACAATGTGCTAGATACTGTACTGACATAAAGGAAGACAGTCCCTGCCCTAACGAGCTTGACTTGTTCACAAGCCTGGAACTCCTTATGCTATTCAGCTTGGGCTGTGCCCTCGATTACTTCAGCCATCCTTCTGCCTGTTTTTGGGAAGGGTATCACTGTCTCTTTGCACTTGCTGACAGGCTGTTAACAGTACTCCTCCCTCACATTCTTCGAGCTCAGGTTCAGATTCCCACCAAGTCATCCAAGACCAGGTAACCCCAACACAATAGTCGCCATAGCCCATCTCACTTTTCAAGTTAAAACATAGTTTATTGTTGTGAGATACAAAATAAAAGGGAATTGCAAACAAAATAAGAGGTCATAAATAGACAATAAATACTGTGAGACCAATTTCCATGAGAAGTATAGCTATCTGGGCTCTGCGCTTTTTGACCGGCATTAGTTAAACCCTTACATATTATACAGGTCTTTTTGTGGGGACTTGGCTGTTGCAAATGTTCTTGTAAACCTTGTCTGCACTAGGAATTGTATCTGTTCCTGACAATAGAGGATGTCTGCAACAGGGGTAGTTGAACCAGCACTTTAAAAAACAACATACATTCAACTATGACGGCTGACAGGACCAAATTATGTTCAGCACATTTTCAAAACCATTGCTGTGGCATGCTGTTTGCAATAGGAAAATAAATAGCTTCCTTCACAAATCCTGAAGCTGCCACTAAGGGTCTGTCTACATGGCAAAAATAACCCTGCAACAGCAAATCACAGAGCCCAGGTCTACAGACTGGGGCTCATGCTATGGTCCTAAAAAACAACCATGTAGATGCCCCAGCTCTGCCTGGAGCTTGGACTCTGAAACCTAATCTCTTCCCCAGGTTTCAGAGCCCAAGCCGGATTGTCTACACGGCTATTTTTAGTGTCACAGTATGAGCCCAAGTTTATAGTCCCAGACTAGGATACTCGCTGCTGCGAATTGGGGGGGTGGGGGGTGGGGGAAGGAAGGTGGCCATGTTGGTGTACACTAAGGTCAACTGGCATATAAAATGACTTTCCAATGAAGAACAGATTTGATAGTTATGCTACACCTCCCACATGCACATGCTGGACCATCTTAAAAACATTCTTTGCTGCCACATCATCTTCACGGAAGGCAATGATCGTTTGTGTAGAAACCTGCATATGTTTTGTCAAATGATAAGAAAAGTGCCTGGATTGAAGATTTAATGGAGTCTTTCCTACAAGAATGTACTAAGGGCCCTTCTAAAAATCTAGAAAAGTGCTTGAAATGTTTCTTTGTATGGATATATAACAGGCAGCTGCTTGTCAGGCATCCTTTGTACGTTGTCACTGTAGATGTATTTATTATTAATTTGACCCAAGCAAAGGCTTAGGTTGACAGATTGAATAATGAAGAAAAATGCAAATGATTCCAGGCTGAAACTTTCTAGCTTGATGGGAAATTGGTGTGAGTAGCAAAGAGCATCTTGGGAGTTACAGGAAAGCTTACGGAGTTCACATGTGGGAGCATCCAGTGTCAAAGAATTCCTGCTCTCTTTCCCTTCCATAGGAAGCTATAACTCTATGCTAAAAGAGCAGGAGAGACAGAAAAGGTTTACATCCTCTCCCAAATAACGTATCAATTTCTAAACTCACACCGCAAAATAGAAGGTTGTAACAGGAAAGTACCAAAGAAAAAATAAACTGACAAATCAGGAAAGCAATGGGAAAATAGGAGTTATCTGTTTCTGCCTGTATCATTTATTTTTGGATTCTTCTTGATTTAAAATTTAACAGTTAAACAAAATCTATGCTGTAATAGTGAATCTTGAAGATCTAAAATTAGTATATAGTAACATTCTATAGTAATAGATCATGTTACAGTAACTCATAAGACTGGTGCTATTACATTATGCTATGAAAACAATGTATTTGACTTACTGAATCAACTACTTATTTAACATACACATATAAATTTTTAGATTAACAGTTACACCATAAAAACACTTAAGCCTTAAAATGCAGAGATTCATAAAACTGTTGTGTATCTAAGTGATCTACAGTCTTACCAGCAGTAGTCCAATAGATGCGGGGGCAGAACAGGAATGTAAACATGTTGCCAGAACATTGGGTAGAGCATAGCTGCAGACCCATGAATGCAGGCAGTTAACTGAAAGATATAAATCAAAACAAGATCATAAATAAGATAAAAGTTAAGCTTAAAAGAAATGGCTGGCCAAAAAACCAAATAAATCAAAGTAAAATAAAATAATCGGTTAGAAGTAGCAATTGTTTTTTTCTCTGAAGATTTGACTACAGAACATACATTGCACTGGTAACAAATGCTAGTGATGGGTGGAGTAATACTGGTTCATGATGATTGTTGTTTGACTTAATTTTGTTAATATCAGAGTATATTTTGCCCAACACACACAACCTGAAGACAGCATTTCACATCTTCCTCAAAGCAACAGAAGCAGAGAAACAAAATCAGGGCAGAAGGGAAGAGAGAGGAAATAAAAAATGGCAGAAAAAGCCTGATCCTGGCAATTTCCACCTAGTGAGAAAAAGCCTGATCCTGGCAATTTCCACCTAGTGAGTAGCTTAGAGATGTAATGAAACAACAGCATAAATATTAAGGAAGGGGGAAAAAAAAGCTGTTACCTCAATAGTACAGTAGGAACTTGGACTAATGAATCGTAAACAGCATGCGTTTCTCTAAAACAATTCACGCCAAGCAAATTGATCATTTTGGCTACAATTACTGAATAAGCGGGTAAAAGACAGAGTGTGTTCCTGGACTTCAGCATTTGATCTACTCACTATCACAATTTTTCATTAAAAGTTAATTCAAATTGGCTTGGACATTGACAGAAACTGAGAACTAAAGATAAATGGCAATCAAGCTGTGGGAAGGTGCCTACTAGGGTGCTGGAGGAGTTGATTTGGGTCCCAACCTTATTTAAAATCTTAATTAATTAATAATCAGGAAGAGAATGTGAAATTTACTGAAGGAATTAAAATGGGAGCTGTTGTGAACCCCTAAATGGACACATACTTAAAACACAAGAAAGCAGAAAAGGTCAAAACCCTGCATGAGCAGGAAGTAATATTAATATTAATAATTATTAGCATTTGTATTACTATAGCACTTAGGAACCCTAGTCATGGACAATCATCCCACTGTGTGTTAGACACAGTACACACACAAAACAAAAAGTCCCTGGCTCCAAAGAGCTTACAATCGAAGAATAAGAGAAGAGACCACAGAGGCATACAGACAGATAGTGGAATACAAGGAAACAATTAGACAGTATTGGTCAGCATAGCAGGAAGTGAATGAAGGGATTTATCCTGGAAAATAAAGCTAATACAAACTTGTTTTGGGGAAACAATTCAAAATTCAGATAAATCAATGCAAATGGAGACAGATACTTTGAAAAAAAGTTATACTGAAAGAGAGCAAGGGATGATTGTGGACACCAAACAACCTAGATAAGAGCTATCTTCTCATTTGGGAGCTGCACACAAAGAGGTATCATGGCCCAGGATGACGTCATGTCCCTTGTGAGCACATACCTAGAATAACACTCAGCTGATAGTACAAGAAATAATTTAAATGAAATTAAAAGAAATGCAGCAAAATGTTTAAAGGACGGGAGGAACAGACTTCTGAGGAAAGACAGAGTCAAATACATACAGTTTGACTAAATGACGACAAAGTAAAGACAACACTCTCTATAAAAAGAACGAGGAGTACTTGTGGCACCTTATGGACTAACAAATTTATTTGGGAATAAAACCCACTTCATCAGATGCATGGAGTGGAAAATATAGTAGGAAGACACACACACACACACCATGAAAAGATGGGGGTTACCATACCAACTCTAATGAGACAAATCAATTAAAGTGGGCTATTATCAGCAGGAGAAAAAACATTTGTAGTGATAATCAGGATGGCCCATTTCAAACAGTTGACAAGAAGGTGTGAGTAACAGTAGGGGGGGAAATTAGCAAGGGGAAATAGTTTTTAGTTTGTGTAATGACCCATCCACTCCCAGTCTTTATTCAAACCTAATTTAATGGTGTCCAGTTTGCAAATTAATTCCAGTTCTGCAGTTTCTCATTGGAGTCTGTTTTTGAAGGTTTTTTGTTGAAGAATTGTGACTTTTAGGTCTGTACTTGAGTGTCCAGGGAGGTTGAAGTGTTCTCCGACTGGTTTTTGAATGTTATAATTCTTGACGTCTGATTTGTGTCCATTTATTTTTTTGCGTAGAGACTGTCCGGTTTGGCCAATGTACATGGTAGAGGGGCATTACTGGCACATGATGGCATATATCACATTGGTAGATGTGCAGGTGAACGAGCACCTGATAGTGTGACTGATGTGATTAGGTCCTATGATGGTGTCCCTTGAATAGATATGTGGACAGAGTTGGCAATGGGCTTTGTTGAAATGGGCCATCCTGATTATCACTACAAAAGTTTTTTTTCTCCTGCTGATAATAGCCCACCTTAGTTGATTTGTCTCGATAGAGTTGGTATGGCAACGCGCATCTTTTCATGTTCTCTCTGTGTGTGTGTGTGTATATATCTTCCTTCTGTATTTTCCACTCCATGCATCTGATAAAGTGGGTTTTCGCCTACAAAAGCTTATGCCCAAATAAATTTGTTAGTCTCTAACGTGCCACAAGTACTCCTCATTCTTTTTGCTGATACAGACTAACACAACTATCACTCTGACACACTCTCTATGTGTATCTAAAAGGTGTACACTCCAAGGACATGCAGGAGTTTAGGGTGACCTACAGACATAATGGAATGAAATAAAACAAAGGGAAAGTCAGAATGAACATTAGGAAGCTTGTCTTAACTGTAGGACTTATTAGGTTGCAGAGTAGTCTCTAGAAGGCAGTGGAGTTATCTGCAACTGGACAAGCCACTGAGTTATATATTGTACTACAGGGAACAAGTGATTGGCAGAGGAAATGGTCTAGGAGAGCTAACAGATCATTGTCTCTAATTTCAATTCTTAAACTAAGACTTACCTTGCAACACAACAAGGCACAACAGGCTGCCCCATCAGAATTCCATGTTGGGGAAATAAGTCTCAATTGTGAATCTAGATTCTGTGGTTCGTGCCAGAGCCTTTAATGTATTTTCAATGCAGTTTTTGTTGGCTTGTTTTAACACATGGATAACTGTTAGTATGTGAACAACAAAACCTGTTTTTGGAGTTAACGTGTGGCTGATTGGGCATCAAGAATGAAGACAGGGACTATATTTTAAACACGTCTCATTTTTAGCCCATGGACTAAAACCTACTGAAGTCTAGGGATGAAACAGATTTGGATAAGCTGCGAGGATACACGAGGAAATACTGAGACTCTCTGGAAGGGAGCCAAGGCTCTGTGCACCAGGATACAGCCACACAAAACCAGTAGTGTTTTTTTAATGGCAAAAATGTAACCATAAAGGTGAATAAAAATAGATTTTACAATTTACAACTCAAAAAACAGATGTGGTTTTTGGTTTTTTCTTCTTCAATTTTTTGAAAATCACTCCCAGGCTGAGACCCTGAATGCCACGTATAAGCCCACAGTTGACTTTTATGACTGAGCTATATACCACTATGTTAGAAAGCCAAAGCCTTACGATATACACTATAGCTAGAGGAGAGATGTTAGAATATTTAACATTATTATATTTAAAATAAATAAATAATCTACCATAGTTACAGAACCCAGTACTGTAGTGCAACCCTGTGAAAAGTATTTGCCGATCTCATGGAATATGAATCCCTGCCTGTTTTGTGCCATTAGAGATCCATCTGTCTTGATTATTAGGGCCTCAGGCTCTCCATTTCCTAATAAATTTACACTGGGATTCAGAGACTTATTGCTGATCACAACATCAAGAAGAGTTTCCCTAAACCTCTGACTGCTAGAAGCTGGGACTGGACGACAGAGGATGGATCACGCGATAATTTGCTCTGTTCAGTTCATTCCCTCTGAAGCATCTGGCACCGGCAACTGTCAGAAGATAGGATACGGGGCTAGATGGACCATTGGTCTGACACAGTATGGTCATTTTTATGTTCTTAAGGGTTACAGCAATTAGGTGAAGGAGGGAAACACACCATTTTCTATAATATTTCTGATAACTAAGACAAGAAAATATCTAAGAAGCAAATAGTATGCAATAGTATCTAATAGTATGCAAAACCCTGAGAAAGGGGATGGGAGGATTTTCTTGTCACCTATAAATGAGGCAATGGGAGAGGGTTAACCTTAAAATAGGACTGAACCATACAAAAAACCAATTGATTCTTTGGGATGTAATCAGCACAAAAATCCAAGGGTCCAAAAGTATTCAGTGTATCACACAAGAGTAATAACGTAGCAGTTTTAGCAATGTTTACGAGGGTATCACTTAGCGGTGTCTGACCTCTGCTTCTATGTTTAGGCCTCTCTCTATATTTTTACCCAGGCTGCACCCCATGAAGACTGCTACTTTTGCTTTTCTATGTAGGTTTGTATAAGGTCACCCGTTATGTGGTATCTGTGAGTCTTCGAATGTCAGTAACTTGCCTTTATTAACAGAGGAACATGTGTATACAGGAAAAGCGAGGAGTCAAAGCCCTAGCTGGCTGCAAGAATTCTTTATGATACTGTGCCGTGAGAGCTCGTTTGGTGATTTTCCAAGTGTAACCAGTTTGTTGGAATCTCAAAACCTTTCTTTCCTGTTAACTTACTTAAATAGATACCATGCTTTTTGTGGATGGTGCACAGTGTTATTAAGAAAGAATCCCCAGTAAACACTCACTGTATTGGTTCATTTCTAATTCTTAAAAACGTTCTTCAGTAACGTGGGTTTGTCTGTCCTTGTGCTAGTCTCCGTATGCCTGTTTCCCATCTTGACCATGTTTTATCAGTTTACCTGTTCTATTCCTTACGCACCACTCAAAACAAGACATTTAGGGGAAAGCACTATTCTAATACTAAGAACTTTATATAGTGCTGAAATGTACAGTGCACTTGTAAAAACATACAATAAGACACTCTCTGCTCTCGAGAGCTCACAATCTAACATAGCATTTCACAGCCAAAAGGGGTTTTAAAATTATTATTAGACTGTGATCTATATCACTGCCCTTGCATGTTGACCAGATCTTCAAGTATACGCATCTGTATTCATATTTCTTGTGCTGCTGTGCACAGATTGGTAGATTCACAATTATGATAAAACACAGTTCTCCTTTGGAAACAGAAGGACATTTTTTTAAATTAGTAAATGGAGGAAACTACAGATTTGGAAGTTTGGTCCATATGCTTGACCAAAGCTCTTGGATATGGAAACTGGAATAGAATAGAAAACAGGCTTTTAAGCAAGACTGATGTCCAGATACTATAAATACAGATGCAGCTAGTTTGTAGATTTTTAGTACTTCCTGGACTATTTTAGATAATGCAGCAAGAATAGCATTTCCCAGTCTATTTTCACTTCTGGACCCAAATCAGGAAGTGCAATTATCCCTTCACCCCTCATATCACACTTCCTTGAAAAAAATCAGGAGCAGTTAAATATTTAGGTTTGATTCAAGTTTTGACCAAAGGGTTGGGTTACTTTTTCTGGACCCATTCACCCATCCCCACTTACAGGTTGCAAACTAACAGTGGTTTACCAATGACTCTATCGAAGTTTATTTTATGTCCCTGAACGCTGAGATAAATCTGTTAAAAAATTCGCATTTAGGGGCATATTCTTAGTAGTCCCACCAACACTAATGGAGATCAAGCAGCTACTGCATCATGCAATGAGCTGAGAATATGTTTGTTAAACTAACACTTTGCCTGTATTTCTAAGTATCTATAATTTTCCTGGTAGAGGAACATTAATCAATTTGAAAAGCAAAAGCTCATTGTTGATTTATTTTTAATTCTCTTTGAATCACTTGTAGGGACATGTGAGGTTGGGTTTGTAAAAGCAGAACTGTTATCATCAGCATTTAGCTTAAATTGGGTGGTGTCAAAACCCTGTTTCAAGTAACAAAAATGACACAGATCTTCTCTTCAGACTAATATATAATATTAATACTTCGCTGTAACCTTTAATGCATTACGAAGTGGAATGTGAGGACAGTGAAGTCACTTGTCACTTATAAAATTGAGCTTTTGAAATGTCACATCATATCATTAGCTACTGATCCATGAGTTACATAGTCACATTTCTGCATAGCCTGGAAGAATCCACTTACATTTATACTTTTGACTGAAAAAATACACAATTTAGACTGAAGGCAACATTGTATCGGCAAACAACATTAAAAATTGTTGAATTGGTTTAGAAAGGATATTTTAGTTATCGGAGTACAAAGCATAAAATGTAAAGAAAAGTTTTGGGGAAAAGTAATCTTTAAGAGTAATTTTTCTCCATTCTTTTAGGTAAATGTTTTATATTCTATCATTTATTTTTGTATGGATTCCAAAGCTATTCTAGAAACATTTTCACAAACTATTACTGAAGTGCATGCTAGAGAGACTTTACTTCTGTTAGATACTTCATGTACACAAAGTATACATAATTTGTTTAATATTGTTTCAAAAGCTAGTAATGAAAGATGTGCACGTTTGAATTTGCATCTTAAATCTTAAATTTCAGTGCAAGAAAATGATCCCATCAAAAATCATACTCAGGGTATGTGTACACTGCATGCTTCTTTCGGCAACGTGCAGTGTACATACCTGAATAGCCCAGCAAGCATAGATATAAGTAGCCGTGTAATTGCTGAGGCATGGCGTAGGCAAGTAAAGACACTTAAAGGGTGAGGTCTGATCTCAAGTACCCTACATGGTTCTCTCTTTGCCCAAGACATGTCTCCCTCTCCACATGGCTATTTTTAGCAATGTAGTATCCTGCTGCTTCTCACCTGCTGGAGCCTTTCCCTGCTACAGGAAAAGACTCCAGCAATGAGGAAAGGCTACGGCAGGCCAGAGGCAGTGGGGAAAGGATCTATTGCGGGGAGGCAGTAGGGAAAGGCTTGGCCTTTCCCCACCGCTTCCTCCCGCAAGAATCTTCCCCTCCTGCAGTGAAGGGCTCCAGCAGCAGGGAGCTTTCCCAGCGGCCTCCCTTCTGCCGGAGCCTTTCACTAATGTGTAGCTACACACCACAGTGCGGACATGGTGTGCTTTTCATTGCAACATGTAGCTACGCTTACACCACATGCCACTGCCAGTGGTGTCGTATAGTGCAGACATAGACTTAGTGGGAAAATAAAGAAGCCAGTATGTGTAAAATTTGCCTAAAGTAATTAGACATGATGAATATTCATCAGAAAGCAATTATCAATCCTATGTAATGAGATTGTGCCCTCAAGCTTTTGAATATCCTAGGATAGTAAACAAAACTACATCAGCTAGTTAAATTACAGCACCACACAAATCAGCACCTTATTCTACATGTTGTAAAACAAGACACTAACCGTGCAGTGACACATAAACCAAGTAAAAACTTTGTAAGAACTACTTTAAATGATCTAAATATTAGTATAACTAACTAACAGCTAAAAACAATTACTAGAAAACAGGAGAAACTAAAAAAAAAAAAAAAGCCAATCAAGATTCCGAGCATGGAGGAAACATCCCTATGTAAGCAGCTAGCCAGGGAAAGGAAGGAATGGAGGCATTTGGGGGCTGCACAGCTTATCCTTACATCGGCTCTGACCTCTCAGTACCACAATGGGGTATTTGTGCGGTCCCAATGGGATCTGTTATCATAGAAGGTTCCCAAAGCTGAAGAGCACCATTCCATGGCCGTGAGTATGCAAGCACCCTACAAACAGGAATATGGAGAAGCTACCTTGAAAAATGTGTAATGTACTATAACTTCATGCCAGGCGTTAAAGCCCCACCACATAATTTCATTAAATTTCCTCTTTGATTCAGGTTAAAAAAAAAAGCCAGACACAATTCAAATGATACTGCCCTAGTGTGGTGTTAATTGTAAAAGCCTAAATGATATGGGGAGAGAATGCTGCATCACATCTCCTGGTAGATAGTGTTAATTTAAAACATCATAGCCACTGACATCAATTGAGTGAAACATACTGAGGAAGCATTGTCACCAGGACAAAACTGACTAACCTATGTCACCAATTGACTTCTAGTAATATATTAACACCTGTACAAGAGAATATGGAAATATTCAGGAGAGAGATTATGTCACCATGCAGAGCTTATGCCACTATGTTAATTTTACACAATTTATATACTCTAACATTTAGGCACCATTCATTATCATCATGTTCCTATTACGCCTCTGGCATTTAGGGCAGTGACGAAGCTCCTCCACCCCTGTCTGTTTCTGGCAAGTCTTTCAATGGTTCCCCAGCTGTGCCTCGGGCTTTTCAGCTCGGCTTCCACTGCTCTTCGCCATGTTGTTTTCGGGCAGCCTCATTTTCACTTGCCTTCGGGTGTCCATCTTATTGCTATTTTGGTGATGGAATCAGTTTTCATCCAAAGTACATGGCCAATCCATCTCCAACGCCTCGTATCTTCTTGGCTGCACTGTGTGAACAGGTCTTGGTTTGAGATTGTTCTGGGCCAAAAGATACAGAGGATTTTTCTGAGGCAGGTTGTATGAAATGAAGACAGTTTGGACATGTCATACTTTCTTATTCCCCAGCATTCTGCACTATAAAGTAGTGTTGAAAGTACTGATAAATCTTGAGTTTGGTTTTGGTGCTGTATTTTGATGATTTCCAGACTGTATTAAGTTCCTGAATGTGTTCCTGGCTTTACTGATTCTGTTCTGGATGTACTGGAATGTTCCACCATCCTGGCTGATGGTGCTGCCCAAGTATGTGAATCTTTCTACACTGGTGAGAATATGATCCTCTAGCCGTACTGGTGATGGTGAGGCACTATTAAAATGTTATGATAATGCCTCTTGGCATGTCTTCTGTGTACACCGCATTACCCGGTCGATGGCAATGTTGAAGAGGATTGCAGACATGACATACCCCTGATGTACTCCTGTTTTGACTTCAAAACTGAACTTACTGTGATCAACACTGCATGTAAAGTTGGAATAGAAGTTTTTGATGATGTTCATTATACGGAAAGGAATTCCATATGCCCACAGAATGCGTCATAGGCTGGTCCTGTGAATGCTATCAAAAGCCTTCTCAAAGTCAATTAAGTTTATGTAGAGTTGTCGTTGCCATTCTAAGCATCGTGCTATTATGTTTCATAAAGTGAAGATCTGGTCTGTGCATCCATGCCCTTACCAAAAACCGGCTTGCTCTTTTCTGAGAACATTATCAACTGCCTCTGATATACGCTGGACTGTGATCTTATACAATACCCGGCTTGGCACAGATAAAAGTGTGATACCACGCCAGTTATTACAATCACTAAGAGCTCTTTTCTTAGGCACTATTACATGAATTTAAAGGTATATCAAAAGTCCCACAATAAAGAGGAACAAAGCTCTTAGTAGCCACCATTCAGTGAAGCTGGAAAAGCCCAACAGCTATGCAACAAGAGGAAAAACCCGATAGCTCTGCTTTCCAGCAGACACAGATATGATCATTCCACAACAACAGCGTAAGAGAGGAAGGGATAAAAAAACTGCACAGAACACTGATCACGTTCTGCATCTTTACTCGGTGAGCTGTTTTAACAAAGGTGTCTAAATGAGGCATTAACTAGAGTGTTTGGTTTTTAACTAACAGAGAAAGTTTGTCTATTGATAAATACTTTGAAAATAGAGGGCAGGAAAAATTAAATATATTGCTGATGTAATAAATATTTGGAAGATAACAATGACCAATTTTCAGCAACACCAGCGACTCTACTGTTTTTAATAAGAAAGTGATGACTCATCCATGGCATGAGGACTGAAGAGAATTGTATTTCTTGTTATGAAGTGCCACACAGGAACATGGTAGCTGGTTGTTTCCGCTAAGAGTTTTGTATAAGGTAGGTGTATCAATGAACCATCAAAACTTCACATCAACACATTGGGGTTGGTTCTGTCAGAAGCATCTGCAAGGAGACAGGCTGGAAATATCAAATTATTCCATGTAGACGTCTCAATTGGTTCCTGGCCAATGGGAGCTGCGGAGCTAGTGCTCAGGGCGGGGCAAGTGCGCAGAACTGCCTAGTTGTGCACTGCCTAGGCAAAGCAGGGACAGGTCGCTGCTTCCGGGGAGCCGCCTGGGGTGAGCAACCCCCGGCTCCAACACCCCAAAACTCTTCCTCTGCCCCAACCCCTTGCCCCGAACCTCCTCCTGCACCCAAACTCCCGTCTAAAGCCCACGCACCGGACCCCCTCCCGTACCCCTGCACCCAAACTCCCTCCCTCTTCGTTAACCGGAATTTTTCACTTACCAGTACCCCCCATTCCCCCAACATGCTGGATAAAAAAGCTTTTTACTGTAGTAAAGCAAATGCACAACACAATTCCCGACTTGCACCATGAGACTGGCAAGTTCCCAAGCAAGAACCTCTATGTAATTTCCTAAAGTTCTGTGCATACGATGACTTTGATGTGTATTCTCCAAAGCATTAAGAGACATCTGGAAAAAACTGTTTAAGAAGTCTTTTTCATTTAAAAATAGCTTCAGGGAGCATCAATTTGATTATTTCCTATTATGATAACTTAAGATTTTAAAACTTAGCAACAAAAAGATTAACTAAACATGATGCTCAATATTGAAGACATCTGAGGGTAAGCTGTCATTTATTTCTGAGATGTAATCCTACCTTCTATCTGGCATGAAACCAAATTGCACCACCCTGGGTAGACACCAGGAGTGCCCTTCAATTTTGCCAAGATAATGGTTACTAAAGAAATAGCTTAGTTGATGCAGAACTCATTTGATTAGTGACTGTTATACAGAAAACAAGCTGTTAATAATAAGACAACCTGAGAAATGACAGACTGTCAAAGCTATAGGATTTCAGCAGGTTAAAATGAGATAATTTCCACTACCTCAGTTCCCTACAGCAGCTGCAGGAGAATCATGCAAAAATACAGCCAGTTGAGACATATAAACTGATCACTGGCATAACTCACTTTTAAAATTTCACATTTAAAATTCAAAAGTTGTTGTGTGTGTAAATGAATCAACAGAAGGGTTTTTGTGATTCTTATTCAGAAAAATTAAAGACTGATGACACAACATGGAGCAATTTCCAAATGTGTTTTGTTGCCTTTCTCTAGATGTCTCATTGTGTGCACTTATTATTGTATTAAGATTGCAATGTGAGATTTAAAAATGTAATTTATACTGGAAACATCAAAACACCTTGACTATTTATAAGTCCAACCATTCTAAATTTACTCAAGTTACCAGCATAACACTGAAAGGCATTTAAGGGCTCTGTGATGGAGTAGAACTCCCATAGCAGGTTGTGGATGCAGGTTAAGATTGAGGTGCTTTGGCAAAGTTGTCAGAGAAAGTGGGATAGTGCTCATGGGAAGGAAGAGGTGGTGTCTTGCAAGGCAAGACTAAGGTGCTGGCAATCTAATTTCAAGGGGTGCTGAACAGGTGAGAGAGAGAAGCATGCACACCTCTTCATTGCACCATGACTGTCCAGAGCCAGTTCTATTAGGCACACACTACCATTTTCACGAGTGCCATGTTCACTTATTTTTAAAATGTTGGAACTTAGAGAATGTATCTTAGTGCATTTTACCTTTATGAGATGGTTATGGACAGAACTGGCTGACAAGCTCTCAACTCGTAGAGAGGGACAGAATTTGCTATTTATGTCAGAACGATGTTTCTTCTCTGCGTGAATAGTTGCTTAAAGCTGGAAATATCCTGGTTGTGGATAAATTAACCTCAACAAAAAGTAACCAGGTGTGGGTACTTTTAGGAATTAGACCCACTTTGTGAATTTCTCCAAGAACCACCAGGCTGCTTACTTTGGCCATCTTTTCTATATTCTATATTTATACTGCATGTATTACAGTGAATAGTTATAACAACTTATTAGGGCAGGGCTGTAAGGGCCAGCTATGTGTAACTTAGAATACTGGCTAGAAGATGTACTGCACCTCCTCTCTCTTTCAGTTACAACATGCAAACACAAAGAGGCCTTTGCTATATGCATGCACTCAGTTTTATGCATTCTGGATTAATTTGGTCTTTGTACGAGGAATTAGATCACAAAATGAATAGTTAAAATTCAGCTTGTGAATACTCAGTAAAATTCACAGTTCAGCATTTAGTGTTTTGAGGAGTGAATTATGTTGCCAGTTGAAAAAAAAAAAAAAAACCATGCAAAATGGCAATAACTTTCCACGGGTTCAATGACAAACAATCCACACGTAATAATTAATAGGTTAGATCTCAGCACTTAATTACCCCAAATCTTATTTAACTTGCCAATATTAAGAGCTCTTCAATCATTTCAGAAGACATTGGAGCACAAGATATTTCATTCCACTTTTAAGGTTTCTGCTTATTCTTCTCTACTTTACTTGATATTACATTGAAATCATAAGTGTTAAACAAATTAATTGCAAACAGTTCCATTTTTTAAAAAACAAGATCCTGAGTGTACTTTGAGAATTCGCAGAGTTTGGTAAGTTTCCAGTTACAAGGTCTTGGCTTCTGCTGAGCACAGTTTGAAATAAAATAATGCAGCTTGTTCCTACTGCTGGATCATGCAGAGCCGAGTGTGCAGGCAAGGAATCACTGGCTCTCACCCAAGACTTCAAACCTGGCTTAAACTGTCACTCCAATCTCAGTGCAGTGTATATATATAGTTGTAAGATACAAATGTATAGTAAGGCTAACTCTCCCCCGAAGAGCCAGATATGCTTTTATCTTGGACAGAGGCAAAGAAAGAGAAATAGGAGAAAGATGATAAGGAAGGAAAACACAAGCCTACTTGTGAAAGAGCTTATTAAGGAAAGCAAAGTGACAGGTAAGTAATGCTTCTTTCCAGCCTACCTTACCAAGGGGTGGATCATGCCAACGAAGCGCACAGGCTCTATAGTTGGGAGACCCTTACACCTTACCTTGATGCCGCCCCATCCCCCTTCCAAATTTATAATACTACGTTTATAAATCACTTTTCCCTGAACCAACCCCACCTCCTCCATGCCCACACAAACTGATATACATCCTTGTCCTGGGTCTGTAGCTTCGCTCACTCTGACCCTACGGCAAAACCATAATGTTGGGTGTATATAAAAGTGCACTGCATAGGTCTGTCTATCTAACAGTTTTCTATAAAGTCCATCATTGTAGTGTTTAAGTGCTATTGGTTCTTTATGGGTTTTGGTCACAAAAGTCTGAAGTTGTTAGAATATCCCATAGATTACAATGAATCTTCTGATCTCATATTCCTTTCTTAACTAGAGAGATTATTATTTCTATCTGGAGATGGAATACAAACAGGGTTTGTTCTCTCCCCCCCCCCACCCCAATAGGTACATGTTTTTTTTTATGGTATTGGTATGTATTCTTTCAGCAGTATTTTCTGGCAGTCTACGATGCAGTTATAATCTTACACAATCAAAATCAGACCTTTAAGAGGCCAGATACCATACAAAATGGGAATAGGTGCTCTCACTTTAGAAAGAGCCTTTCAAGTATTTAGGCTACAGCATTAGAAGGCAACATTTAGTTAACCATCCTCTGTTTACCATTCATAACAGAAACAATCAATACCCATTTACAGAGCAAAGAGAATGAAAACTTAACATTTTCTTTTATACATAAAATCACGATCTTATTGACTGATAAAACTTCAAATGCATAATGCTAAACTTTGAACTAAATCAGGCTGGGTGTTTTGGTATTGATATGCAGCCATTTTTAGAAGAGACAGCACTTTGGAGTGCTCAGCAGCTTTCATCTTTCAGATGCTTGATGGAACCTAAGTAGCATTAAGCCTACATCTTATCAAACAAAATTGCGAAAAATATGGTTCTCTAACGTGTTAGAGCCCACCATCTGGATTCATCAAGAGAAGGTCACCAGAAGTTCTGTCTGAAAGTATCATTTATCTATTTTTCTTTCAAATAAGTGCATGAAAAAGGGCTTCACTAACATGGTGTAAATGTTATTATACAGCATCCGTATCAAGAGAAAAACTTTTTCATTCAAACACTTGAGAGGCCAGAGAACCTCAGAAAAGTCATCTTTGCCAGGGGATTTTCCACAGCCCAAGCACAGTCATAAATGTATTGTTTTTTATTTATACACACCTGATTTCTGGCTAAAAAATTCCGTATATATACATACATACAATCACACAGAATTTTTTTAGCCAGAAATCAGGTATTAGCCAGAATACATCCTGACAGCATACATTTACTTCTCTGTTCAGCAATTCCCTGCTTGTGTCTGCTTATGCCAATGTACATAATGATTGTATGGCTATTAATGATTCCAGTGATTTGTGATTATTTCTCAGTATGCCAACCATGCCTCATCTCTGCAAACTGGCCCTTTGTCATATTCATTTATACAATAAATCCAACTTTAGTACAATATTCCTGCCACCCTACAGTTTTAAATCAGTGATTACGCAAATTCTAGTTATCCCAGATGATCTCCAGCATAACTGGCACTTTTTAAAATGAATTGTCAAGAGAATATTCTGAAATTTACTTACAGTGCTCAGTTTACTACAGCAGATGAGGATGCGGCGTTCATATAGCATACTAGCGTAGAGATGCAGCATGTTGTTGACATCGACGGCTACAAAATACTCTGTCAGATTTCTCTAGGAAGAAAGATGAGAGTGTTTTTGAGAAAAACTTTACAAATACAAATATCTTCAAGACAGAAGAGAACCTAAACTTCATCTTTCAATCAAACCACCACCAGAAAGTGACCTAGCGGAAGAAAGCAATAGGTCAGCTCAAGTCTGGGGTGATTTTGCTGCTACAGCCTGGGCTTAGTTTTGTTATTTTTTAATTAACGTTCCCAAATGTTCAGATTTCAGAAAGTTACACAGCTTAGTGTGATTTCACTCTCAACTCCTGCAACTTAAATATTGAATGAGGAGATTTTTTGTGAGGAACATAGGTTCTCTTATGCACACAAAATATATTCCTGAAACCTGACAGTAGCCACAAATTACAGCTACTGGAGATTCCTTATTCAGCTATCTGAAATTAGCTGAGCAGATAAAAATCTGCTAATGGCACTCCAGAGCAACCGTGATAATGGGGAATTACACCAGAAGCATTTAAAATACAATAAAAAAAGATTAAACTAATATTCAGCACGTATGTAGTATTTTGTGAACGTTAATACTCCCATCACCCTGGGAAGGGGAATCAGAAAGCATCCCTCTACTAGAAATTGGGAAACTGAAGCAAAGGAGAGGGGAAGCATCTTTTGCAAAACCACAGAGCATGTCCATCTAAGAGACAGAATTGGAACTCAAATGCCCAATTTCCAGTCTAGTGCTCAGCCTATGTATTTATTTTGGCTTATATTACAACAAAAAAGCACCCTATCCAACCTCTGCATGCTCACTAAAAATGTAACATACAGAGTGAAACATTAGATACACCTCTCACACAAACACAAAAAAGGAGGGCAGAGCCAAGGGTCCTTGGCCACTACCCCTCCACTGCAATGTCTATTGCTGGATGTAGAGTGAATGGCAGAAGGAGAGGTTATTCACCTTGTGCAATAAATGAAGCTCTTTGAGCTATTTAAATCTGAAATTTCACAGTATTGTAACTGTAGGGGTCCTGACTCAAAAAGGAGTTGGGGGGGGGGGGTGTCGCAAGGTTATTGTAGAGTGGGTGAGGGGGTTGCGGTACTGCTACCCTTCCTTCTGTGCTGCTGCTGGCAGTGGCACTATCTTGAGAGCTGGACAACTAGAGAGCAACGGCTGCTGGCCGGGAGCCCAGCTCTGAAGGCAGAGGTGCCACAAGCAGCAGCACAGAAGGAAGGATGGCATGGTATGGTATTGCCACCCTTACTTCTGCACTGCTGCCTTCAGAGCTGGACCCTCGGTCAGGAGCCGCCACTCTCTGGCTACCCAGCTCTGAAAGCAACGCAGAAGTAATGGCGGCATCCTAAAATAACCTTGTGACCCCTCTGCAACTCACTTTTGGGTCAGAACCCCCAATTTGAGCAACACTGGTCTCCCCCATGAAATTTGTGTAGTATAGGGTAAAAGCACACAAAAGACCAGAGTTCACGGTCTGTGATACATTTTTCATGGCCGTGAATTTGGTAGTTATAGTTAGTAAGTAAGTTATAGTTAGTAATAGTAAGGCCTAGTTATAGCCACTACGTGAACCCTGATGGAACTCTACATAATCCTGACTTTTTTGATGCTAGCAGATAGTCAAGGATCATTGAGAGCGAAGAATGCATGGATGAAAGATGATGATGGTCACACCAGTGGTGAAACCTTTTTCTTTTCTGCAAGTAAGAATTATGTGTAGATGCTTTCATACTATTTAATAACACCTGCTGAACAGGAAGTCTCTATCCCCAAAAACCATCGAGTAACCAAGCCCAATTCCCAGGATGGGATGGACAGTTCAACCTGCATCTTGAGAGAAGAAGAACAGGAGTACTTGTGGCACCTTAGAGACTAACAAATTTATTAGAGCATAAGCTTTCGTGGACTACAGCCCACTTCTTCGGATGCATATAGAATGGAACATATAATGAGGAGATATATATACACACACATACAGAGAGCATAAACAGGTGGGAGTTGTCTTACCAACTCTGAGAGGCCAATTAATTAAGAGAAAAAAAAAAAAACTTTTGAAGTGATAATCAAGCTAGCCGAGTACAGACAGTGTGATAAGAAGTGTGAGAGTACTTACAAGGGGAGATAGAGTCAATGAAGTGGGCTGTAGTCCACGAAAGCTTATGCTCTAATAAATGTGTTAGTCTCTAAGGTGCCACAAGTACTCCTGTTCTTCTTTTTGCGGATACAGACTAACACAGCTGTTACTCTGCATCTTGAGAGAGAAGACTGGGATTGGACAGAAAACTCATTCCCAGACAAATGGCAAGGTAAATCAGGTAAGGATACCAGGCCTGTCAAGGCCACACTGGAACTATTACTATGTTCTTGGCTTTGTCCTGCTTGATCTTGTTTGCCACCTTCAATATTAGGAGAGGAGATGGAAATGTGTAGAGAAGGTTCCTTGTCTATGGAATCAGGAAAGAGTCTCCCCGAGAGTAAGGGCCAAACCCTCTCGCGAGCAAAATTGTTTGCACTTCCTGCTGGTAATGGTGGCAAAGAGATCCACTTCTGGAAATCCCCAAGTCAGAAGAATGTGAGTGAGAGTCAGAGAGTCCAACTCCCCTTCATAATCAAGGGAGAAGTGTCTGCTGAGATTCTTAACTGGAGTTTTGTAAGCCTGGAACGTAAACTACTGAAGTGAGGATCTGATTGGCTATACACCAGTTCAATAGCTTTATTGCTTCAGTATAAAGGGCACCCTGGTGGGTCTATTGATGTAGAACATACAGGCTATGCTGTTCTGTCATGTCAAGACGTTTTTGATAAGGTGTAACTTTTCACAAGGTGTAACTTAGCACGGTGCTGTCCACCCCATTCATTCACTGCTTCCACAACTAGAGAATAAGAAGGTTGGAAAAATAAAAATTCAGAGGTCTTGGCTGGGACATAATATTTTTTATCAGAAAGTTTGCAAGTTGGTGGTATTGTTGCCAGGGTCTGCCAGATGGTCTTAGAGGGTCCAACAGAGCCATGTTGATTGGCAAGGCAACATGAGCAGAGGGTGTCCATTGTAGAATATACAGGAGCTTATGATGAGACTCTCTGACCACCTCTAATGGGATCTCTAAAGAGACTGCAATATGTTTCATTATGTCTTGGAATTGTATGAAATCATCAGCCAGAGAAAGTGGAGGAGATAACCATCTCGTCTAGAGAAGATGAGGAGATATTTGTTTGTGAAGTAGCCTCCTTATCTGCTCTGGCCTCCTGCTCTTCAAAGGATTCCGACACCTCACGTAATGGAGGGCATATAAATAGGGGAGGAGAATATCTCCTTCTTGGTCTCCACATGAAAAAGAGTAGGAGCTTGTGAAAATTGCTGTCTATATGCAGCTCAAGAATCCCAGCAGGGCCATTGAGGAAGTCCATAAGGCATGGGAGGCATCCCACCCAATGCTGCTTGAACCAGTGCAGAGGGGCACAAGTTCGTCTCGGAAGTGGCTCCCCTCTTTCACCAAAAGTGGCAGGAGGAAAGTCCCTTGAATGGTGAATAGGGGAATCCTGCACTGATATTTGGGAGTCGGAAGAGAACTCCTCCTTGTCTAAAGGAGGAGCTCTGCCCATCACAGAGGGTGCTGGAGAACCGAACAGTTCCAGGAAATAGTTCAGTCTTGGTGACCATGTCACTTTCAGTACCGACAGACATACAGTAACCACTAGCAGGGGAGACTCTGGCTCGTCTGAAAAAAGGAAGTCTCTGGAGTATCTGAATTCCTTTGGCACCGTGTGGGGTTGAGCTGGTACAGGGCAAGGTTCTACAGTCAGTATCAAGGACATAGACTGCTCTGGTCTTGTCTGACGGAAGTATACAGTACCAACAAACAAAGATGGCTTGGAAGGAACAAAGACGGTACGAGAACCGTGGCATCTCTCCCATTCCGAGAACATGTTAGTGGCTAGCTTATATATGGAAGATACCAAAGGAGTTGTAGGTACTTTAGAAGTAGAGTGCTGAGACTCCTTCACTATAGTGCCCTCCTCCTGTGGTATGGAGCAGGGTCTCGGTACTAAGGCATTTGATGCCTTTCATCTAAGATGAGCTCAGAGCCCCAGGTACAAGGTTCATACCAACGGAGCCTGGAGCCTCAGCAGTATCCAGTGCGGGACACAAGGTCTCCAACGTGGGCTTACTTTGAGGAGACTGAGGCTTTCTTGAAGTGGGCTCTTTAAGAGGAGAATGAGTTCTCCAAGGTTCTCTCCTGAGCAGATCTGGGAGAACATGCAGATGTCAACAGGACATTATGCTCACTCAAAGGCCAATGTTCAGCCAGCATCTCCTGGCCTCAATCTGAGGCCAGATAGAGAGAATGCTCTATCATTAAGAGTCTAAGTATTATCTCCTAGTTCTGCTTTTGAATGTTGAACAGACAGAACACTTTTGAGGAATGTGTGTTTCTCCCAAGCAGCAGATACACCAGGAATGCCCCTCACTGGCCGGGATAGCTTCCTGGCAAGTGAGGCAACGTTTGAAACCCGGAGATCCTTGCCTACCCTGGGACAATGGGGATCACGAAAGAAAAGAGCACCACTAGGAGGGAAGGGATTACAAAAACAAACCCTTGCTACAATCAAAACTAAGTATAGAATTAATTTAAGTATAAGGAAAAGGAAAAAAAGTTAGACTAAGGAACAACCTTTGTGTAGCGAAGCAGGCACACTAGCGCTCCGTCTCAGGCTGAGGTGGTTGAGAAGAAACTGAGGGCCATTCGCCTGCACAGCCCCATATATCCTCAGTGTGGGACATGAGGATGTGTAGGGTGCATTTCTGGGCACTACCACCACCATTTTTTGATCAAAGGCACATAGGTCACAAGTGCACCTGAAGTGGAGCACCATAGATTCATAGATTCATAGATTCTAGGACTGGAAGGGACCTCGAGAGGTCATCGAGTCCAGTCCCCTGCCCGCATGGCAGGACCAAATACTGCCTAGACCATCCCTAGTAGACATTTATCTAACCTACCCTTAAATATCTCCAGAGACGGAGATTCCACAACCTCCCTAGGCAATTTGTTCCAGTGTTTAACCACCCTGACAGTTAGGAACTTTTTCCTAATGTCCAATCTAGACCTCCCTTGCTGCAGTTTAAACCCATTGTTTCTGGTTCTATCCTTAGAGGCTAAGGTGAACAAGTTCTCTCCCTCCTCCTTATGACACCCTTTTATATACCTGAAAACTGCTATCATGTCCCCTCTCAGTCTTCTCTTTTCCAAACTAAACAAACCCAATTCTTTCAGCCTTCCTTCATAGGTCATGTTCTCAAGACCTTTAATCATTCTTGTTGCTCTTCTTTGGACCCTTTCCAGTTTCTCCACATCTTTTTTAAAATGCGGCGCCCAGAACTGGACACAATACTCCAGCTGAGGCCTAACCAGAGCAGAGTAGAGCGGAAGAATGACTTCTCGTGTCTTGCTCACAACACACCTGTTAATGCATCCCAGAATCATGTTTGCTTTTTTTGCAACAGCATCACACTGTTGACTCATATTTAGCTTGTGGTCCACTATAACCCCTAGATCCCTTTCTGCCGTACTCCTTCCTAGACAGTCTTTTCCCATTCTGTATGTGTGAAATTGATTTTTCCTTCCTAAGTGGAGCACTTTGCATTTGTCTTTGTTAAACTTCATCCTGTTTAACTCAGACCATTTCTCCAATTTGTCCAGATCATTTTGAATTATGACCCTGTCCTCCAAAGTAGTTGCAATCCCTCCCAGTTTGGTATCATCCGCAAACTTAATAAGCGTACTTTCTATGCCAATATCTAAGTCGTTGATGAAGATATTGAACAGAGCCGGTCCCAAAACAGACCCCTGCGGTACCCCACTCGTTACGCCTTTCCAGCAGGATTGGGAACCATTAATAACAACTCTCTGAGTACGATTATCCAGCCAGTTATGCACCCACCTTATAGTAGCCCCATCTAATTTGTATTTGCCTAGTTTATCGATAAGAATATCATGCGAGACCGTATCAAATGCCTTACTAAGGACACTACTCAAAGAATAACAGATCAGCTAGGGGCGGGGCTACTGATACTGGCAGCCAAGGCTAGATCCAGGCAGATACAGAGCTGAATCCCTGTGAATGCTTCCTGCAGAAACACCAGCACAGCTCTTCTCAATGCAAAATAATTGTAACTTATGCAACTCTGAGAAAGAAACAAGCTATATCATGCAGCTATTTACCCAACTCCCTCTCCTCCCCATCCTAGAGGGCCATGTTCCCTTACAGCAGGCATTCCCTTCTGGGCAGCTCTGCCAGTGTTCCCTCCACACACTGCAGTGGGGAGAAACACTTGCTACTGTTTTACTAGAGTAGTGAAATGGCTCATGAATGACAGTGAGTAAAATATTACTCACCCTTACTCGCACCTTACTCTGCAAGCCATCCCAACTGAAATCAACGGAGTACTAACTCATGGATTAAGGTGCTTCTCAGTCTGAGCAAGGCTGGCAGAAACAGGCTCTTAATTTGCAGAGAAGGTTTAAACTCAATGCAAACTGCATTTAAAAGAAGTTTTAGAATAGGAAGCTTCATCTGATTCAGGGCATATCAGAAAAGACCAAATTAATGGATTTGACTCAAAATAAATTGCTTGTGGATGTATTATAGGTTGCTGCAAGGTAAGTATGCATATTTATACAAAAAGCACATGTGATAAAGCAAAATTAAGACAAATCATTTATTCAAGTGTGATCTTAATCATCATAGAATAAAGCAGAACACAAAAAGCAGAAAGCAAATAGGATGTAGAAGCTTAAAGAAGCTCAGAAAGCCCATTAGCACTTTTGACAGATCCAAAGATAACTTTAAAACCACCAATACTTGGCCTAAGGAGTCTGCCAAGAAGCTTCATACTGTGCAAAAATATGTTCCACAGCTTGCCATCCAAATACAAAGAAAGAGCTAGAGACAAAAATTACGCCTGATTTTTGGAAGATTTTTGTGGTGGATTTTTTAAAAATAAAATATTCAAAAATAAACTCACTTTTGTTAGTAAGGAACAAAAAGGTATAAAGACATCATTCAGATCTCATTAGACCCCTTGTTATGGAAAACCTATGGCCACATACAGGTATATTTTTAAAAAACAACACATTTTGCCAAAACCCCATTAAACTGTCATGTACTTTTTCTGTATTTCTCGTCCCATCTGTGCTGATTAGCAAGATATTTGTGTCTAAACAGAAGCTGTCTCCTTTAAAGTTCTGCTTTCCCCACACACCCATCTCTCTGTGATGCCAAAACATAGCGCGTGACGACACAATTTTTTCTAAGTGGTATGAATCAAGATGTTACAAATATATGGGGGCCTGTTCTTCCCTCAAGGAGCATGCAACTTCCATGGATGTTAGTAGAGTCATTCAACAATTACTCTTTTTTTTTTTTATTGTTAGTAGGTATGTGCACTTTTTGTTGATTTTATTCAGGCCAAATGATTTCACTCCTGCTTCCTCCTCCTTCAGCATTATCCCAAAGAGAACTTCTCAATGGGATTACAATTGAGTGTACCCATTCTGTGCAATGGAACAACAATTGGGGTCACAAATGTAATAGTAACCACAAAAACAACAAGGAGTCCGGTGGCACCTTAAAGACTAACAGATTTATTTGGGCATAAACTTTTGTGGGTAGAAAACCTCACTTTTAATAGTAAGTGCGCCATAACTTCTATGTATGCTAGACTGCCATTAAAAATGTATATGCATCACTGAAAAACAAATTCTCTCAAACTATCATAGCTAGTCACTCATCTCTAGGTATAAACTTCATTTAATAGTCTTTTGTAAATTTCCCTTTTGGAATAGGCCAGCTTTATTTAGAAACACATTTTATTCCAAATTTCACACATTTAAAAGTTGTTGTTCAAAGATCTATCAATTGCTTATCATATTATGTAATCCATAATATATTTTATAATGCCAGGATGTAGCTTTTGGAGGGCAGGACAAAAGAAAGAGGTGAGTATTCTATTACAAATGGTCTAAATACAGGAATATAAAATTACCAGTTTGAAAAAAGTCATGGAACTCAAGAACTTAAATCAGATACATACATTTTAATAAGTGAGATGTCATGCAGTTTGAGGTTGTGATGTAAAATGGAAAGAATATATATCACAGTACCATCAGACAGAAACTTCCATCATCTCTGAAACAGCTAAATTACCTGACAAATCTGAAATACAATGGATACTGTGTGTCTAACACTACTTGGTAATGTATTTCCTGCAATGAACCCAATTTGTTTATTTCTGAAAGTCACAATGCATTCATAAATCTTTCATATAACCTAAGAAATCTTTTGAAATAGGGAAATCTCAGTTGTTATATGTAACTGTCCATACTAAATGCTTTTGTGGATCATTAACCATTCTGGTCTGACACAAAGCCAGATAATTACGACATGTTTGTTAATGTTCCAAATGGAGCTCTATGTGATTCTCCATTAATCATTACACACAACTTCAAAATCTAGCACTACTAAACATTTGTTAATAGAGGCTTAAAAATGTAATTACTGCCATGATATGTGGCATTATTAAAAATGCAGGTCAATTGTTTAAAATCTATAAAGATTTATGTTCATTTAATGCCTTTATATTATTGTCTATATAAACCACAATCCTACCTGAAAGTTACCTTGACAGACAGATAAAACCCTAGTGAGCAATTACACAATGATATTCATTAGCAAAGAAAAGCACTGCTTTTATTAAGTAGAAACCTGAGAAGTAGCTGAAAATTGACTTTAACAACGAACCTTAGACCGAAGGGTTTCATTTTCAACATTTGTTTTTATTCTTTTCTTATACCGAGACCTAGATTGATGAATTTGCATAAAAATTTATTGGACTAACTTTATTACATCAGTTATTGTTTCCATTTTATTCCCATGTGTGTCCTCTGCATTCCCGATCAGAACGCTGAGGATCCCTCCATTAAAACCCCCATCACCCACATTGATACCCACATTGCTGAGACCATATTATTCTCTTTGAGGCCCATCAACACCACTCAATGATCCAAAGGGGATGCTTTTTAGCATTACAAGGCAATCCCCTCTCCTGCAGACTGAACATTAAGATTTCAAAGTGTTTCCAAGTCCTTCTGGTCCAAGGCCTTTTCTTTTATAACAGTCTTGGTACATAAGCATTCATCACGTCTCCTATACAGATGTTTTGGGAAGTTGGCTTATGCCTTAGGACTCAAGCCAACATCATTTGCAGATGTAACAAACTGAGGGTAAATAAAACTATACATTCTGAAATCAGTACTCTGTGATATATCCTGTATCCTATTTTAATCTCTGCTGGTAATTCATTATTTGATCTCTCGCAACTCAATCTCTTTGTGACTCAACATACCCATCTGTAAAATAGGAATAATACTTCCCAACCTCCTTGGGTGGCCTCATTGTAAAATCTTTGAGCTCATCAGATGAAAGAAGACAAATTAGCAATAAAACGTTATCACCACCACCACCACTTGGGAAAAGATACCATAGACATTCAAACCAGACTGACTGCTGATTTAGCTTCAGGACATGAGTCCTGTATTACTTCTAATGTATCAAAGTTCCGTGAAAACCAATGCCATAAAAAACAAAAACAAACAAAAAAAAAACGATGTGTATTAAATTTAATGGCAATGTAAAAACCTACAGAAAAGCCAGTAACTATGTATATTTCCAATGGGAAAAACAAGGGACAAACATCTGCTGCACAAACTCACCAAGCAACACACTAAAATAATTAGAAGGTCTGGCTGGATTCTTTATTTTTATAACACAAATGGATTTTATTTTATTTTATTTTATTTTTGGTGCAGCATTTGACCTCAGAAGGTTTTGTCCTTTATCTAGCAGCAGGACTTTGAGATGTCAGGCAGGCAGATTTGGAAAAGGCCCACAATGAGGAGGTCTAAAGAGCAGTCAAGGCCATTAAATGTCAGCTAGGTCCTCTCTGTGTTTGATACTTGCAGAGCTCTCCCCTGATGACATATCTGAGGTATGGTGAAACCTGTACAAGGCACTGTACTCATTGGGCTGACGTGTATCTCTGAAGAAAGCACTCCAAAAAACCCAGAAACAGAGTAAAGTTCTGCTCAACCTTCATTAGAAAGCTACGTGGTACACAGCTGATCTTTATTGTCCCTTATGTGATCATTTAAGACAGTCCCATGGTCTGCTTAACAGGTCCCTACCATGCTCCTCCATCCCAATTTGTCTACAGGGCCATCATCTTTAATAATCTGCATCTGGATACTAGATAGACCAAACTCTTGATCTGTTGCCTACCACTGTGTAGATATGGCAGAGAGGAAGCATGCTGTCTTCACAAAAGAGAACGCTACCCTTAAAGCCTCCTGCCAATGTAGCCACTAAGCTGCAGAGAAGTCCAGAAAACTGGAATTCGTTGCCCCAGCGCTTAGCCAAAATTCAGACACCAAATTGTGAAGGCACTAAGAACACACGGGTGGGGCAGGATAAAAAAGGTGGGAGAAAATACCAAAGGTGATATCTTGAAAAGTCCAAGGAGATTTTATATAACACAACTGCACCTTCCCCCTTCTGAAGCCCTAGCAATTTTGGCATTTTAAACGTTATGATTTTCAACTAGAGATATTTAAATTCATCATTAACATTCTTGACTCAAAACAGTAAATAGCATTATAAAAAAAAAAACTTCAGAAAACATTAAGAACAGCTTCAATACAGGAAAAAGAACAGGAGTACTTGTGGCACCTTAAAGACTAACAAATGAGTCCTGTTCTTTTTGCGGATACAGACTAACACGGCTGCTACTCTGAAACTGTCAATACAGTGTATTTTTCAATCTTTCTGAAAAGGTTCATTTTAAAACAGAAACTCTAACCCACAGAAATGCACAGTCAGTCAGTTACTGAAGTTATACTTCTTTTTTGCTTACTGAGTCTGAAGCATCATTGATGGCAGCAGCACAACTATGGAAACCGGGTATATTAACTGTAGTTGGGAAACCAGCAGAGGGAGCACAAAACTTTAATTTGGGGGCAAGTGGGTTGGAAGTGACAAAAGCCAGGGCTATTTTATTATTGGCTCATGGTGAAATTGTAAATGTTCTTAAAAAATAAAGATCTTTAGAAGTTTTTAACAACATCCCTTTCTATTTTGCCTGTTTAGGTAAAAGTGAAATAGATAAAACTTCTCATCTGCCTCACTCATGCATGCATATGCACAGCTCCACACACTAATACCTCCTCTGCCCCAAAATGGTCTGCCATGGCGTCACTTTGAAAAATACAGATCTGTACCCAATAACAATTAAGTCTTAAATAGATTATTATAGTATCTGACATTGGCAAATGCCACTAAGATGGCTGAGCCTCCTTAATCCACAGTCATTAGCAAAAATATTGTTTTTAGTCAGTCAGTTTTGGGTGGGCTGAAACTGTTAAGTGTTTCTCTTAAATAATAACTTTTTATCAAAGATATTTTCATTCATTCAAACTAAGTTTGCCTTGCAAACTAATCAGAAAGCAGCAAGCTTTATCAATAGTGGTAGGGCTAGAAACAGTCACTAAGACACCTATTGCAGAATAAGCCATTTTCCTGATGAGCTATTTTATTTTTAAATATCCTTATTTTTTATGGAACACTCATTATTAACGTCTGCATCTCTGAAAAGAAACATCTTGATTTGGCATTTACATCAAGAGACCATTATTCTGTCACAACTTCCCATTCACTTGATATTTTTTCTTAATTAAATAGACAATTTAATCTGATCATCTGACACTGTAAATCATTTGCTCTAGAGAGAATACTGGAGAGAAGCTTTATGGGGTTAATTTACAGTAATTATGGAAAAAGCTAATTTATTGTGTCACTGGTTAATCCTGCTGAAGCAATTTAGCAGCAGACATCCTGTAACACAATTTGGTACAGTAATATTTAACGTTTGAGAAGATAAACAGTGGAAGAGTTTCAATATCTAGTACGAGTTCACAAAATATCATGTAACGGGAACTACTAGCTCTAAGTGAGGATAGTTTTTTTGTCTTGCTGTTCTTGAAATTAAAAGGAAAACAAACTGTAAAATGTATAATCCTCTATGCTACTCACATTTTCAGGGATACTGGGAAGCTCTGTGATGTCAGGCACACTAAAGTAAGAATGCTGGAAAGGAAAAAACAAAAAATTATTTTTGCATAGTTAAAAGAAATACAAAATATTGCTTGGAATCAGTAATGTGTTTAGCCCGTAATTGCAAAAGGAAACTGATATAACAACTTTTTCTATCAACTACCAATGAGATCATTTTGCCATTGTTTTCAAAATTTAGATTTTTCTCTCAAGGTTAAAAAAAATACTATAACAAATGTTGAGTCACAAAGTATCAAATATCTTTAAAAGGATAAATTACATGTAATTCTTGTACTTCAGATGAATTAATACACATAGCCTCACACTATTTATGACCTATGTCAGAAGAACTCCAAAGCTTTCTGTAATTCAGACCATCTTTCCTCAGCCCACTGCAAGATCCATGTCTGAGTACAGAACCTTCAACAGCCAGCTCCTTTTTGGCCTAAGGTAGTACAATATTAATGTGTTTCACTGTTTAGGCAACAAAAGAAATGGAGCTGTATCTAAAAAGGGCTCCTACTTTCAGAGAATGAAACTGGCTGGTAATTTTATCCTTTGTCTTAAACTAGGGAACTCTCATAATTACCCTCCCCAATCGCTGCATGAAATACAAAGAGCTCTGATGCAATAACAATGGTTGCTCTTGATCTTCTTGACATATCTCCTTTTATATATTATAGGATTCTCCAGTGGTACCTTAAGAGTGTTCCTGATGACTGCTAGAGAATGATTGAAGCGCTGCAAAATTATATCACCTGGCAGAATAAATGAGAGTTCCTCTAGGGAAATACATACTGTGAAATTAAAAAAGTACCACCATTTAAGAAAGCAAACAGAATTTAAGATATATCATTTATTAACTATTCTCTTGCTTATTGTCTCTTGAATCCCATGGCTAATAGTAACATGGAGCAGTCTTGCGCAATGCACATTTGCATTGCTATATGGTTTGGAATGTTCACAGTAGATGGTGTCAAAAATCTGCACCAAAAATGCTTCAACCTGCCAAGTACCCCCTTTAGATGCCCTGATCTACCACACCAGACAGGCAAACTACCAAGTTTGCATATGGCAAATTTCGTCCATAGCAGATGCTGTTGCTTCAAGTCCAGCTGGTCATAGTTAAGACATGCATAATGAGCAGATAAACATCCATTCATCGGTTATATCAAAAACTAGCCCAAAATAAATACAGAGCTAGAGAGTTGCAGTGCTAAAAAGATTACTATATGGGAGAAGAACCCATTATAAACATACAACGCCATTCCCACATTTGTAAACATACAATACAGAAAAGCCCTCACTGTAAAGATGCATCAAGTTTCAATGATTGTATATGACTGACACAATAACTGATTGTACAGACTATGAGCAATAAAATTAATTAACAGTATTATCTAACTACAGAACTTGGCCACTGCAAACAAACATCAATGGGACTTTTAAAATGTTTTTTTAAAATGCATTCAGTGATTAAATGATTGTGCAGCACGGAGAAACAAAGCTGAACAAATTATCTCTTTCAGGTGCAATAAATGGTTCCACTACTGTTCGGAGGATGGCAACAAATGGGAATCCATTGTCTATTTCCAAAATGTTTGAAATCAACCCACAGAAGTAAGAGGAGGCTGGAATAAGTACAAAAAGTAAGGGGGAGGTTTGTATGTTACATCAAATGCTAATGTTGCCATATACTGAAGGCTATGTCACCAATGAGTATGATATTCAATGCAGAGTTTACAAGTTAAAAAAACATTCTGAAATAATAATTTTTTTCCAAGCACACCTTCATAAAGTAGTTATGCTTCTGCTGGTGCCTAGATCGGTCTTAGATTTAATCTGATAAAGGTTTCCAAATACATGTGGGTTTCTTTATGGTTGGCATACTCCTAACACTATTTATCTTTCGCTGGTGACTCGTAGAGGCTGCGGGCAAATCCCGGGCGGGAGCGACCCCCACCGACCATGGCCGAGGAAGGCATTGCTGCTGGAGGTGTAATGGATGTTAACACCGCTCTGCAAGAAGTGCTGAAGACCGCACTCATCCACGATGGCTTAGCTCGTGGTATTCGTGAAGCTGCCAAAGCCTTGGACAAACGCCAAGCCCACCTTTGTGTTCTTGCTTCAAACTGCGACGAACCCATGTACGTAAAGTTGGTTGAAGCCCTTTGTGCAGAACACCAGATCAACTTGATAAAAGTTGATGACAACAAGAAACTGGGACTATGGCAAGGAATCTCAGGCCAAAGATGTAATCGAAGAATACTTCAAGTGCAAGAAATGAATGAAAAATAAACTATTTTTTGAATGTATCTAGTACACTGATTCATTAGAAGAGGATTTCCATGTTTATCATATTTATAGGACTATAGGATATTTATCAACTTTGACAACTGTGGTTCTATTTGTGTAGTGTGCCTGGATTTAGAATAATTAACACACATGATAGCAGGGTTTCAGGTTCTAGGAGAAAGGCACTGGCTAGAGGAATCAGATGGATTCCCTCTGGAAGGGTTCTACATTAATGTTCAAGGCCCCAGTACTGCTAAGCTGTGTGCATACTTTAACTTCAACTGGATTACTCATGATGTGCAAAGTTAAGTACATGTATAAGTCTTTGCAGGATCAAGGCCCATGTATTTTTCATTCATGGCTTTCAAATACCAAAACTCACAATTTGCTATCCTGTTTTATGGTTAGTTTACTTAATCCTTGGCGTGTTACAGAAGATAATGCTGTTTGAGTAATTTAACTGGAAAGCTATTTTGCGTACACCTTTTTATTTGTAGCTATTTGAAAAACTGTCTAGTTTTTATGTTGGTTTCCTAGTTTCCTGATGCTTCACACCACTGCAATTTGTGAATTGCTTAATGGAGCGATTTACTTGCTTTACGTCCCAGGAAACTATTTTTGTTTTATTATTAACTATTTTGATAATGCAAGACGTTTCTGCAGTTCTTATTTTGGGAGGTGAGTGGGGGTAGAGAGACTCAGTATTTTTGTTTGTAAATTAATATTGTGTATATTTTATATTATTTTGAATGTTATAATTTCTTATAAGACTGGCACTTTATTTTGTGTTAAAGTTTTTTGGGGACTGTTGTGCTCTTGTAATATTTCCACAAGTCACACACTTCTATTGTATATAGTGTTTATCATACATTCTATACTTCATGAACAATTTATGGGCTGAAGTATCTAGCAGTTAAAACAGCTACACTGACTACAGATAAAACAGGTATGCAATGCAGACTTTAGCTTCCCAATGTGTCACTACTTTAATTTGAATTGAAAAGGAACAAAGAGGAAATGGAATTTTGAGGCTACACAATGAATAGGAAAAAAAACTCCACAAGCTTTTCCAGATCCATCAACTTGTAAACAGCTAAACTAAAATGCTTAAATAGCCCAAAACAAAAGTAGTCCCTAGGCTGTCCTTTGATATTCTTTCCTGCTCCAATGCTCATGAAATGTTTGAGGCAAGGGGAGACCAACAGCATTCCTTGAAACCACTGGTATGAAACAACTGAAATATCCCAACAGATCATCCTATCTCTGAGACAGCTTGTCCTCTAGGTCAGGCAGACATGCTGTTCATACAATAGCTTTCCTTGATAGGACTGGGTCATCTCCACTGCCAGCTGGTGACCTAGCTAGGCCAAACAACTGCTACCTGTCGACTGACATTACAGGGTGAAGTGATGAGAGTAAGCTGTTTGTAGCCAGCAGTTAGTTTTAAAAGGAGGGGGAAAGGGAAATGAAAGAGGCAGGCAGATAAGCAGAGCTGTAGCTGCACACCAGCAGCTATAAATGTGAATTCTAAAAGCCCGAGCAGCACACAAAGCAACATGTGTTGTTGAGTATTTTTCACTGGCTTTTTCAGATTTAGGAATTGCTGCCCAGAACACAAGGTTGATCCGCAAACATCAACTGGAAGAAAACAAAGAGAAATCTTTCCCTTAAAGCCCCACCAACCCATCCAAACATAAGTTCTTCCACTAGTTTTTCACTAAGACTGGCACAGAATAGAACAACCTCAATGCAAGTGTGAGAAAGAATAACTATTGGTTGGGGGGTGGGGGGGGGAGAACGACACACACATGGAAATTACATGCACCAAAGTGTTAGTGCTCAGAGTGTTGCTCTGCCAGGCAGGGGACTTTGAGTATGCTTTCCAGTCTTGTTCCTAATGCAGGCCAGCAAGGGCTGGGAGTGCTGCAGAGGTAGGATCATGAACCCCAAGAAGAGGAGTGTTGTGTTGCTCAGCAGTGACCCCTCTAGCTGATTAGGAGCAATGCTCACAAGTGTCCATACAGAATCCCACCCAATCCTCTGCAGATCAAAGGATGGGGACTCTTTTCAGGGTTAACACTAAGGAAATGAAGAGGCTCTTTAGGGCTTTGACTGGAAAGGGGGTGTGCACAGCTCCCTGACCTTGAGGGAAAACAATATAATCTGCTACAAGACTCAAAAAGAAGAAAGCGCTGTTTTGATGTTTTTCTCTTACAATGATACATAATGAAAATGTGTCTCCTTAGTTTGCTGCTGTTTTCCCTCACTTACCACACTGAGATTAACAGGTGTTCCTGGGTCAGGAATGGGAAGTTTATGAAGTGTTTCTAGGAGTTCATTCCTCTGACTGTCCTGAAATAAAAAGGTACCTGCTTAATAAAGGAACACTAAGCAATAAATTGTCATCTCATGCCAGGCACTGAGATGTAAGTATATGGGTGCTCTGAGGCTAGATCACTTGCAAATGTAAGGAACAGATGCCAAAAGGATTTATACTGCAGACAAAGGAAATGACACCATTTTCTACGCAAATATCCTGGCAATATAAAATGCTGCTTTTAAAAACAAAATACATCTTCCCACATGTAGGTTTCTATGTTTTTAAATCTTTCAAGAAATCTATCAGGGCACCATCCTATGCATGACTATGATCTCATCCCAGGGAGGGCCAGCTTCCATAGCAACTATTTCATAACAGAAACTATTTGCTTTCAGCTGAAGACATCATTATAAAAAGGCAAGTGCACCTTCTTCTTCTAATTTGTACAAGTGTGATAAAATGCAAAATACGACTATTATTGGAGAAATGGTAAGAGAATCAAGGCAGTAACATATAGCAATCAGTCAGATTATAACAGTACTGCAGTAGCCTATCGTATCTGAAACATACATGATACATACAACGTCTAAAGTTTTCCACAGTATGCATAATCTCCATGTACCACCAACTTTCATTTATAGTCCTAGAACTGACCCTTAATATTTTCAGTTCATATTTTGAATGAAATATCAAAAAGCATGCTTGAATTCCACACCACCACCCCAATTTTAAGTGTAAAAATCTATGTCTTCAACATTGGTAAGACAGATAGGATGAGCAACAGGAAAAAAGGTCTTTTGCCTCAGCAGACCTGGTTTCAAATCTGTATCAGGTCACCACGTAAGTAGGTTTAGAGAAGACATCTGTCCAACACTCATAGAAGCACAGTTAGTCTGTCTTCCAGGAGGCCCAATACCAGAACTGCAGAGATGCTATGGCCATGATTAAGGTACTAATTAACAGAATGCTGGAGGAACTTTCATGGTACTTGCCTAACTAAACTGTACCTGGCTCTCTCCAATGACTCTTTCTTGGATACCAAACTTAACCTAAAATGTGTTTGCATTTCTCAAAGCCCTTTTCATGAGAGTAGCCAAGTAGATCATAAAGCCGATTCTATAGGACTGTATGGTACAGATTAACAATTCAACTGGGTATTCTCTTATGAGAGTATTGCCTATATGGTTAATTTTCACCCTATCTAGTATGTGTAATGTTTGGAAAATGAGAGAGCTCCGAAAAGTACCTGTCCTTTTGCTGTATAATCTGCCAAGATGTTGAGCAGCTTATAAAAGACTTCAAACCATGGGAGATAACTAAAAAACAAAAAGAAAAAGCACAACTGTAAGTTACTTGAAAATATCATCATGTAATTCTAGATTGGCAAGTTTTGTTATACACAGTTGATGCATCGTTAACAAAAGCCACACCATCTGAGCTGACACTTTGATAAATGGCTGGCAGGAAGGTGTGCGAGTTCTCTCTCCTGTAGTGGGTGTGGCCAGGAGGGCGGGCCATGGCACTGCAGCATGTATTGGCCACTGATCCCCTTCCGTTGATTGCAGAGCTTCCAATAATCAGGCCTGGAGCTTCTGGCTACAGCATGGCACCACCATAAAAGGCAATGGGTGAAAGTAGGTCTAAGAATCCAAGAAGTCAATGCTGAAAATTCATAAGAACAAAGGCCACCATTTCCAAACTCATTTCACTGTACATGCAATAAAGGGATGATCATACAGAAGTCATAACTGTCTATGCAGCCATTGGTAACATTCTGGAATTGTTTACAAGTGCACATATTGTTGACACTTTTTTAATTATACAAAGTTTTCCCATAGTGCATACTTAATTAGTGACCTTCAGTGCAGCTGTTGGGGCCCTAAAAAGGGTAAAAAAGGTGGCTGTTCTGTAATTGGATCCTGCCCTTATTTTTTTTTTTATTACCATAAAATTATTTGCATATTCTTTAAAAAATTATTTCTTTTTAAAATGAATCGCCAGAATGATGGGTATACTCTCTTACCCAGCATCTATAAAATTCCATTTATTCAAGCTGTAGTTAGACCAAGTATACTTCTTACCCTGAATGCAAATTTGTCTCATTTATATCATATCAGTTCTTTACAATAATCAGTAAAAAGAGTCAAGTTTGAAAGGCGCGAACATGCTGAAAATTATGTATCTGTTTTTTCACACTGTATGTCTATTTAGTACTGCTATGCCTTCTAGGGACGTTTCTACTGCATATAAACAAGGACAGACAGCTAAGACACTAGTCTGTGCTGTAGGAAGCTCTGCTTGGATTTTATACCATGCTTGCATGGCAAGGGTCTTTGAGTGTATTTATTTTTTAAATCTCTGCAAGGAATTTCCCCTAAGCTATAGTGAACAGGCAAGCTAGGAGTATGAAGCATAAAGTGATTTCTCTGTTAATCACAGATGCCTTGTGAAGCAAATAAAGTATATTTTTGATATAGTTGGACAAGATTTAAAGCCTTTACACAATATGACTACATCCTGCCAACTGTAAAGAAATCAGGGCCCCTATGGTTACAAACTGTACAGCTTGTAGTAATAAATGAAGTGAGAAGCAATATACGTGACAGATAAAGTGAACAGCACTCCATCATTAACATTTGTTTGAAGCCAGCAAATGCTACTGTAAAATTTAAGTAGCTTATCAAAATATACTGATAAGCAACTTAGCTTTTCACGTTATATGACAGTACTATCGCTTATGTTAATATGTTTCAAGTGACTCTGGGAACCACATATTGACTATTGCACAGAGGGGGAATTACCACTTTAAATAACGTTTAGTTTGGCATCACAATGTAAACATTCAAGAAGGATTAGACAGATAAGTTTCTCTCTTCCCATTTAGTTAAATAAACCTCAGCAGAGTTAAAAGCCATTATAATAGTAACAAGAAATCCTTTCAGAGTAAGACTCCTGCTCAGAGATTAACAAGAACTTGGTAAACAAACCCATACAAGCATCACAAAATATTTTTCAAAAGAAGGGTTTAAGGTTTTTTGTTTTTTTTTAAGCTAACAATATGAAAAAGAAAACCTACTTCAAGGAATACATACTGAATTAGACTTAATCAGGCAGGGATCCTTAGCTGAAAATGCCATTTACAGAATCAAAATTACAATATTTTAGAAGTTTTATTTTTGTTTTAAACTAGATTTCTATCAATAGCGTATAAGTAGTAAACGAGAGAGATTTCAATTTCTAATTTTGACTGGGTTGCAACTTCACACAATGCTTGATAAATAGAATCTAACCAATCTCCTCAGAATGAGACATTTAATTGTTTAATAATTGTTTGCTACAAGGTAGTCCTTTAGAAATCAGCTGGTGTTCAAGTTTGAGTCCTTTTGGTACAGAGTTTGAGGCTGGCTGTGACGGCATAGTTTCCATGCACCTTTTTGCACTGACTGATGCTTATCTAGTGATGGCAGTGTTGAGGTTTTGAAACCAAAGTCGAGTTGTATACCTCTTCAAAGAGCCACTGTTTTCCCCTGTTGGGAGGCCAGAGTTCACAGCTGAACCTTATCTTGCTACAGAGCCAACAGAGTTTCCTGTATTGCTTCATTAAGCCAAACATGCCAACTCTATAGGTTTTATTCAGTTGCCCGCAAGGACATTGGATCCAAATTCCATTTTAACTCAGTCAGCAGCTAGTAAATAGTTTCCGTATACAAAAAAGTGGAGATAAATATTTATATTTACACATTGCTAACATGTCTGAACTGACGGTCATTCTGCACACAGTTCCGGTGAGGGGAAGCATGCTGCCATTTCTATTACACTTGCTCACTCCCTATTTTTCCTTACTGCTCATTCATCTCTCTTATTGGACATGGTTATTATCCTGGCCTGTCACTTTCTACTCCTACTTTGTCCTGTCTCTGTCAAGTAATATTCACAGCTCAGTGTAACTGCTCTGGTTCAGTATTTTATGGATTTAAACAATGTTACAGTTTGAAAATTAGCATCTCCAATTTAGGTGATGATGAAACACATTCATGTTTCATACTACAAAGCTGGCAACAACACAAGAGTGTCGGGCACCCATGGCTACTAGGGAGATATATAAGAATCTTGCGGGGAGGGGGTGGGGAGTGAGTGGAAGAATGATACAAAAATATCCAGAAATCAGAAACATTGCTGTTTCAAATAGGGGATTTTTTAGCAAACAGAATTACAGCCAACATAGAATGACTTTGCCAAACCAATACATCTATAAAAGGTCTAGATGTTTAGACTACGGTTTTCTATAAGGTACAGTATTAAGCATACAAGAGAATGCCTTTGGGGACCTGTGCTCTGTTTGCTAAGCTGTCACAGCCTGACTCCTTGCTTTCTAACCAAGCTTTATGTAGCCAGTGGAGAATCCCCATGAGACTCTGCATTGCCCCTTTCATCTGGGTATAAATGCAGCAGGCTTCTAGCCTACAGCAGTTGTCTTGAGACACGGTCTTGCTTCAGTGTACCAGGGCAGACCTGCAGGGAAGGAAAGGAAATTTCTACAGGCTTTTTCCACTCCCTGTATTTTGCTTTTAGAAAGGCAAAATTTGCCTGACTGGTATTCAGATAACTGGGAAGGGGGCGGGGGAGGGGGGGTAATTCCTTCAAAGGGTAAGGGTTTGGGTAGGAATCAGAGATGACTCTACCTGACAGTAATAAAGTTAAGTAGTAAGAGCAATGGTATAAGCAAAGAAACAACATATGCATACAGCCAAGAGCATCTTCCTTAAACACAACCATACTATGGAGCTGCAGATTATATATGAGTAGAGCAGGGAGAGAAGATCTCGATGTGGGAGAGCAGCACATTTCTCTCACATGCTCGACTGCCCATTAGTCTCCTATATTAACTGCAGTTAAAATAATTATATAATTCAGCATTAGCTTTAGCAGTTAACTTCCCAACAACAGTCTCCCACTAATACAAAAATGTACATTTCCAGCTTCTCAGTTTTGGAAACAAGGTTTTTTTTCTCAATAACTGTTTAATAACTGTGACTTGGAGAAGATTAGATTTCTCCTTTAATCTCAAATTATTTGTGTGACTGAGGGAGATTTCTCACCAAGAAAGGACTGATCGCTTTCTCTGTTATCACTGGTACAATGTACGAGGCAGTACTGGTAACATAATGCCCTTGGAGTAATGGCACCTCCACAGAAAATCTAATGTAATTCTCTTGTATTTTCTGTGTTACCCTGAGAGGATGCGTGTGTCTTTCAGCAAATTATTGGAAATGCTACCTACAAAGTCCCTTATATAGACTCGAGAATTCTCTGCCATTCATAACATTTAACTACATATTTAAATTGCTGTGGCTGCACAGTGCAGTGTGTTGGTAATGTTTAATTTTATCTTTTACTACATAATATTTGAAAAAATTGCAAATGTAGTATATCTTAGGTTCTCCTAGATCTCTCTCTCAGGTGCTTGGCTGGCTGGTTCTTACTGTCACGCTCAGGGTTTAACTATGATCACTGTAGGTGGGGTCAGGAAGGAATTTTTCTCCAGGTCAGATTGGAAGTGATCTTTGGGGGTTTTCGCCTCACTCTGTAGCATGTGGGTGCGGGTCACTTGCCAGCTTTATCTGGATATATCACACTTAATCATTTCCCTTGTGGGAACCTTGAGCACTGGTGCATCTCAGTGCCTCCTATTCTCTGCCTGTGGTACATAATAGTCTAATTTCCCGTGGGCGGTAAAGCTTTTATCTAATTTTGGTTGTTGGGTTTAGAATGCAGGTGCTGGGCGGTGTTGGTGGCCTGTGATACACAAAAAGTCATACTAGATCAGGGGTCGACAACCTTTCAGAAGTGGTGTGCCGAGTCTTCATTTATTCACTCTAATTTGAGTTTTCGCGTGCCAGTAATATATTTTAACGATTTTAGAAGGTCTCTTTCTATAAGTCTTTAATATATAACTAAACTATTGTTGTATGTAAAGTAAATAAGGTTTTTAAAATGTTTAAGAAGTTTCATTTAAAATTAAATTAAAGTACAGAGCCCCCCCAGACCGGTGGCCAGGACCCGGGCAGTGTGAGTGCCACTGAAAATCAGCTCGCGTGCCACCTTCGGCACACATGCCATAGGTTGCCTACCCCTGTACTAGATGATCTGGTGGTCCCTTCTGGCCTTAAACTCTATAAACTGAGCACTTCACAGCTTTAATGTGTTTATCCTCGTGGTAATCCTGTGAGGTAGGGAAGTGCTATTATCCTACATTACAGATGGTGAACTGGAGCACAGAGAGGTGAAGAGACATGTACAAGGTCACGAATGAAGTCTAGTTGAGCACAGAACTGAACCCAAGTCTCCAGATTCCCATGTTAGTGCCCTAATTACTGGATCATCCTCCTTCTTCCTGAATAGTTTAAAGGAAGACATAACAGCACCTTTGTGATTTTCTTTCAATTGACAGATGTATTTATTTAGAGAGATTTTCACATATAAGCCCATTTCTAAAGTTTTTACATCGCTCTCCATAAAATACATTAATCACTACCCAAATTTGCAAACCTTTCAGACGCACTGTAAAGCTCAACTGTTTTCCTTTTGGGAGACTGAGGAGGGGAGTAGAACTAAGGATATGGGCTGATAGTTGTTTACATACAAGTTTAGTATTATTGTGAGCAGCAAATCTAGTAAGTGTCAGAGGCAGTTCATTCCAATTATAATTTTTACATTGTGTATTTTAAAACACCCAGAGCAATGGATGAGCGCCTTGGAAAAAATCAAAAGAAATTAAATGATATGCATGTCTATACACACAGAAAAACAAGGTGACTTGTTCTCTATGGATGCACACAGATAGATGTTATGGATTGTAAAGCCAAGTCATAGAATCAATCTGATTGTGCACCTTTGAATGCCTCTCCTGTACTCTGATCAGTAAGCCATCTCCATCAGCACAACCTCTGCCTGCCTCCATTAGGGATTTCTCTCTCAGTACTGCCACCCTAACATTTAATATTCCATAACATTTTTACTTCTTCCTCCCAAATGGGGAATTTCGCTACTCCTTCTCTCCCCAAAAACACACTGGTGTGAGGTTCACCAGTGACAAGTTTAAGGTCCAACATCTCATGTCCCTTCAAGGCTAAAAAGGAAACTCTCTCTCAATTGGGATAGATGTCCAGCTTTCCAATGGGGCATATGAAACCTTCATCTAGTTCTGGAAGCTCCCTGTATCATTTTTATGCACAAAAAAGCTATTTGTGTTACATTCTGGATGCAGCAGCAAAGGAGATAGACAGTCACGGAGGGAGCTGACAGAAACAGCTGTCTGCTGTGATTGCTTTTTTGTTCTAGCTGCAAAAACTGAAACTAACATGAAAGTGAGGCTTTGCACTGGGGAGGGGAGAGTGCCCAAACATTTAAAGGGTCAGGACATTACAGTCCTCTGCCCTACTTTAAAAATATTTCCAAACACATATCCATTATCATGTACATGGCTAACAAGAACACTATATAACCTATAAATTGCGGGTGGACTACTGCAGACTCTTAAATTGCAATAGATTATTCTGCCTTGGAATAGCAATTCACTAAGCAACTTATGAGCTCAGGAGCACAGCTGGTTTTCACTCTCTCTTGGGAAAATGTGGTAATGTTGGAGAGGCAGCATTCCAAACAGGAACTGTCAGTGGGAAGGAACCAATTGGCTCTGGTACGGAATCAACTGGATCTGGTACCAAAGTTTCTCCCAACAAGCCACTGAAATTAACAGTTGTAATGGAAGGAGGTTCAATGGGAGGAACAAAAAGTCCTCCTGGCCATCCCCATACTCCAGTGCTTGTCAAGGCTGCAACTGGTGCATCTGTTGTTTCCATAAAATACTGTTGGAGAATTTTATCATGAACTAAACAGGTCCCGTGCATTTCACTTCACAACCATAGTTGCAAGTCCACACTGAGGGCTTGTCTACACTTAAAACGCTGCAATGGTGCAACTCCACTGCTGCCACTGTATTGCTTCAGTGAAAACACTACCTAAACTGATGGGAAGGCTTCTCCTGTCAGCATAGATAATCCATCTCCCCAAGAGGTGGTAGCTAGTTGACCTAGTGCTGTCTACAGCTGGGGTTAGGTCAGTTTAACTACATCGTTCAAGGGTGTGAATTTTTCACACCCCAGACCAACATAGTTATAACCGACCAAATTCCCCAGTATAGACCAGGCCTAAGTATCCTACTTGAAAAGAATGATGTCAGGTCTCACATTGATCAATCTGCATAGCTTTGGATTTTGCTACACGTGAGACAATATCAGGACGTAGCAGGTCCCAACAGGTAAGCAAAGATCTCTTCAAGAAAAGAGTTGCAGGTGACTCCTGGGTAGTAGCGTGTGGTGTGTTTCTGTAGGTAAGTGAGAAATTGTCCAATTTCTGCTGACGACTCCAAATAGACTTATTAGCTCCTAAGGCATGTGTTAAGTGTTCGTACATAGTGTTTCACTAATCTGCTTATAGCAGGATGGTATGAAGCAGAGCATATGTGCTGAATTCCATTTGAAGTTAAGGACCTCTGACATTTTTCACAATAGAATTGAGGTCCATTGTCGCTCACTAACTGTAACAGTAAACCAAATTGGTTAAACAAGGTACGATGATGTCCAATTGTCTTGGCAGCTATAGTAAAAGCCATTCTGAAAACTTCTGGCCATTTCAAATGGGCGTTGACTATGACCAAAAACATATAACCTTCTAAAGGTCCAGCAAAGTCCACATGAATACATGTCCAAGGAGACTCAGGCTACAACCAACAGGCAGGGATTGTGCTGAACCAGGATCATGCTGAATATGCTGACACGTCGTACAGAACTTTGCCTTCCTCTCAAAATCTTTGTCGATCCCTCGCCTCCAGACATAACTCCGGTCTATGGCTTCATCCGTACAATACTGAAATGACCTGCGTGAAGGACTTCTAAAACCTGAACTTGCCGTGATTTCGTAATGATCACTCACATTCTCCATAAGATGCAACCATGATTCACAGATAATTCATGTTGACGTGAGAATGTCCACAATACAGATAGGTATGAAACTTCCAAATTCTGAAGATAATGATGAGAGTGCCTCACTCCCTTTGCGCTATTTGCCTCCTAGACGTCTCTCCCACAGGGAAATTCTCTCTTTTCCTTTTTTTTTTTTTTTTTTTTTTTTTAAAGGAAACTGTACCATCTGCACTGGATCACGCTCTACTGGCTGTATGCTTACACTGAAAAATGCAGAATTCTGCCTTTGGCTGCACTTGGGCTCCCTCGCCTAGCTAAAGATCCTCAGTGCAGGCTAAGTGTTTATCTGCCCACCTGCTTGCATGTGGTCAACGAAGATGGCTGCTTGCTTCCACTTCATTGCTCGGTTTGAACCATTTTGGCAGTAATCGCAGAACTCTTATCCTTTGTTCTATCTTTATTTGCCTACTTTTCCCTCTCTAGCTGGCTGGTTCCCACTGTCTCAGGAGCAAGAATAGAAGGGTATCACCCTGTGCTTCTAGGTGAGCTTTGTCCCCTTTCGTATAGTATTGGCTTACTTTTTTTTCTTCTTCTTGCAATGCAAGCACTGGACACACATGGAATATAAATCCTGTGTCACCAATGTTATATTTCTGGACCAAGCACAGGAGATAAACACAATCACAGAGGGAGCAGACAGAAACACAGCTCTCCTGCTCATTTTATTATTTTAGCTGCAAAATTGAGAGCAACATGAAAATGAGGCTTTGCATTGGGGAAAGGGGAGTGCTCAAGCATTTAAAGGGACAGGACATCACAATTTTTTTTATATATAATTTGAATTGCAGTAGCACCTTGGTGTTTTTAGGCTTCTTTAAATGCATTACTGTTAATTCCCCCCCACCCCTTCATAGTTTTTTGTTGTTGGATTCATGGCACTATGGGAGCTTGGCTTTACAAGTGGAAGAATACAAAAAGTAACCCCAATAAATGTTATATGCTCTACATACACTGTAAGGACTATTTGAGATTCAAAATGCTCTGTAAGGACCATCCCTACTGTGGGAGGAGACAGATCATGTGGTGGTGCAGTTTACATCACATATGCTGGAGAGGGGGATGTAACTGTAATCATTTAAGAATGCCCAGAGACTGGTTGCTGCCATGAATTTGTAAAACAGTTTCTCTGTAAAATGTGTGGCACACCCAGAATAAATGATGGCACATTACAGAATAGAGGTTTATATGACATTTCGTTGGGAAGACCTGCAAAACTCCCGGGTGGTTTGTTTGTGAGTACTGTGACCATTCAAGCTCACAGGATTAGAATTTTACATCATCCTATTATACGTTCTATATTAGATATAGATAAGCATATGCACACATGCTTTAAAGATCGGCCATACAGCACTTCCGATAGCCACTGGGAGGAAATGGTGGGTCAAAAAACCTGCAGGATCAAACCTTTCACTTGAGTCTCATGGTATGGCCTTCTTGCTTTTTTAATCTTTATGAACTGATATAAAAATTTCCAATCCAATCCTAACAACTGGAATTAAAAGGTCTCATTAGAATAATATCAAGCCAATTCTCAATGAATAGTTGAATATTTTTTAGTATAAAACACTGATAGGGTAATTAGCTGCTCTTAAATACAATTTTCTTTTAAACTTAAAGGCTACTTAGTTTTGAAGCAACAAGGAATCTGGTGGCACCTTAAAGACTAACAGATTTATTTGGGCATAAGCTTTCGTGGGTAAAAACCTCACTTCTTCAGATGCATCAGGCTCCTTGTTGTTTTTGTAGATACAGACTAACATGGCTACCCCGATACTTAGGCCTGGTCTACACTACGAGTTTAGGTCAAATTTAGCAGGGTTAAATTGAATTAAGCCTGGACACATCTCCACAACGAAGCCCTTTTTTTAACTTACAGGGCCCTTTAAACCCGTTTCTTTACTCCACCTCCGACGGGGGGATTAGTGCTGAAATCGGCCTTTGTGGTCGGATTTGGGGTAGTGTGGACGGAATTCGACGTTATTGGCCTCCAGGAGCTATCCCACAGTGCTTCATTGTGATCACTCTGGACAGCACTCTCAATTCAGATGCACTGACCAGGTAGACAGGAAAAGCCCCGCGAACTTTTGAATTTCATTTCTTGTTTGCCCAGCGTGGAGAGCACAGGTGACCATGCAGAGCTCATCAGCACAGGTAACCATGATGGAGTCCCAGGATCGTAAAAGAGCTCCAGCATGGACCGAACGGGAGGTATGGGATCTGCTCGCCATATGGGAAGACGAATCAGTGCTAGCTGAACTCTGTAGCAGTAAACGAAATGGCAAAATATTAGAAAAAGTCTCAAAGGCCATGAAGGACAGAGGCTATAACAGGGACGCACAGCAGTGCCGCGTGAAGATTAAGGAGCTAAGCCAAGCCTACCACAAAGCCAGAGAGGCAAATGGAAGGTCCGGGGCAGAGCCGCAAACATGCTGCTTCTACACAGAGCTGCATGCCATGCTAGGGGGTGCAGCCACTACTACCCCAACCGTGTGCTTTGACTCAATCAATGGAGAATCATGCAACAGGGAAGCGGGTTCGGGGTACGAGGAAGATGATGATGAAGACAATGAAGATAGCTCACAGCAAGGAAGCAGAGAAACCGGTTTCCCCAACAGCCAAGATATGTTTATCAACCTGGACCTGGAACCAGTAACCCCCGAACTCACCCAAGGCGTGCTCCCAGACCCTGAGGGCACACAAGGGACCTCTGCTGAGTGTACCTTTGTAAATATTACACATGGTTTAAAAGCAAGCGTGTTTAATGATTAATTTGCCCTGGCAATCGTGGCCAGTACAGCTGCTGGAAAAGTCTGTTAACATGTATGGGGATGGAGTGGAAATCCTCCAGGGACATCTCCAGAAAGCTCTCCTTCATGTACTCCCAAAGCCTTTGCAAAAGGTTTCTGGGGAGGGCTGCCTTATCCCGTCCGCCATGGTAGGACACTTTACCACGCCAGGCCAGTAGCACGTAGTCTGGAATCATTGTATAACAAAGCATGGCACCGTATGGTCCCGGTGTTTGCTGGCATGCAGACAACATCCATTCCTTATCTCTCTTTGTTATCCTCAGGAGAGTGATATCATTCATGGTCACCTGGTTGAAATGGGGTGATTTTATTAAGGGGACATTCAGAGGTGCCCATTCCTGCTCGGCTGAACAGAAATTACATTGCAAACCCATTTTAAATGGCCAACCCAACAGGTGCTTAGTATGGGAAATGAGGGCGCTACTGTTTGAAACCATTCCCACACGTTAAGAAGGTTAAAAAAGCCAAAAGACTGTGGCTTACCATGGCTTCCTGCAAGCCGAAATCTGTTGCCTGGCACTGCGCGAGTGACCTCTCGCACCAAACTGGCAGGCCCTCAATATAAGAGGAAAAATGCGACCTTGTAACGAAAGCACATGTGCTGTGTAATGTGAAAAGCAAAACTTAATGTGAAAGAGTGTACCCATTGTTCTCTAAAATGTGTCTTTTTTAACCACCTCTCCCTTCTCCTCCACCAGCTGCAAATGTTTCTCCTTCACAGAGGCTAGTGAAGATTAGAAGGAGAAAACGGCGGATTCGGGATGATATGTTCTCGGAGCTCCAGATGTTCTCCCACGCTGACAGAGCACAGCAGAATGCATGGAGGCAGTCAATGTCAGAGTGCAAAAAGGACAATATGAACGAGAGGAGAGGTGGCGGGCTGAATCGCGGGCTGAAGAGGGCAAGTGGCGGGCTGAAGAGGATAGGTGGCATCAGCTTGCTGACAGAAGGCAAGAGTCGATACTCCAGCTGCTGGAGCATCAAACTGATATGCTCCAGCGTATGGTTGAGCTGCTGGAAAGGCAGCAGGAGCAGAGACTGCCGCTACAGCCCCTGTGTAACCAACAGCCCTCCTCCCCAAGTTCCATAGCCTCCTCACCCAGACGCCCAAGAACGTGCTGGGGGGGGGGGCTTCCGGCCACCCAGTCACTCCACCCCAGATGATTGCCCAAGCATCAGAAGGCTGGCCTTCAATAAGTATTAAAGCTTTAAAGTTTTAAACTGCAGTGTGTCCTTTTCTTTCCCTCCTCCCCCACCCTTCCCGGGCTACCTTGGCAGTTATCCCCCTAGTTGTGTGATGAATTAATAAAGAATGCATGAATGTGAAGTAACAATGACTTTATTGCCTCTGCAAGCGGTGCTCGAAGGGGGGAGGGGAGGATGGTTAGTTTACAGGGAAGTAGAGTGAACCGGGGGGGAGGGAGGGGAGGGCGGAGGGTTCATCAAGGAGAAACAAACAGAAGTTTCACACCGTAGCCTGGCAAGTCACAAAACTGTTTTTCAAAGCTTCTCTGATGTGCACCACGCCCTGCTGTACTCTTCTAACTGCCCTAGTGTCAGGCTGCGCATAATCAGCAGCCAGGCGATTTGCCTCAACCTCCCACCCCACCATAAATGTCTCCCCCTTACTCTCACAGATATTGTGGAGCGCACAGCAAGCAGCAATAACAATTGGAATATTGGCTTCGCTGAGGTCTATCAGACTCAGTAAACTGCGCCAGCGCGCTTTTAAACGTCCAAATGCACATTCCACCACCATTCGGCACTTGCTTAGCCTATAGTTGAACAGGTCCTGACTACTGTCCAGGCTGCCTGTGTACGGCTTCATGAGCCATGGCTTTAAGGGGTAGGCTGGGTCCCCAAGGATAACGATAGGCATTTCAACATCCCCAACGGTTATTTTCTGGTCCGGGAAGAATGTCCCTTCCTCCACTTTTGAAACAAACCAGAGTTCCTGAAAACACGAGCATCATATACCTTTCCTGGCCATCCCACGTTGATGTTAGTGAAACGTCCCTTGTGATCCACCAGGGCTTGCAGCAGCATTGAAAAGTACCCCTTTCGGTTTATGTACTCGGTGGCTTGGTGCTCCGGTGACAAGATATGTGTTCCGTCTATCGCCCCACCACAGTTTGGGAATCCCATTGCAGCAAAGCCATCCACTATGACCTGCACATTTCCCAGAGTCACTATCCTTGATATCAGCAGGTCTTTGATTGCTTTGGCTACTTGGATCACAGCAGCCCCCACAGTAGATTTACTCACTCCAAATTGATTCCCGACTGACCGGTAGCTGTCTGGCGTTGCAAGCTTCCACAGGGCTATCGCCACTCGCTTCTCAACTGTGAGGGCTGCTCTCATCCTGGTATTCTGGCGCTTCAGGGCAGGGGAAAGCAAGTCACGAAGTTCCATGAAAGTGCCCTTACGCATGCGAAAGTTTTGCAGCCACTGGGAATCGTCCCACACCTGCAACACAATGCGGTCCCACCAGACTGTGCTTGTTTCCCGGACCCAGAATCGGCATTCCACGCCATGAACCTGCCCCAGTAACACCATGATTTGCACATTGCTGGGGCCTGTACTTTGTGAGAGGTCTATGTCCATGTAAATTTCCTCATCACTCTCGTCGCCACGCTGCAATCACCTCCTCACCTGGTTTTGCTTTGGCATGTTCTGGCTCTGCATATACTCCAGGACAATGCGCGTAGTGTTCATAGTGCTCATAATTGCCGCGGTGAGCTGAGTGGGCTCCATGATCCCAATGCTATGGCGTCTGGGCTGAAAAAATATGCGAAACTATTGTCTGACGGAGGGAGGGGCGAGTGACGACATGGCTTACAGAGAATTAAAATCAACAAAGGGGGCTGTGCATCAGGGAGAAACACAAACAACTGTCATACAGAATGGCCCCCCCAAAGATTGAACTCAAAACCCTGGGTTTAGCAGGCCGTTGATTTCACGGGGGGGGGGGGGGGAGAGCAAATGAATACAGAACAAATCTGGTCCATCTATTTTTTACATCTTAAGCTGGCAGCAGACGGTGCAGCATGACTGATAGCCATCAGCATCTTCTGGGTGCTTGGCAGAAAATGCTGTATTATTACTGCTAGCCATCATCGTCAAGACAGTTCAATAGGACTGCTGGCAGGACTGAGTCTCCAGGAGACAAAACATGTCTGCCCAGGTGCCTCTGACTGAACTCACTGAGGAATACGACGATGATGGATACCAATCGTAATACACCATCCACTGCCAAAAGGCAAGGAGCTGTTGCTGTATAGCAATGCAGCCCCATGTCTGCCAGCTCCCAGATAGCTGATGACGGCTACCAGTAATACTGCACCGTCTACTGCCAAAAGGCAATTAGTTGCTGCTGTGCAGCAATGCAGTACCACGTCTGCTGGCACTCAGATGACATATGGTGACGGTGAGCTGAGCGGAACTGAGCGGGATCCATGCTTGCCGTGGTATGTTGTCTGCACAGGTAACCCAGGTAAAAAGGCGCGAATCAATTGTCTGCCGTTGCTCTGACGGAGGGGAGGGGCCTGACGACATGTACCCAGAACCCCCCGCGACACTGTTTTTGCATCATCAGGCATTGGGATCTCAACACAGAATTCCAATGGGCGGCGGAGACTGCGGGAACTGTGGGACAGCTACCCCTGGTGCAACACTCTGGAAGTCGACTCTAGCCTCGGTACTGTGGACGCGGTCCGCTGACTTAATGCACTTAGAGCATTTTATGTGGGGACACACACAATCGACTGTATAAAACCGATTTCTATAAAACTGGCTTCTATAAATTCGGCCTAATTTCGTAGTGTAGATATACCCTTAGTTTTGAAGGTCTGACAAAGCTATGGTCACTTCACAGTCACCGTAAACAACAATGTGAAGAATGTCTCCTGGAAGTTCATTTCAGCTCTCACTTCGCTCTCTTTGTCACTATACCATTGAAACCTTTTCTTTCACGCTAAGTGTCCAACTGCCTCAAACTCATTTATCCTATTTGCTTCTATAGTTTTACCTGGTGACTTATTCCATAAGTTTACTTCTCTGAGGAAAACAATGCTGTCTGCCTCCATTCACTGAGTAGTGACAAGATACTTAAGAAGCAAAAAATCACACCAAAAAGAGAGAAGAAGTAGATGATGTGCTTTCAAATGCCAGCTGAAAGCATAAGATATGGATTTTGTCTTAGAGAAAACCAACGTGCTACATATCCTTAAAAAACAATCAAACAAAAAACCTATGGACACAGAGGTTGAATTTATAACCAAAACACTCTGTACCACATGTGACTTAAGTAGCACAACTGGTAGCACTATTGAGGATTTATGGCTTATGACTTGCTCATATTTAATTTGTAACCGAACACTTCCCCTTCCTCTTAGCTACCTTAGAACTTTTGATTAACTCTTGTTTTCACAGGTCACAGGTTAAACAAAGGAAGGGAAGCGCTCTGCAGTGAAATTGCCCAGAGCACCACAGCAAAAAAGCGACCCTGTTTCAAGCAACATTAAAATAAGTAATAGACTAGAGATTGTTCAAGACAGTTGAAGTTCAAAGACTCCAGTAAGCATAAATCAGAACATTACTGGAAGATAAACAAAATAAGTGCTAAGGAAATGATGCTGCTGAATCTGACATTGTTTTATTCCAGGGCTACATTCTATATCTGTTTACAGTTCTCTCACCAAGATGTCCCTCGTATTTTTAAATGACAATACTTTCCACAAATCACCAAAATCAAATTAGACTCCCTCCAGACTAGGAGGGAGATGCTCTTCCCCCTCCCCACCCCCGCCTTTACTTTTCTCTTCCACAGAAATATCTCAGCATGCAACCCAGCCACATAGCTGGAGACAGGCCAGTCTGAAGGAAGTATGCTTATTTATATACAAAATAAGCAAATATGGACACAGGAAAACTGCTTTTTACACTATATAAGGTCTGCACAAACTCTGCTGCACATGTTGCACAGTACCTTATTCAGTAACTCATATGTCATCACCTTTTTAGTGCACTCCTTGAAAATACAAAACACCATTAGTTACATGTCTCATAATGATTAGGGTTAATCAGAACCTTATAAGACAACTTCATTGTACTGCAGCTTTTAACAGAAATATGTTTTATGTTTAAAGAACACTAGTGGAAAAAGAATAATGCCATGCAAAATCATCCAGGCAACAGCAAAGATGCAGGTTCAAATCTGCTTGTAGAAACAAATGCAAACTAGTGTACCCAGCCAAAAATACCCAAACAAACTAAAAAACTACCATCACCATCACCCAGCAACGGCCGCATGTAGCACATTTGTGCTTAACAAGAAATTCTATCTAAAAATGGAAATTTTTTTGCGCTATCCAGAAGTATTTTGTAACCTAGATCTACAAACGCAATATGTATGAGTGCAAGTCAGCAATCACCACAGCTCAGAAGTCCAGGTTTCACTTCAACCGTCACATTTTAAGCAGACGATATCATCCAACATTAGCCGGCACACAGATAAAAATGCAGCATTGCGGCCAACTTCAATTCCTATCTTTTGAATATATTACTCTATTTGTGTGTCTTATGTGGAGGGAAACAGCTCTATTTTATCATGGTAGCAGACTTAAGAGTGTATTTTCTGATTGCACCCTAAAGAGGAAGAATGTTAAGATAATTTGGGGGGTAAAGCAAGAGAATTTTTCATCTATAGCCTGTTGGAAAAGGTAGGTACACATTTTTGACTCTCTCATTCCAATACCTCTATCCTCTACCCCACTCCAAGGAGGAAAGGAGCTATGTAAGATCTGAATTGAATTTTCTGTGGAGAAAATGAGCATTACATAATGTCAGCAGCAATGAAGCTATAAAGATAAGTGCATCCACAGGCCTCTTCCCTCCTACCAGATAAGGTTTCTTTCAATACTTTTGTGCAAGTTATTAGTATAGTAAACAAGCAAACATTCATCTTGAGAACTAACATGGTGTCTTAGGGGAAACCTCCTGCCCTCAAGTTGTCTTGTATACCGAACTTAACTAGCATGGGGCTGAATTTAAGAATACACAAACAGTGAATATTGGTATACCGTATATATATATATATATATATATATATATATATATATATATATATATATAGTTGATGTCAGAGTGTATGGCTCTTAGATGTTTAACTACAGCATAGACTGAGGCCTTTTAAAAATGGTTTGAAATAGGATAGCCATGCAATCCCATTTCACATAGCTTTCTCACTATGCTTTCGTTAATGCATTTCAGGAGATAGAGTTTTTAAAATCTACAACTTTTGTGCCGTCTACAATCTCCTCACAATTATAACAAGAGAAATAAACAAAATTATGTACACTTGTGGAAATACAATGCATTTACTGAATAAACACACAATTAATATGTTTACTGAACTTTTTATAATCCTAGAGATTAGGCACATTAATGTCCAACGTACTCATTGTGCTGGCGAGAAAAGAAGAGTATTTCAAATATATGTGTATATTTAATAATTACTTTAAAATTATGCCTGTCATATACAATTGCTCTGGGGGTTAATATAAATGCTTTTTATGATTACTCTTTCAGACTTATCACTAGGACTGAAATGGAGACTTCATTTCAAAGACCGAATTAAAGCAAAAGGGAAAGAAAGATGCAGAACATAAATGTGTCAGCAGCATTTTTTTTAAGCTGTTCCTCAATGAATGACTCTTTCAAGCTAAAAACTGAAAATAATTCCATATGCCTTACTGGCTGAAGGTATGCTATGTATTGTTCTTAGTTAACTAATTGGACAAGACTTAAACCTACAGGATTTAGTATGCTCTAATAACATAAAGGATAGCAACAGTAATAAGAATCTAAAATCTGTCATTAGGCAAACACGCTGAAACGAACACTTTATCTTTCTACAAATGGCCGAGCTTAACTTTTATTGGGATGAAGTACAAGCTCTCCCACCAGTCACAAATAAAGTTCAAGTGCCTGTGCACACGAACGCACACACATACACACACGCACACGCACACACAAAGTCAGCACGTCTGGTGGGTCAGCAGCTATACTGAGCACACAGTAGACCTGGATTGAAAAGCTCCAAGATTTCTGGTCTCCGAGCCTGCAAACTGCACAGATATCTTTAAGGGATTACTCCAGGGCTTCATGAAGAGGCACTACAGCCCTCTGAGCCAACTGAATTCATCCTTCTGGCTAAATATGGCATGGGATTAATATGAGTCCAAGGGGAGACAAGTTGTTTATCATCGAGAAATGCTTACTATTTACCAGACTTGAATAATTAATTTGGAGGTGGCAAGTGAAGACTGACCCCTAGACTTAAGGTGGAAAGGGAACATTAGGACCCAGGCTAAACCAGCCTTTGGACTTGGACAGGCACATGAACAGATCACTCGTTTGTATGAAGTGAAAGCAGAAGGGAGAGGGAGCCATGACACCACACTGAAAATGGAGCTTGATGTAGATTAGTGAATTGTTAACAATTCCATCAGGGACTGTTTCACACAGGAAGTTCTAGAAATGAAGTTTCAGCGCCTACATCTGACAACATCAACTGGCGTATTGCAAAGATATCGGAGAAAGGCATTCCAAACTTCATCATTATTCTTGTGCCCTCTCTATTAACTCATCAAAGTAAACCATTTCAGATTTTCTGTGATGTAATTTATTTCTTTATAAACCCTAATGAAGGGAAGTGATTGAAGCACTATGCTGCATGACTTCAGTACACAGTGCTTTCATTTCACATAAAACAGCACGCCCAAAGTGTTCATTGCCAGTACATTACTGGACTTTAAACTGCATGAATATATCACAGCTTCACTTTCATCTCCATCAGCATGCAATGGGTTGCCTTCAGTGAATGTATAAAACAACAGATTGTGCATTATATCTCACAAGAAGAGAGTTGTATTATAGTGACCTCCCTCCACTTACAGGAAAGTGACCATTTCAGAAAAATGAAATTGTCCAAAAAATTCAAATAAGCAAATGCACTAAGTTATTGCAGTGTTTTGTAAGAAACAAAGGCAAATCATTTTTGTATGATCTCTTACTACCTCTGAAGAGATAAGGCGCCAAAACATAAGGAGAGATTTATTTTGCCTCAACAAAAAGCAGCTGTTTCTTTTCCAGTTATGAGGCATTGCTAATGAATTGGAGGTTTTTATAATATACTTTCCTGTGAAATATGAAGATTCCACTATTAGAATTTCTTTTGATTTTTTTTTTTTTTAAGTGCTCATTAGAATGGAGGAGAGGCAGGAGCCGAAGCATGTGATCTTCTAAATCACTGTGGCTATCTCCCCAGTACCAGGCACTCCCAAGGTCAGGTGTAATGGCTGGGCACAAGAACACACATCAGATGGAAGAGAGGATTCTAGTCACCACTGTCGCCTGGTAAATCCTTCCAACTCAGATTTCAGAAGAGAGATTTTTAACCCTTAACTGTAATAAACACCTGTTGGGAAGGAACAACTAACTCCAAAATAATAAATGTTTGCATGATACTGAATTATGCAATCATGAGTATTCAATCCTTTGTCAAAATTGAAAGCTCTAGAACTCTATGAAATCACTAAAGAATTAAAACAGCAAGATTAACAGTAAGCCAGCAAAACACTCCCGCATAAGTCCTGCAACACCAGGGCTCAACAGAGTAGCTCAAAATTGGGAATGGTTACATTTTTAAAGATACTTTAAAATTAGAATTCCCTAAGTATTTTACCATCCCTTTACAGATCTAATTTTGTGCTTTTAATATTGACAGCTCTGACATTGCATTTTATGTATCAATACAGCATGCCAGTGGCATCCTCAGAAAACATTCTACCAAAGTATTCAGATTTATAACTTACGCAGTTTTCGAAGCTATTTATTGAACAAACCAAAGTTCCTCTGAAATCAATGGGTAGTTTTTCTAACCTGTATTATATCTATAGTGTGCTAGACAGGCAGCATCTTTTTAATACATAATTATAACAATTTTGTAGCACTTTGCATTATGATAGCACAGTACAAACATTAATATTCATCACCACTATGAAGCATAAATAAAGGTTAAGTCCAGTGTAAATTCAAACAGTGAGGTTACATGACTTGCCCAAAACCATACCATGAGAGAGCAGCACAGCCAGGATTAGAATGCAGGAGTTCTTGGATCCCCAGCCCTTTGCTCAGTCCACTGGAACACAATGCTGGGAATATGTGACCAGTGAGCTAGATTCTCTTTTTGAGCAAATTAATATATGTATCTCCACTGGCTCCAGTGGAGTTACTCCTCATTTACACCAGTGTAAGAGAAAGGCGACTAAACCCAAGCATTTCCTTTGCCAGGGCAATTTGAGATTATATCAACATCACACACCGGGTATGCTGCAAAAAAACAAAAAATAAAAAACACTCAGCAGCATGTCTCAGAGCCTGGGTCAACTGACTCAGGCACACACTACAAGGCTAAAAATAGCAGTTCAGATTTCAGGCTCGGGCTGGCGCTTGGGCTTTGAGGCCTGCCCCCTCCACCAGCCCGAACCTGAACATCTACACTGGCATTTTTAAGCCCCATAGCATGCAAGCAAATCAGCTGACCTGGGCTCGGAGAGGCTCCCATAGATCTTCTTTTGCAGTGTAGACATACGTTAAACAAATATTTGGGTTCAGAGCCCTCTGGAAACAACTTTAATGAATTAATTCAAAATGCAGCTTTAAAATTACAAATAAGATAGGGTTGAAAGCAAACAGAGATCTGGGAGGGTTTATATGTCTGCCAAGCCTGGAGTTCAGTGTATTCTTTCACCTGCAATAACTATGGCATCACGTGATCTCAAAACAGAGGAAAAACCTGCATTCCTTACCTGCCTTCAGGTATTTGTGATGCCATCAGCTCTTTTAGGAGAAATAATAAAGCCCTGAACTTGAGACTTAGCAGGTATGTACAAGGAAATGATTTTCAAATACTGTATTTTAAAAATATCAATTTACACTGTATTTTGCTAATGATTCGTTAGTTTAAGGTTTGTTGTATTTATAGAAGAAACTACGCCCCCTCCAGCCACACCCCAGAACAGTTCTCTCCTAGTATTTCATAATATTCCTCTTTCTAGCTAGATTTACCCCTACCGCCCCAAACCTGGGCTTACTTCCATTCACCTAATTAGAATGTAAATTGCAAGAGACAAGGGCCTTGTCATTTCATCTGATAGTAAGTCACCTTACAGTTCTATGGCTCTATATAAATAAATACTATATCGTTTGAAATAGCAAGCAAGCATTTGGAGCCATCAAAATAATTTTTCCACCTATGTAATAAAACACAACAATTGAAGACATAAAATGATTAGTTACAAAAAAAAAAAAACACAACAATCCAGGCTAGGAACTTGTATATATCAGGTTAGGCAAATGGAATTTAAAATTATCTAACTATGAACCTTCAAAAATAATCCTGTTTTTCAGTAGAAAGTGGAGCCTTTGTATGCCTGTTACTTCCTTTGCAATGGTGAGCTAGTTAGGAAGTTTTCTACAATGTCAGGTCAAACAACATATTTGATGCTTCTTGCATTCCCACTTACAAAATGAAATTGAAAAACAATGTGATCCTTTGCCTGGATCATTTGGGAATTATTTGCCTGCTAAATTCCCAACTCAGCCATTTGTAAGTTCTCATGTCTTCCCCTATACTTTGTGGAACTCAATACATTATTATTCTCTATTCTACTGTTATAGACTCTCAGTCTATTATATCGACACATTCTCACACTTGCAAGCTTAAATACATACACACATCTCCATAGCAACATCTGTGCATGTTGATGAGATGCAGGCTTTCCTACCACAGAATCAGCCAACAACCTTCTTTGAACATAAGCCTTTATTTCTTGATTTCTGGGATACAGGGATTCAAGTTTTGTCTGTACATCAGAGCCTAATTCATTCTAAAAATGGCCCTATGCTCAATGCATCTCTCATTTTAAAGAGGCCACCTGAATCCATTGCTTCTCTTGTTTTTGTGGATTTCTTCCCCCTCAATATTACCTCCAGTTTTGTTCTAATTTTCTTTTGATGAATGCCCAATTGATCTTTTCGTGGTGCACAGTTACTTTAATCACAGTATCCCATTAGATTTCACTTAACGTTCTGTAGTTTAAGCTTGTAATCCCTGAAGCTATGTCAAATAGGAGACTTGACCCCAGATTTTAAAGAACTTGGCTCATAACAGGTATTCATATATACCTTTGTCTTATGTAGCATCTTCAGTCTGTATAACTGAACATCGATACAAATAAACTTAAAGAAGTTGGCCATCACTCACCACTGTATATAGAAAATTACTTCAGTGCCAACTTGAAAATAATTTTCATTTCCCACCCAGTGTGACAAAATATAACCAGCTTCAGCAAACCTCCTCTTCATTAGCACTAAGAATCCAGAATTCACTAAATATCACTACTGAACATGGCTCTTCCCCAAACAGCCACACTAACTCTAGAAACAGAGCAGCAAAGCTCCTCACAAAAGACAGCTCAATGGAGTTGAATACATCTCTAACAACATGAACCTAGAAAACTGTAACAAAGAGGAGTTATGATGTAACAATTTTACTTTTTTTTTTTTTAGTCAAGCTAAAATGTGCAAGGGCAGCTAGAGGTAACAATTTTGAGGGTCTTTTGTTAGTGTGCTAACATCTAATTGGGACATCACACATGGAAACTGAAGTTTGAGTTTGACAAAGCTGTCACCCTTTCTGGGATTCTTTGTGGTCACTCTAAAACTTTGAAAAGAAGTCCACTGCAGCTGCACTGTGAATTCATCTAAATAAAACTAATTTAGAGGGACTTCAGCATTACAGTTTGGAATATTGTATAGTACTTTCTGACCCAGCACCTCTGCCTTCTCTCCCCTCCCCCACTTCCAAAAAAGGAAACACCCTGCCTTGTGCTTGAACATGCTGGGGGGGGAGTGGAATCCAAAAAACAAAACAAAACAATTTCAATGTCTGGCACAGAAACAGTGTATTTTATTTATGATTTTCATGGAAAACACTCCAAACAAATTGACTGCACATTCTTATATGCCTGCTTCTAAAAGCAGTCTGGAGCCATACACCTCAAGTAATTGAATAGGAAGAGAACACCTTCTTACCGGTAGTATACAAATCCACATCTACAGTACCTGAATATAGATATACTAAATACAATTTCTTTGTTTGGTGAATGCTAGAGCTTTATATACACCATATGCACACAAGAATCTATGTAAAACATAGATTTCTTAATCAGTATAAGGAGAGGTCTTCTCTTAATCTGAATTTGAATGGGAATGGCTTAGTGATTTCTGAAACAGGAAAGTCAACCGAAGTGCATGATGGATGATTGCAGAGAGGCAGCTTCAGTTTTTTGTGATGTATCCGTAAGCCACCCCTTTTTAGATCAAAGATTTCCAGCTTCTAGCAAAAGTCCTTGCCTCAGCACCTCAAGATCTTTTGCCAACTGGGTATTTCACCAGTGTGTCCAGCTAGTGCTAGATTAATTAAAAACAAAACCCAGAGTCTGCAGAGGGCAGAGGTGGAGGAGCTTCCTAGTGCCTGCACTCTCTTCTCTGAGATCCCTGTGTCCCAGACTCAGAATAGAGGAGGGAAAGCTTCTGCACCCTGGCCAAGTTTATGCAGAGCCATCCAGGGAAGTGCAAAAGGTATTCCCAGGTAGATCCCCTGCAGCTTCCATGAGGTAGAAGGCCACTGCTCCCATGCGATGAATAGAGCCCTTAGTTCTCATCATGCCGGTTCTCATGCCCCCAGCTTTTCATTTTAAGACTCCTTTGGCGCTCAGGCAGTTCCTCACTGTGCTTTGAACCAGCAAGTATAAATGTTTCTTTCCATGTATACCTTCATGCCTGGATTTAGCACTTTGGAATGAGAGCTCTGAAACTTAAAGCATTAAGCTTACAAAACACAGGGGGACTTCTTTTTTGTATTTTCGACTACTGTATGTGAAATTAAGTGGGAGGGCCCTGTAAACTCATGCAGAGTCATGTGGCCTCCTGTCCCTTTTCAATGGACAGAGCTATACAACTGCTCTTAATTTCTTAGTGTAAAACTAAGGGAGGAAGTTCTAAAGCGAGCATGTTTGAGAACAAAGACAAGGGGTTGCAACACCTAATAAAGGTACAGACAGAAGAAAAAAGGCTGCTTGCATTTACCAACCAAATACTGACTATCAGGAGTACAAAGACATCAATAATCAAAGAAATAGAGGGCTGCAGTTAGGCAAAGGAGGGTCCTTAGAGCACATTTGATGAGAAGATGTTGATGCAGAAGTGAACTCAAAGTGTTTGACAAATGATGTGCAAGATTTATCAAGTGCAACTGGATGGTCTTGGAATTATAAACACAACAGTGATTATATTATACATGATACCAACAGAAACACTTTGAACAGTGTTTTAACCTGGCCAGTAGTAAAGTGGGGGGAAGAGAAGCACTAGCTGACAATTAATGAGGGGGCAGAAACAGCCTTACACAGAGAAGAATTACAGCTGCTACTGGCAGTAAATCTCCTGGACATGACAAAATTGGTTCTAAAAAAAATGTTAACACAGTTTGGCACAGGGTCTGAATCAAATAGTAAGATATGTTAGACAGCATGAGAGCCTGGAGATCACCCCAGAGCTGACAATACAGAGGCCTTCATTTACAGAGAAAGGATTCCAAAGGTTTAGCTGTCAAGGAATCCCTCTTCTTAAAACAAAGTTAAAAAGTTTACATAGAAATGCTGGGAGAGAGAACTCTAGATGTGCCAGACTATCAGAGATCCCATTAAGTTTAAGACATCTGGCATCAGTTGAAATCCATCACATTTCATTTGGGGATCAAAGACTAGTCTTACATCTATCAGAGGTTGGGATGGCAGATTTTGAACAGTCCTTTCTTCCCTACACAGATTATCCCCTTTTCTCCATGGCCAAAGAACCTGCTTCCCCTCACTCAGACCTATTGCCCATTGGACTGACCAATGTATTCAATATTAAGTTTGGTCTGAAATCAGACTTCAATACTAGCATCAACTTTACAGTAAATAAAAGGTGCTCCACATGAACAAAACTCACAATGTATAGTGTACTCTGCTTTGAATGAGATCTGGAAATGGTAAGACTGTTATACTCTGTATCATCATGACCTTGCGATGCCAATGAACTTAATGTCCCATTGACCTCAGACAGCCAGAGTTGTACACTCAAGGGCCACACTAAAATGTTTCTGGGAACCTTTGCTCAGTTACTAGAGAAATGCATCAAGCAGTTAAAAATTTATTTCAGTATCTGCTGTGCTGCCTATAATTGAAGCTAAATCGCTTTCAAAGGGAAATTCACACTTGTTTCAGTGTTTTCCATCCACATCCTCTTGATTAGTTAGTAGCCACCAATCAACAAAAAAGGCTGAAGAAGAAAATCTGAACTCCAGAAGCAATTAAGAACCCGAGGATATAATAAATACAAGTCTGAGGAGATCCACAGACTAACTTTAACCACTTCAGAAGCCCAGTGATGCCTGATAGTCAATAAGTTACATACTCCAAAGTATCCCAAGTATCACCTCTCCCTTACTGTAGACAATGCTGTATCATGTCAATGTCAAGGTCTGGGAGAGGCGTACTCACACCAAAGACTGGAAGTGGTGTTTAGATAAGATTTGGAAAGTAACCACAGCTATCAGAACAGTGTCTAGAAAAGCAAACAACAGAGTAAAGTCAGATGAGAGCAACCAAAGCTCTGACTGTAAACATGAAGGCTTATTGTCACTGTCACCTCTGGAAGACAGCATCTGCTCCAGAACCACAGGCATGAGCCACTACTTATCAGACAGTATGCGACTAAAATCTCAGTTCCATGCACCAATGTCAGTGACTCAGAAAACCTATTACGAACAACATGGACAAATTCAGGTGCAAGTTTGTGGGAAAGGCTAACTCTAGGCTCATGATGATAAATAGCCCATTCATGAAGGCATAGGAGAGGCAAGCACATTGAGAATGATTGATGAGCAACTTAGATTTTTGTGCAGAACATTTTACAACATACTATCAGCCAGCTTAAAAAAAGCTGTACACTATTAGATTCATGTTGATGTGCAGGGATTTGCAATACTCTATCCCATGTAACTGCATTGATTCTTAGAGTCTTATTAACAACAAATTACCTACTGAAAATGAGGTAATAGGTGATCAGGAGGAGGGGGGAGAGATAGAAGAGGAGATATCAAATAGTTATTAAAGGGATTCGATACTATCTGTTTCTAGAAAGACTATTTCATTGGCCTACATTTTCCTCTCATTGGGCAAGAAATTGGATTTAAGTGTAGCATAGTGACACATGCAGTTTCCCTGCACTAGGGGTGAATTTCACTATTTTAAATGGGCACTGCAGATGCCTCTTTACAACAGATTGAGTTTACCTGGGTTACATTTACTGTCATAAATCAAGTAACACAATGCACCAAGAACTTTACTTTCTACAATCTATGCTCAGAGATCCAAATTAGCCTATTCTGATCCTGTAGGGTTCCTATGAATGTGGCTGGAATGTATACCTCAGGAATGTGAGAGCTGAAAGGGTCAGATAAAAATCACTTTACATGCTGTGAACCAACACAATCTGTTTCCAGCTAGCCACATCTGGAGTTTAAAATTATTCTAAATATAGTCCTCTAGCCACACCAAGTCCTATATTGAAGGCTGGACTGGATCTGAGATCACACAAGTTTGCGTTGAAGATTACAAATGTTTCCATCTGTATTAGAGGCACCTTTTTATAAAATCCATCCTGCCTTGACAATGTCCTTTCAAAACAATTCTATCATGAATGCTAAGCGGCATAAAAGCCTGGGAAATAATTTCTCAGCAAATAGAACCGGGGTGGGTTGGTTTATTTTTCTGAGATAATATTCTTTATGGATCTCTCTACTCCTGGGTCAAATTAAGTCTGATCTGAGTCAAGAGTAGTGATCTATGGAAAATGTTTGCCTTCAAAGGAGGAAAGAATACTTAGAAAGTCTGTGTGCTTTTAAATATTCTCTGTATGTAGAAACAGAATTAAGCTATTTTTTTCCGTTACTGAAAAGCGTTCAAGGAGTTTTGTAGAAACTCTGCAGCCACCATGTAAAAATAGTGCAGCTGCCTTAAAAGCTGTCAGACCAGGGCATTCACAGACCATCATTTCCATGCTGGAGGTATTCTTTCGTTCAGCAGCCAATTTAAATTACTGAAACCCAAGACACCTATCATTAAAATAGTATAATAAACTGGAAAATCAAAACTGTAATATGGTGCGACAAACTTCTGGGTTACAGATTCAAGTGCAAGCTACTGATATGGTGGATCTGCCATGGAGCAGAAAGCCAAGACTAACTCCTTTCTTTCCCATAACACTGAAGCCTTTATAAGTGTTTGTTTCCTTTCCTAAATGGTACGCAATTAAACCCCATTATTTTATGATGTTCATTCTGTAGGAGCTCAGCTACTTTAATGCTGATGTGTCATTAATAGTACAGATATTATGTGCTATGCATTTTTCAACAAAGATGAAGAAAAAGCCCTTATCGAGTAGTGCTGGATTGTATTATGGATTACAAGTGTGAAAGTATGTAGGATGCCATCTCTATGAGAATCCCGGATAAAGGAGTTCTGTTCAGTGCTCAACATTTACTGTACCCTTACGGCTCTGTAGAAGAAAGTATTTCTATCCTCAAATGTACTGAACGGTTTGTTGAGGCTCTAGTTTATATATGGTTAAGAATAAATGGTTATATTCCAGATTTTAGAATTTGCCACGGAGATGAAGCCTGAGAATCACCCTCATCTGAAGGCGCCCTATGCTGGAGTTGGTGAAGAGATGATTTCCCAACAGATCATATTCAAATTAAAGGGACTCTCTTGCCTTTTTTCCATTGCAAAGCACTGACGTTTATTGTACTGTTCCCTTTCAACAGCAAACTTTGCCAGCTACTACTGAAATGTAAGGCTCCACATTAACATCCTACTAGGAGTACATTCCAGACTTTACATTCTCAGAATGCTGCAAAAACCCTAACTAATCCTCACAACACCTCGGTGATTTGCAGTATTGTAGCCGTGTTGGTCCCAGGATATTAAAGAAACAAAGTAAGTGAGGTAATATCTATTATTGAACCAACTTCTATTGATGAGAGAGAGCTCTTCTTCAGGTCATCTTGGTGAAGTAGTTGTGAGATTCCCATTTTACAGATGTGAAGGAAATAGTCTGTGACTCACCCAGCAAATCAGTGGCGGAGCTGGGACTAGACCTTGAGTTCCTGCCTCCCCGTGCCATGCTCAATCCATTAGATCATATTGCCTCCAAAGCTACAATAAGCCCCTTCCCCGTTATTTTAGTGAGGCTGCAACACAACCACTGAGCAACCGCTGAGCACTATGCAAAAGCCAACTTAGGGCTTTTCCATGTGTTTTTCCATCTCTTACACAAGCTCCTGCTTATCTAATTACTAGTGCATGTCCTGTGGGCCCTTGAGAGCTCTTGTTTTTGGAAGGAGGAAGTTGCCTTGTAATCTCACTGGGTAAATGTTATGGGCATCTGTCAGCAAATTTGAGAATGGCTTCACTCCTGACAGATGCATTTTGTAAACCTTACAAGCATAAACCAAAGTAAGCCATTCATGAAAAAGGAGATCTTTCAGTCTAGTGCCTTAACCACTCTCCCCTTACCTCTTTGAAGTCAGGGAATTGGGTTTTCCCAAGGTGATGTGCTAATGCAAAATGCATTAGTGTAAAATGGGAACTCCCAACACACCCAGGGCCAAAGGGTTAATAAAAGTGACAGAATTTAATGACTACTGTTACAATTGCTTGGCAAATAGGGAAGTATGAATGAAGTAGAAATAGTTTCTGGCAAATAAGACATTCCCTCTTCACTAGTGGACTAGTTTGGTCAGGATATATAATACTCAGTGCTTTGCCAATTTCACCGAGTGGCAGATAAATGTATTACAAATATTTAGCACTAGTGTACATTTCAAGGTACTTAATAAACATAGACTAAGATTAAACAGTTTTTGCTGAAGTTATCTTCCCTTGGTATACATTTGTTTTGCTCTTTTAAATTCAGGAAAAGGAATATAATCAGTAAAATTAGCATAGACATTTGAGCTCTGGGGTCCTTGTTTAGGATTCTGCATCTTCAGAGGATCAAATATTGTGAGAGAAGCCACACATGGCTCAAAAATTGCAGATACATTTATTTTATTGTTCATTTAAAGATTACACACACACCCATTGACCAACCCTATCCTTGTTTTCCATTTTGAGGTTCAGTCAATAAACTGTATGTGTAATTGAATTTCAACCAATTGCTTCCCAGAATACTGCAATGATATCCTGAGGAACACTAAAATCCTGTTCAACCATATCACAAATGCATTTGCTAAACCTCTGACTGCACTTGGTTACAGTGCAACATCCCGCACCCCCATCCTGTTGTTGTCACAATTAAGAACAGCAAGAAACAGGCCAAGGAATGTGTCAAAAGAGGAGGGAGTTTAGGATAAGAACAGTAAGACAACACATTCTCAGTGGCTTCAGAGAGCCTAGTGTATTGCTCAGAGAAGTCTGGAGTTCTAATATGTGGCAAATGTGAGGCTGGCCTTCCCCTGCCTAGCACATCACACTATAACTTTCAGTGTGTAAGCACTTGGACAGAGACAACAAGGGATTCTGAAGAGCTCCAGGCCCCAACTGGTAGTTTCCAATGGCACCTAAGCACTCCCCCTTAGAAGAGAGCTGGTTGTGGGTCATAATCCCACCTCCTAAGGGTAGAAATTAGCAAAGAAATTTGACAATTGCAGATTCAGTAGATGTATTGTACATGCCGTGTTTGTGATGGACTAGAGCTGCTGCAGTGGAACACCCCACTCTGCATAAGGCTCCTGGATGAGATTCCTACACATGGAGGAATCATTCCAGACATCACTGAAACCCAGTCTACCCTATTGTAGAATATAGCAACTCTCATACAGCAATGTTAAATGATTTAGGACAAAAACTGGGGAAGAATATTGTGCAATATTGTGTGTTAATTAAAACTTCAGGGGAGGAGAGGGAGTTAAGTGCTTACTCCTATTGGAATTTGTCCATGTTACCATGTCTACAAAAGTACCACAAATGGTCAGGATTGCATTTTTACACCTACACTGCTGTTCTGCTTAGTGCCCTGTATTTGGGGCTGGATCAGTCCTGATACAAAGCGAAGAATGACACCTATTGAATCATCAGCACCACTTTCCACTAAGCCTGGTGTAGACACAGTAGAAAATACTCCCTCCCCAGAACAATGCTGAGTCAGTCGCCCTGCTGAGCTGGTCCACACTGCCCCTTGCTGAGGGAAAATTGTTAACTGATGAGCTATCCATTGAACACTGGGCTCAAATTGAGACAATAAGTATATTTTGTTTCCCTCCCAATAAAAATAGGCAAAGTTTATTTTATTCAGTAACATTAAATTTGAGCAGGAAGGGCCTCTCCTCAGTCACCTGCTGATGCTTTTTTCTAGGCAGGACTTTCCATACAAGCTCTCTCTTTTGCAGAGGCCATTTCACCAAGTGTAAATGCTCATGCCACTGGTGTGCCTTCTCACAGAACATTGTCACAAAACTGTGCCTCCACCCACTTTCTTAAATGCTCACGTTCAAGCAGCATTCAAATTTTAAGAACCACATTATTCCCTTTGCTTTGCGACACAGGGGATGAAACATATCCCATGCCAACCCAAACAAGCTGGCATGCATGTAAATGCAGAGAACACAGGCATCTCACGTTTAGGATGCCATGTACTTGAACAAACATGGTAAGGCAAAGGAGTGGAGAAGGGGCATGGCAGCATCCCCATTAGCCCACAGAAATTCCAAATTTCCTATAAACAAACAGCATCAGCTTCTGCAAAACCTACTCTATGCCTCTTACTACTGCCTATGGAAATACATGTGAGTGTTTTTCTGCACTGAGCAGGTCTAGACAATATGGTGATAAGTATCTGCACCCTCTAAAAATTGGCACTTTCACTGTTGCGATCACTGGTGGAACTGCACTGGGGCAGAAATAGGGAACTGTGCTGCCCAGAAATCAATGGGTCAGGCAGTAGTGCAGATAGGAAAATTACTCTCTGTAGATAGCCTGAAATATATAGGTCTGAATTTGGAGCATACAACATCCGAGAGCCACGTCCCTTGTTAACACCACTGGAATGGAAATCCCTCAAACCTATGATTGCATAGCTATGAAACTTTCCCATTTTAATGAGAGTTTCCCCATTATCTCTTGCTCTGCCATGGAGCAATATCATCTGACCCTAAAAGTTTAATGTAAAATAGAAGCTGTCAAACAGAAGCCTATACTGATAGAGTCATGAGCCTTATTTCCGTGTTTGGGATCAGAAGAAAGCAATTAAATGTTGCTAGCAAGAGCAAAACAAGTTGAAACTCTGATTAAAGGGGGTGTGTGTGTGCGCTCTATAACTTTTAATAATCTCAAAGGTGAGTGTCTTAGTGCTTTTGAACTCTACTTTAGAGCATACTTTCCTCCAATATGCAGTGGCAGACTGGGAGTCTTCCATTACTGCAGGTTCTAGAGTGAGATTTGGAAGCATTTTACTATCGCGCTCCTCATAATTCAAACCCTCTTTTGTGTCTGTCTTTATAGGTCATTGTTGGCCAGATGGAAAATATTAAGGAAAAAGGATTGCAACTAAATCAATCGGCTGTAGTCTGCTGCCAAAAGGCCCCAGGCTAACTACAAGCAGATTTGCAGGCAGGCTCTGCTCTGTTACAATCTGAGATCTGGCACATCCTTTGCCCTGACTAACAGCAGGAGGGCACGGGGCCAGCTTAGAGCAGCTACTGTGCCAAACAGACTGTGCAGGTCTTACTGCTTGAATGCTTCCACAGAAAGGGATAAATCGATGAACTCCTTTGTAAACAACTCTGCACTTTCTGGCTGCTACCAACTTCAAAAGGTGGCATAACTTACTCCTAGAACAAAATTATGCAAGTATATATATCTTATACTTAGTGGATTTGACTTGGGGAAAACACCTGCATTAGGGCATGACATTTAAACTTCATACAAGGAAAAATTAGAGTAAAAATTTAGATAGTAAACAAAAGGAGACAAGACTGAAACCAAACCAAGTTAGCCTGATCCTCAAGGATTGCCTGGGAACTGTAGGGAACTGGCTAACACTAGTCAAATTAATCATTTAAATTCATAACCTTCGTAAATGAGAGAGTGCAAAATCCCACTGAGAAGAGCTTCAAAACAAAATCTTTCTACATACACTGGGCATATTTTTTCTTTATTTTGGGGGTGAGGGAGAGGGATAGATTTATTTATTCCAAGAGATTCCTAGATGTCTTCTCTATAGCAGGCATATTCATTAATTGATCAGCATGGGCAATCTTTCCATAGAGTTTAGTGGAAAAAGTGCTAACAATGGCATTTGCATAGTGTGCCATACATTTCACATCCTTAGATCATCTTTAACTTTTTATGCCAATTTGTTGAGACTGAGGCTGCCACAAAAGGATCATTTCAAACATAGTCTGTGCTGACCTTCCCTATGCAGCCCATCAATATTTCAGAAAAGTGTGCCAGGTTGGAACCAATGTTTCACACAATTGCAAAAACAAACATGGAAATTGCATCTAAGATCAATACTGGGACTCTTGCTATCTGGGCAGAGGTGCTCTTAGTTTCCTGGAAGGCGCCAGAGGGGGGAACGAAGAGAAGAGAGAGACAACTCTTGAGTTCCATCATTGGCTGATCACGGAGCAACCAAGCACCTGCAGCCAAAGACTTGCTGACTACTATTCCAGCCATAAGGCAGGTGTCACATACAGCAAATAGAAAATAGGAGTAAGCATGTGCTGCGGAAAATGCTGTCCAAGATTGAAAGCTATTCCCCACTGCAAAGGAATACCTCTGAATTCACTGAGATGGGGAAAAACAAGACACTTATCCACGTCAAACCACAAAACAAATTTTATATCCGAGAGACTCATTCCATCAGCCCACCTGCTAAATAAAGAGCTGTTTCCCAAACTGTCCAAACTAAGAGCATTGACTACATAGAAACAGTTAGGTAAAGTGTTATACAAGGGTATCATTTTAAAAACTCTTACAAACAGTGTTAGGCAGCTGCACACCATCAGCAGTGGCTTACACCCCCCCCACTTTCATGCTTGTTTACGCTATTATTCACATAACTTCAGCTGCAGCAAATGGCATTAGAGCAGAGCCCAATAGTTCAGGACCTGTTGCATTTCCTGCCTTTCCAAGGAGTTAATCTTTTGTCCGTTTGGCAGTAGGACAAAGGTTAGCATTCAAATTTTAATCCATCTGCATTTACAGTAGCGCCTCAGTTAATTTACAATAGTGACCCAGTGCAAGTCAATACATTCTATGAATTAGTGAATAAATGGAACAAAAAGGGCAAAAAAAAAAAAAAAAAAAAAGTGTATCAAAAAAATCCATCACAAAAATAATTAGTTTATGAAACGTTACATAAATGAAACAATGTTGAAGGCGTTCTGCAGTAGGCCTAAGAGTAATGAAATCTTACTGTATGTCTACACTGCAAAAAAAAGGGGGTGGGGGGAGGCTGGGGCATTAAATTCAGTTAGCTAACCCTTGTTAGCTAAAAAGCTTTTGAGTTTTCAGTGTGGTGTCAGTGGGTCTGTAAAGACTTTGTTTGCTTATTCTGAAGTTTAAAAAGGACTAAATCAATGTAAATATTTTTGCAAATTTAAATATTGGCAGGCTCCCTCCATCTTCCAACAAAAATTGACTGGAAGTCTGGAATGAGGTTTCTTATTACTTATTCTACATTGAAAGAAAGAAAAAGAAGGTGTGTTCTTAACTCAGATTAGCTAACCTGTATTAGCTAACGCCGATTAAAATAGCAGTGAAGATGTGACAACTTGGTTTTTAAAACAGGTTAGTAGCTCAAGTTCAAGCCTACAGGGCAGCCTGGAGTTGATCTTGAGATGCTAACTAATCTGAGTTAAGAACACACCTTTTTCTTTCTTTCTTTCTTTTTTTTTTAAATAAGAAACCCCATTTCAGACCTCTAGCCCATTTTCCCTGAGAGGTGGATGGAACCTGCCAATTTTTTGCACAGATTATGAGGTTTGTGAATTAGCAAAATTCTACCATATTTAAGTTTTTACAAAAATATTTACATTGATTCAGTTCTATTTCAAACTTCAAGATCAGCAAAGTCTTTACAGACCCACTGAAAACTGAAAAGTTTTCATTTACAGTGTCATTTTATATATACCAATTCTCGTTATTTACCAGCTAAGTCTGGCTGAAACTACTACTTTGTTACTTAGGAGTTAGGCAAACCACCTCCTCTCAAAGTCACACTCTTCTGCTGGCAACATCACAAGCATGACATCACATAGATAACAACAACAACTTCAAGAGAAGGACAAACAAAAGGAGACAAACAGTGCATCAAGCACACTTCTGGCATTTCAGTAACACAAGATGCAAGCCTCAGAATCAGTGGGATTCTTCACTCTTTGCTATAATGTGTGTTTAATCTGTGAAATGGAATGACTTGCAGTGTGTGTGTGAGTAAATATGAATGTGCCCACCTGAATATATAAAATCACATACACAAAAATATAATCATATACACCAGAGCACTAGCCCACATTGTAGTGTCTACAAAGACTAAAAAACTGTTAAGAAGCCAAATAGAAATCACTGCCTAAAATTGTGCTTATGCATTTTTTGTCCCATCCTTAAAAATTGCTTTAATTGATTTCAGCTATTGTAATAAGCAAATAATTATATTTTATTCAAAATTACCAAAGTGAAGATTCATAGAAGGAGCCAACCTCACTCTAAAGATAGCCTCCAGAGTTCATTTAAAGATGGTAACCCTGTCAATGGCAGACTAAGAACCCTGGCTAAAATGAGTAACTGGAAAGGAATGGGTTTTTTATTTAATGTTTTTAATTGTATGAAGGGAAACAGGAACTAACAAATTAAAAGCAAATAAGGAACAAAAGCCGAGCACAATACAAAGCCATATTCATCTTCTCATGCAATAATATTTTATTATTTCATTCTCTTATGTTGGAAGACATTCAGGAAAAAAAAAAGGAAAGAAAAACATGTCCCAGGAAGTGATGGTAAGACAATGTTCAGAACACAGTGCATAAGAACTGCTAGACAGAGCCAGAAAATTGTCATCATACAAACATTATCAATCTAGCTGACCCCAGCATTATTTGCACCAGGCCCATCAACTGAGTTTCCCATACACATCACCCTTCCATAATTATTCTGCCAAGGAACTAAAAATAAAAGGCTGTCTGTCACCTTTCCTATGCTACCCTTTCAAAAACTAGCAGGTCACAATCCACTGAACCAGTTTTTTGTCATGGGCAATGAATGCAATTTCCGCTGCAGTATCAGACATTTTGCTATCATTAAGGCTTGTAGGTTAGGGACTAGTGTTTTTGTGAACCAGAAAGTACAAGCTTTGGGTTAGTGAGCCCCAACATTAAGAACTGTGGTAGGAATGTAGGAAGTCCCTAATATTTAAGTTAATTTTTAAATGTATTTTTTTACCAGAATTGCCACATTTTTTTGGACAGTTTGATAACATATGTGGAAAGTAGCCTGGGGAACCTCTACATCTTCTAACCCTTATTTATATCTAATGCCTATTTTGAATAAAAATCTTGCAGTCTGACACATGAAAAAAAAAATCCTCTCAGGAAGTAGGCAGACATGGGGACTCAATGATGCCTTTTTTTTAATATTGCATCCAAATTTTGTTCCACTGTTGAATGATTGAATGGTCTCTAAATTCTGATAACTTATGCTGAAATAGTCAAAATCTCCTCCTTTCTGGGGCCTACTCTCTAATATCCTGGGACCAACACTGCTACAACAGCAGTGCACAAGCAAAACATTGTAATATATTATAATCCTCAAACCAGAATCTCGTCTTGTTTGTATGGTGGTATAGTTTCAGTGGAAGCTACCTTCCAGTCCTCCTATAAGAAATTGTATTATGAGGTCTAATTTTCTTTAAAAAATAAAATAAAATAAAAAAAAATACAGAGCATTAATTAAGAAGAGAAGGAAGTTGAGCATATAAAGGGATTGTAATAAAATATATAAATATTAATTTTCCTTACAATGGCACTGGGAAAGCTGCCCTTTTGTTCAAATTATCAGATTTTTCATGAAGCATGAAACTTATATTTGGGGGGGGAGGGGGTAGAAGGGGGAGACAAGTATTTTAAACCGAGATCTGCCAATTTAAAATTCCAAGAGTGAAAAGAGGCACATTTCAGGACTTCAATAAGCCCTCTTTGCCCCTGTGGTAGAGTGGTCTGCACCTTCAATAGCCTGCAGATTCATGGAGCAGCAAGCTCTGGCCTAAGGAGAAGCCCAGCAGGCAGGTCTTGGAAACCAGCTAATCAGGAGCTAAAGATTGGCTCTGATTTCCCAGCTGGAAGATATGAATGAGGACCCCAACTCTGTAAGGCAGGGGGCAAGAGCTAGGAGAGACAAACACTTCCCTGAGCAGCAGCAAAAGGCTGCTACCAGGCAGGTAGGCCCTGTGGTTCCTATGAGGCAAAGAGAGGGCCAGGACCTTTGAGCTACTGGGGGTAGAGGACACACCTTGTGGTAGGGTTACCATACGTCCGGATTTTCCCGGACATGTCCGGCTTTTGGGGGCTCAAATCCCCGTCCGGGGGCAAATCCCCAAAAGCCGGGCATGTCCGGGAAAATCGGGAGGCTCGGCCGGGGCCTCTTTGTCCGGGGCCGGGGGCATGGTGCCGGGCCGGGCTGGGCGCGGGGCCGGGGTCCGGGCCGGGAGCCGGGCCCGCGGGGCCGGGGGCGCGGTGCCGGTCCGGGCCCGTGGAGCCGGGTCGGGGAGCCGGGCCGGGGGGTGCGCCGGGCCGGGAGCCCGGGTCGGGGGGCCGGGGAGTGCGCCGGGGTCGGGGAGCCGGGGAGTGCGCCGGGGTCGGGGAGCCGGGGAGTGCGCCGGGGTCGGGGAGCCGGGGTCGGGGAGCCGGGGAGTGCGCCGGGGTCGGGAGCCGGAGCCGGGGAGTGCGCCGGGGTCGGGGAGCCGGGGTCGGGGAGCCGGGGAGTGCGCCGGGGTCGGGAGCCGGGGTCGGGGAGTGCGCCGGGGTCGGGAGCCGGGGTCGGGGAGTGCGCCGGGGTCGGGAGCCGGGGTCGGGGAGTGCGCCGGGGTCGGGGAGCCGGGGAGTGCGCCGGGGTCGGGGAGCCGGGGAGTGCGCCGGGTCGGGGAGCCGGGGAGCGCGCCGGGCCGGGAGCCGGGGTCGGGGAGCGCGCCGGGGTCGGGGAGCCGGGGGGTGCGCCGGGCGTGCGGGGCTGGGAGCCGGGGGGTGGTCGGTCGGGGCCGGCACCCCAGGGCCCGAGCCGACCCAGGCTGGAGCCGCGGGGGGACCAGCCTGGGCCGCGCCTCCTCCCCCCGCCCCCCTTACCTGCTTCAGGCTTCCCGCGAATTAAATGTTCGCGGGAAGCAGGGGAGGGGGCGGAGACTTTCGGAGGGGGCGGAGTTGGGGCTGGGGGCGGGGCGGGGCCCCGGGGAGTGTCCTCCATTTGGAGGCACAAAATATGGTAACCCTACCTTGTGGTATCAGTCCAGTTCAGGACTGTCATTTTTGTTACTTTTCCTTTTTGTGTTTGTGTGGCAGAAGAATAAAAAAAGCCTGAATAGAAGACAAAAACAGAGCTGAGCATGGCTAACTGTTTTTTCTCAAGCTGGTGCACAGGCCCATCAAACCACGCGCTCCATATACCCAGGAAAAATAGTAATCATTATTTCAAATGCTGCATCTCCCACCATCTCCACAAAAAAATATTACACTGAATTAATGCAAGACTCCAGAAGCCATTTGAAAGGACAAGTCAGGCCGATGCAATACATCTGGGTAAACATTTAAAATCTTTAAGAAATACCTGAATACAAAACATTCAGCGGTTAACATTAAAAGCTTTTCATGGGCAAACGTTTTATCAGATCAAAGCATAAAGTTCCACAAGGAAACTCTTTATAATCAACCTTGCTAAATAAGATGTTTCATCAGGTCATCAGTTGTGTAATCTTACAATTTCACATACACCAAAACTTTTCTATGGTCCCATTTCTGCTCCTTGACTCACAATGTATAGAACTTTATACTTCTGAGTAATCACAATGGGACATTTCATAGCTTCACCTACCCCCAAAAAAATTATTTTTCCTCTCCTCAGACATTCCATAATCTGATAAAATACTGTTTAGCACTTGTATACTTATACTTGTATATGCAATAAAAACATAAGCCATTGATGTTAAGACCACACTGTTTAACTTAGACAAGGATTTCAAGTGTTTTCAGGGGCAGACTCATTAATTTTATTAGAGAATCTGTTAAAATCTGTTAAGAGAATCTGTTAAAAAGAGATGCCCAATGGAACTACTCATGGAGTAAAGTAATACTCAACATGAGTAATGGGGCAGAATTGGGCCCTTTTATATTGGGTCATCAAACTACTATTTGTTACTTATATCTTAACTGTAATATAATAAAAATATCTGAACTTCAAGCATCATTTCTTCCCATTTTGCTTTGGGCCTGATCAATGAAAACGGAAAACAGTCTAGAAGACACCAGGGCAAGCCTTGTTGCTTTTTTAACAAATAAATATTTTGTGACACAATTCAGGATTTTCCTCTTCAAAAAACACTTGAAAGGCTTGTCAAACTTAAACAACAGTGTTGATTTTTTGAGTTAAGGGGTATCACAATACTAGTGAGTTAAGTTTCTACTGCATATACACAAACAGTGGTATACAGGTCCCTAAAGCTGTTTGTCCCCTATGCATCAATGCCCTGCCAGTTGGCAAGACTGAGCCAGGAAGCTGTCAATTCCAATTGAGTTTAGGCGATGTAGTCCTATTAAAGAAGTCTTGCTGGTTAAGGGGCGTCCACTGTTTCCAAAGCATGGGAAAAAAAAAAAAGGCTTTGCTTTCCTTAGATTTGAGCTGGCAACTTTCACTGACTAGAGTTTTCAAGGAGCTATGAATGAGTTTAACAAAGGAGTTCTGTGGCTAGTTTCTGGCTGAAATCCATGTCAACAGTTTTTAAGGTCACAGGTCACACTAACTAACATTTATTCCCAGCAGACCCTGCTCTAAACACAAGCTGTAAGTAGTACAAATTTGGAATTTTTCTGTAATCCCTTGAGATATTCCTGATCCTTCCACATGTTTCTGCTCAATTAAAAACAATTCTTACTTTGCACCACAAGAGAGGCCCCGCTCAGAAATCTCATTCTATTCTTAGGATAAATGGACAAAGACTGCAATCAAAGAAGGCGGCGGCGAGCAGGGGGGGAGAGGGGCGCAATTCACAACAGATCACACCAAAAACCTCAGATGACTCCATACAGAACCACATTCAGTTAGTTACATTTTTTACCTTTTATTACATACTACTAAAGACATGTTTTTTTTTTTAATCTTGAATTTAGAGTGGTACAAAGCTCTGTTATTTTGGCTAAGAGGGGTTTCCATACAAACCTTTTATTTCAGAACAGTGAGTTTCATTTTGGAGAAATGAGCCAAAGACCACAATATTTTTAAGTGAAGGTCAGCTGAAACCAGAGTTCTGCATGGTTTCCACACAAAATCAAAAGTACCTCCTAAGCACCAACTTTGCCTGATAGGTCCATGAACCTTAACAAACCTGGTCCAAGTTTTGTCTTTGTAACAAAATCCAGAGTCAGGTGAATTCTGTTTGGTTTTCATTTTCATTAAGAAAGCTTTGTCCTGCTCTAGTGATTACAAACAGGTACTGTACCTCACTGCTTAATGCATTAAAAGACTTTTCCAAAAATAAACTACAGAGAAGATGAGTTTGTATGCTACATGAAGATGGGAACTAGAGAGCTCTTATTTGCCAGCTCTAACTTAGAGTCTTGACCTTAAGTGCCTATATCAGTGGCTCTCAAACTTTTTTACTGGTGACCCCCCCTTATACATTAAAAACACTTTTTAATATATTTAACACCATTATAAATCCTGGAGGCAAAGCAGGATTTTGGGTGGAGGTTGACAGCTTGCGACCCCCTGAGGAGTCCGAACCCCCAGTTTGAGAACCCCTGGCCTATATTCAGCACCAGACTGTGCAGCACGATGTACACCTATAGTGCTGTAAAACACTATGCGCGTTTTTCCCCACATTTCAGAATTCCGCAGGTTCCCTTCTTGAATGGCTCAAGTGTTATTTGTGCAACCCATTTTGATTGGGGAATAGAGAAATGGCCTTACACAATTTCCTCAGAGACAAAAAACCTTATCCAGGCTAGCCACATTTACCCAAACACCTTCCAAAGCTACCTTGGCTTTCAAAAAAATGCTTTTGTAATACCTGGCATGTGAAAGATATTTTGCAACTTAAATGTAACAGAAGCTCAACAAAATCTGGATGGAGAAATTGCAGGTTACAATACAATGTATTAAACTGCATATGAGTACACATCGTGATTCTGATCATCATGATTTTTAATGAATTTGGCTTTTACTACAACGACCACTAGAGAGCAACAGAAGATATTTATGATTTAAGCACCAACATCCCATATCGCACTAAAACTCTAGTACCATCCTGGAAAATAAATTTAAACACAGTTAGATAAGACCACATAATGCTATGCAAAATGTACAGGTCTTGATATTGTACCATACCAAAAAGACTAACATCAGAGATTGGATTAAAAATCATCAATGTAGTGTATATTACACAGCACACACATTTCTATCAGAGAGGTTAAAAATGTCCAGTTTTCCTCTTAAGTGAAATAGAAAACTTTTTATTTAAAAACAACCACCACCCAACACATCAGCACCAAGCTACATAACATTTTTATATTGCACATTTTAGAACCAAGCATTTTTCATTATTTTGTGTTAGTTATTGGTAATAAAGACCTAGCTGAAAATACTGGGCTGAAGAAATGGACTCTGGAATAGTTCACAGCACACAAAACTGAGAACTTTATTTCAGAGGTGCTCTTTGAAACAGCATAGATTAAAACCCATAAATTACACCTTTAACCATAAATTTGTAAAAATCTCTCTTTTGTATTAAAAGCAGCAAATATTTTCAGGTAACATTTGATATCTTAAAATGCATTTTAGTAATATGTCAAATAGACTGAGAAATGTTGTTTTTCTATTCTGAAGTGAACATGGTTGATTTTAAGAGGATCCATATTTTTTATTTATAGTAGGGTCAATATAACGAAAATCCCCATCAACTTCTGCTGTACAAAGTTAAACTATCCATGTTTTTTCTTATTTCTTTCATAGAGTATAAAATTTTCTTCAGAAAGTTTAAAAAAACATTATTTTGCTTTAGCCTCTATTATTCATTATACTATCTTTACTACAAAGTCTGTTTTATATGTTTAAATAGATGGTTGGTATACACCCAATGGTGACCTTTAAACTTTCTGCCTCTAATATTTCACAATATATTTCACAAACAAGTCACTTACTTTAAAGATGAAATAAACAGAACAGAGAACAAACAGCCATTTGAAAAAGTTACTAGTTACTGTTTTTTTATTAATGAAGACCTTTTCAAAAACTAATAACCAGTTCCTCGTATCAAATGCTCGAAATATTTGAGAAGACAAAAGATAAAAACACTAGTTGTTGGGAAAAAAATCCCAAGTTATTAACTATATTATGACAAGTTTCAGAGTAGCAGCCGTGTTAGTCTGTATCCGCAAAAAGAACAGGAGGACTTGTGCTGAAAAAAGAGCATTAAAATGTCTTCGTACTGAGTTATCAACGTTTTTTACATTTTCAGCTATTCGAGCTGTTAAGATTCTCACATATTAGAACGTACAACGGTCAGACATACACAAACAAAAGCAAGTAAGATAAAAAACCTCTACACATTGCATATAAGAAGTTGAGATGTTTCCCTGGAACAAGACACCACAAAGTTTAAGCTTCTGATGTTTAGCTGAGTATTTTAACCTCATAGACTGAATAGTTAAACCTCTATACTGTCTTATATATTATTGATTCACCTATGCCTCCTGCTCTTTCAAACACTAGTTTACTTCAGCTGTAGCCTAACTGGAATTCTGTCACTTGCTGCAATTTCTCTCATGAGTCTATAAGAGACTCATATTTTCCTTACAAGCAGGCAATAAAGCAAAGGTTCCCATGCAACAAGGATCCCATACAAAACAAACATGGGTGATGTTTGTTTTTTATTTGCTTAACCCAATCTGACAGAGCATCAAGCACTAAACAATACCTCCTGAGCACCAACTTTGCCTGATAGGTCCATGAATCTTAACAAACGTGGCCCAAGTTTTGTCTTTGTAACAAAATCCAGAGTCGGGTGAATTCTGTTTGGTTTTCATTTTCATTAAGCTTTGCCCTGCTCTAGTGATTACAAACAGGTACTGTACCTCACTGCTTAATGCATTAAAAGACTTTTCCAAAAATAAACTACAGAGAAGATGAGTTTGTATGCTACATGAAGATGGGAACTAGAGAGCTCTTATTTGCCAGCTCTAACTTAGAGTCTCGACCCTGCTTCCAAGGACTTCAGTGGACTTAGATTATTATTATTTTTTTATTACAAATATTTGCACTGTACAAATGATAAACAAAAGAAATAGTATTTTTCAATTCACTTCATACAAGTACTGCAGTGCAATGTCTTTGTCGTGAAAGTGGAACTTACAAATGTAGATTTTTGTTTTGTTACATAACTGCACTCACAAACAAAACAATGCAAAACTTCAGAGCCTACAAGTCCACACAGTCCTACTTCTTGTTCAGCCAACCACTCAGACAAACAAATATGTTTACATTTATGGGGCATAAGACTGCCTGCTTATTATTTACAATGTCACCCAAAAGTGAGAACAGGCATTTGCATGGCACTTTTGTAGCCAGCATTGCAAGGTATTTATGTGCCAGATATGCTAAATATTCATATGCCCCTTCATGCTTCGGCCACCATTCCAGAGGACATGCTTCCATGCTGATGACGCTCGTTAAAAAAATAATGCATTAATTAAATTTGTGACTGAACTCCTTGGGGGAGAATTGTATGTGTCTGGCTCTATTTTACCCTCATTCTGCCATATATTTCAGTTTATAGCAGTCTCAGATGATGATCCAGCACATGTTGTTCATTTTAAGAACACTTTCACTGCAGATTTCACAAAATGCAAAGAAGGTACCAATGTGAGACTTCTACAGATAACTACAGCACTCAACCCAAGGTTTAAGAATCTGAAGTGCCTTCCAAAATCTGAGAGGGACAAGGTGTGGAGCATGCTTTTAAAAGTCTTAAAAGAGCAACACTCCGATGTGGAAACTACAGAACCCGAACCACCAAAAAAGAAAATAAACTTTCTGCTGGTGGCATCTAACTCAAATAATGAAAATGAACATGTGTTGGTCCGCAGTGCTTTGGATTGTTATTGAGCAGAACCCCTAATCAGCATGGACGCATGTCCCCTGGAATGAAGGGACATATGAATCTTTAGCGCATCTGGCACGTAAATATCTTGCAATGCTGGCTACAACAGTGCCATGAGAACGCCTGTTCTCACTTTCAGGTGACACTGTAAATAAGAAGTGGGCAGCATTATCTCCTCCAAATGTAAACAAACGTTTGTCTGAGCAATTGGCTGAACAAGAAGTAGGACTGAGTGGACTTGCAGGCTCTAAAATTTTACATTGTTTTATTTATTTAATGCAGGGGTTTTTTTACATAATTCTACATTTGTAAGTTCAACTTTCATGATAAGGAGATTGCACTATTGTACTTGTATTAGGAGAATTGAAAAATTCTATTTCTTTTGTTTTTTTACAGTGCAAATACTTGCAATCAAAAATAAATATAAAGTGAGCACTGTACACTTTGTATTGTGTTGTAATTGAAATCAATATATTTGAAAATGTAGAAAACATCCAAAAATATTTAAATAAATGGTATTCAATTCTTGTTTAACAGTGCGATTAATCACGATTAATTTTTTTTAATCGCTTGACAGCCCTGGAGAATACACATATACTAGTAGGCTACAATACCAGCCTCCCAATCAGAAAAAGGCTATTAAATGCACAGTGGAGAGAGATCAATTGGACAATTAAGTCATAAAACAGTAATAATGGGTGACTATCCACAACTGGGCAAGGATCAGACAATCAATTTTGACTCCTTAACTAACTGCTTCTTGGAACAGCAAGTTTTAGATCACACAAAAGGAGATCTCTACCCTGGTCCTAAATATATTACACAGAAGTTGGTTAAAATATTAGTTATAGTTCAGTCATTAAGCAACAGTGACCACAATATAATTAAATTCAACAGCCGGTGGGAGAGACTGCACTAGAACTAGGAGTGTTATTAAACTTTTAGAATGAGGGGGCTACTTAAAGAAACAATATCAAGTGCAGAAATTAAGCTATGTAAATGTACCATAGCAGAGTCAGAGAAAGTATGTATACCCTCAACAAAAAAGGAAGCAGAAAGGCAAGAAATAAGGCAATATGATTAAATGGCAAGGTTCAAGAGGTTACTTGAGCTAAGTCAATAGTGAAGAACAAATTGTGGCAGGTAAAATGTAAGATCAAAATTATGATGGGTAAGTGGGAATTTGAAAAATAGCTACATAACTTAAAAACAAAAACAAAAAAGGAGAAATTATCAGAAGCAGGAAGACTGCAATAAAATTGGTGGGTCCACTGGACTACTAGGAAGTAAAAGGGAGAAAATGAGGACAAGCACACTACAGAGAAGCCAAATGATTTGTCTTCACCACAGAGGGCACCTTTGGCTTAGTTCCCTTTCACTGGGGTTCCAAATATAATCACAGACTCTGCTGGGCTCCCTAGGCTTGGCTCCTCCCCAATATCCTTCTTGTTACATGGTTCCAAGAGTGCCGGCTCCCAGCACCAGACGAAAAAGCACGTGCCTGGGGCGGCACATTGTAAGGGGCGGCATTCTGGCCGCCCTGACGTGGTTTTTTGTTTTGTTTTTTCTTTGGCAGCCCGGTCCGCAGCTCTGGAGCCCCCGGCCGGCTCCCCACACTCCGCCAGTCCCTGCCCAGCCCTGCAGGGGCACGGACCCCGGCCCGGGGGGGGGGCAGGAACTAGTGATCCCTGCTGCTCACTGTGCCGCCAGGCTCCCCAGGATGCGCCACTCCCTGCTGCCTGCACTGGCCTCAGCCTCCCGCACTGCTCTGAGCCCGGCCCGGCCGAGTCGCCTTTAAAGGAGCGGCTGAGCCAGCACCTCCTGCAGCCCCCGGGGGCTCTGCCTGCCCAGCTGGGAGAGGCAAGCCCCTCTTGCCCGGCTGCGAGCAGGCTGCCCACGGGCAGAGGGAGCGGGCGGGTGCCGCCCTTCACCTCCCTGCGAGCCGCCTTGACCGCCCTCCACGCGCTCTCTGAGGCTGCCGTTTTTTGTTTGTTTGTTTGTTGTTTTTTGCTTGGGACGGCAAAAAAGCTAGAGCCGGCCCTGTGTTTACCTCATCTCTTAATGCAACTGCAATTGACAGGAAGCAGCAATAAAGAACAAAGTCTGAAAAATTTTGACACTTTCCAGTCTCTTCCTCTCCTTGTTGAGACATCCATGGCACAGAAAAACAAGAAAGGCAGACCTCCCCAAAACAGGGGTGAGGGCACAAGGAGTACCCAAACAAACCCCATTAACACATCCCATTAACAAATCCCAGAACAAATTTGGAGAGGACATTCCCCATTGAAAAAAGCAACCATTTTCCTATTTCTTTATCATCAATTTACTCTAATTTAGAATTACCAATCCTCTCTGCATCCCCATAGAAAACAAGGAAGCAGTTTGCACAGAAATTGTGACTTGCTTACAAAACCACTTCAGTGTAATACTTCTATGATAGTCCTGATGTAAAGTTTGATTCATGTCAACAGAGAACTATGGAAACAAAAGTTACTCAACATGTTAACTGCACATCCTCAGTAGATTTATTTATTTTATGATTTGGGGTCAAATCTTGAGGCTCTTTATCAGCTTTTACTTAGTCTTTTATCAAGGAAAACTGACATTGAAATTAGTGGAGTTCTTCCTTATGAAGCACTAAAGAAAAACTGAGGACCTTATCCTTGTAGAATACCGTATATGGCGGCTCCGAAGTGAGGGCATTGACGTAATGGCTACAGGGAAAGCAACTTCCCATGACAGATGGGAGATGAAACAAGAAGCCATAGGCTCAAAGGGCAGGCCCATGAGCCTAGAGAGGACCAGGTTGAGGTCCCACTGGGGAACCAGGTCCCAGACCAGCAAGAAGAGCCTTTCAAGGCCTTTTAGGAACCTCATCGACATCTCATGTGAGAACAGTGATTGGCCTGGATATGGCTGCCAAGTGCTTTAGGTGGAGCAGGTAATTCAGGATGGACTGCAGACAGAAAATTGCAAATGGGGGCATAAGGAGGTGATTCTAAAGTGACATTCTGACCTCATTCCTTGACTGCCAAGTTAGTGTAACTGGTTTATCTTAGCAACATGCCACCACAAAGAGTAACACTTTCAATAATAAATGTGAGTTAATGACTTACACCACAAAGAGTCCCTGTGAAATAGGATGGAATGGAGGTGGCGAGGAACCACCCCTGCTTTTTCCTGGACTGACAAGTGGCAACTAGGGCATTTGGCTTTTTGTTTCTTAGGGTTAGATCAGTACAGTCTTTACCTGGGCTTTATCAAGAGGCACTTCCCTTTGCTTGCTTTGCTTCTCCATGAGTCTCTCTCTCCTAACAGAAAGAGACAGGAGGCAGGCCACTGCTACACCTAGGTAACCGAGGCTGACAGGGACAGTGTGCATAGCTTTATTTCCCCAACAGGAGGTTCTCAGCAGGAGCCTGGCAAACAATAGATCTGAAATCTGATTTTCGTCACTTTTTGGGGCGGGCGCGGGGGGGTAGCAAAAGGAAATAGAAAATTAAGTAACGGTTGCCCCAGAGCTTACTGGCCTGGAGTCATAAGGAACTGTTTTGATACAGCTCCAGCCCTCTCACTCACTGTCTCTCCTCTCTATGTGAAGCACATTGTTTCTGTCTCCCAGTAGCAGTATTTATAATCAAGTTAGATTGCATTCACACGTCCATCAACAGAAGGGAGTGAGGGTCATAATTACAGACCCTTAGGATAGGTACAGCATCAGCAAGATATTCTCTCAGTTACCAACTGATGCTTTATTAATAAAACTTGCATAGACAAATGTCTATGAAATGTCTTAACAGGATCAATTGTGACAGCTAAAGATAATGGTTGCCATCATGCTATGCTGTGTCAAATTACTGCATAGAGATGTTGATTTTTTCCACATTGTTAACTTAAGTACATTGACTACAAATAAATCTAATTATCATCAGAGGAACCCAAAGTGCAAGAATATTTTGCACCATTTCTCCAGAAGTGCAGTGACTTTTTGAGGACCAGATAGGAAAATAATTCTGAACAGCTGGAAAATATAATTGCAATATAACAAAGCAAAGGCCAACATTGTTTCTCAGAGCTAACCAATAGCCAGACCACAGCCAGACTTACCTTAAAATACAGAAACAACTTTTGGCCCCGGAAGATAAGCGACAGAATCCAAATCTCTGTTTGCTGTCAATGTCTGTGAGCACAAATGTAAAGTTCTGGCCAACTTGGCTGACTGTAAGGCTAGAAATAAAGAGAACAAAAGGAAAAATTAATTTCAGCTTATTCAATGTTAGAAGTATCTAATCATACTAAGTCATTGAACCTCATTTCCTCTCTCTGCAGAGCTTCTTTGGAAATTAACTTTGAGCATTCACCCTCTTTACAAATGCAAGTTTGAATCCATCTCTTGGGTTTTTTGGAGATGTAGAACAGCAGTGGAAGAATTTCCTATGTCTTTAAAACAAACACTGACATGGCCGTTGATTAGATTCAATACAATACACAGTGCCAACTAAACCCACATCCACTCTCAGTGCAAAACATTTCTAGATCATTCTTCATCCACGGGATTGTTTTACTTTAAATGCAAATAGTATTTGGTGACATTACGGCTTTGTATAGTATACTGATAGAGAAATACAAAATTTGTCAGTTTTCCAAATAGGCTGGGAATGAGCACAGCACTATCCCTCTAAAATGTATGGCTTATGAAGGCCTCACAGATGATTTCCCCCATTTGTCTATGCAACTATGCAATTTCCACTACAAGGCAGTATTGGCTAAAGTGGGAAACTAACAGCAGCACAGTAAGATAAAGGTAAATAAAACTTCAGTAACAAAGTCAGTAACTTATTTTGATTGTCTGCCTCAAAATGTGAAAATCTTTAAATATACCTCCACAGCTGGTACTGTGGCTACGCAGATGCTGAACTGATGCTAGTGCACCACTACAGTGACTTTTAAACCCCTATAGTGATTAGAATATAGTTTGTATCTGATTTTCAAGATTATAATCCAATTCCACTCTACTGTAAAGTGCTTATTTGCCTCTTCTAAAAGAGTGCAAACAATGCAACAACATTGTTTAAAGCTGATGGCTCCCTGCTACGCCAGAGTGAAAAGCACCACTATAGGAATATCCACTCATACTTGCAAAATATAGCTTTTCATTGTATTAGAACACAGAAAAAAGCAATGCACCAAAAAGATAGAAGTAGGATGCAGAAATAATATTTTTAACACTATAAATCATGAAGGATATTACTGCTAGCAGTTTGAGGTCTAAAACACATTTCTAAAAAAATAACAGCTCTCTCTATATTGCATATAACATAGAACCTTTTTTTAAAAAAAAGGCATATTTCCAAAGTGAAATGCATAAAACATTTCATTTAGGGAGATATCTGATTTCTTTAAACATTATCACATTTCTGTCTAAATCTCACCTAATACAGAAATGAATAGATACCATGCTGGTAGAGGATATAAAAACCCCAAAATTAACAGACAGCAGGGCTGATTCACCATCATGTCATCCCAGTTTTGCATTGGTGCAACTCCATTGCTTAAAATAAAACTGGAGTAATACAGTGTTGAAACCAGGATCAATATGTTTGTTTATTGGAGGTTTTATTTAATTCAGATTAGGGATTCATTTGAGAACTAGTGTTTGTATGAATTAGATGTTAATACAACTACAATTAACTATAAAATATTTACTGTTCAAATTACACTCCAGCTTAAAGCATACAATAAACACTGACAACTGAATAGCATTTGCACATGAAGCTATGAAGTATATTAACTCCATCTTGATGATCAAAGGGGAATACAAGGAAAATTACTGTTAAGTTCAGGCTCACTCAACAGATATAGTTACAGACAGAAATATCCTACTCTAAAAGACTATTCTGAAATCTATAGCGCTATCTACAATGCCATCAATGAGTGTGTATGTGATCTTGTACATTCACACAGTGCCCAATGAAAACCAAAAATGAGATGGACTTTCAATAAAGAAAGAGGCTTAGGATATAGGACAATAAATTCTACTATCCAATTTAAAAGGGAAAAACCTCTCAGTGGAGTCAAAAGGAGGAAGGAAAAAATGCTGAAGGGATGATAAAATGAAGCACCAAGACAGACACATACTGTACTTCTCCAGATGTGAAGGTGAACAAAGACTCAAATTCAAAAGCAATTTAACAGCCTGAGAATTAAGTAGTGCAAGTATCACTATCCTACCCCTCACGCTAACGTCCAAGAGAATGTTCCTATAAACCTCAAAGAACTACCGGGGACTACCACAAGCTCCATTCTTATTGGTGTTATGTTTTATCTGTAAGGTTTGGGTATAATGTTACTACAGTGTTACTACTATGTTTTAAAAGAGGATTATATGCTTAATTTTAACAAGTTTGAGAGCCAAGGGTATGTGAGAAATAGAATCTAAACTCACAGTTAAAATGATGGAAAAGAGAGGAAGCAGTCCTCATCTACGAAAGGGAGGAGCTTGTTTATTAAAAGACAAGTTAGCAGAGAAAGCATAGGTAATAAGATTAAGCATCATGGGGCATTATCTTTTTAACCAAACTTTGATTTAGAGAATGCTTGGTGAATGGGCATGTTATTTGTATTTCAGTAGTGTGCAAAGAAACCATTTTGGAACATGGGATCATATGTCTTTTTTTAAATGTGTATATTTAAACTATCACTTTGGTATTCACAAGCCATGTGCCAATGATTACTGAACATTTTACCTCCCTCATTATCTCTTTTTAGATTATAGGCTCTCTGATAAGACTGCTGAGGATGTGAGGGAGATTCCCAAACCTGAGCCATTCTTTTTAGGTGATTTAGGTGACAAATCTGAGGAACTGTTCCACATTGAGGTGTCATTAAAGGAGGTTTTGGAACAAATTGATAAACTAAACAGTAATAAGTCACCAGAACCAGATGGTATTCCCCCAAGAGATCTGAAGTAACTCAAATGTGAAACTGCAGAACTACTAACTGTAGTCTGTAACCTATCATTTAAATCAGCTTCTGTACCAAATGATGTTATATGGAAAAAGGCCTGTTTAATAGCTCCTGAGACAAAGCACCACAATCTCCCCTCTCCACCTGCTTAGGTGTAAATTCTAAAAAGATTTTTAAAGTAACCACAGACAGATGTATCTCTGATTCTAGAGAGCAGGTTCAGACTGATCCAAATTTAACGGGACTGGGCATGACCATCTCCAGCAGTTGTAGAATAGCCATCTGCTTGGGCATAGAAGAGGTATTAGTATTATGCATTTTCCCACCTTTACATTTCATCCAAGCATTTACAAGGAAGTAATTTAGATATTTCACCCTAGCATTTACAGGGAAGTAATTTAACCCCAAGGGACAGATAACGGCATGGTGCCTTTTGGCCATTTTTCTTATATGGAAGATTTTCCTTTTAAAAACACCATTATGACCTCTGGGGGGAAAAAAACACATTTTAGTGGTTTCTCCCTCATTTGAGATATATCCTGTCTCTGTCATCCTGGTTTAATGCTCACTTCTGAGGTCCATTTGACAAGCAATTCAATCTGCCTGCCAGAATATTCTTCTTCTGTGCACTGAAGTTTTCCTAACCTGGCAAGATTGAATCAGCTCCTCTTCCTACTTGCTGCAAGATACAGTGTTATTGAATTTGTCCATTAGGATCATTACGTTTCCTTGACTTCAGATGTGTTCTCAGCTAGTGTGTGGATAATATTGAATATTATCTATGCTATGAGTGTAATTTAGACATTATCAAATTAGATTGCACATCTCAAGTCAGTGCAACTCAAAATGAACATTTCCAGCAGAAAGCTGTTGAGACTTCATGGCCTATAACCAATAACGTTTGCCTCACTCTTATTGTATGTATGAAAAAAAGGCTATTAATGTTGAGTTTGGTGGTTCCAAAGTTATTCATATTCTTACAGATTCATGCTTGCAGTATAACTACGCTGCGCTATTTTCATCCTTTCCAGAGGCACTTCACAAAGTTTTGAAGATGCTTCAAATTACTCAGTAGAAAATGGATGCTCCAGTATGAAGTGTGTTAGTGGCAATGATGCAAATTTAGATGCCTCAATGTGTACTAAAGCCTTCAGCACACAAAATAAGGCAGTTTTACAATTAGATGTTCATGATATACACTTCAAAGGCTTATGATTAGCTTTAAAGTCTCAATGAATTATTTGTCATCATCCTGAAGATGTGCTCTGTAAGAAGTTTGAACACTCCTTTAGTTTTTGATACCCAGTTGTCTAATAAATCAAAAGGACTTTGGAGAGACACAGATGTTGCCATTAGCAACTCCTTGGCTTCTATTTGTGGAAGAGGTAATAACAATAATAAACGCATAGTTGGAAGAACAGGACATCTGAAATGTTCCTACTGTCGAGACACATTCTCTAAACAGGAGTAGTAGTATGAATCTAGAGGAAAAATTTGCTGGAACATGCAAGTGTCTCATTCATTTTTAATGTGACCTCCACAAGACAGAGCTTAATGCGTAATACTTGCAGTCTATGCATTTAAATGACAAGATTTAATCATGGGTATGACATTCCCACAGATAAGGTGTCCTTTACCATAGAAAGAATTTTACAAGCAAATTGTAATACTGTTACTTTGGGCCTGTGAGGTGGTGACTGAAAGGTTTACATCCTCCAATAACGAAAATTACAGATGCAGGCATAATATAATGACACATGAAGAGAAGGGAGTTATAAATCTGGTATAGAATGTCCAGGGAGATTGAAGTGTTCACCTGCTGGCTTTTGTATGTTACCATTCCTGATGTCCGATTTGTGTCCATTTATTCTTTTACGTAGGGACTGTCTGGTTTGGCCAATGTACATGGCAGTGGGGCACTGCTGGCACACGATGGCATATATAACATTAGTAGACATGCAGGTGAATGAGCCCTTGATGGTGTGGCTGATGTGGCTGGGTCCTCTGATGGTGTCGCTAGAATAGATATGGGAAAAGAGTAGGCAATGAGGTTTGCTACGGGGATTGGTTCCTGGATTAGTTTTTCTGTGGTGTGGTGTGTAGCTGCTGGTGAGTATTTGCTTCAGGTTGAGAGGTTGTCTGTAAGCGAGGACTGGCCTGCCTCCCAAAGTCTGTGAGAGTGAGGGATCGTTTTAAAGGATAGGTTGTAGATTGTTGATAATGTGTTGGAGAGGTTTTAGCTGGGGGCTGTATGTGATGGCTAGTGGTGTTCTGTTATTTTCCTTGTTGGGCCTGTCCTGTAGTAGGTGATTTCTGGGTACCCGTCTCGTTCTGTCAATCTGTTTACTCACTTCCCCAGGTGGGTATTGTAGTTTTAAGAATGCTTGATAAAGATCTTGTAAGTGTTTGTCTCTGTCTGAGAGACGGGAGCAAATTTGGTTGTATCATCCAATAACGAAGTATCTCTGATATCTTATGTCAGCATCTGTTCCTACCCATACAAAATCATACTATCTTACTATAATATCTTTCTGGTGCTCTGGGAGAGTCTTGAACCACAGGATCACTAACATCCTATATAGAGAAAAAACGGTTACTCACCTTCTCGTAACTGTTGTTCTTCGAGATGTGATGTTCATGTCCATTCCAAGCAGGTGTGTGCGCGCCACGTGCGCGCCAGCCGGAAGATTTTACCATAGCAGCCTCCGTAGGGTCAGCTCCGGCGCCCCCTGGAGTGGCGCCTTCATGGCGCTGTATATAGGGGCCAGCCGACCCCCCACTGCCTCAGTTCCTTCTTGCCGATACTCCGACAGAGGGGTAGGAGGGTGGGTATTGGAATGGACATGAACAACACATCTCGAAGAACAACAGTTACGAGAAGGTGAGTAACCGTTTTTTCTTCGAGTGATTGTTCATGTCCATTCTAAGCAGGTGACTCACAAGACCAAGTCTAGGTGGTGGGGTCGGAGGTCACTGCAGCCTGCAGGACTGCGCGGCCAAATGCAGCATCCTGCCTAGCCTGGTGCGTAATGGCATAGTGAGCCGTAAAGGTATGTATTGAGGACCAGGTGGCCGCTCTACAAATCTCCTGTGTTGGGATGTGGGCCAGGAACGCAGCTGAAGAGGCCTGCGCTCTTGTGGAGTGGGCTGTGATAGGTGGGGCTGGCACATTGGCCCGACTGTAGCACTCCTAGATGCAGTTTCTGATCCAGGACGAGATCCTCTGTGACGTGACCGGGAGCCCCTTCTTACTGTCAGACACAGCGACGAAAAGTTGGGTCGACTTCCTGAAGGGTCTCGTCCTTTCTATATAGAACGCGAGAGCCCTGCAAACATCCAGAGAATGCAGCCTGCGCTCCTTCGCGGAGGAGTGCGGTTTAGGATAAAACACAGGGAGAAAAATGTCTTGACCCATGTGAAACGGGGAAACCACCTTAGGTAAGAACTCAGGGTGCAGTCTGAGTTGGACCTTGTCCTTGTGGAAGACGGTGTATGGAGGCTCGGATGTCAGAGCTCTGAGTTCCGATACTCGCCGTGCTGATGTGATAGCCACCAAGAACGCGACCTTATATGAGAGGTATAATAGCGAGCATGTAGTCAGCGGCTTGAATGGAGGCCCCGTGAGGACTGACAGGACCAAATTGAGGTCCCAGGCAGGGACAGGTTGACTGATATGTGGGAACAATCTGTGAAGACCTTTAAGGAAACGTCCAAGCGGGTTTGCAAAGACTGAGGTACCCCCCTCTCCCGGGTGGAATGCGGAGATTGCAGCGAGGTGTACTCGAATCGATGAGAGAGTTAGTCCCAGTTGTCTTAGATGTAGCAAGTAGTCCAAGATAAGAGGGATCTGGGCGAGCAAGGGGGCTTGACCGCGTTGTGTAACCCAGAGGGAGAAGCGCTTCCATTTGGCCAAATACGCAGACCTTGTCGAGGGCTTCCTGCTGCCCAACAGGACCTGTCTGACCTGATGAGAACATTCTAATTCCCGTGGGTTTAGCCACAGAGCATCCAAGCTGTAAGGTGGAGCGACTCCAGGTTCGGGTGAAGGAGGCGACCGTGATCTTGCGTGACCAAGTCCGGTAGTAGGGGTAACGTGAGTGGAACCCTCGTAGACATTAGTAGGAGAGACGCGTACCAATGCTGGTGTGGCCACGCAGGAGCTATGAGGATGAGTCGAGCGTGATCTCTGCGGACCTTGAGGATCACTTTGTGAATCAAGGGAATCGGGGGGAAGGTGTAGAGAAGCCCGTCTGCCCAAGAGAGGAGGAATGCGTCTGATAGGGAGCCCTGACTGCGTCCCATGAGGGAGCAGAATTGACGACACTTCCTGTTCTCGTTGAAAGCACACAAGTCCACATGGGGATGACCCCAAAGTCGGAAAATTGAGAGAACTACATCCCAGCGGATAGACCACTCGTGACTCTGGAACAAGCGACTGAGAGTGTCCGCAAGCGCGTTGTGCGTGCCGGGGAGGTAGGATGCTATCAGGTGAATTATGTTGTGTACGCAAAAGTCCCATAATGCTTGGGCCTCCTGGCAAAGGGGAGAGGAGCGAGCACCACCCTGTTTGTTGATATAAAACATCGTTGGAGTATTGTCTGTGAGGACAGAAACACACTTGCCCGTGAGCTGGAACTTGAATGCCATGCATGCGAGGCGAACCGCACGCAATTCCCTGACATTGATGTGCAATGAGAGATCCTCCCTCAACCAAAAGACCTTGAGTCCGGAGATGGCCCAGATGTGCTCCCCATCCCTGATCCAACGCGTCCGTTACCAGGGTCAGGGAGGGCTCTGGTTCGAGGAAAGGGACCCCCGCGCAGACCACCCATGGGTCGAGTCACCATTGGAGGGAGTCCAACACCGGACGAGGTAACGTCACCACTGAGTCTAGGGAGTCCCTGACTGGCCGATAAACTCCTGCCAACCAAGATTGGAGAGGGTGCAGTCTGAGCCTGGCGTGTCTGATGACATAGGTACATGCTGCCATGTGCCCTAGCAATTTGAGGCAGCTTCTTACTGTGGTGGTAGGGTAACTTTGGAGGCCGAGAATGATGTTGGACAAAGTTCGGAACCTGGCCTCTGGGAGATATGCTCTGGCTTGTGTCGAGTCCAGGAGTGCTCCTATGAACTCGATTCTTTGTGTTGGAGAAAGAGTGGACTTGGCCTCGTTGATTAAGAGGCCGAGGGAGCTGAAGGTGTGCCTGATAAAGACCACCTGAGCCTCCACGAGTGCCTTGGTCCTGCCCTTGATGAGCCAATCGTCCAGGTAAGGGAATACCTGGATCCCTTGCCTGTGGAGGAAGGCTGCCACGACTGCCACGCACTTCGTGAAGATCCTTGGGGCTGCTGATAGGCCGAAGGGTAGAACCGTGAACTGTAGATGAACGTTGCCGGCGAGAAACCTGAGGTAACGCCTGTGGCGAGGGATTATTGCGATATGGAAGTATGCATCCTGTAAGTCGAGGGCGGCATACCAGTCTCCTGGATCCAGGGAGGGAATGATAGAGGAGAGGGAGACCATGCGGAACTTGAGCTTCTTGACAAACTTGTTGAGACGTCGCAAGTCCAGAATAGGTCTGAGGCCCCCGTTCACTTTCGGTATTAGGAAATATTGAGAATAGAAGCCCTTGCCCCGATCTCGAGGCACCTCCTCCACTGCCCCTGCTGTAAAAGGAGGGACTAAACTTCTTGACGGAGAAGTTGCTCGTGAGAGGGGTCCCTGAAGAGGGACGGGGAGGGGGGCTGGTGGGGCGGGAGGGAGGAAAACTGGATAGAATATCCCTCCTCTACCGTGCGAAGCACCCAAGCGTCTGACGTGATCCGGGCCCACGCACGATAGAAGGGGGACAGACGTGATGAAAAGGTGAGGTTGGGAGGATCCAGAGATGTGTCCGGTAGGCCGTCCTCGACCAAACCCTCAAAACGGTGGCCTAGGCCCCTGCGGAGGCCTTGGTTGGGTAGAAGACTGGCCGAAGGGCTGCTGTTGTTGCCTCCTCCTGCCCGTCCGCGGTCTTCTGCGCCCGGCATCACCTAGATTTTGAGGTTGATACGGACGCGGGTGCTGCGGAGGCCTAAACTGCCTACGCCGAGTAACCGGGGTGTGTAAGCCTAAAGAACGGAGGGCAGTCCGCAAGTCCTTTAGGCTATGGAGCCGTTTGTCCGTCTTTTCTGAGAAAAGCGTGGGCCCTTCAAAGGGTAAGTCCTGTATAGTCTGTTGGACTTCATGAGGAAGGCCGGAAACTTGAAGCCAGGCTCCGCGCCTAACACGAGGCCAGTAGCCAGCATGTGCGAGGCCGAATCGGATGAGTCCAAGGCTGCCTGAAGTGAGGCACGAGTAATTAATCTGCCCTCCTCTACAAGGGCCGAGAACTCGGTTCTTGAATCCTGCGGGAGGAGGTTCGTAAACCTAGACAAAGCCGAACACGTATTGTGTCCATACCGGCTCACTATTGCCTGCTGATTGGCAATACGCAACTATAGGCCCCCGTTGAATAGACCTTGCGTCCAAAGAGATCCAGCTTCTTAGCCTCTCTACTTTTAGGTGTGGATCCCTGAAATCCTTGACGCTCCCTCTGGTTGGTTGCATCCACCACTAGGGAGTCCGGCGGGGGGTGCGTGTAAAGATTTTCATAGCCCTTGGTAGGGACAAAATACCACCTCTCAGTCCTTTTGGCCGTAGGGGCCAATGAAGCTGGGGTTTGCCACAAGGTATGGGTTGTGTCCGCAATGGATTTTATGAGGGGTAGGGCTACCCTCGATGGACCTGGCGGGGTCAGGATATCAATGACGGGATCGGTGTCCACCTCGATCTATTCCGTCTGTATCGAGAGGCTCTGGGCCGCTCGAGTAAGGAGCTGTTGGAGGAGCCTATTATCCTCTAAAGTCGGAGCAGCAGAAGTTCCCGCTACTGCCTCGTCCAGAGAGGAGGAGGAAGACATCCCATGTAGCTGCCCTTCATCTACCACGTCTCCCTCTGTAAGGGCCTGCGGCACACGGTACTCCGGCTGCGTGGCCGGTGCGGGCTCAAGATGCGGCACCGTGGCCAGTACCAGGGTCGCCACCGAGCGCTGAGGAGTGCTGGGCGGTGCCTGCGCTGAAGGAAGCAAAGCCCCCGTCGATGCAGTTGTTTGACCTGGGGGTGCCGTAATGCCTTGTGGCACACTCCTATCAGACAGCGGTGCCGGTGGCGGCGGCATCAATGGCGGTGCCGCAGATGCTGAGGAGACGGAAGCAGTTCGTGCGCGGGGCCCGTACGCCTGACCCACCAACTGATGGTAGGCCCATGGTGTCCAGAACGGCCACTGTGGCGGTTGCCAATCGTGCTGCTGATGCCACTGTCGCGGATACAGTTGGGCACTCCTATGCGAGGACGATCTGCTCCTCGATCTGTTAGAACGGTAGGAGTCCGCCTCCGAGTCAGAAGTCTCTGAATAAGAGGACATCGGAGGAACGGTACCCACAGTCACAGGCGGGGGTGCTTGCGCCGGTGCCGCTAGCTTAGTGCCGCGTGGGGAGTGAGGTGAGCGCATCGCCGGTTTACCCTTAGAGTGATACTGGGGCCCGGCGGCAACCGGAGGTTGTCTGCACCGGTGCGGCGACGCCGGCACCGGAAGGTTCAAGAGGTCTGAGGCAGCCTCGAACGCCTCAGGTGTCGATGGGAGGCGGACCTCCTCCATCATGTCCGGGGACCTATGCCGTTCCGGACTCGACCCTGCCCTCTCCGGGGCGGGAGTCAACGGAATGGCGGGATGGGTCTGCGGCGCGGGCTGTCCCGTAACAGTTGTGGACTGCTCCAGACCTTTAGAGTCCCGGTGTGGAGATCGTTCGGTCCGCGGCCTGTTCTTTTTAGCAGGCACCGGCGACGGGGAGTGGTGTCTTGTCGAAGACGATTTCTTATGCGCCGACTCTCTCCGGTGCCGGGGTTTTGGGCCCTTGGTCTCCCGACATATCTCCGGTGCCGGGGTACTGCGCACCGAGGATGAAGTGCTGGGTGCCGGCTCTGAAGGTCCAGGATCCGATTGCGGCCGCAGTGCCACCTCCATTAGGAGGACTTTAAGTCTCTGGTCTCTATCCTTGAGAGTCCTAGGGCGAAAAGCCCTGCAGATAGGGCACTTGTCCCTTTGATGGGCCTCGCCGAGGCACCGTAAACATGAAGAGTGCGGATCACTTTTCGGCATAAAATTCCCGCAATCCTGACAGAGTTTGAACCCTGGGGACCCAGGCATGCCCCAGCGGGACGACGAAAAGTTGGGGAAACCCCCCCCAACTGATACCTAACTATCTAACACTAACAACTAACTAATAACTATGTACAAGAACTATAGAACACTGCCACGATTGCTAGAGAGCAAGAGAAGTTCCAGCTAGCCATCACTGGCGGTAAGAAGGAACTGAGGCAGTGGGGGGGTCGGCTGGCCCCTATATACAGCGCCATGAAGGCGCCACTCCAGGGGGCGCCGGAGCCGACCCTACGGACGCGGCTATGGTACAATCTTCCGGCTGGCGTGCACGCGGCGCGCACACACCTGCTTGGAATGGACATGAACAATCACTCGAAGAAGAACACTATAACTGTCTAGTTACTGGAAAATTCTGACACTAAACATCTCCATTGTTACAGATAGATGAACTAAGAAAATGGAAACCTAGTAACTGGAAACTATTTAAAAGGCCTATAATGAAACAGGATTAATGTTTTTCTCCATTGCTTTGTTCAGAACAGCAACTTTTATTGTACCGAAACCAAAGCTCCTAAATCGCCCTCAGGAATAAGAATGCTGATAACTGGAGATCTGATCAAATATACATTTCTTCAGGCAAATACAGGAGGTTAAAATCCCTCTAATGTTGAATTGAGGAGGAAAACCTTTTAGGAGAAATATTTTCTTGACTTAAGATGCCAGAACTCAAAGTACCGTATATATTCGTTCATAAGCCAATTTTTTTTTTTTTTTTTTAGTAAAAAAGGGAAGCACCAGAGAAGGGGGTCGGCAGAGAGGGAGCAAAGAGAGGCAGCACAGCCAGCAGAGACAGAAGGGAAGAGGCAGGGCCAGAGTCTCTCCACTTCTGGCTACGCTGCTCTCCCCCCAGCCTCCGAAGCAGCTGCAGCTCCAGGGCTGGCAGGCTGCAGCCGTGCCGCTTGGCCCCGCCCCCCAGAGCAGGCTGTGGCCACGCCGCCCAGCCCACCGGAGCACACTGCAGCCGTGCCACCTGGCCCAGCCCACTGAAACACGCTGCAGCCGCGCCGGCCGGTCTGGCCCGCTGGAGCAGTGCAGCCACAGTGCCCAGCCTGCCGGAGCAGCTCCAGCTAGGCCAGATGCATCCTCCCCTGGCCCTCCCCAGATAAGGTGGGAAGGGATGGAATGGGGAGATGCATCCTCCCCTGACTCCCAGCTTCTCCCCCTCAAAAAATTTCCCTACCAGTTGCTGTCCCGGCCCATCAAGGTAAGCAGCTGGCGCGCTGGGACACTTTGTTTACTAGGTTTACCTCTGTGCCTGCTGACACTTGAGGTAAACCAACCATCTTGGCCTACCAGCGGCTTATCCTGATGGCCCGGGAGCCAAAGTTTGCTGACCCCTTAATTATAGGGTCGGCTTATGAATGGGTTATAAAAATTTTCCATTTTTACTTATCCATCTTGGGGAGGGTAGGTGGGGTCGGCTTATAAACGAACCGGCTTATGATAGAGTATATACAGTATTTACTGAGAATATTGGGGCTGGGGGGATTGCAGCAATAATTTCAGAACTCCTTTAATTATGTGGCCAGTTGTTCACTAATTTCACTTTATTTCAAATATAGTGTAATGTAAATGAATATAAAAGAGATCAGCTTTTGGATTGCAGCAGTTGGAAACAGACAAGACCTATAAGATTAAACCTATCTCCCTGCAAATTCCAGATATAGCCTTTCAGAGAGAACACTACATATTTATCTGATACTATACTTGATTGTAGCCAAAATCCAGGAAAGCAACATGCAACTGTGAATCAATAGTATCTTTTCATTTTTCTTTGGTAATTATAAATCTATATTTAATATATTTGAGTTTCACTGATTTAATGTGTGTTCTCTCTCTCTGCTAAAGTGATTAGAGGTGCAGATTCCACATGTGATTGATTCTTAAAAGTAAAGTTAATATTATAAGTAGAAACCATTTGTTCAGTCCTACTTGATATATTTTTGGGTTGGGGAAAGGGAAGAGATGTAGTAGTACACGCCCACTTAAATTTATGTCTATGACTTGTCACATCCTCATTATATGAACATTCCTAAATACAGTGTGGAGTATTGGAAACCCATTGCCTGTGTCATTTAAAATTGGAGAAAATAATTAATATGTTGCAGGAGAACACTCTTTCACTGGTCTCAGAAAATCGATGTCTACTTAAAAAGGTCTTTTTGATCTCCAATGTCTATGATCTTAGGAGGGATAAGAGTGAACTCAGAGTGGGGCTAAACAGTGAGAAAACAGCTGAATCACATTTCAGCCAATCACAGATTCAGTTTCTGTTCTTGCCATTTGCTCAAAATATATAAATTTTTACAGTTTTTTCCCCAAAATTTTACATAATTGGCAAAGAGAGAAAACTAGGGACAATATACCTAAGGTTGGATGGATTAGATTTTTATTTGTACATGTCAATAAACATCAATTTCACCGTACACAGACAAACCAATGAAAATATATTTTCATCAATAATAATCAAAATGAACAGATAGGCAAAGTAAGAAAAACGCTGCTTGAAAACTTATTAGAGTTTGATTTAAGGATATTTACTTTGTAATATTTTGACACATGATGTTGACAACTTGTGTCTTAACAGTTATAATCCTTTAACTTTTTGAATCTCAACATTTACGGTCATTAAATAATTATTGTCTGACTACTCCATTATTGAGCAATTGTGAAAATTTAAATACAAATAAAGTGCTTAAAATCCATAATTTTGCCCAACTGAAAAATTAAATTGATAAAAATTTAAATACATTCTTAAAAATAAAGGTTGATATTACCATCAAAATTATAAATAAAATCAAATTATACCAAACCTAAATATGCCTATGCAAAGTAGGCACAAACGTTTCTATTAAAAATGGAAGCTGCCCTTCTACATGTACAATGAATATGAAACATACAGGAAAACAAAAACATATCACGACACACTTAAAAAGAGGGAAGCAAGCTCAGTCAACAGAGTAACTGTAAAATAGCAGAAATGATTGTGGTGTCTAAGAGATTGTCCTTTTAAGTGAAAAAAATGTTCAAGTCTGTAAGTGTTGGTGAAAAGACTCATTTTGACAGCCCAGGAGACTGGAATCTTCTATTCATCCAGGTCAGGTACCGCCCAGGCAGCAGCAATGCAAGCTTCCCCTAGCAGGGCCTCGCCAATGTCTCTCAACCCTGACCTGGAGGGAGCACCTCTAGGGTTGAAAGGACAGCTCAGACTGCAGAGCCCATTCAACTGAAATTACCAATAAGGAGACAAACGGGTGTGTGGTTTTATTATGTGGGCACCTGTCCTCTAGGAACTGGACTGAGAGCAACTCATTTCACAAAGGCCAGTGAAGAGCTTTCCAAGGATAACAACTTTAGTCCCTATTGAACTGGCCCATGTTCAAGACAATGACCTAGAGTCTAAAAGATTCTGTACCCACTACGTCTGTGCATGTACATGTGGGTGAAGTTACTAATTAGCAATTGTTAAGTATGTCTAAATAAAAGTGTATGCAGTGTTGTAGCCATGTCAGTCCCAGGATATTAGAGAGACAAGATGGGTGAGGTAATATCTTTTATTGGACCAACTTCTGTTGGTGAGAGACACAAGCTTTCGAGCCCCCACCATTTTACACACAGAATTACCTTTCCCAGACCTGAAGAAGAGCTCTGTGTGGCTAACACGCTTGTCCCTCTGACCAACAGAAGTTGGTTCAACAAAAGATATTACCTCACCCACCTCATCTCTCTAAATAAAAGTGAGTTTTTCTAAGGATGCAATAGAACTATCTACGTTCTGTATTTACCTCCATCCCACAGCAACACATTTTTTTTATTTTCCTTTTAAAAAGAAGACACCGAGTTATCATACATATTCAGGCTGGCCTGTGGGATAAAAATGATAGGTGAACAATTGCTCGGAGGAAAAATAAAGGAGTTATGAATTGCAAATAAATACAATTTATGCAGAAAAACTCATTCCTACTATAGATATCATGCAAATTCAACTAAAATGAGCAAAACGTGTTCTTATAATGGTCTAGTCATTGTAATTAACATTAGTTTGAGCTTCAGTCAAAAAAGTTCAGAATATTAGTTTTTGTAAAACTAATGCTGTCAACCGATCTTTTGACGCTGTTGTGCGACCTGAACAATGGTGCATCATTTCAGAATATGAATATTTACCATCTCCATGAAATTGGTTAACATAATTCTATTTTCAAAAAGTAAACAAAAAGCAATTCGTATGTTATTTTTAAAATCCAATAATTAAATATTTCCAATAGAAAATATTAAACTTGCCAAGTAATCTAGTTCTCATTTAAGCTTCCTAAACAAGTCACAAACTATGTTAAATATCCACAAGACAACTGCCAACTTTCCCCTAAATTCTTAAGGGATTCTTAACATTAACCATTCTTAGAATATATTCAATTAGCAACAATTAATTTTAGCATCCAAATCTTTTTTAAAAATAGAACACTGTGCATTTTGACTGCTGCCAATGCACAGTTCTAGCTTTTAAACTTTTTTGATGGTGCCCATAAAATCCACAGGAAAAGGGAATATTGCAACTATAATTTGCATTTGGGTGCTTTAAATCAGTCAGAAAGACAGAACACTAAGAATAGTATGGTTTTTATTTTCTGCAGCACTTTTATTGACAAGATTTTTTTCTTGTAAAGTTTGAAAATCTAACACTACCTGTCCACATAGAAGGGGAAACAAAACTTGGTCAAAGTCTGTAGAACTTCCTGTGGAGAGAAAAAGAGATAATTTATACATCTAATGGGACCAATAAATCTAACATTAACCACAGTATATAATCTCACAATTTTGCCCTGAAGAAATAGAAGACAGATGAAGAAATATTCGTTTTATCAATTACACGGAAGGAGTACCAGGCAGTCAATCATGTGAAATAATAAACATGATCAAACTTCATTAAAAATGAAAAATTAATCAAGATTCACACATGGGTAAGCAGCAGGAGCCATCCAGCAAAGCTCCAAAGGGAAGGAGGAGGTTGGGTTGTTGAGTGTTAACACCCCTCTGGGGACAATCTCTAGCCTGACCATATGGATCATAGTGAATAACACCAAACCACATGGGTTTGGCCTGGCAGGACCGCTTCTGCTGGCACAGCTTTTGCTTGTTACCTAGGAACAGGGGTCTGTGGGATTAGAAAATGCTTCCCAACATCAATAGGGGGAAAAAAAAAAAAAAAAAAAAAAAGATAAAGCCCATTGGTCTAATAGGAAATGTTAAAGAAAAATTGCGTCTATCTATTAGTGAGAAAGCCTGAAGGGTGAATGGATTTTATCAGAATTCCTTATTTATACATTATACTTTAATAAAGAAAACAAAGCTTCAGCACTGCGTGAAGTTTTCATGTAATGTTTAATTATTAAAAATCTCATTCACTAAACAAAAGCATTGTCATGAAATTGGTAAAGGTAGAAAGGTGTGTTACAAGATTTCCAACAACTCATAGGCAAAGAAATCTCACTTAAAAATATATATATTTATATCCTTTCAAAGCTATATAATTTCTTATCACAAAATCCACCACAAATGTTTATTAGTTTACTAACATTTTCCACATGCCCTTTCATTGCCTCTTCTCTTTCCCTTCATATTGGAATCTCAAAACTGGAAGATTTTTCTTTTTGCTTCAAACTGAAACAAGACTGCTTAAGGCAAATCATAGCTAATTTGATAAATAAAGGATCGATTTATAAATGAAGAACTTTGTGACCAATAATAATAAATTATCAGTGCCAACTGAATTGATGCTTCTCGCTTCATTTATTTTTAAAACCAATTCCCTCATTGAACAAATAAACCACATCAATCTAATAACCGATTCAATGAAGCAGAAAGCATATTGACTTCCCCTGTAAGAACATGTTCCTCCTACATAATTCAATTGAACATATCCCATTCTTTACTATAGTTTCAAGCTCAATTTTTCATATTGTACCCTTCCGGAGGTTTCTTGATAACTAAAAATGTGGTAAATTATAAACTAACAAGAATTCATATAGGGACTGATAAGAGAAATTTCCCTTCTTGGCATATGTTTGGTAAAAATATTTAGCATCTTTTTTTATGGAAGGATTTGTTGAAAAATTCAATGCTAAGCATTCAGCTCTCCCCCTTGGAATCTCAACAAAACACCTACAGAGAAACCACAGGTTCATGGTTGGCCCCAAGTTTTGAAAAATATTACGCATAAAATGTAACCTGTTGGTGGTATAAATAATATAGGGCTTTATTTATAAAATACTGTCCTGACTTTGCAATCTGATCCATGTAAATGGTTCCGTCTTTGTGCAGAGCCCTACTGTCTTCAAGGGACCTCCATGTGCAGATCTGATAGCAGGATCTGACCCTCCATTTGCTACCTTGCTTATGCATAAAAAGCCCAATGACTTCCAAATCTAAATCTTGCACATTTGCCCTAAATCTTACACAAAGCCCATATCCATTACATGAAGTATAGCAAACTGAAATGGAGTGGTGATAGGTTCAAAACTACAATGGCAGGGGACTAGGCTGCCTGTATATTTATTGGCCTTATTAATTAATTTAAAAATTCTGCTTGGCATAATGACTGCATTTGCAAAACTACTATTTTTAAGCACAAGAACACTGCAAGGTTGCTAGAGGGAATTTTAATATACAGCAGTGTTAAAAGATAATAGGCCAGCCTTTTTAAACAGCTCATCATAGTTATCCTAATATGGTAGAATATATTGCTTTCTATTACCATGCTGAAATAAGATTTAATATTTGTTATACTTGCAAGTACAAATATCCACATAATAAAATAACACATTTGTAACATACACTTTACCATACTATCAGCATTGTGTTACTACAGGGGCAATGCAACACAAATAATTCAGAACCTAATTTGCACTTCTTTCTTGATATTGCATATCTTCCAAAGCACAGAATTAAAATTGAAATCTCACTTTTTAGAAAATGTGCCCAATCTGCACTGGCATATGTCATCATCATCCTTGTGTGGTTTTATAATAATAAATAATAATCTAACTCTTACAGCATTTTGAAGCCATAGATCTCAAGTTGGTTTACTGGCTATAAAGGATACATCCTGTTGCACATTACATAACATATGCATTTCCCTTAGTTAACAGTTTGGGGGTGAGGACTGCCCACTAACAGGTTTAAATTTAAAAATACACAGATAAACTCTTTAAAAAACATATCTTCATAATTAGTGAAGTTATCTAAAATAGTTTTGCATTCCTAAAACAATGGTTATCCAGATGCAAAGAGTAAGAACATTAAAGGAGTTTTCAAAATTTTGCTCTGAGTTACTTATTAATTACTGTACATTTATTAGTGTGTATTTTGTACATTGCTCTGTTTAAATGTCGGGAATGCTCATGTGAAAATAAATTCCCATAAGAGTTGTTTTGGGTGTATGACTATTTGTGGCAGAACCATAGGAGGACCAAAATCTCTTTAAGATCCCTCTAGGCTACTGTAAAAAGAGTATTAAGACAAAACTAACATTTTTTCTAATACTTGCTTTGCTTTATAATTTCTTTTAAGTTGACCCGCAAGGCAATAGAGGTGGTATCAATAGCCTTGTTTTCTTCCTCTACTTCCTCACGTCTATGTTCTAATAGAAAAACTGCTTAAACATTTCCTTTTCCCTCCACAACAATCACCACCACCCAAGATCTAAAAAAAATACAGACTGGATAAAATGTAAATGACTCAATAGCTGAAACCAAGGTCTCAAGGGCATCAGGTGCCAGTTTTCTGGATCAATTCCCAAGTATATATTTTCACAATTCTTTTTATATGCAGTTTGATTTTTAACATTTTAATGAGGAAAAAGTGCATCTATAGCAGCCAGTCACCACAGTTAAAGTGCAGGGCATGAACTGTGTCCCATGAGGGATTCAGCCTAGCTGTGTCACCACTGGCTTTAGGACATACACCACCTGGTTCCATGTCCCCAGGTTCCAACTCTTTTCATAATCAAAACACTGCTGACATTATCAACCCCATACGGTTTTTCAAAAATCCTCCCCAATCAATATAGCCTACACACAACTTATCGGAGACAACACAGAGCTCATTGATTAAGTTTGGTTTCAGAAGCAAAGTTTCAAAATAAATGAGACAAGGATACAGCACTCAGCCCTTTTGTACTACAGGACAATTTATGAAGGAGGCAGTCTCTGAACCTACCCCCAACCCAAGTAATACTTAAAGGTGTATGGGAAGTAAGGGTTATTAGACATTCAAACATGTATTTGTTCAATATACAGAGTCTATGCTTGTATTTTACACTATTCAATGTAGTAAGATGAAGTGTCTTATGTGCAATGAGTTGGAATTTGCTGACAAAAATACTTGTTTGATCACCTGTGAATTTAGCATATACTTACTGCATACTGTACATTGACTCTCACATTTTTTAAATCCTTATTTGTATGCTCACTTTTAACATTCCTTGCTTCTTGGCCAGGAGAGAAGGCAGGCAGCTCTCTGGCGGAAGGAACACTGACACTTCCCAGACTAGTATAGAGCACTCCAGCCTCCCTTTCAGCATTCAACTTCTCAACCATTAGATGACAAAGCCAGGTGAGGTTCTAAATTTATAATTTTATCCATCACAGTCCTATCTGGAAGGGAAACTTTGAAGGCTGAATTCAATTAAGTTAATTGGAATAATTAACAATGAGACTGAACATTTCATACAGGTTGTGTGCATATGCGCAGGGAAGGGGTTAGAAGAGAATCCTGCAAAGACAATCACAGGTAGCATAACTACCTTACATTTCTGTAGCGTCTTTTCCCAGAGTCATTGCTAAAGCTTTATAAACAGACCTAACTCCTTTATTTCCTCTGTTCAAATGAAATCTAAACAAAATTGTATTTTGTAGCTAAAAACCACCAAACTAATCTGCAGTGAGAAAACTGTGCTTTACTAACAGTCACTATGTCTTTACAACAGGATTAATGCTTTAGAAAATTTCAAGCAAGTTCTCAAGTGGTGTTAATACTGTTGAGAAAAAACATTCACAGATCAACACTTAAAAGGACACCACTGTAATGAACAAAACAACAAGGTGAAAGGAATTTCCAAGTTAATGTTGAAACTTTGTTTTTAAATTGCTACCCTGTGCTTACTCATTGAATGGGTCTCTGAGCAGTATGTGACGCTACATACTGGTACACCTCTACCCCGATATAACGCGACCCGATATAACATGAATTCTGATATAACGCGGTAAAGCAGTGCTCCAGGGGGGCAGGGCTGCGCACTCCGGCGGATCAAACGTGGTCAGATTTTTTGGCTCCCGAGGACAGCATTATATCAAGGTAGAGGTGTACCATGTGTGCTGCACAAGCTGTAGTGATCTAAACAGGGATTTCAACATTAACTCTGTATTTCTTAGATTGTGTCAGGAAAGATTTTGATTAAACTTTTAAGTGGGATTATACATAAGGAGAGGGTGGAGACATAAAATAACATCAAATAATAGTGAAAAGGGCAGAGTGTGTTCAGTAACCAGGACAAACCATAGTGAAATCGCTAATGTCTAAAAAAAAATTAAGGTAGATTTAATTAATGGATCATAATGGCTTTAATAAAACCATTATGTCTACCCAATACATTTGTATTGTGGTATCATGCACATGTAAACATCTCACCACAACAATTTCTAGTTATATTTATCTGAATTTAAAAACTTTTGAGAGATAAGTTTTAATACAACAGACCATTGGAACTCCATACACGGAACCATGCAAATCTCTCTTAGTTCCTGCCTCACTGATGAGTTACCTTGTTATTCTGGAGCATAACCAACCATACACAAGACCTCATGTTAAAATGCTTATCCATGACGTAGCTAATTAGAATACATTAATAGTTCAGATTTTTCTTTGTTCAAGTTATTTAATAAATACTAAACAGCATTTTCCATCATCTCTGTACAATACATACAGGAAAACCAGGTACGTACCGCATGGAGTTTATCATCTAAGATTCCTTCTGAACATCTGGCCCTGGCTACTCTCATGAGACACTGGGCTAGATGGACCATTGATCTGACCCAGTATGGCCACTCATATGTGGGAGGGATAGCTCAGTGGTTTGAGCATTGGCCTGCTAAACCCAGGGTTGGGAGTTCAATCCTTGAGGAGGCCACTTAGGACCAAGTACTGATTTTGCCCCAGATCCCTGCTAATGAAGGCAGGGGGCTGGACTCGATGACCTTTCAAGGTCCCTTCCAGTTCTAGGAGATAGGACGTCTCCATTAATGTATTTATTTATTTTTATTTATTCACAAAACAATGACTGGGGTTATGTAATCTTTCAAGTGGTATTGTGTTTTTTTCATTTCCACACTGCCCTCCTCAAGCCCCACTTCCGTCACAGCTATCTGTGGCTTTGCAGAAAAAGGGGTTTCAAGGATGAACTTGGGTGATCATTTTGGTGCAAAAACAGAGGAGACTGTTCCAGGCATAGGATAGGCCACTGAAAAAGGCACAGGGATGAATAGGAGATGGATACAAAGTTAAGTTAGGCAGTGGTTTGATTAAATAATCAGAAAACTAGAAAAAAATGAGAACAGAGGCATACAAGAAGGGAAGGGATGAAAGGTCATGAAAGTGAAGACGAGGAGCTTGAAACTCATGGAGAAAGGGAGTTGAGTCAGAAAAGGAAAGTGACATGGAGGAAGATGGTTAAGTTACCTATACTTAGATGGACTGAATGGGAGCCATGCGAGAGACCAGGGAGAAACAAGACACAAAAATTAAAAAGAGATATTACCCAAAGTGTGGGCAAGGGTTTAGCAGTGGGATGTAGAAAAAAGTATGGACATTTGAGATTATATAAAAAAGAAAAATTGGGGGGAAGGGGTGGATTTGGAGGTTGAAGGAGAATGAGTAAAATTAGACAAATATGACCTGTTACATGGGGAGGATAGTTGAGCCAGTGATAAAAAAGATAGGGAAGAGGAATGTATCACGGTTTTATCACATTGACCTTAAACCAGGATCAGATTTTGGCACGGTTGTCAGAGGTGCATACTGAACAGAGGAGAAAGAAGTTGGGAGCACAAAGATACTTTGCAAGTCATTCAGGCAGACATGGTAGTTGAAGCTATCAAAACAGATGAATTTCCCCCAGGCAATAAAGTGTAGAGGGAAAACAAGAGGGGTTCAAGGACAGATTGAGGGACACAGAAGAAGGAAAGAGGAGACACTATAAAACAGTTGGAATGACAGGAGTAGAAGGAGGAAAGCAAAGTGTCATGGAAGCTGAGGGAGGAGAATGTAATCAAGGAGGATGAGAACATGATCCCTGACTTTACCAAGAGGTGGCTGGTAGTTACGAGGTAGTTGTCATCCCCACCCTTCCCTAAGGATGTGAGACCTGGGTACCCTACAGATGACATCTCAAGCGGATGGAGTGGTTCCAACAGTGCTGCCTCAGAAGGATTCTCAGGATCAGCTGGGAAGACCGACACACTAACATCAGCGTTCCCGGCCAACATCAGCAACATAGAAGTGCAGGTCATGAAACACCAACTCCGCTGGGCTGGTCACTGTGTATATATGCCTAACACTTGCCTCCCGAAGCAAGTACTCTTCCCTCCATTAAGTCAGGGAAGAAGGGCTCACAGAGGGCAGCAGAAGCACTTTAAAGACATACTGAAAGAACACCTTAAAAAGGGATGCATCAACCCAACAAACTGGGAGGACTTGGCGCAGAACAGAACACAGTGGCACCACACCATACACCAAGCCACAGCTTACTTGGAGGAGAACGTGCTCATGAGACAGAGAAGCGACAAAGGAGAAAGAAAGGGCACAACAATCCAGCCAACAACTATGTCTCCTTCAAGATTACACCTGTCACTTCTGCAGGAAAATCTGCAGGGCACGAATTGGGCTCTTCAGCCATTTAAAAACCCACCAATGAACCCCCTTGGCAGGCATAATCTTCACATCGAGGGACAGCCGAAATGAAGTAGCTTTTTGTGACGTTGGTAAGAGCCATTTTAGCTGACAACAACATAACAGAACCATTTAATTTTATAAACTCTGAGTGCTACTGTCCAAGTGCAAATTAGATTCTTAAAAGTAACACATCTGTAAGAAAGAGGGGCAAAGTAGTCTTAAAGAACAGGTTTTACACATTGCTCTCAAGCAGACACATTGAACAACAACTATAAGCATAGTGAAAATGTTAACATTTTATAATGGAATTGCTGATCCTATCTTAACACACTAAAATACACTGATTTGAGAGGTGAAGTTTTATCAATAAATTGAATATTCTTTCTACAAAATTTGAAGAAATTTGGCTATTTTTGTAATTTATTTCCACAGCCACAAAAATAGCTAGCCTATTTTTATACTCAACTTTTCTTAAAATACTTTTAACATCACAATTTGTTATTAAAATCTTTAAATATTAATGTGGAATATCAGATTTAAAAATTAGACAATTTGGTTGCCAGCTCACCAAAACACACTTCTACTTAGAACTGATGACAACCTTATTTAGAATCACGTTTTAAAAAACAACTGAGTTCAGAACAATTTAGAGCACTATAAATTATATGGCCTACAAAATCTGTGTGAACTTCATACCAATGCCCTGTCGGCAAAAGAGATCTTGAATGTTAACTTCTTTACTTACTTAAATCTAAACCTAAGTAGTCAGTAAATTATTAAATTGTATGCATTCATAGAATCATAGAAGATTATGGTTGGAAGAGACTCAGGAGGTCATCTAGTCCAACCCCCTGCTCAAAGCAGGACCAATACCAACTAAATCATCCCAGCCAGGGCTTTGTCAAGCCGGGCCTTAAAAACCTCTAAGGATGGAGATTCCACCACCTCCCTAGGTAACCTATTCCAGTGCTTCACCACCCTCCTAGTGAAATAGTGTTTCCTAATATCCAACCTAAACCTCCCCCACAGCAACTTGAGACCATTGCTCCTTGTTCTGTCATCTGCCACCACTGAGAACAGCTGAGCACCATCCTCTTTGGAACTCTCCTTCAGATAGTTGAAGGCTGCTATCAAATCCCCTCTCACTCTTCTTTTCTGGAGACTAAACAAGCCCAGTTCCCTCAGCCTCTCCTCATAAGTCATGTGCTCCAACCCCCTGATCATTTTCATTGCCCTCTGCTGGACTCTCTCCAATTTATCCACATCCTTTCTGAAGTGGGGGGCACAAAACTGGATGCAATACTCCAGATGTGGCCCCACCAGTGCCGAATAGAGGGGAATAATCACTTCCCTCGATCTGCTGGTAATGCTCCTACTAATGCAGCCCAATATGCTGTTAGCCTTCTTGGCAATGAGGGCACACTGCTGACTCATATCCAGCTTCTCATCCACTGTAATCCCCAGGTCTTTTTCTGCAGAACTGCTGCTTAGCCAGTCGGCCCCCACCCTGTAGCGGTGCATGGGATTCTTTCTTCCTAAGTGCAGGATTCTGCACTTGTCCTTGTTGAACCTCATCAGATTTCTTTTGGCCCAATCCTCCAATTTGTCTAGGTCACTATGGACCCTATCCTTATCCTCCAGCGTATATACCTCTCCCCCCAGCTTAGTGTCATCTGCGAACTTGCTGAAGGTGTAATCTAGCCCAATGTCCAAATCAATAATAAAAATGTTGAATGACACCGGCCCCAGGACCAACCCCGGGGCACTCTGCTTGATACCGGCTGCCAACTAGACATCGAGCCATTGATCACTACCCATTGAGCCCGACAATCTAGCCAGCTTTCTATCAACCTTATAGTCCATTCATCCAATCCATACTTTTTTTAACTTGCTGGCAAGAACACTGTGGGAGACCGTATCAAAAGTGTTGCTAAAGTCAAGATATATCACATCCACCACTTTCCCCATATCCACAGAGCCAGTTATCTCATCATAGAAGGCAATCAGGTTGGTCAGGCATGACTTGCCCTTGGTGAATCCATGTTGACTGTTCCTGATCACCTTCCTCTCCTCCAAGTGCTTCAAAATGGTTTCCTTGAGGACCTGCTCCATGATTTTTCCAAGGATTGAGGTGAGGCTGATCGGTCTGTAGTTCCCCGGGTTCTCCTTCTTCCCTTTTTTAAAGATGGGCACTACATTAGCCTTTTTCCAGTCATCCAGGACCTCCCCCAATCGCCATGAGTTTTCAAAGATAACGGCCAATAGCTCTGCAATCACTTCAGCCAATTCCCTCAGTACCCTCAGATGCATTAGATCTGGACCCATGGACTTTGCATGTCCAGCTTTTCTAAATAGTCCTTAACTTGTTCATTTACCACTGAGGGCTGCTCACCTCCTCCTCATATTGTGTTGTCTAGGACAGCAGTGGGGGAGCTGACCTTGTCTGTGAAGACCAAGGCAAAAAAAGCATTGAGTACTTCAGCTTTTTCCACATCATCTGTCACTAGGTTGCCTCCCCCATTCATTAAGGGTCCCACACTTTCCCTGACCTTTTTCTTGTTGCTAACATACCTGTAGAAACTCTTCTTGTTACCCTTCACATTCCTTGCTAGCTGCAACTCCAGTTGTGTTTTGGCCTTCCTGATTACACCCCTGCATGCTCAAGCAATATTTTTATACTCCTCCCTAGTCATCTGACCAATTTTCCACTTCCTTTAAGCTTCCTTTTTGTGTTTAATCTCACCAAAGATTTCACTGTTAAGCCAAGCTAGTCACCTGCCATATTTGCTATTCTTTCTGCACATCGGGATGGTTTGTTCCTGCATCCTCAATAAGGCTTCTTTAAAATACAGCCAGCTCTCCTGGACTCCTTTCCCCCTCATATTAGTCTCCCAGGAGATCCTGCCCATCTGTTCCCTAAGGGAGTCCAAGTCTGCTTTTCTGAAGTCCAGGGTCCATATTTTGCTACTCTCCTTTCTTCCTTTTGTGAGGATCCTGAATTCAACCATCTCATGGTCACTGCTACCCAGGTTGCCACCCACTTCTACTTCCCCCTACCAATTCTTCCCTGTTTGTAAGCAGCAGGTCAAGAAGAGAATGGCCCCCGATTGGTTCCTCCAGTAGTTGCACCAGGAAGTTGTCCCCAACACTCTCCAAAAACTTCCTGGATTGTCTGTGCACTGCTGTATTGCTCTCCCAGCAGATGTCAGGGTGACTGAAATCCCCCATTGGAACCAGGGCCTGTGTTCTTAAAACTTCAGTTAATTGTCTGAAGAAAGCCTCGTCTACCTGGTCCGATGGTCTATGGCACATGCCCACCATGACATCACCCTTGTTGCTCTCGCTTCTAAACTTAACCCAAAGACTCTCAACAGGCTTTTCTCCAGTTTCATACTGGAGCTCTGAGCAAACATACCACTATCTTACATACAGTACATTCGACTGGAAACAAATTATCTTTTGCTAAAATGTTAAGAACAACACTTTACAAGGTGTCTGTTTAAAATGGACACAAAAAGGCAGTGACATATCAAAATTTCAGTTTAAAGAATATTCAGTCTTGTGAGCCAAGCTCATAATATGTGAAATTCAGTCACTTCCTAAACTTGAACACAGGAGGGTTAAATGGAGCTCAGCAAAGCTTATGTATTGGAGGTTTGAGACTTAATTTTTTTGCATTTGTTAGGGGGGTTATGTTTATTACATTATATAATGCACATGTCCCTTTCTGAAATTACATTATTTTGATTACAGATTGTTAATAATCTTAAATTAACAACATGTAATTATGTAGTTAAGTAAAAATTCAGATGCAATATTAGCATGTGAAGATGTACAAATTATTCTCAAACTAAGGGAAAACATGCTTCATCTGAAGGCTGGTATCACAACCACAACGAAAACAGCAGCATATTTAGTTTACATTAGAAATAAACCACTGGCAAAATTTGGTTTTTAAGAGAAGTATTAAATGTAAACAACAGTATGAATGAAACTACATTTCTTTTGCCTTCCCCCTTTAGAAAGAAAAATCCCTGAAGATATTTGGGGGAAATTCCTTTGAAACATATTCCCCAGCCAACACTTTTTATGCCAAGTTTCAGCCTACAGTAACTTTTCACTGCATATGTTATAAACTTCTGAAAAGAGGGGCTTAAGTGAAAAACCTGACCAGGTTTATACATAGTAGCAATATTAAGCACCAAAAATAATTCTTCGGATAGAATACTAATTCTTGAATATTACAAAATTAGTAAACAGTCATGTTAAGAGCTTTTTCTGACAAATAGCAGCAATATTTGACTAGTAGCATTAATTTGATTAGCTTAACTTAGTAGTATTAAAACAATACTGTAATAAAAACAATATTCCAATATAACTTTACAGCAGGTGCTCATCCATTTCCTTAAAAACTTTTTAAAAAAATCCATTAATTCTTATCTCTTCATGCAATTAGAAAACAAGGGTAGGGAAGCTTTCTACATCTCCTTTTTTCCCTAGATGGTGATGGAGAAGGGGAAAAAGGGTACTGGAATGAAACAATAACACCATTTCAGGGGAGGTCATCATTTGCCCCCAGGATGGTGCTATAAAAAATAACCCAAAACCTCAGATAGAGAAAAGAGCACTGAAATAAAAAATGTTTTGTAAGCATCTTAAGAGCTCTTAATATTTAAATATTTTACACTCACAAAAAATGTGCACATATGGGCAACTTTTCTGCTTGCATTAGTAAAACAAAAATCTTTCATTATCAAGCTCAAAATCCTTGAATTTTTTAAACTTAATTGTGCCTCTGTTTCTTAGAATTCACACCCCAAGGCCAAAGCTTTCCTGCCACCAGTCCTTCAAATCTGACTTGGACATTACACGGAAGGAGGCTCCAAGCCTCCCTGAGGTCTCGCTCCTTTTACAACATACGCAAAAGCAGTAGATAATGGGCCTATGCTGAATTCACTGCTCTACACAACTCCTCCTGGGACACAGGCCTAGCAGATGTGATAAAAACTGTGTCAGAGAAGTAGCTGTAGTTTGTGCCTTAATGACAACTTAAAACTCTAAACTAATAGAACAAAAAAAAAATGGCTATTACTTTTCTCATTAACACCAACCTGAGAGTAACACTGAGCTAAAACATTTTAGCAGCTCTTCCCACAGACTTCACACTGCCATCACCCAAATAAATAATGTTCTAAATTAAAAACAAAAATCTTTGCTAAGAATCTGTTCTTGGCACATGATAAAAATAAATCCTAACATAGATTATACAAAGGTTTACATCTGTCCAGGGGATGTTCTACTCTTTTTTCAATTTTCAATTATGAAAAGAAGTTGAAGAATTATATCTAAAATAACAACGAATTTACAAAGATCAAATCCACTTCTGTTGTAACCACAGGAGTGAATACATTGATATCGATGAGCAATATCAATATGAACAGCTAACTGTGTAAAAATTGCCATTATATTAAATCATAAATACAGTTTTGAGATTTAGAAACTAAGGTTAAGAATTTTCCAGCTTTGAATTTGGGAGAATTTATGTGAAAACTGTTAACTGAGGGGATATAACTATTCGCTTCTAGGACTATATGATTTTTGTCATTTACAAAGGCTAATTTAATTATACAGTAACAAAAATATAGATTTAAATGTATACTTTGGATAATATTTGCTAAATGATATCATTTTGCCTTCAGATGATTGGTTCTTTTAAATGCCGTCTCAAATGCTCTATTCAGCCACAATGACATACCCACTTAATCAGCTATCATTGTTCTCTGAGGCAGGACTTTGTTGTCAAGACAAGCACTGAAACCTTTAAAAAAATTTCAGAACTTGCATAAGAAAAAAAGTGATCTTCGTCAAACAAAGACAAATTTATGCAAATCTTTTATAAACATTCACAAACATTTATTTAGCTTTTGAAATGTTGGCCTCATTTGAGAGCATGAAAATGAGGGGGAAGTAGGAAGATGCAAAGGACAGCTTAGAGGCTGGCACACTACATAAATATTCAGAAGGAAGATTATAGGATTCATGTTAGGCTGTCTTAGGTTTCTCCAAAGTCCACATAGAATACCAAAGAACAAAACTAACGAGAAGTAGAGCAGATGTTAGACAATGCAGCAGCCCTCTTTTCCTCTCTCACTTGGCTATACTTGGGCGCTTTCATTTTTCCTTTCAATATGGTTAGGTCATTCAAGGATTCTCCTATAGACCCTGTATTGTGGCTACAGAGCTATAAGCTGGACCTCTGTCAGCTTTCCAAAAGTTTCCAATGAAAAGGCATTATGCAAATTCTACCTCTCTTACCCTCTTTCAGGAGGAAAAAAAGCCTCCAGTATGTAGTCATTGGAGTATTGGAAGTCCCAGCCTTCATTTCTGTATGGCTGTGTTTGCCTTAGGGCCATGCTGCTTGTTTTGACAGTGGATGCCCCTAGATAGTTGGGATTAGTCGAGCTTGTTTAGATAAACTTGAAATCAAGGCCTTCTCTAGGTAGACAGCTAGATGTAGCTACTGAGTTTCCAGCTGCCTTCCTCTTTCATCCCAAAACAACTGCAGATTCACAGTAGCTATCACAGCCACAGGCTATGTCACATACATAAGTACAAAATTAAAGGCTGCTAAAAGAAGCCTTTGTAAGTCTTAGTGCTAAAATAAGGAATCTGTACTGCATAGTTTATACAAATTATTCAAGAAGCACCAGTAAGGCATTGCAAAGGTTAGTTAACAAGACATGTTCATAAAAGACAAACCTGTTTAAATAAATGGGAAAGATTTTGTTTTGTTAATTTATCACCACCACCCACTGCCCAACATTTTTGTATATTATTTATTATAAAAGGGTAATTGCTAAAACATTTTCAAATATTTATTCTATTTATCTAACAAGAAACCTTATGCTGATCTATGACATGATTCGAGAATGTTATTTATTAAAGTTAGATTTGGGCTTTAGGTCAGATTTTCTTAGAGATTAGGGCTGTTTTTTTTCTTAAACTATCTGAATTGATTCTAATGAAGACATGCCATATTCAGACGTTTCAAAATCGTATGAAGAATTGATTCATATGAATGAAGGATGTGACGTTGTGCAGTCTATATGGGGGATATATAAACATGATAAGTGAATATAATGTAACGAATAGTTTTATAAAAACATAAGTGAATATAATGTAACTGGAATATGCTTCATGCAAAAGGTCTTTTGTAAGGTATCATTACAAAGCTTATAATCTACTGAGTGTGATCATCCTATTTGTATAAATGTACCACTCTTATATTTTATATTTCTAGTTTTAGATACAACTCTGAGGGCCTATTGTAATTATGCAAAGTGTGGGCCATTATTGGTGGTTTGGAATCTTGATGACTCCCATTAACCAGGACCATTGTATGCAGATGGCTGTGTTTACCTGTTAGTCTTCCTGTATATGTGTGTGCTGGCAAGTGGGTAATGAAGTTTTGCAGTGACATGTGATCATGTCACCTGCACTGGAATCCATCTTTAACCTGGTGCTTTTCCAGTGACGGGGGGTGGAAACCCAGAGGGACAAAGGGTTTCCGCCTTATGCAAAAGATATATAAAGGGGTGGAACAGAACAAAGAGAGGGAGAGGAAGAGCCATCATGAAGAATCCCCAAGCTACCACCTGAGCTGGAACAAGAGCTGTACCAGGGGAAAGAATTGTACCCAGGCCTGGAAGGTGTCCAGTCTGAGGGGAAAAAAAAAAAAAAAACACTTACTGAAGCATCTCTAAGGGTGAGATTATCTGTATTTAGTTTGATTAGACATAGATTTGCGCATTTTATTTTACTTTGCTTGGTGACTTACTTTGTTCTGTCTGTTACTACTTGAAACGACATAAATCCTACGTGTATTTCTGTATTTAATAAAATCACTTTTTCCTTATTAATTAACTCAGAGTATGTATTAATACCTGGGGGAGCAAACAACTGTGCATATCTCTCTATCAGTGTTATAGAGGGCGAACAATTTATGAGTTTACCCTGTATAAGCTTTATACAGGGTAAAATGGATTTATTTGGGTTTAGACCCCATTGGGAGTTGGGCATCTGAGTGCTAAAGACAAGCACACTTCTGTGAGCTGTTTTCAGGGAAACCTGCAGCTTTGGGGCAAGTAATTTAGACCCTGGGTCTTTGTTGGAGCAGACGGGAGTGTCTGGCTCAGGAAGACAGGGTGCTGGAGTCCTGAGCTGGCAGGGAAAACAGGAGCAGAGATAGTCTTGGTACATTAGGTGCCAGCTCCCAAGGGGGTTTCTGTGATCCAACCCATCACAGAAGGTATCAAAAGAAAAAAAGGTAAACCTCAGAACTAAACAAAAAATGAGATACTAGCAGCATTGCGCTAATTATTTAAGAATGTAATAATCCAGTTGTTGTAGTTTTGTAATTTACCCAATAAGTATCTCATTTGTCATGGAAAAATATATGCCCACTAGTCTTCATATACTTTTGTACAGTACCTCGCACACAACAGGCTTCCAATCCTGACTGGGGTCTCCAAGAACTATTATAATACAAGAACTAATCATAGATACATAGACTTTGAGGCCAGAAGGGACCATCATGATCATCAAGTCTGACCTCCTGCACATTGCAGGCCACAGAACCTCACCCACCCACTCCTGTAACAGACCCATAACCTCTGGCTGAGTTACTGAAGACCTCAAATCATGATTTGAAGACTTCAAGTTACAGAGAATTCACCATTTACACTAGTTTAAACCTGGAAATCACCCATGCCCCATGCTGCAGAGGAAGGCGAAAACCTCTGCCAATCTAATCTGGGGGAAAATTCCTTCCCAATCCCATATATGGTGATCAGTTAGACCCTGAGCATGTGGACAAGCCCCATCAGCAAGACACCTACAAAAGAATTCTCTGTGATAACTCAGAGCCCTTCCCATCTAGCATCCCACCACTGGCTGTTGGAGATATTTGCTGCTAGCAGTCGCAGATCAGTTACATGCCATTGTAGACAGTCTCATCATACCATCCTCTCCATAAACTTATCAAGCTCAGTCTTGAAACAAGTTAGTCTCCGCCCTCCTCCGCCCCCGCCCCCCACTGCCTACAGACCAAGGAAAGCTTAAGAGCACATGGATCCAAATACAGCAGCCAGGTGAGCTTCCAGCAGGAGGAGCAATACAGGGCAGTGATACTTTACTTGTATATACCTAGAACAATGCTATCAGATATCAGAAATGGAATAGGTTTTGGCAGCTGTGCCTTCAAATTGCTCCAGTAATGATCAGGTTCCGTCTAGCTGCTTGAGAAACACACACATAGCACTTCTATATCACTTTACAAATATCAACTAATCAATCTGCATAACATCCCTGTATCACAATCCTCATTATACAGATGAGAAAATGGAGACAGCAAGGCTAAGTGACTTGCCCAAGGGAGACCTATAGTAAAATTCAGGAGTGCCTGTTCTCAGTGTTATGTTCACATCACACATCAGGATTCTCTACAGGAGGAAGGAATTGAATCCCTTCAGTACTCTCACCTGATGCAACCAACAGAAAATCCCCTGTAAAACTGCAGGTAACAGTGTGTGTGTGTGTGTGTGTGTGTGTGTGTGTGTGTGTGTGTGTGTGTGTGTGTGTGTGTGTGTGTGTGTGTGTGTGTGTGTGTGTGTGTGTGTGTGTGTGTAGGGAGAGCTTATTTGCTAATATTCACTCATCAATTTTGAGATATTCAGGTATGGGGTAAAATAACCAGTTAGGAGATTATTTTTTTTTTATTATTATTATTCTGGATGCTCCATTAACAGTTTCTTACAAATAATCATTAATTGCCATGCACAATCTTTACTGAAGACAAGACATTTAACATGTTTGAAGCTGGTGCATTTAAAACAACATAAGTGTAGATATTGTCTACAAAGAGTTTTTAAATATTGCACTGAGGTGAATGCTCGAAATATATAGAAAATCTTGCAAAAACCTTAAACTTCTCTACTTGTAAGACAGTTATCAGCATGGGCCCTGTCTCTAATTTTTTTTCTCTCTCGCTCATGCCACCAGTTTCAAATTCTGAGTATGCATCCCAGAGGCCTATGGAAACTTTAATATGAGTATCAATGAATCTACCAGCACACCTTTCCTTTCCCTTTCTTTTTTACAAGTAAAAATTAACAATATTAACACATGGACTGTCATACTGTACATACACAGATGTATTAAGTGATAGAACTTACAAGAGTACATATGTGTATAGAAGCCCAGTGATGGTTGTTGTGGAAAACCATTTAATTTTCTGACAATTACATATGTAAAACATCAAGCCTAATGTTGCAGGAACAAAGTTTGACTTGTGTCACACTTTTAAGATAGCAAGCTAATGAAAAGGTACGATTTGTTCAAAATGTGCACAATAACACTCTGCTGCTAGATCCCATCCTGAGTCCCTGCTCTAACTGATAAGAGCATATTCTGATATTTACTACTCATATCATATCCCCATTACTAGAACTGACTTTTCCATGTCTTGATGACAGACTATTCTGCATAATATTCTACCCTTAGGACCTCTGAAATTGCATGTAGACGATAGAGATTTGATGATCATGGAATCTTGATCCCACTGAAATGAATGGTAAAACTCCAACTTACTTCAGTGGGAACAGGATTTCACCCCATAATTTTAAAATGTGGCATCACTTTCAATATTCGCTCCAGAAACATGAATACAAAGACCTTAACACAGAGAAGAAGAAAAATCCAAGGGTAGTGATGCCCATCCTCCATATAAATGCCTCACATGAAACCCTATTTGCAAAACACAAGACCCCAGAAGGTGCTGCCCCATGCATTAATGGATGGTAGACTTCAAAAATGTCCTGCCACCCTGAATGCCACTGCAGCTATTGCAGGGAACAGCCAATCTCTGGACTTTGGCTTAATTCCTCCTGAAGTCATTACCTGAACTTCAGCACCTGACTAACCTGACCACTAGAGGACTGTCAACAGCTTTCCTGTGCTCCACCATGTCTCATCGTCATCCTCCTATTCAGTGACAGTACCCCTCCGCTATGCTAGTTCCTTTCTCGTCTCAACCTCCCTGTCTCTTTCCCTCATTTTTACTCTTCTCTAACACTGATTCCAAGGGCATTAGTGATTAGTTCCTTTCCCTATCTCACACAAAATCCCTTATCTTATAAATTATCGATAAAAGTTATTTAAAAAATATTTAAAGAAACTGTATGTAGATGTACAATCTCACTAGAAACATCAATATATCTGCACAGAAGATCTGAATTATCACAGCACCACTCTATTGTAACCTGTTTTGTTTGTTCCTTTTCATTGAATGATGTCTTAACGTTAGACTGAAACCTCTTCAGGCACAGTGTATTTTATGTGTCTGGATAGTGCCTGGCACACTTCTGGGTGCTCAATTAATGAAGGATGATACTTTTATTCCCCAATTGCTATTTGACCTGCACTGCATAAATTGAAACACACATTCAGGGAAACGAGAGACTGCTGATATAGTAATATTTTAGGAGTGGTCAAAGGAACTAAATAATCCCCCAAAACCTCATTTTCTCCTCTTAGCAGTGTACATAGTTGACTGTAGCGAAATGTGATTATGTGACTGCTGCAAGTATTCATAGAATCATAGACTTTAAGGTCAGAAGGGACCATTATGATCGTCTAGTCTGACCTAGTATTCATTCCAGAGAGACTGTTCCTTGTTGGTGATAAGCTTAGGAAGACTTATAACAATATAGTGTGTGAAGATTGCCTAATTACAGCACCTTCAGGGAATCTTTCACTCATGCATCGCATTTTTATCCATTTACTCATTTTAGAAAGGACAGAAATATTTTGTTGCCTGCCCTTTCAACTAGCTCCTTCATGTGTCACTGCAAAGTTCTTTACCACAACCACTAATTCTGGAATCACAAAATGAAGATTCTCCATAACTTGAATGGCAGAGGCTGAGCCACAAGTCACAGCTAAGTCACACAAGCTAACAAACACCCCAATATACAGGTGGAAAAAACTGTGGGATGGACAGTTAGTGTATGATCACAGATATCCATCTAGATCAAAGTCAGAAGGATGGCTTCAAATACAGCTTTGGCCTGCACCAATTCACAGTTTAAGAAAGTAGTTTATTTTTAAAGTCAATCCACCATGTTCATATTAAAACTGATCTATATTAAACTAAGCTACTGTCTTACTACTGTCTGACATGGTTTTACATATGAGAAAGGCAGAGAACATGTGATTGGGGAGACAAATTTCTAACATCAACTCTCTGACCTTGGCCAAGTCAACTACACCGCTACCCCGATAGAACGCGGTCCTCGGGAGCCAAAAAATCTTACCACGTTATAGGTGAAACTGCATTATATCAAACTTGCGTTGATCCACCGGAGCGTGCAGCCCCACCACCGCCCGGAGCACTGCTTTACGCGTTATATCCGAATTCGTGTTATATCGGGTCGCATTATATCGGGGTCATGGTGTACCTGAAAAAACTCAGTTTTCCTATATATAATAGGTGTTGTGATGGTAAAATCACTTTGAAAATATAAACCTCTCATTAAAACTAGTTTTTTAAAACAACAGATTTGTACATAAGATGACTTGGATTGGGGCCTTTGGGTACCACCATAACGTAAATGATTAGTAACAACAATCATCATCATCATGATAATAGAGAAAATCTCTTAATCAGACAATTTGTATCAAAGGTTATCAAAAACAATGAGTATTTTTAAATCTATTGATTTAAACTAGTTAGCCACACAACAGATGCCAATTACACTGACATGAGGTGCCCATTATTTGGTATGCCAAATTAGACCCATATCCATCAGACTGTTGGATGGTTGAACTTTCTTGCTAATTTAAAAAGTTAACAGTTATGATTTCAGCCATACAGAAATCAGTCTCTTCTTATCGGTATAGTAAAAACATTTTTAAAATGGGCTGCTTTGAATAAGCTGATTCCATGCTAGTCTGCAGCATTGCCGTTTAGCCACAAACATGTTCAACAGGGGATGGGGAAAAATTTATTTCATGGATTCACAACATAATTCAAGATACTGAAAAAGAACATTACTGGAATAACATCATCTAACTTGGAAAATACTGTCTTAGCTTAAGGTGAACATTTTATGGTTTTATCAATAAACTTAAACATACAGAATTATAATGATTCCTCACTTTAAGCCTGAACCCACAGCCTTTACTCACACAAGTGGTCTCATAGGACTTCAATGCAACTACCTGCACAAATAAGTGTTGGCAGGACAGGCTCTAAATTATTCACAGATCCATAGACTTTAAGGCCAGAAGGGATCATTATGATAATCTGGTCTGACTGCCTGCATAACACAGGCCATGAGAATTTTGACCAGTAGTGCCTGCAACCAGCCCAGTAATTTGTGGTTGAGTCAAAGCATATGTTTTAGAAAGACATTCAGTACTGATTTAAAGACTACAAGTGATGGAGGATATTCATTCTTTGGTAAGTTGTTCCAATGATAATTAACGCCACTTAAAGATCTCCTCCTTGTTCTTAGCCCGTTTATCTAACTTCCAGCCATTGGTTCTTGTTACGCCTTTTTCCCCCCAACAGATTTAAGAGCCTGCACCTATCAGAAATCATTTCCTCATGTAGGTACTTACACACTGTAATAAAGATAAATAGACTGAGTTTTTTAATTCTTTCAATGGAAGGCAGGATTCTAGACCTTAAATCCTCCTTTTAGTTCTTTTCCGAATCCTTTCTAATTTTTCAACATCCTTTCTGAAGTGCAGCCAGCAGAACTGGATCCACTATTCCAGTAACGATGTCACGAATGCCACATATGGAGGGTAACAGCAGCCCTTACTCCGATTCAAAATACCCACGTGCATTCAAAGATCAAGTTAGCCCTATTAACCATACCTTTGCACTCAGAGCTCATTTTCAGTTGGTTATCTTAGATATCTTAGATAACCAACTAAACAAATGACAGAATACTTTTTTGAGCGTGTCCCAGGCTTCTATGCTATTTGTTTTGATCCACCTTAAGAAAATTGACTCCTACTGATGTACTGCTGTTATGCTATGGACAAACCCATCAGAAGGGTTTTAGTTTCCACAGGGCTTACTATGACAAAGAGAAATTTGGAAGTTACTGTTTTACTTGAAATTCTGGCATTCACCAAAATTCCAGATGAATTACTCAAAGCAGTCTTTCTGCTAGCCCGTTAATAAACTGTTCAGCAGATCTACTCACCTTTCAACATGTAAAATACTATAATCCTTTACTGTAAGTTCTATTTTTAAAATGGAGTTTTAATACCTTCAATATATTAAAAGAAACTAAGGGCTGGTCTACACTGGGGGCGGGGATCGATCTAAGATACACAACAGAAGTCGAAGTATCTAAGATCGAATTACCTGGGGTCCACACAGCGCGGGATCGATGGCCGCGGCTCCCCCGTCGACTGCGCTACCGCTGCTCGCTCTGGTGGAGTTCCGAGTCAATGGTAACCGCGTTCGGGGATTGATATATCGCGTCTTAACAAAGACGCGACATATCGATCCTGGATAATTCGATTGCTACCCGCCGATATAGCGGGTAGTGAAGATGTACCCTCAGTTACAAAGCATCTTTTCTATGTACACCTTAAGTGCATTGCTTTGTTGTGTACTATAAGTGCATTTTAAATTGTCATATGAAGTGTTGTAGGAGCTGTGTTGGACCCAGGATGTTAGAGAGATAAGGTGGGTGAGGTAGTATCTTTTATTGGACCAACATCTATTGGTGAGAGAGATACGCTTTCGAGCTTACACCAAGCTCTTCTTCAGGAGCTCTGTGTAAGTTTGAAAGCTTGTCTCTCTCACCAACAGAAGTTGGTCCAATAAAATATATTACACCTCACCCACCTTGTCTCAGTGCATTTTAACACACACAAACAAGTATACCATGAATTATTATTATTACTACTACTACTACTACAAAACATGCAAGGCTGTTACGAAACATTCAAGGTGATTATTAGATTTAAAAGGTTTCTGTATTCTTTATGTTTTTTGGTACTATTGCCATTAAGTAAATATTAAAGAAGCACATGAAAAGCACTATTAGTTTTGAAAGTACTCAGAAAAATTAAACTTCCCCAACATATTAGGTTAGGGGGAAGGTACTGAGAGGACAACTTGAAACATATGATCGGAGGAATAGAGAGCAACAGAGATGGGGAGACAATGGGAAATCAGAGGAAAAAGTTTAATTACCATGAATAACAGTTATCCTAAAACTCTATGAATTAAGAATATAACAACAGATTAAATCTATGGTTTTGGTTTGGGCAGATGTCTCTGAACTCAGACCCAAACTTCATGGTTCAGGTCTAGGTCTAAAGATATTCCTTCCTGGATTTCTTGGGACTTTAACAAACAAACCCAGCTTTGTCCTTGTGGCCTAAATTGTCTCGAGAGCACCTCAATGAAACAGCAGCCATATTATCGACATTAGGGGATGCATCATTGCTTATATTTTGATACAGAATATTAATGAAAATCACACTTGCCTTCTTAACACAAAGATTTTCATTCATGCTGCTGTTTTACCAATGTGTATTCAAGAGGGAGTGACTGTACATATAATTTAAATAACTCTCCATGTTAAGTTTACATGCATTCATTTAATAAGACTCCTTCTATGATGCAATATGATCAGTGTTTACAGTCTGAGGACTTTGCTATTTGCTTCTTGTGTGTTTGACAAATACTTTGTACTTTTCCTATTTACTATTATTAAGGCACAATGTAAGAAGAGATGAGCTTCAGAACTTCATCAGGTGCTTCCCTCTACATTTTTAAATGAACGCTTACTCAACCTTTCCAATTACATTTCTTAATCAATTTGCAATAAGGTAGCTCCTTCCACTAAATTACTAATAAGGCAAGTTTTGCTATGAAGTATACATATGCACTAAGTATATGAAAACTTTCCAGTTAAGTGATTATAAGCAACTCAGCAACACTAATTTGGATTACAATCATCCCTATTTAAGTAACGTATTTGGTCCCTTTTAGCACACATGGGTTATGTGAGACGGAGGTTTATGCTTTATTTATGGCTAACACTATAAATATTCTCCAAATCAGAAATCTCATATAATGATTCAAAGAAAGGGAAAAATAAAAAGGTGCCCTATTTGCCATGTTTCTACATTGCTTATAGAGTTAGTACAAGAAAGACTGTTAGTTTCTATATAAAGATTGCCATAAAAATTTATAGTTTCTATAAATGTATAAA